>NC_092294.1:10535048-11200048 GCF_036320965.1 Panulirus ornatus | reverse complement strand
CGAGAAGATGCGAAATAAAAAGCAAAAAAGTTCAAGGGGAAAAATGAATGAAGAGCTGGGGATTAGCCTCATTGTGCACCATAATGAAAATGAGAATTTGATGAGTAAACACCTTACTGAGAAAAACCTGAATAATGAATGATGACAAGATAATAGGTGAAGCAGATGTGAGGTGAGGACACAGGGAGCACACCAGTGAGGGAGGCCGGGTGTACTGCCTCCGCAGGAAACTTAGTGGATGAAAGGGTGTTACTCTCCCCTTTGTGTTGTGGTTTGAACTTGAAAGGAACGGAGGAAGTCCGGAGACACAACATGATGCAGGGATGGTGGCTCGTGTCGCCTTCCTCCCACTTTTCATCCCCCCCTCACCCTCACCCTCACCCTCACATGTCCTTCCTGTGTGACGTAAAACCTCTTGTTTGTTATCATCACAACCCTTCAACGATCACAGGATGATACCAGCCTCGCTTCCCCATTATCCTCTACTCATTAAACCATCCTCCTCGAACTTCTGAGTCTATACCATCCTCCTCCCAGCCACCCAGCCACGCTGTTTGCCCTCCCTCTCTCCAGCACTATCCTCCCCAGCAGCGTCTTCCCCAGCACCACCCTCCTCAGCACTATTCTCCCCAGCATCCACCACCATCCTCCCCGACACCATACGTTCCCTCTCAGCGGCCACCTCCAGAATTCTCTTCCCCTCCCCCCTCCCCTCCCCATTTCTCCTCTACCCTACTTCCACCCATCAAGGAGCAGTGGGATCCTTCCCCACTAACATTTGCCCCCAACCTAGCTCTTGATTCTCCCAATTTACCTTCAATAGAGCGGGAATATGGTGAACTATCACCGACCTTATTGGATTTTTGATGTTTCGTCCCACTTCTTTCGTCTGAAACCTTCGTCTGAGTGTTGTATGGCCCTGTGATGACCCTAACAGCCATGAGGAACAATATAGCAACAATGTGTGTGTGTGTGTGTGTGTGTGTGTGTGTGTGTGTGTGTGTGTGTGTGTGTGTGTGTGTGTGTGTGTGTGTATGTCATTTGGTGGCGTGTAGTGCTTGTGTGATTATCTTGAATATTTTCACATGAGAAGAGCAGGTGTTGTGGGGTACAATATCGTAGAAAGAAGGTGAAGTAGGCTGAAGTAAATCGTTTTCTGGAGTAGATAAGAAGAGAAAGCTCTAAGGTTCTTTGGATGAGCAAGACTGATGAAAGCGTGTGAGGGAAATGTTCAGTTTTGGACGCAACGAGAAGAGAAGAGAAGAGAATGCGTCAAGGGATATAATGTCTGATGAGGAGTATATCCACACTCTCCTCTCTTCCTAGAGTGTGTTGAGCGTTGGAGTGTGTAATGAAATCTATGTGCACAATCATTTCCTTCCCGAGAGAGAGGATAATACCTGGGGAAATCTTGAGAGAACATCTCTATAGCATCTTCTCTTTATAAACCGAATAATAATATTAAGTCGAATATGGGATGAAATCCTCGTGAAGAAATTGTTCTGCTCCCCAGAGAGGAGTTGATAATAGTAAATGTTTTTATTTCTTGAGTTTTCTAAGAGGCGATGAATGTTTACTGATGGAAGGCAAATCTTTTTTAAGATATTACATGCCTGACATTTTTATTACTTCCGTAGCGCAATTCTCAATGTGGAAGGTACTTTACTGTATTCATATGTGAAAAGAAATCATGATTGTGGTTTCCCAGTGTGACGGTGAAGTTGATGAAGGATTTTGTTACGTCCACATGACACCCTGCAGGACATCTGACCCACAACAGATCGCCAGGATCCCCCTCCACCCTTCCTACATTAACCCTCACCTTACCCTGGCTCATCCTCTCTTACCCGGAAAATATTAATTAAGGAACTAGAGCTTTACAGCCCCAGGAACCAGCAGCCATGGCCTGCCGGGTGATCCTTGTTTACACTCGCTTGCCCATGAATAAGCAACTGTGGCAGACGTGGGGTGGGTCTCTGTGGTCAGGCGCTCGACCTATCGTTAACTGGGTCGACTTTGCGAAAAGAGTAGATTAAAAATGATCATTTTCGATACGACTAAAGTCCCAAATTATTGCTGTTGGCAGCACTTGAGAAGGAATGTCTTAAAATGAGCAACGTATTTACTCTCTTTTACTGCTCTGGCGTGCGCCTCCAAGATGCCTTTTTATGTTAAAATGGGCTGGAGTAGAGGGGAAGTGGTAGATAGTAAAAGGGTAGGAGGTCCAGACAGCGAGGGCAAAGGGGCTAGGGGGAGAGGGAGGCTGCTAGTTTATTCACTTAAGGCTGGTTTGGTCCAACCTAGGCTCATGCTGCTGGCTGATGAAGTGCTGGGGGAATAGGTTGGGGGCTAGGAGGAGGAGGAGGAGGAGGTGGGGAGAGGAGAGATGGAAGGGGAAAACAGGCAGAAAGGATGATGAAAAGAGGAGTGAAAGTGTGGACCCAACGAGTGTAGGACTCCGTAGTATAGAAACGGGTAACGCATACACACATAC
This sequence comes from Panulirus ornatus, assembly GCF_036320965.1. Lineage (NCBI taxonomy): Eukaryota > Metazoa > Arthropoda > Malacostraca > Decapoda > Palinuridae > Panulirus > Panulirus ornatus. The sequence goes on along the minus strand of NC_092294.1, from coordinate 11,197,554 downwards.
ACACTCGCACAGATACACATAATATTACAGACATTACTTCCACAGGTACATAAATATAGAGGTAGATAGATGTATGTATAGATAATTGATATATTGTTCGTCACAAGTGTAGTTGCTATCAGAGCAGCTTGCACTTTGCATAACACTATTACTATATCATTACCTCAGGTTTGATTGACTTGTCAAAGAACCACTTGGACTAAAAGGGTAACACTTAAGCAGAAGTTGTGAGTGTGTACAGAAATGGTCATTAAACCGAGAGACCCCGTAAAGGAAGCCATTCCGTTCACCACATCAAGTAAGGAGGCATCACCCCTGCAAACATTACTGCCACTTAGTAGAATTGGAGGGGGGAGGTGACGCGCACAACTGGCTTGTGGTGCAGAGTGCCTCTTGCTCAGGGGCCTCCTTAGGGCTTCACCATCTTCACTTGTGTTGTCTCCCCACATCTCGGGGGCTTCATTCTATCATTAGCACCCACATTTGTCGTCCATCCTCTCTCTCACTCTAGAACTACACTGCTCTGTTAACGATTGTGTACCACCAGAGTTCCTTTCTTTCTCTGTCTTATTCCCTCGTCATTTTTTTCATACCATCCTTCTTATTTTTTCCTTTCGTTTCCTCCAGTTTTTCTTTACCATTTGCCCTCTCTTTCTCTATCCTTCCGTCTTCTTTTTCATCTACCGTCGAAGTTTCTCCCTTCCATTTTTTTTTTGCCAACACTTCCGTGTGCTTAGCCCCACTGACCGGCTGGCTTCCCCTGAGGGTAAGGTAATATTCTTCTTTGGTCAGACGGTAAGGGTGTAGTGAAGATGGCCTTTTAAACCTGAGCCTTAAGGGTCATGTGAAAATCCAGTGGTGAAGAGCGTGTGGTGAGGATGTGTTCGTCAAGGGTGGAGTGAGCGAGTATAGGTACACTAAGGGTGTAGTGAAGTTCGTGATGTCTCCCTCCATAGTGACCAAGACGGTGTGGTATACTACAGGAGACACACTGTACTGCGTCGCAGTTATCTATGTTCCTAAATCTTGTTTACATTATTGTCTTGTTGGGTGTAGACTGTCTGTATTCCACCTAATGATAACCATTAGCTTGAATGAGACATGGAGTTACTGCACGACCATTATCCAGTCAGAGTCGAAAATAAACATTGGAAATTTGGTGTACGAGTTTGTGTTAGGTAGACCATGAGAAAAATTGATATTCCCACAAAAAGCTTGTAATATGTGAATATATATATATATATATATATATATATATATATATATATATATATATATATATATATATATATATATATATATATATATATATATATATATATATACACACACACTAGCATAGTGCTTGTCGTTGTCGGGGGAATGATGGCAGCCTTAAGTGGCTCAAAATGTCCTCAGTGTACTGTAGGAAGACCTTGCCCGGATGCTGATGCACCTACACCAGAAATCCGGAGATTCTAGGTGCTCATCCCAGGGACTGACCGTCCAGGACCGTTCTGATTGTCCCCCTCCTCATCATCCCCTTCTTCATCATCGCTCTCTTCATCATCCTCCTCATCATCCCCTTCTTCATCATCGCCCGCTTCCTCCTCATCATCCCCTTCTTCATCGTCGCCCTCTTCATCCTCCTCCTCATCATTCCTCATCTTATCATCCCGCTCCTTATTATCCCACTCATCATTCTCGTTCCTCATCATCCCACTCCTCTTCGTCTCTTCCCTTATCATCCCTCTCCTCCTGACTGACCACCCCTGATCATCCCACTCCTCATCATTCTGTTCCTCATCATCTTATCATACCAAGTTGATATATATCGTCTGAGAGAGTCGGGAGGATCGTATTCAAACCTTTATTGGATGTTTTGCTTAAGACGATAATCCCGTCCCCACCACCCCAAGGGACCGATTCTTTTTTTTTACAATAACTTAGGAATATAACCGCCGGGGCGTGAGTGGCCTGACCCACCTTTGTCAGCTGCTGAGTCGAGACCAGTACTAAGTGATTCCCAGGTTCCATCCCTGAGGCCTTTTGTTTGTTGTATATATATTGTAGGGTGAAGAGAGGCTCTGCAATATATATATATATATATATATATATATATGTATATATATATATATATATGTGTGTGTGTGTGTGTGTGTGTGTGTGTGTGTGTGTGTGTGTGTGTGTGTGTGTATGTGTGTGTTTCATATTGCAGATATCAACTATTTGAAATGGTGAAATTAAGATATAAGATTAACGTTTATTAATGTTAGGATGCTTACTTAAACACAGGAATATAAGTATTTTGTTATTTGTTAGTGAACTATATAGCCACCATAAGGCTGAATTTTGAGCTTGTTCCTCGGGTTATTCAACGTTACTGACCATATGGGAGGAAAATAAAAAAGTTGAACATTATGTATGCAAGAACAGTTTGACAGAACTGATTTGCACGAAAATTTGAGAGTTCCTTCACGCAGATCAGATTTATTTCGTTAGTAAAATCTGATTTTTCTAAAAAATATGATAACCTTTTTTTCACAATTTCGAACCTTGTTTCATGAATGAAATTAGACGTTTTCGTACATGTGATCAGACTTTTTTCATAAGTAAAATCAAACATCTTTCTAAGATAAAATGTAACTTTTATCTTCATGTGATCTGGAACGTAGGTGGTGTGGTGGTGATGGTGGTAGGGGAATGTGATGGTGATCTGGGCGGAGGAAATGGGTGTTCAGCTGCCCTGAACATATGCTGATGTGCAGGACTTTTTATGATTAACCACACACACACACACACACACACACACACACACACACACACACACACACACACACACACACACACACAAGATTCACCATAATTCCCGTACGGGTCAGCTTGAAATAGACCCCGGAATAAAGATATACTACATGTATACAAGAGACGGAGCAACATGATGGTCCCGCTCTCTCGTCGTAACACACAAATAGTAATCCCACACGAGACACCCACATTCTCACATTCAGAGGAGTGCCTCACACGTGTACAACTTCCCTCCCGAACATACACATACTAAGTACACTTCAGCAGCCTACGTCACCACCGTTACAACCAATCACCTCCATCTGCGGGAGGTCAGTATGGTGGATAATTTGAGCCAAGAGAGTTATCAAGCGTCAAGACGTCATCTGTACTATTTCCTCCTGGAGGTAGAGCGGTTACCTCACGATATACCCCGGGTTATGTGAGGCTATCACCCAACTCCTCCTCCGTATGAGGAAATTGTTGGCGAGGTTGAGAGGTAGAGTTAGTAATTTCTGTGGTTGTTGGTGAGGGTCAGGCCACAGAAGGCTGTGTCAAAGAACTTTTCACCTTCTGATGTCTTAGGTGGTTGGTGGGTATTGTGTTGGTGTCTTACGGGTGTCCTGTAGATGTCCAACGAAGGACACTTCTTGTCTTGTGGACGTCGTGTGGACACCCTCCTGGTGAACTGCGGATGTCCAGCAGGTATCTTGCAGGTGTCCTAAACGTTTGCTGGAAACCGAATACAATTTCCATGATTTCTTTATCTTTCGTAAGCTATATTACCCATTCGTGAGCACAGAGAAAAAAGAATTACTTCTCGAACTGTAACATGAGCCTGAATGGCACTTGGAGTTTAATGGATCCCGTTAATGGTGCCAGTTAGATAGAATTAGATTCTGGAAAACATAACCATTTGAAAAAATAGTTTTGTATCCCTCCGCGCAACATTATAGCCGCTCTTACCCTCTCGCTGAGATGGATCGATGATGGCGCAATTTATGCCACCCGAGGCGGTTTGTGCGCCATTAGGAGCGACCTCAAGCATCCGGGGGGTGAGGAGGTTGGGGTAGGAACCTGTTGATGGTTCTAATGGTGTGCTGGAGAACTGTGACGTCATCAGCCCCGAGCCTGGTGAACTGGCGAGGATAAGACCCACGGGTGGTCGGGACGGAGAGGAACACAGAGAGAGATGAGTAGATGCAAGATGGAGTGGAGACAAGATGGAGAACGGAGATACATGAGGGGAAGAGTGAGGAAGAGATTGGGATAACAGGAGGGAAAGGGAAGGAAGGCGAATGGAAGGGTTGAACAGTGGCTGATAGAGGAATGGAGCAGGATGGAACAACTGGGACAGAGAAAAGAGAAATCACGACAATAAAGGGCGCAGGTAAGAGCAATACATGCCAGAAAAAGATTACATTTGAAACAGATTATGAACACAACACATTAGACTGATTCCAGAAAATCATCCTGGAAATTTTCCAGTGGTGTTAGAAACATTCTAGAAATGATTTTGGAAAAGAAATCAAGGTAGTGTTCAAGGAAACTGTTATAGCACACCATTGTACGAAAAATTATGAATGGAACTTTTTTCTTTTTGATTTGCAGTTATCTAGCGTTCAATTTTTTTTTTACAGTTTTGAAAATGAAAATTTTGGTGCCAATATCGTTCGGATTTATTTATAAACTCTGGTTCCACGGAAATGAACGAACTATATTCAGTTACAGATTAATTGAATGATCACGTTTGGCGTTTTTTTTGAAAAAAAATTACATCATTGATTTTCGGCTTCATCTTTGCTTTACGTCAAACGTAGTAGGGAAAACGTGTGATCTATAAACCTATGAAAATCCCCGACGAATGTTTTGTACAGATTAATACAAGAGTTTCCTCTGCCTCCCAGCCCATGAGGGGAGTCATAAAATCATATAATCAAGTATTCAGTTATTCGTAAATTTGCATAATGTATATGGTTATGCCACATGAAATATCTATAAATTTATTTGATTAACAAAATCCACTATTGCTCATTAAGTGATTATTTCATGAACACATTTGCCGTATCCGCCGGGCGTATGTGTGTGTATTCCTGCGTACGCACGATTGAATTTGAATAGACAAAGAAATGCGAAAATGAACAAAGAATAGAGAGTGAAGCAGCGCATAGAGGGTAGATCTCCGGCGAGGGAGGATATTGAGAGGATATTGTGTGAGAGGAAAGGTTGAGAGTCGACAGAAGGCGGCTAATGTGATGATGAATGAGGCGAGGCCCCGGGTTAGCCTGGCTGCTGATGGTGATGCGAGCCGCAAACACGGACACACAGTACCTAGGATACCTTGCTACGTGGACGTACCTACGGTCATACCCTCACTACTGTGAGGCAGGGAGAGAGAGAGAGAGAGAGAGAGAGAGAGAGAGAGAGAGAGAGAGAGAGAGAGAGAGAGAGAGAGAGAGAGAGAGAGAGATAAAAGATATTAGAAACATTTTTAATCTGGACGTATGAACAAAGAGAACACACAACCTGTTTGAGATTGTCGTAAGATTTACAAAAATCACGACGCTCTCAAAATCAGATCCAAAATCCAAGAAAAAGTGTTGCAGAAGTGACCGGTCATATTAGTCTGAGAAATAGAATGTGTTTCTTGACTGGCCTGGGGACCTGGGAATTGTTCCAGGGGTCGTCGACTCTGACAGAACGAGGCTGGACCGGATTGAAAATATGTCCGTTTTGTGTCTGGGGTCCTGAATTCCCTGGAAAATTCAGGCGATTGAACCTCTTTTTCGGTTTCGCTTGAAACTGTTGGCAATTGTCGAGAGAAAACTGTGATGACAAAGGTTGATTGGGTCATCCTTGTGTCGCTTAGGTCAGATATTCTTATGTGATATCATTAAAGATTTTGCTTAAATCAGCATATATTGAGGGGACCAACCTCGGGCCACAGGCTTCGAATCCTGTGGAAATAGAGCGCCATTATTCCCTCTCTCCTTCCTTTCACACACACACACACACACACACACACACACACACACACACACACACACACACACACATATATAGCGTTCTCGATCTTCTCCTCTGATGAACCACAGAGAAATGCTCACTCCTTATCTCTCCTTTTTTCCTCCTCTTCCCTTCCCCTCCCGATTCTATCCCCATTTTTCCCTTCCCATTTTTTTCCTTTTCTTCCATGGGATTCCCCTCTTTTTCCCTCTCCCTCTCCCCTCATATTGCCTCTCCTCTCTTCCCCTTCCCATATTAAACTTTTGTATATCTAAGTCAACAGAAGTCACCACCTCAGTCAAATTGGCTTAAGTTTCAGTCCCTGCTCTGACTTCCTCGAATTGAGTCTAAATAAGTAGAACGCATCTTCCAACGTCAATACCATTCTCAGTACACCATGTTCGCCTCAGCATACCTGGCGTTATCCTGATTGTCCAAGGTCATAAGGGAATTATCATATCATAAAGTAGTTTTGGGTGATCTGAGAGAGTTGCTGGGAGAGTTAGAGTTGTTGGAGCAGTGTTGTTGTTGATATCTTGACCACATAAACGGGTGTTGAGGAGTGAAGGTGTTGAAGATGTGTAGAAAAAGTGTTAAGGGATATTCAAGACGTGCTTGGCTACAACGTAAGTAGAACCGTGTACATAAGCTGCAGACATATCAAGGCTCATTTGACAAGGTATGAACCGGTCATAGCAATTCCTATGCCCATCTGAACCCTATTTTCGACGTTTCACTTCAAAAACACGACTTGAGGAGAGTATATCTGGGCAGTTCCTGTAGCAACGATATCCACCACAGAGCTATGGGGTTATCAGACCGACAGACACACAGACGTATGGACACCTTGATAGAGTCCTCACCAGGACGCGACGTGAGACTCACACGACCAGCTCTTCCTCTCCCTACTTAACCCCTCTCCTTTCGACCCATTTGTCTTCCCGCTCTCCATCCTTGCCTTAACCCCCCCCCCCTTCACACACGCACACACGCACACACACACTTTCTTAGCCAGTGACCCGAGAGGCTGATGGCCGGTAGAGGAGGAAAAGACGCATAATTATGATCTATTGTTCGTATTGACGTGCAAATGAAGAGCCATTCATGTGGAGACTCGCCTGGGGGAAGTGTGGGAGTATGGTAGTGAATGGGTTGCCTTGCTGATGTTATCGAGTATTTTTTTTATTATGTCATGTTGTTGGTGGTATATGTACACACCAAGTGTTCCTGGTGTTGTATGGTCACATCATGATTCTTGTGTGGCTCTGTGGAACACATGTTATATATCTTCATTATCAGAATATATCATTCTCTCTCTCTCTCTCTCTCTCTCTCTCTCTCTCTCTCTCTCTCTCTCTCTCTCTCTCTCTCTCTCCTCTCCTCTCCTCTCCTCTCTCTCTTCTCTTCTCTTCTCTTCTCTTCTCTTCTCTTCTCTTCTCTTCTCTTCTCTTCTCTTCTCTTCTCTTCTCTCTCTCTCTCTCTCTCTCTCTCGTCAACAAGATTTATAACTGATGAATACTTGTTGTACCTGGTGCCAGAGGAACACACGACCGGTGAGGCTTAAGGTTGGACATTAAAAAAAGATAACAAGTCTCTGCCAGGAAATTATTACCGCCCAGTTAACTTGAAGTCCGTGGCTCATAAACTTATGGAAACCGTCATTCGAGACAAGACTGGGAATCAGTCAGAGGATTACCACGTGACGAATCGCTACGTTGTGTTGTTCATTTTTGGTCGCTTTATTACAGACAAACAAAGAGACTACAGCGGCGACCTGCCCAGATGAAACCGAACTGAAAAACAACTTCTAAGTGAACCAGTTGGACGACTTAAACGTTTTTCTCTTAGAGAGAAGCAGGATGAAAGGCGTTTTGATATAGGCATTAATAATGATCAAAGGCTTTAATGATCTCCATATAAGAAGCTGTTCAGAGGTATATATGGCCGACATCAACCATAGTGATGCATACGATCTCGTGGGGGAACGTTTTACCTCGACATATGGAATGATTTACCATCTTGAATGTAGTGCCTGGAAGCAGCGCCGTGGATGCGGCTAAGAACAGACTTGATGGATATTTCCCTTCACTTCCACGACTAACATTATCTGCGCTTCCTACTTACAGATAACCTTTACAGGTATTTCTCCTCAAGTCATTTGTTTGCCTTCCTCCTCGCGTGACATTCATCTCAATTCTAATCTCATTCATGATCACATACAGCCTGGAAAGCACCCGGTGGTGTGTCGCTGGCTCTATTCCTTTGTTGTATGTGTCGGCGCGGCAACAGTCAGCCAGAGCCTAAGACAACATTGCAACACAGGGGATCACAGATGATCGCATCGTGCGCCGTATCTCCACCCAGGATGGTAGAGCGAGTAGGCTTAGTCTGAGGCGGGTGTCCGGGAGACAAAGGAAGTCAACAGATCCAGTAGGAAGGTTGCCAGGCAGCCTTCCCACGCGCGAATGAACATTTGAGATATGTATTAAGTCGTCTGTTTGATGAAACTGCTGAAGGAAAGAAACGAAGGCATACATTTACATAATACGCAGCAGTGGCTGTCAAGTTTCCTGGGTGACATCGGACTCTGATGACGGTGGGATTGTTTCATGTGACGGCGCTGTCTTCCTCCCTCCCTCCGTGAATCACGTATGTATACCTCACTTCAGAGCATCACACATCTAACAGCCTACACAGTGGATACTGATGCTGCAATGGTTGGTAAACCTGAGCGGGATCTTAAATCACAACACCTTTAGGATAATATTTGCTTCAAAATACACTTTACATTCAGCAGACTACATAGCTCAGTCACTAGGCAGTCAGAAGTGCAGCCCTCTACCGCTATTCTGAGCACTTACGCGTTGTGACAAAGTGTAGGATTTTTCAAGGCTCGCGAGGAAGATGGCGTTAGAATTGTGGGAGATGCTGTCTCCTCCCACTAGTTCTCTAGTCTCACTGGGGAATATTCCTGTCACAGTGGAGCGCGTCTCGTGGTGCTGATGCTCGGTAAGACGTCTCAGCTGAGGGATGTAAGTGAAGCTCACCAAAAGCTTTTCAGCAAGGGGACCCGAGTCATAGAGAACATTCTTGTCACAAGAGGGATGCTGATGCGGCGTATCAGGGACGAGCTATACCAGACAGGCCGAGGGTGGTCTGAGGCAGGCGCCTGGACCTACGCACTGGACTCATGCTTCGGGTGAAGACAGTGAGGAGCAGTAGAACATGTGCGTCTTCCAGTCTGGTCCACGGAAACTGTGGGAGCAAAGTCTCGTGGGGAACTCGTTCAATAAAGCTATGCTGAGGACGGGTATCCTGGAGTAAGTCCTGAAGATAATGTTTACAATGCAAGACTTTATGCAAATGGTCTGGAACCAATATTGGTAATGACATAATGGCGATCTGAACAACTAAAGTCTCTTAGGCAATATATCATAAATGCGAAACGTTCCACTGCTCACGGCTAGTTTGCTAAATTTGATAACTATTGAATTTCACCGCCAGATTTGTGCTCTTTGTGTTTTCATATATGTTTCTGGGGATCTCCTGCACTTTATAGGTAATGTTACCCCCAAAGTTTAAAGTTTTCCTCCAGATAAAGGAAAAAATATATATTCTTTCGGACTGAGCAGATTTGGAAAGGAAAATAACAATATCTACCAGACGAAGACCATCTTCTGTTGCAGTCTTAGTACCAACCAGTCTTATATTCATGTTTCCGGGTCATGTTCTCAGTGTTGTTTTAGGTCACCCATCTCTCCCAGCAGTAGTCCTTCAGTAGTAAGTCGTCCAATAACCCCTTGTCTGACACAAATACATGTTGACCTAACTACCTCAGACATCACCTTCATACCTTCTCGACCATACAGCACTCGCTGTACCTTCATACATCCTTACGAATACATCTGCCTTCATACATCTACCCTCATATATCATCCTCATACACCTAATCGTATGCATATAGAGACTCATATATCGACCCTCAGGCATCTTTCTAACTCTCAACCACAGTAAACACTCATCTATACGGTCTGTCAGTCAGTCAAAGAAGCATCTACCGCTCTCTTTCCCCGTTTTTGCTATTCATTAGACTCTCTCTCTCTCTCTCTCTCTCTCTCTCTCTCTCTCTCTCTCTCTCTCTCTCTCTCTCTCTCTCTCTCTCTCTCTCTCTCTCTCTCTCTCTCTCTCTCACACACACACACACACACACACACACACACACACACAAACACACACACACACACACACACACACACACACACACAAACCTCCTCAGAGCAACATTTTCCACCCGGGTCCTGCCAATTGCGTCTTTCTTCAAAGTCGCTGCCGAATATTCTTGTGGTTCTTTGGCTCCGGCGCTTCGCCACACTACCTCTGCCATTTGACGCTCGCTTCTCTTGGTTAATTTTTCGTTTCTTTTCATTTTGGTGATGGTGGCAGCTTGCGAGGGCTCGCACTGGTCATCTCGGCAGATTAGTTCACCGTGATTGCTCAAGTTTTCCTCGCTGTTTTGCTCTTTTATGTAGTTTTTGTTTATGTCGCTGTTTTTGCATTAGACTGTTGTTTTTGGTGATTCCTGCCGTTGCTTGTATGACGATTTTGTCCTATGTATTGCTAACTCATGCTTTGCCTCATTCATATTTTTCTGTCGTTGATTTTTTCTTTTTCGTTCTTCTTTATATACTTATACACCTTTGAATTATCCTCTTGTGTGGGATTTTTCCCTGATTCCTTTCTTCCCTGTTTATCTATACCGCGTTTTGCTCCCCTCGCCCCGCTCTTGCCTCCCCGTCCCTTCTCTCTATTTACTCCACTTTCCTCTTTCTCCTCATTGCTGCATTGATCCTACTCTATATCTCCCCTCTTCCTCATTCTCCCTCTCCCATATTCTTCCTTTTCCTCTTTGTATCTGTTCCTCGCCACTATCCCTTCGCCCCCTCTTCTCCCTTAACTTTCCTCACAGTATCCTGCCTCTCCTTCTCCCCCTCCCCATCCACCTTCCAATCTCCCTCGTTCTCCCTTACCATCCCAAGCTCTCCTCCTCTCCCTCTCCAACCACCCACCAAATTCAGGGGCTTCAGACACGCAAGGCGACTTTGTACACACCTCTCCCAGGAGATGTACGCCTCTCTCTTATGTTGTCTTAACATCCTTATCTATTTTCTCTTTGTAGGGAAGGGAAAAGTATACTGCGCTGTACACTGTTTGTTTTTTTCTATTATCATTTGGCCACGTTAATCTGTTGGAGAAAATCAGTCACTGTTGGAGATGGTGTGCGTGTGTGTGTGTGTGTGTGTGTGTGTGTGTGTGTGTGTGTGTGTGTGTGTGTGTTATGGAGAGAGAGTTTTACACTTGTGTTGCCCCGTCTCTTAACCTTGTATACATCTCCATAACTTTTGTCATAAAATGCAGAGTTTTGTTCTTTTCTCGGGGATATCACATTCTCTCTCTCTCTCTCTCTCTCTCTCTCTCTCTCTCTCTCTCTCTCTCTCTCTCTCTCTCTCTCTCTCTCTCTCTCTCTCTCTCTCTCTCTCTCTCTCTCTCTCTCTCTCTCTCTCTCTCTCTCTCTCTCTCTCTCTCTCTCTGCCATCATCTGCATCTTCCTTGTTCCTCTTCCTTTTGCTTCTCTGCCTCTCCCCTGCTACGTAAGTTTCCACAGCGTCATATTTATCAGTTGGCACTATCCCTGCTGTCATCTGCTGGGCTATAATCTTAACTTTCCTCTCGCTCTTACTCACTCTCTTATCACTTAACCAGACCACATCTCATTCTCTTCACTCAACCCACCGTTCTTCCTCTCTCTCTCTCTCTCTCTCTCTCTCTCTCTCTCTCTCTCTCTCTCTCTCTCTCTCTCTCTCTCTTTCTTGCTGTATATTCAGTCGTATTTCTGCTTTATACTTCCCTTGCTTTTCTTACCTCCTCTTCTCCAGTTTCTCATCTTCCCATATTCTTGCAGTTTCACGGGTCCCTCAACTGTTTGCCCTCTCTATTTTCCGCGTGTGTTCGAGGTTCCCATCTTGTTCACTGGCTCTTTGGTCTATGTTTCATCCTGACCTCTCACCCCGAACGACCTGGCTCCATCTACCTCTTCCCCTCGCTCCACTAACTTCAGACTTTTCTGCTTCAATTATTGGGTACCATCTGCCTTTTCACCGCAGTCTTGCTATATCTGTATTTGCTCCTCTCTCTCTCTCTCTCTCTCTCTCTCTCTCTCTCTCTCTCTCTCTCTCTCTCTCTCTCTCTCTCTCTCTCTCTCTCTCTCTCTCTCTCTCTCTCTCTGTTGGTGCAGTCTCACGTTATCATCTGTCTTTTATTCTTCCATGAACTGTACCAAATTATTCATTCCTAGTTTTTGGTATTTGCTGCATCTTCTCATGTCTAGCCTCCTCTTCCTCCTTTCGATTGCTTCTAACTCTCTCCTCCTATGCCGTCATCAGTTTTAGATTCCTTCTCTTCTTTCACTTCTAGTTTAACAGCCTTTCCTCCGTCCCCCTCGCTTTCAGCTGCATTTTCCTCCCTTCCCACTGCTTTTCACCGTCTCTTCCTCGTTCATCATTGGTCCAAACTGCCTTTTCCTTCCTTTCCATTTGTTCTAACTGCCTTTTCCTTCCTCCCCGTTGATTTTGACTGCCTTTGGCCCCCCTCTCGTAATTGGTTTCCGTTGATTCCAATTGTCTTTTCCTTCCTTTCCACTGGTTCTGACTAAATTTCGCTTCTTATTTACTTGTTCCATCTGCCGTTTTTTTCCTTCTTGTTGGTTAGAAATGTTGATTCCTTCCTTCCCATTAGTTGTATCGTGTGTACTTTCCACTGGTTCTGTCTTGATGTTACCATCGCTTCCTAACACAAAAACAATGGTCACTTGTCTCATCGTTACGTTTGTGTTTTCTCTGTAAATCCTTGACACGTCTGACATTAGATCATGAGAGAAACATGCCACCCTCAGATCCCAAGCAGAGGCTCCTAACAAATCATCGCTGAACTCATTAGTAAATGATTTACTGCTTTGTAAATGAGATCATTGGTCGTAGAAACTGATGAATTTAAATTTTTTGGGAAAAGAACAGAGATTTCATTCCGGTGAGGGGAATGTCCATGGACTTCAAAGGCTACTTGGACACAATACAAAACCTTATCATTTAGGAAAAAGAATAAATTGTTGCCTTAAGCCTTTGATGGTAAGGTGTCTTATCCACACGTGTAAAAATGGAGGTTCTTTGATTACACGCAAAGCCAGAGTAACATGTACACATACCACGTTCTTCAGCCTTGTGTAAAATGCTGTACGTATCAAAGTCGTAATGTTATACCCTCACACAGTGCAGCCTTGTTTATATTTCATGGACATCTCGCGTTATACGGTCGTGATGTCAGAGGATGAGGAAATTAAGCAAGTTTACAACTTACCCAGACATCACTTGGAATAGTTCCAGATAAAAGTCAGGTCTTAATGGATCTCTCGCCTACGGTGAAATTTAATCAAGCAGCTGTTGGCTGGCGAGAGAACTACTGTGCCTGAAAGACGATGTTTCAGTAACCAGTGTGTTATCAATAAGATGCTCGTGTATGTATAATTATGAGGTTTGTTCATATATGATTACCCAGGACATCTTTCTTGAAGGATCCTGGAGTTACCCCACAACACCTCTCCAGAAACTCATGCACCACTGTGGTTGCGCTACTTCCTGTGGCAGGGAAGTGATTTACTCCTTTAAAATGAAAGTTCCATGACAAGGCTGTAATCCCGATGACGCAGCTTCACCAAAGGTTACTTTTTGCTCTCGATGTAACCTCAAGCAGGCGGAGCCCAGCTCTATCAGTCATATATATATATATATATATATATATATATATATATATATATATATATATATATATATATATATATATATATATATATATATATATATATATATACCAGGTAAATATCTAATGTGAGAGGAGTTTCCCAACGAACTTCAAAAAAGAATCTAACTTTTTCTACTTTTTCCTTCGTAAGGTTTCCTCATTATATATACTGGAAATGGCGGGAAGTTAGCTTTGTACAACCCCTTTCTCCTTTTTCTTCTGTTACTAAGAGTCGGAAGTATTATATTTGAATTTTCATTCAACAGAAGCCGTTGACATATCAGGAAGTAAATGTCTGTATATCATGATAGATGCTCGAGAATATTTGACCATGTGTTGCTGGAGATAAGGTTAGCAGTATCAAATAATTTCTTTGTCTGTCTGTCTGTTTATTTATGCTATACGACAATTTTTTCTCCATGAAGTCAGGGAATCTTATCTATTCCTCCATTCTTTTTATCTATCAACAAATACAATGGGAGATCCAGAAGATATAACTTCGATATATTTGGGAGGGTCTTCCATGCTTGGCGGGTGTTGACACAGAACTAAGAGAGGAGCAAGTCATTCTTATCTCTGGTAATGTTGGTCTTATCATAAACACACTGGTAACGTTATCATCCTCATTACGTCTGAACCATTAGCACGAATGACGTCACGGTCAGCATCGATAAGAACACAAGGAACATTAATGTTGTCTCATTATGACCGCTTTGACCCAGAATATATTGCGAACAAGGGAACCATTATCGTCCGGTGTTCATTAATGATAACACTGCTAATTATTTGTCACTAGAAAATTGTCCTCATTACAGTTATCAATATGGTAGTTTACATCAGTGTTATTGTCTCGTCAAGTCTACAATTATCAGGTTCCGGATAACACTATATCGCCAGTGTCAACAGCATTATTGGAGTCTTAATAGAATTCTCTCGCGAGATGCCAAACATATTTCGTTCTCAACTCTCAGTAGGACTCTCCCCTCTGGTCTTTCGGTAGTTGTAGATTCCTTTTTAGGGTGAGGGACATTATACAACCTTTCTATATTAACTATATCTTCATTGTATCATTTTTTTATATTTTGTGTGACCTCACAATAAAACTTCCTTCTCATGTCGATGTATTTCATGTTTTTATCCTGTGTAGCGAACTGTTAACTTAACTTGTTGATTTCATCTTCTCGATGTTTTTCTTCTTTTTCTTCTGTCATGCACAGAAATCAATCTACATATTTTTTCGATTTTTATTTTTCATCTCTGATTACTATTCCATCACAAAACTTCTCTTTTTTATCTTTTCCTTACATCAAATATTTATTTTCCCTTTGTGGCATCTAAAATTTTTTTTCGGACAAATAATACAGCGTTGCACGTTGAACCGGAGGCGCGGGGCTGTTGAAAGCTGCTGGTGTTCACCTGTGTAATTGCTTGAGTCCCTGACACCTGCCCACCCACCAATGTCTCTGTTAACAGTTTACACAATTTCCGCTGCGTTTGGTATTCTGCCGACGTTGTTAAAACAATAAACACCAAAACGACCACAATTATGAAAACACCTTTTACCACACACAGTCTGCCTGCACTGCCACAGTTGGTGTCATGAAATATATCCGAAGGTACAAAAAAAAATGACATTCGAGAGCCCACTGGAAAAGATGGAGAGACTTTTCAGTATTTTGCCCAGCGAGAGTAGAGAACCAACAGGTGTAAACACTAAACATTTTGGAAAAAATTCTCGACAGATGACTGAAAACTTCCAGATGAACTGGGCAATATATGTGTGGCTGTAATGAACGAGAACATTGTGAAACAATCTAGATAGACGTGAGAGCCACCCGCTAACTCTGCGTCTGACCAAATCCCAAATCTCTTTGTCTAACTTTCCTATTCGTGTAACTTTCCTTCAGCAGATATAACCACTTGTGCTATCACGGCATCCCTCCACCGACCATAGGCAATAGCGGCCTACAAGAGGAACCTTGGGCCTCACTTCTGCAAGAGGATCCTTTGATCTTATTTCTCTCTCACGAGGAACTCCTGACCTTATTTCTTCCAAAAGAAAAACCTGACCTAACCTCACCTCACCTCACCTACGATAGAAACTTGGGGCCTTTTCTCGCCGAAAGAGAAACCCTGATCCTAGATTTCGTAGAAGAGGAATCCTTGCCCCTACCTCTCTTGCAAGAGGAACTCCTTATCTTGCCTCTCCCAGAAGAAGAATTTCAGGCTTTTCATCCTGATCTTACTTCTTCTACAAGAGGAACTCCTGGCCTCACTTCTCCTACAAGAGGAACTCCTGTCTTTTCCTGTACCCGAAGAAGAACTTCTTGCCGTACTTCTCCTGCAAGAGGAACTCCTGGCCACACCTTGCCCAGAGAACCATCAATTTTTCAGGGCTCCTCTCCCCCTGGGCCTCAACTCCTGTTTCTTTCGCACACACGAGCACGAACTTCCTTCTTCGACTTGTCCATGTTAATCACTCTACTATTCCAGTACCACACCATCACCCCAGCACCACCTCCACCACCACACACCAACAAGCCCTGGTGTTGGAAGTCACACGATATATCCCCCAGCGCGGGGGTAGTAGTACTCCCATGGCACCATCTCACGCGATGCTCTTCTGGAGCGCCAATATCTTCTTACTGCCTCTCTTTCTTACGTTTTTCCTTTGTATTTTCTCACCTCGTCGTTACCTGGAGCATACTTTGAAAAAATGCGAGGTACTCGATTAATATCAGACAAGACGCACACACTTTACCTTGCGAACATGGGAGAGGCTGCAGGCCAGACCACGGAAAGACATTAACTAAGGATGTCACTGCACAGCTACCGGTGGGGTTGGACCCACTCAGGGTTTACAGCTCATCATCCACAGAGCCTCTGTTATGTGTAACCATTCTAAGGTCTGATCATCAGTCGCTACGATCTGTTTACCGTCGGTCGGTCAACCATTTTTCTATCCTGGACAGCAAGATGACAGCGGATGACTTGATTTTCGCTCGCAAGTTTTAATGATACGATTTTCTTGAATAATTTGTGAGAATCTAAACAGATGAGATAAACTGCTTTACTTTCATCATATATGATAATTATATCGTAAACGATCATGTAGATTTACTTGACATGGACTATGTTATGTTGATGATTATGTTAAGGTTGAATTGGTTTCTTCGTTTGTATATAAAGCGCATTGCCACACATGGGTTGTCTAGTGCCGCTGACTCGGGACAGACTCAGTGTGTGTGAAAAGAAGGAAGACACGACAGTGAAACCTGGGACATGATATGATATGGGAGGAGGGAATGAGGGGGTAGTTCCGCACCCTCATGTTGGCTCGAGGCTGTCCTCTTAGTAGGTGACTGTTACCCCCATTAACTGTGCCCCCTTCCCACCCATTACTCGGGGCCCTCTCCTATTATTCGAGTCCAAGCCCATTACAGGGGCTCCTCTGTACCTTGACACTCCCCTGCACTTTAAAAACATCCCCCGCGTCCCCGCTCTGACCCGTCATCCACGTCGATACGAAGCTGTTGCAGGATAATGGCCCTTAACCCCATTGCTCCTAAGGCTCGGGTCAGTCAACCTATCCCGGGAGCCTCTCGTATTTGACTCCATTGACAATTTTCATTTTCAGGCGACTATCTCTATTTTTGCCTCGCTTATTTCAGGATTCGCTAAGGTCCCTAGACACGATGGGCGACGGAACCGGATTTCTTTCATTCAAATTTCTAAAAAGAATTATGCAAAGAAAAGAAATAACGGCAGAAGGAGAGAAAATGTAAAGTTTGAAAGGCAGTTCAGAATATTTTATTCTGAGTCTTGGTTCTTTTATCATCTAGTGGAAGGATTACTTGGAAACATGAATGCAGTTCTTACCTGGAGGACATGTGTGGTTATCATATATAAGGATCATTGAAGTTGTCAGTAAGTGGGATCGAACATGGCTCATCCACTGAAGCCATGTATAGGAGTTATATATACGAGCTGTGGAGCGAGGCATGTTCATGTTTAGAGGCCATATAGAGAAGTCATGCCTAAGGGTCGTTTATGGAGGACGAAGACGTGGGACATACAAAAGTCTACCTACATACATAGAAACCTTAAGTAAATACACATGGAACCTGTACACGTGTACCATACGTGAACGCCACACTGCTACGAACATACAGAAAACAGCAAACCCTAATGTCTAGTGCGTCATCAGTCTCTGGTCACTTGAAAAGTCAGTGTTACGTCCTTGTAAGTCATGTGTGCGTCACATAACACGTCGGGGAACCTCACTGCTCGTGGGGGGCTGCACTACTCAGAGGCTGCGTCTAGCGTCCCGGACATAAATGCCGTCTTTTTTACCGGCCTGAAAATCCTCCGGGAAATTACCCAAAATTAGGTGAAACTCTGGAAGGTGTCCATATTCTTGGCGTGGATATTGCTTATTTCCTCTCAATGCTGAGATGTGTATACCGCCGTAGGTACGAACTGTTAAAAGACATCTAAGTTAGCAGTATTTGGACCCAAGTACGTCTCTTTTTATCGTTTATTTTCTTAGCTAAATGTTAATATGAAAATTCGCAAGGATGAAGGATCGGGTGTTTGTTTTCTAGACGTGTAGCAGCTTACGAAAGACAAGCCATGGGAAGATCAGTGTCGTGTACCCACAACATGTTATTCTGAAGTGGGTCCCAAACATGATATATGACGAGGCACTTGACACTAACATGCAATAGCAAGATATAAATTATTCATCATGGCTGCATCTCAGTACCGTAACCGAACATTCTTGTTTTGAAGAAGACGCTGAGCATGTCAAGGTTGAGACAGAAACTCTGCGACGTAGATGGTATAAATCTACAGTGAAAACTCTCGTTATTGCAGACTGCAGGTCTCGCCTCTTATGTTATCTCCGTAGTGTAACGTAACTATGAATAGATTTTCAGGTAACAAACAATATTTCGTGTATCCTTGATGGATGATATGTAACCATCTTGAAGACGTTACTACAAATTGCCGGTTGTCTGTATCACCAATGACGGGAGAGGCTGCACCCAGTTGTTCCGTAACGCGTGTGTCAGTCTGCTGCAGGTTACCCTTGCCTCTCGAGGATGATATACAAAACCTCATAATCCAGCTGCCAACGCTCCGTCCCCGTCCCCTCTCCCGTTGTGACGCCGCCTACGTACGTCGGCTGCGAAAACATGTCCACGTCTTTTATGACTGGCAGCTCCATTAGCGCCATTAACCTACGAGTGACGCTCGGTATATGGCACAGCTTGGTCCTACTGCTGCCACGCCATCACCTTCCGTCAGTAAACACAATCAAAGGAGAAAGGCAGCGGGGGGGGGAATGATTCTTATCATGAATCATTAGCGACATAGATAGATTTGGTGATCGGTCAATACACACGACATACACAAGTTTGAAAAGTTCTAATTATATATATATATATATATATATATATATATATATATATATATATATATATATATATATATATATATATATATATATGATTTTACTGTACTTTTCAGTTATAATTCTGGAATGTTTTGAACTTTAATTTGACTTTAGGTGGAACAGATCTGGCTCGCGTATGTACCAGCAATGCTTTTCTCTTCTTTTATGTAAAATGTACATACGGACTTGGTGTTTATTCTATAAATATGTAAACAATAAACTGTAAATGAGTTACGCATACAGGTTACTCTTCACCCCTGCCCCCACCTGACACCACCTTTTCAACTTTTCCTTCTCTCTCATGTTCACAAAAGGTGAAACATTTTGTGTTGTTTCACTGAAATATCCTTCAGCTTTGATTACACGTAATGTTCTTTATGAACAGAATCCTTGCGTATTGAATAAGCAGTTAAACCACACGTGTTTTAGATGTTTACCTCTGGCAGGTATGACAATGAAAAGCTGTACCTTGCTGGCCAGTCGGCTGGGCGAGGGTAACGTGGTGTGACGGTTCCCGGATGTGTGACGTCACTGGAAAAAGATGGTGGCAAGTTTTAAGGGTGTTAATAAGAATTTTCTACTAATACTCGATTTTCTGGCGCGAGTTTCCCGCTTATTAAGATTTTTCTCGGCGACTCGTGTGTACAAAGCATGTGCTGAAATTAGGAAGTTCAAAATCTTCGAATATTACTTGATTTTCTCGGTCAGTCAAGAGGAAAGGTTATACGAACCTGCCAATAATACGACGACGAAGTACGTCTTTATAAGAACGAGACAAAATTCTATACCTAAGAGAGCTCTCCAGTGTGTCCCTGTAAAGGGAGAACAGATCTTAAAACTGTCTTAACTTAGAGAGTGGGAGGAAGGTCAGTACTAGTCCTGTCTGCAACATAGCCCAACATGCGCGATCACGTCACCCGCGTCCGAGCAAAACAAAGTAAACACGCAAAAAAGACAAGTCCAGATGACCGTCTTCGCCTACCAAGTACTGCTCTTCTTCCAGTATGAACAACGACGAAGCTGGAAAAACAATTGCAAGCGATGACGTAGCATCAGCATCCGTACCACCAGCTGTGGCGATAGTGGTAATACCACGTGAGACAACAGTTGGCGACGCCAGTAGCAGCGGCCAGAGAACCGACCACGAGATTTACGACCTCCGACCTGGACAACACAAGGTCCGGCGAGTGGAAGGTTACCAGAAGCATTAGGAGGGATGGTCCGTGTGACGCATTCCACACACAGACGGAGTGTGTGTGTCACGCTTGTAGTCGACCCTCGTAAACGGGTCTGCTGCTTCCATGCTGCTCACAACAGACCTGGAGACTGGCTTTCATTGCTTCCATTCTGATCAAAACACGTCTGCAATTCTGGTCTTGATGATTCCATGTTGTTCCAAACATCCCTGAAAGTTTACTGTACCAGTGAATCATTGAATCACTTTGGTAGATCATCATTAGAAAGGAACTCTTTCTCCATACCAGACACAGTCGAGTTCCGCATCGAAACTCCAACTGACGTGTGAAACAAGATGCATATATTTCAGTAAGGCAGATATCTTGAATTTTCTCAGACACTTATATCCTCGCCGTCAGGGCGGTGCAGAAGTGCAACCCGCTGAGGCACTCGTATGAAAATACATTTTCTCCATCAGTCGACACAGTGAGGAATATTACCCCTGGATTAATGGGGTGGAAGAAATAACTCTCAGAACCAGGGAGCGGTACGCAAGCACTAGCTTACTGAGGCAACGGTAGAGAAGCAAGCACCAGCTGGCTAAGGTAGCGGTGTAGAAGCATCAACTGAGTCAGGCCACAACAAAAACAGTAATTTGGTGAGGCAAACGGTAGAGAAACACAAACTTAGCGAGACAATAAAAAGAACGATACCTTAGCAAGGCCACGGTATAGGAACAATAACTCATTGACACAACGATAGAGTAGTGTGAGAATGTTCTCTTTGTACGTGTGTGTGTATATATGTAGACATGTATGTAAGTATGTATGTATATATATATATATATGTTTTTATATACATTGCTTGTAAGTAAAAACATGTGTGGGTACAAAGGTGTCGTTGTGTACACTGGCGCGTGTGTGAATGTGTGTGTGCAAGACGTGCAGGAGACCTGGAGTTGTGACACCAGCACGTGCATCTTTCACACCTCCAGCACACGCATTTCTCGCACCTCCAGCACGTGCATCTCTCGCCAACAAAAGCCGCCATCCAACTTTACTGGCGTCGACAGTCTAATCTCCAGGCCACTGCTTATCTTTCCCAGGGAGATAAGACAGTTTATGAGCCAGACTTATCGACAACTGTTCCAACACCAAACATTGGAGATTTACACTCCTGAATATCGAGAAAATCTGGTAACCTTGACATTCTTTGGAATATCATTTTTCATATGTTTTAACGCCTTTAGATTAACGATGGCTTTCTTCAAAATGTATAGTGAGATATGCTTCGAAACGATATATATATATATATATATATATATATATATATATATATATATATATATATATATATATTATACACACTCACTCTCTATACATGGAGTTACGAGCTGTCACTGGCTGTAGCAGGCCATATGAAGTGGTCAGAGTAAATCGCGGGAAGATGTATGGGGTTTGGCTGTGGATAAGGGACTCTGGTTTGTATGCATTTTGCATGACAGCTGGAGAATGGATGTGTGCAAGTGTCTTTCTCCGTCTGTTCCTGGCGCTACCTCGCTGCGCAGAAAACGGCGAATAAGTATGGAAGAAAAAGTTACATATGTATGTACATGTTCTACGTTGTATGTAAACTGTGATACCTGGAACTCATTGCCTAAGCTCGAGAATTCTTTGGTGTTACATTCCTCTCAGTCGCTTCATCAGTGGTGTCTCGTGTCACTTTAGCAATACTCTCTCCCGCTGCCTCCCATGGCCAGTATCTTTCATCTGCTGAACATGCATGTATACGCATGGCTTCGTGACGCACCTCCCGCACGGTGCAGATAATGTGAGATGGTCGGATAAGGACGAGAAGTTATCGCAGACCAATTTACGAGTCGATAATATCCAGGGCGGAGTTGTGTTTACCGTGAACTATATCATCCAGTATTTAGGAGGCAAGAGTAAAACAATTTCCTCCAAATGAGGTCAGATCGGGCGTAAATCCCATATACCATTATGGAAAATCGTCCTTTGTGTTTGTAGAAACTAATCTCTTTCAGAAAAAGCGATACCGTCGCCGGTGTGGCAATAGATATTAGAGTTACATGACTCACCAATACTTGGTAGTGTATTGTGATGGTGAGGGGCATGAAGGTCGACAGACGGGGAGAGAAAGAAAGTGGGTGACTCAATAAACGGGAGGATGGGAGAAATATGACATTGACAAATACATTGCAACGTACGTGTGTGTGTGTGTGTGTGTGTGTGTGTGTGTGTGTGTGTGTTCCTTAACAACGTCAGACAGCCAAACAGACAACAGACAGACATATAGACTGATGAAAGACATATACCTTCACCTCACAACAAGCACATTGAGCCAGGCAACCACAACATGACATAAACAAACAAGGTCACAGGATGACCTGCCCATGCTGGACCATAACACAGAATGACCTACCCATGCTAGGCCATAACACAGGGTGACCTAGGTGCCCCTGCCAGGCCATAACACAGGAGCGGACCCAGAAAATCATCATCTCACATGATTATTGGAATTAGTGTCATTAAAAAAGCGAATGAAAACAAGTTTGTCGTAACAGTCGGTTGATTTAGGTTGGGCAACGGACCACACACTTAATGCATGCAAAAATATTGAAATCCCGCAGCAAATAACATCATTCTGAATTGTAAAATGAAAAAGTAGATTTCGTTTTGCATTAACTTTGGGTTCCATGGGTGTACAACGTATGTAAATACTGATAACACTCATAGTTTCAGAGAGGCACTTGGGGAACCGATACTTGGGCATGCTTCTCTTGAATAGGTGATTCAAGTGACATTGTGTGTTCCATCTCCCCAGGAGCGGGAGAGAAATCGTCTTTTGCCATCAGTAGAGGAAGCCAGGGGAAGTAATTGCTATTTGTCCGGCGCTGACGCTGAATACCGTTAGGATACTGCTGGCGAATCACGCTGATTGGTTGATACAACCAAACTTCAGTTTGAATGTTCAGTAGGTGTCTAACGTTGGATGAAGTGAGGCAGTTTTACCAAAAAGAAGTGACTCCCCGAATGGAGGTCGGGTACTCGTTTACCAAATGGCGTCCTAGCTCCGTCTCTTTGTTGTGTATCAACTGACTGTTATAGTTTTCTCTTGTGTCTCCCCTGATGATGTGATTATTGCACGAAAGTGCACTTGGGAATTTATCGTGTTTCATTTCCCCGTGGACTCGTAGGAATATACTTGATCACGCGCTCAGTTGTGATCCCTTCCAGTACACGCACACACACACACACACACACACACACACACACACACACACACACACACGTGTGTTTGCTTATTGTTAATCAAATCATACATTTTTATATCATGATACAGTTTTTGTCATGTAATACACTTTCCGAGTCACACAATACACCTGCAAAGTCAGTGAATACGCTCCTGTGAGACAACAACCAGACGCGACACAGATGCCTCACGAGATGTACAAACTTCACTGATTTAATCTTTCTCGTTTCAACGTAACTCATGAAACGGTGTCGCCCCGCTTACAAAGCGCTTTTCACCACTGTTTTATACATGTCAACCACTAATGTATGTGTTGTATGGAGGGGTGCCGGCCCTCACTGTTATATAAACTACTAACAAGCCAATCTGTAAGCCTTTCAGGTCTTCCAGTAACTGGATCTATTCAATATTTCACTTGAAGTACATCTTGGAAATTCCAGTCGGAATTCTCTGAAGTTTGTTCGGTGATTTGTGACCCACCTTTCCTGTGGCCGCTAAGATGTGAGGTCTGTGATGCCAGGTGAGGGGAGGGGGAGGAGGAGGAGGAGGAGGAGGAGGTCAGGCTTGTTATAGAACACGTAGTTTTTACCTCCTGTTATCCCGTAACTGATTGAACATTGAATAAACATTTCATTTGCACTGAAGGGAAGATCTGGGGACAGAAGATCGAGGATATTTAAATATTGGTAGAGGTGTGGGTGTGTTACTGCATGGGCTATGTTTTCAGATTGGGATAATTCAGTATAATCATTTTACACCTTTACCATACGAAACTATATTGTTTCAAACCGGTGTTCCTAAATCACAGAATGGGTCATGAGAAACTCAAAATGAAATATTGTCGATTATCTCGTGATTTTTTTGCGAATATTTTGAAATTCGGGAATGAAATTGAATATAAAATTAGTGTCGACTTCTCGGTTATACGAGGCCAAACTGGCGACTCCCGAGAAGAATTAGGAGCAGATTTGTTTGCCATCAGGGAAGATAATGGCTTTGTCTTCAAGCGGGAAGGTTATATTAGTATTCATGGAGAAAACTGGTGGTACTGAGCATGAAATTGGAGGTTTTGAAGGGAATTTCTCGTGACGAGTCAGATGTTCCCGTAGCAGAATTGGTGATTCTAGCGGTGGATTTGTCGCTTATATCGCGAATATGATTGTCCGGGGGCGACTCTCGTGCCGTTTGAACTTTCTGTAGCGAGGTCAGAGACGAACTGCATCAACCGGAGGGCAGTGTACCTACGCTGATATTATATGAAAATCTTAAGATATTGACGACCAGTCTAGAACTGATTGTGAAGACAGTTTACCTTGTTAGGGCGACGCTAACCAGGCTTAGTCTGTGCTCCATACGAGGCAATAAGTGGTCTCACAGATGAGACTGACGGCTTTAAGGAGCAGCAAGGAGATATCTCTCCTGATGACGTAGTATTCTGTTGTTGGTGTCCGAGAGAGATAAATGACGGAGCAAAAATTATGATTTTGAAGAGCCAAGTTGTGTTTGTTTGCTCAGTGATGGGGTTACTGAGGGCAGATCCCACTAGGTCCAGATCATGCTATGAAAGCTGCAAGTTTTGTAGCAATGCGAATATTACCGTAGATTTTGCTTCCATCATATAATGCATAGAAGAAGACCCACTGGTATAATACTAGATAAATAAAGTGGTCGTAGAGCCCTCAGCACACAAATCTTCCGGTGGAGAACCATTCAGCGGCGCTTATGCTAAGTAGATACGATGCTTATGATTAAACCTGTCAACCTGTTTACTCAAATTACTTTATGCCTCCCATATCATCAGTGTTGATACTCAGAGAGTGGAAGGTATAGAGGCGATCACTGGGTAGCAGTTCCTATTAATTTCAAACTTCACACGTTAATGCGAAGGTAATTTTCTTATCGTGAGAGGAATGACGTAACAATAAATACTTGTAAGGAAGTTCATGTACTGACGTATACCAGCTTGTTACGTCTCAAGTCTTATGATGCTGTTATCACCTTGAGGACGATGTACGACCCACCTGTACGAGATTACGACCCTTGAGCACACGGGTACGATTCTTGGGTATGATGACCTGGTCTTTTAAGGACCAGGTTAAAGGCCGTAATCACGGGTCATGCCGTCGTGATCAAGGGTCATACCGTCGTGGTCAAGGGTCATACCGTCGTGGTCAAGGGTCTTACTGCCGTGGTCAAGGGTCATACCGTCGTGGTCAAGGGTCATACTGCCGTGGTCAAGGGTCATACTGCCGTGGTCAAGGGTCATACTGCCGTGGTCAAGGGTCATACTGCCGTGGTCAAGGGTCATACTGCCGTGGTCAAGGGTCATACCGTCGTGGTCAAGGGTTTGCTGCTGTGGTGTAGCGGCTACGTTGGTAGTGGGAGCCCCGATGGTCATCCTTAGTGTGGAGCACAGACCCAGGTAGCTGCCCGTGCGAGGCCAGGCTAATCTCGCAGAAGGTAAGATTAGCTGATCATGATGCGCCACACGAGCTGACTAATCATCGCGTGGCTAACTTTGTAGGTAAGAGAGGAAGTATATTGGCAGAATTAAGAAAGTAATTAGGTAATTAGAGGGAATTATTTAGCTGGTCATGGACGGCTTAATTCCTGGTTTTGAGACTAGATTTATGATGTTATCTTAAGTATTCTAGAATTTTTGAAGACGAACTGCCGTTCTTGAGCAGAAATTGCTAAGGTTGAGAGCGTAATTGCTATCCTCATGAATTATAATGCTAATCTGCAAGAAGTAAATTACTTGTCCTGTGGTCATTTTTCCCGAAACTGTTGAAACCGACAATTTATTTGCACAGAAGAGGAAAACTGTTGTGAGGGAAGCATCGTTGCTGTGGGAGAGGGAAGGGAAAAATGGGTTTTCCTTTCTTATTATGTTTGTGAGTGACATGGATGGTCGTGGAGAGCATCCTGCTGGTCTGGATGTTGCAGGATGTTTGATTCATAATATTTGTCATTTCCTTTTACTTTTCTCAGAGGACCTCTGGTGGTCAACCTGGCCAGGGAATTAGAGCAGGAAGGGTGGAACAACTAGTCAATCAGAATGGACTGTTCATATTGGCGAATAAATTATTACTTGATTTTACTTTAATTTCTGTTTAGAGGGAACATAATGCTAATTTCCAATACAGTATCTATGGTGAACTGGGGGTCACAATCCTGAATAATATTTTGGATTAATTGACCTTCAGTTGCCATCTCTCTCTCTCTCTCTCTCTCTCTCTCTCTCTCTCTCTCTCTCTCTCTCTCTCTCTCTCTCTCTCTCTCTCTCTCTCTCTCTCTCTCTCTCTCTCTAGGTGGTATGTAGCCACAGATCAGGGAGGTTCTGCCGCCTGAGTATTGAAAGAGTTAGTGACGAAGGTTCAGTGTTGCCACTCCTTTCTACCTCACCCTCACCTGTGTTGCTGGCATTCATTTAACACACACACACCCAGTCTCACCATCTCGAATACATCAGTTAGCACACCTCACCACACGTTCCTCATGACTAGCCTTCATACCATCTTATACTGACAACACTCAGCACGAAGATCAAAGAATGCAGTTTTCCTCTTCCATTCAGTACCTGCAATATACCCACGATTCTGACTCTCCTTTTTGTTTGCCATTTTCATTGTTCGCTGATTCTAATGTCAGGTAAAGAATCATAAAGATTCTCAGTTGGACAATACTTGGTTTTTCTTATATATATGAATGGAAACAACGAACTTTTGAAGCCATGGAAGCTGAAAATCATTGGTAAAAAGAATTTAAAGTGGGGATCCGAGGCTCAGGTGATGCAGGATCCTAGCTGGTGTGGACCAGTGAGGCATTCCAGCCGTTTTAATGAAATTTTTTCCAGGCAAAATGAAAGCTCCGGGTTGGCCTCCGCTTGACGATCAGACGAGGTAATGAATTAACAAGACAATTAAGTCTTC
The DNA here is from genome assembly GCF_036320965.1 of Panulirus ornatus. NCBI lineage: Eukaryota > Metazoa > Arthropoda > Malacostraca > Decapoda > Palinuridae > Panulirus > Panulirus ornatus. The sequence continues at coordinate 11,170,095 of NC_092294.1, read as the reverse complement.
GTTAAGTCATTAACCCATTCCAAGCCAGCAAATAAGATAGTGGAAGACATGCAACTTGACGACTGTTCTGGGAAAAAGAAAAATGTATTAGATTTTGTTTTATGAAAGCAGTCTTCATCCCTCATGTGCACACCAAAGGGATTGTATGAATTTCCCGCTAGAATGATTGGCTGCAGCAGTCCTACAGAATGATAAATGAAGTAACCAATTATTTCCGTTCTCTGGCCAATGTCGATAACAGAAAGAATTAAAAGTTCTGTTGGAAAATACTCGGCTGAAGAATAGGATTACGTTGATGCGTTCTATTGAAACGTTATTATGTTCTTTGTTCTTAAATAACGGATCTTTCTACGCCGCTTGTCTTCATGAAGATAGTGGCGTCATGTTCTGTATGATGTTGGAAGTAAACAATTGTACTGTGTATGTTCTCATAGTGGAACCATCGTGCACCGTACACTCCTCTTAGACCAAAAAAAAAAAAAAAATCCCAGAATTAGGAAGCAGCACCAGTATATGTGCGGATGACAATACGGAACTGGAGAACATCTCACAACACCGTGCCATCTTCATGGATCTGAGAGCGCCACCAAGACATTGTATAAGGCGGGATCGGTCAAGTCTCTCCGGGGGTTTATTATACTCGTAACTTTAAGACCACAAGTTTGTAGGGTCATTTCTACAATGGTCATCACGTGGAATGAAAATATTTAGAGGTGTGAGTTTATGATTCGACTCAGAGATAAGACGTCTCATAAGCTTTAGAGTATATTTTCATTGATGCCATAAATAGTCGATATGTTCTTAAGTCAGGTTAGAGATTTCAACATTTTTATTATATTTTATATATTTCATAAGGAAATTGTGTTAGCACACGATCCTCCGTGGTATATGGGTTAGCATTACTGACCATGAGTCAGCACGGACCCGCCTGGGGTCATGGCCCTCATGGGCCTGACCGTGCCATGGCAGTTTGCCATACTAAACTCATGTGTTCATCCTCCCTTCCGGGCTGGTCGATAGATGGTTGTCTGGCTATGGGTGAGGTGTGCATGTGTGTGTATGTAGAAGTAAAGTGAGGTTAACGTTATACAAGAAGAAGAGACGAGCAGACATGAACATAGAACTCCCTCCGTAACACACATATAACAGTCACCAAGATGTGAGAAACCCTGCCAGTAGGATGAGGGATGTTGTCCCGTATCTTTCACTACTCACCCTTCGAGAAGGTCCAGACTATATTCTCATCTTTAATAAAAGCCTCAGAAGCGGATCCTTGTCCTTTGTGGAGAGTTCTGTTGACACAAGAGTCTAATTTCAGAAGCTAAAAGTCTGGAAATGTGTCAACAACCCCTGAAGTTCCTCAACCAAGCCGGAATCTTTCGGTAAATCTATTAGACTGTTGTAGTAGTGGTATAAGTTTCCAAATATATATACTTTACTTAAGTATTGTAGTCTTTACTGACGTAGTTGATGTGAACACAAAACCTTTCCAAAGTAATCTTTGCTTCGCTTCAGCCTAGATATTACCTGCGTCATCACCCCGTCATAACTAGACCATAACATCAATCCTCTTCATTCATCACTTTATTCAGGACTTCAAAATCTGTCTAGTTTCCTTCATTGTTAATCCGTCATCGCTTGAGTTCCTGCTGCGAGTTACCATCCCATTATCTTAATAACAACACCACTTTGGTAATCACCACTCCAGGACTCCCACAGTCACTGACGACATAGCGACCATCACACCACAGTCTCACAGTATTGCCTAGGATAACAGAGTCCTCCTCCCCCTTCTCTTAACTGGATAAAGACAATTGGGAGGAAATCATTCAAAGGTAATCCCATTACGACCTCATTTCGAAACATTTTACCTCCGTTCCGGTCGCGAGGAATTAGCGGAGAACACTCCTGCAGCGTCCCTTAGGGCTTCCCCTCTCGAGGAGCCGGGACAAAATTCAGCAACGTTGATACTGTACACAGGAGGAACCCCTTCGCTTGACCAATATGTGGATGTTGTAGTGGGGAAGGGAAAGCCAGGCAGGAGGGGAGGAGGGAGAGGAGCTGTAGAGATGGGAGACTTCGAACTGGTGGCTAGGAAATCTCAGGTAAGGCTGGGCTGCCCTGGTTAATGGTAGATGGTACATGGCGGAGGGAGATGTTCTGCAGTAGGTGGTAGAAGATACTGGGACATGCGCAGTCTGGTGAGGGATGGTGAAGCTCCCCAGTGGAAGGGAAGTTCCCGAAGGTAGAGAAGCTCCCCGGAGTTCGTGAGGTTCCCCGGAGATGATGAGGTTTCAAATGGCTTTCTTCCTGCTGGCGGCAGATGGTAGGGTCTCATTTGGCTGAAAGCTCCTGTATGGTAGGTAATGGGTGTGTGTGTGTGTGTGTGTGTGTGTGTGTGTGTGTGTGTGTGTGTGTCTGTGTCTGTGTCTGTGTGTGTCTGTGTGTGATGCAAAGCAACAGACGAGAATAAATGTTAAACTTAAGGGTGGAGAGCCGGACAGATGATGGAGAGAGAGGAACACAAACAGAGAGAGCAAGAAATGAAGGAGAGACAGATGAACAGGGTGGGTGGGTGAATGAATTAAGAAGCGAGAGAAAGGAGAGAGACCAAGTGAAAAGACTGAAAGTGAATTTAAGTGAAGATGTAAATGTTGTGGAGAGTATGAGAACAAAGAGATGAAAAGTATGAAAGATACAGCAACGAAGAAACACGAATGACGATGAACAGAGAATTGAGAGACAGTATGAGTGAACAGAGTTGTCCTGATGCTAACCCCTTGAGTGCTGAACTAACATGAGGATTCAGAACACCAAACAATTATGAGGTATTGAACATTAAACACTCATGAGGTTCTGAGATCAGGGAGGCACACGAAGGAGGGCTGCTCTAGTGAATTTGAAAACTTATCAGACGTATGAGACTGTTACTGAGATGTGGTGGAACGATGTGTGAGAATGTTCCATAATGTCCAGAGAAGTGATGAACGAGTATAATCTGCGATAATAATGGAAAATGCCATTATGTGGGTAAAGAAAAAAAACGACAAATGTGTGAATTCGTTAGATGGAAGGAGTTAGTTCACAGACAGCAATGAGGAATAATGACACGCTCTGAAGTTAATTTACTTAATAGGAAACGCTGAGTAACGAAGACTTGAAAATAGCAAGGAAAGTTGAAAGAGAACAGAAAGCAATGAGGAAAGACGAACAGGTATTACAGAAAGGATGAGAAACACTGTTTCGAACGACTTCAGTCACTGGGAACATTGAGAAACAAACACAAGTCTAATGTATATGGAGAAAGGTTGAGAGAGAAGAGTTGAGGAGAGACACAGAGATAGAAGGGACGGTGTGAGACGAGGCCTCTCCTGTAGCCCTACTTCCCTGGCCTTTGATCTCGTCTTGTGCCAGGATGGTGGTAGTGGTGGTGGTCGTGGTTTGGGGGGGGGGGGGGGGGGGGGGTAGGAGGGGGGGATTTCATAGGAAGAAGGGGTAACAGGACAGCTGATGATCCATGATGGGATCATGTGCTGGAGGACAGTGATAGTATCCTGTGTTCTGTGTTACAGATGCAGTCAGAATAGTCAGTCTGAAGGCACCTCGCCACTTCCTGCGGCACCACAGGGGCGCCCTGTGATTATCTTAGCATTATCATACGAAAGTTTGAACGGCAAAAGTTCCATAGGTCGAGTAGAGCGAGAGTTGTTGGGAAGTAGCGATAGACTTTGGAAAGAAAGGAATGATATACAAACAAAAATGCAAGAGTCTGAAAAAGAAGATAACAGGAACAAAGAGAATAAGAAATGAAGATAATGTGAAGGACAAAAGAAATAAAACTCGATGAGGAAAAGTTGCGGAAAAGTAATGAAAGACGTCAAGGCTGAAGTAAAGAGTAAGTGAAGCAGAGGAAATAGAGGCTTGTGGAAAGTGAGAGAGAGAGAGAGAGAGAGAGAGAGAGAGAGAGAGAGAGAGAGAGAGAGAGAGAGAGAGAGAGAGAGAGAGAGAGAGAGAGAAGGCGGGTCAGGAAGCTAGTGCAGGAAGGAGGCCAGAGTAGCTGAAAATCAGGAACAATGCTACAGGAAGCTGGGCCGCCACAAGCGTGAATGAAGAAGACAGAACCAGCAGGAAATACTTGGCAATAATTTGTGAAGATGATGTCGCCACGAAGAAAGCAGACCAGAAGTCGCCGGATTTTTGGAACTTGTGTTCATTAACTTAACTGTGGAAGGAATTTGGTTAGCCGTCTGGCCACTAATGAATCTTTGTCAGACATAAACTTATAATAAGATTAATGACTTGAGATTGATAAGTCCAGAATTATGCAATAGAGATTATTAATCTCATGAAAAAATGATAATACGAGATTTGGGTCATTAGTGAGATGGATTACGGTAATGAAGGTTGTAAAAGACTTCTGAGAGAACTACGTTGATACTAAGTTATGGAAACATGAAAATGATTTATCATTAAACATTTTCTTCACATATTTCAGAAGGTTAAAATGTAGACGGAGGAAATAAATATGAAATTTCAAGTAGGAATAATAGCGTCAGCACAACTGTTGTTATATATATTGTTTTGCTGTAGTGTGATCACTGCCTAGTGTATGAGGTCAGGGGTCAGTCGGGAGGATGTGAGGTCAGGCGTCCGTCGGGAGTGAGGACATGCGTCGGTCGGGAGGGTGTGAGGTCAGAGAGAATGAAATGTGGTGTTGGCTTCCGTGCTGACGCAAAGTTTGACGGCAGCAACGCTCTGCCTTGACGTATGCCTTCATCTATATAGCCTGACCTAAGACGTCATTAAAGTCGTTCAAGTTAACCAGTTTTTCCGTACAAACGTTGGTGAACTATAAGGAAAAAAAGATGAGAATATTTCAGACAGAATGGGATTAACTTTAGAACTTCAAGATCGGTAGATTTATTGAGGGAACTATTTTACCTTTTTATGACGCCTTTCCCACTTAATTATCAAATTTCGTATATACGTCTCGAGAAATGAACACTGAACGTTAAAATTCATCTTACGAATGCGAAATTATGACAAAGTTTTCAAGATTATTCCGAGGAACGAGTGAGAAAGATTACCGAGTATTTCTTGAAATAAAAGAAAATTATAAAATAAGTCTGCATCAGTCTCTCGCCAGTAGCCATTACCAGGGAAAAAAGACGATAAAAGTGCTATTCTGAGAAGCGGAGAGGCGTCGGGGCGGTCTTTACGAGGGACCAAGTTGGTATCAGGTGCAGAGTTATCTTGAAGATTAAGAAACGTAAGGAAGGGAGAGATGACGACCTTCACACGGCGACGACACGAGAGAGAGAGAGAGAGAGAGAGAGAGAGAGAGAGAGAGAGAGAGAGAGAGAGAGTGAGAGTGAGAGTCATCTGGGAGATTAAGGAACGTAAGAAAAGTCTAGATGTAGATGTTTACTGTGTGACAACATCACATGGGAGATATGTTAAATATCACGACATATCTTGCTGGTTGTGTTTTGTTTGTTTGCTGTTGATCTGTTGCTTTTCTTGAACATTCGTGCAACTTTGATGGGAAAGTATCGTTTCTAATCCCAGAGGTGTTCCCATCATTTCACTAGACAGAACAGTGAATAACTTTTCCTTCGTTTGTACAAGGTATTCACGTGTTTTTGGTCGTAATCTTTTCACTATATTCCCAGGAATAGTTGCAGGTTTACTCACTCAGTCTCTGCCCTTGTGTGAAGCTTTTAGTTCCATTATTTATGATTTTGTCCTGTCTGATGCCACTCACGTGGTATCGGATGTCCTTCTGTTCATGACTGCACAGTTCCAGCTCATAACTCTTCAAGGTAGAGCAGGAGTTCTGTCTTCTCATTTTCACTTGAAAAGTATTTCGGATTTTGTTGCAGCTTCTCTCTCCCTCTCTAAGTCTGTTTACTTGGTGACCACTGAACGCAGCCATGTTCAGTCTAGCTTCCTTTTGAATTGTGGATTCCTATCTGTGATGCCTCCTAGATCTTTGACCATTTCTCGTTTCTCTGTTGCTGTTATGGAAGGCGTCATTGGTAGGTTTTCTGTCGTTCCATAACTTTATCAGATATATTTTCATTAGTTCTATCAGATTCTCTTCATTAAGTCCATGTCGTGTAGCATTTGTTGTATCTTCCACTGTTCATATCATTTTATACTGACTCTGATGTTGTCTACAGAGGATCCTCCTGTTCTCTCATGCACTTTACTGTATCATACGTGGCATCATTGTCATGGATGTTAAGTGCCCAACACCGTTGCCTGTGGTACATCTGATGTCTTCATTGTACATGATTCCATTCGTTACACTTCAAGTTTTCTGGTTGGATGAAATTCCTTGACCCATCTTCGTATTTTATGTTTCGTCTTTGTTTTGTTATTTTTTCTGATAAAATTTCGTACTTTAAAAAAAAATGCCTTAACAGAGTCAGGGGAAATTTTCCATCCTTTCTTTATGGAAAAGCGTATCATAATTTTCTTTCTAGTTGACTAATAGTCGTATTTGTGGGATTTTACACAATTACACACACACACACACACACACACACAGACACACACACACACACACACAAGTAAACAAAGCAGCACTTGGGAGAACAGGAGGCATGATAGGAGTTCGTGGATGGCATCTCCTGGTGGCAGGGGCACAGTGCTCGACCAACAAAAACAAAGATACTGGAAAGGATGAAAAGGCCGCCACCTGGAACTGCTATGGTTGGGTCTGCAGGGTAATTAAGCTGTGCTAATGGCCTCCCCGCAGTTATGTGTAATCATCGTAGTTTATGGGGTGTGGCCAGGGAGTACCACATCCGCTACCACTACACTGGTGGAGGGAATCATGTGAGAACAACAGTTGTGTCTGGGACCGGGTTGTGGCGGAGGAATCAACACCAATGAAGGATACCAACGATTTTCATTCCAGTTGTGTTATAATTATGATGTCAATATTTACTTCACGATGGTTCTCAGTTAATATGTTCTCAAATGTGAAAGGAAATAGTGATTCTTGCCTGCTTCATCGTTACCAGCAGGACATGATAATATCTTTATATTGATGGTAATGATTAACTTATATATCCTCTAATTATTCTTTACAGTAATATGTATTTTATGTATGATATAGAAAATATAAGATTTCTTCTAACGTATTCCTTTGTCAAGTTTACATGTTTACTGAAAGTTGGTAGGTAATTAGGTGTCAATAAGCAGGAAGTTATTGTAACGTTCAGAAGTAGACTATGTGTGTTGCTTCATAGTAGGAAGGAAACAGCATCTCTTAACTTCTGTCATATTTATCTTCTGGTTATACTCCTGTGGTCGAACAAGCGAAGCAGAAGTTATGTTAATGTGATTAATTGCCCAGAATAATGAGAGGCAGTAATGGTACTACAGGGGAAGAACGTCATCTTTGAATGGATGTTCAGTGATACAGCTCTTTATATGGTGCTTGGGTCTCCATTATACGGTGCTTTGATCTCCATTATACGGTGCTTGGGTCTATATTATATGGTGCTTTGGTCTACATGGGTCAGACCTAAAGAACCTTTTTAACATCAAAAGAAAATGTTTCGAACTGAAAATTACGGAAATCTACGTTTATGTTGTAGATTATATTGATCCAAACTGGTTAGGTTGATGTCTACAGTAATGTTAACAAACTTGTGTTCTTAAACATGATATATTTTTGCCACAAAGGCTCACTCGCATGTTGACCTTCCAGACAGACTGTGTCGTGATTTCATAAAAGATTAAATTAATAAAGGGAAAAAGGTACGAGCTACACAGTAGGCTATAAATAACTAGAAAAAAATTCATTTCGTTGTGTTTACAGAAAGCTTCAACAGTGTAGAAAGGTATCAGTAAAAAGACAATGAGTATTGTTCCTTCATGTACATATTTTTTGTTCTGTTTGTGTTCATAACAAAGAATTTATACAGCAGTTGCCTTATTGTGAGTACAGACAGTTCCGATGAAGCGTATGAGGAAACACATATTATAACAGTTAAGTAAAACTTGGAAGAAACCGTCGTGTTCGACATTGATAAAGTGAAAACAGTTCAAGGTTCTCTGACCCTGGCCTCAGCCCCGTGTTCCCTTGTCTCCTGATGAGACAAACATAGTTAGTGGTGGGTGGGTTGGTGAAGCATGATCTGCTCCACTCTCGTGTGTCACCACGCCAGCCAGACTCAGTCTGCTCCACCCTCGTCCTCACCACGCCATCCTCACCCTGCAACCTCACCCTAGTCCTGCCATGCCCTCCTCACCCTTCTCTTTCACCTTCGTTCTGTCATTCTCAATATCCTCAGCATTCATCCAATTCACTGATAACTTACCTTCCCCTGCAGCTTCATAGATCATCTTTCTATACACATCAAAAACTATTATTACCTTCCCCTCACTGCCACGCCTGGCAACACATCCCAGCCCAACACATATTTCTTAAACTAACAATCGCCGTTCCCTCTCACCTCTTGTTGTCTTTAATGACGTATGTGTTACCCTCACAGCTTTTCACATGAAGGGGAAGCCTTTGCTATAACTAGGTTATCAGTTGTCACCCACTGCCCTAAATTCAATCTTATCTTTGAAGAAAGAAATGGTCATCCTCCTCAATCTTTTCATCCTCTTTACATTTTATGTAGCCATTTTATTATACAGTTTTATTTTAAACTCTTTTCTACCATGCTGTACACCTCACAGACGAGGGACCAGTTTAGCAGGGTTGGTAGATGCCTTGGGTGGAGACACATAAGTAGCTACAGTCTGCCAAATTCTCTGACTTGTGTTCTGTGAGGACAGTCCACGTCAGGACACTATCCCCGATGACCATCTCTTCCGTAGTCAATTACAGAATTCATAGATAAAAAGAAGTGCTATAGAAACTACCATTTAATGACGATTATGATATTTTGAATCAGGTGTTGAGTATCAGAAGTGATTACTTCTGGCTTATCTTCTTGATCAGATGACCGATGACTCTTCATGGTTCAGAGGTACGTCTAGAGACTAGAATATTGGATGATACGTTTTGATGTATAGTTTACGGTTATCGAGGATACCATCCGGGAAAAACGAACAGACAAATAAATCACAATGATTTACAATATTTATTGAACCCATCCCAATAGATCTCTTTTAATTGCATGTAAACACAATATACAAAAGAGCAGCGCACCGCCGACAGAATTCTAGTGTTCCAGATTGTATACCACAACAGATATGTCAGAAGATAATATCATCCGATATGATCCGGTAAATCTTGGCTTACCAGACCCTACCTCAGGGAGCTGGGCTGGTGGATCCTCTCATACAGAGAGAGAGAGAGAGAGAGAGAGAGAGAGAGAGAGAGAGAGAGAGAGAGAGAGAGAGAGAGAGAGTTAAGTGAGATGTAGCGCGGCTTAACAGGGCTGACGGGAGCCATAAAGAACAATTAATCAGGGAGAAATATGGCTGCTGTAAACACTTATTATATCAGGAGAGGCAGGTGAAGCTTGGGGGGGGGGGAGAGAGAGAGAGAGAGAGAGAGAGAGAGAGAGAGAGAGAGAGAGAGAGAGAGAGAGAGAGAGAGAGAGAGAGAGAGGGACAGTTAGACAGATAGATATAGAGATATCACTGCTGTAGCCAAATACACCAAGAAAGTTGCATCCATCTGATTTTGTCGTGTAAGATTCACTGCAGGTCACCGTTACGTAGGGTAAGTCACTGCTAGAAACATCCCAGACCAGAGGCTGTGGCACCGGTTGTGGGACATCATGTGATGCCACATCACTGGAATCTTTCTCACACGTCATCATACTGACCTTACCCACCACATGTGGTGTGGCTTAGCTTGGGTAAATTGTTATATTTTTGCTGTTTAGTTGGATGATGTGTGTTTGTGTGTACATGCCTGTGTGTTTTTACATTTATATGCATGCATGAGCATAAATGTTGTGTGTGTGTGTGTGTGTGTGTGTGTGTGTATAAGTGTTTGTGTACCATAATGAATGATCAGGAACATGCGTTTCCTAACTTACCAACTGCTGCTCCTTCAGCTTTAGATTTATCTCTGGTAATTATAGGAGTCATCTGCCCTCGCTCATCACAACACCCAACATATCTTGCTGCGTAACTTCCCCTCCGGACGAAATTATGGTCGTTAATCCCACACACAACAGATGCCCAACATTCATTAAGCTCTTTTTGATGAGATCCGCAAGTTAGAAAATGAAGAATTATCATGTTCATTATCAACGTACGTTCCGTTTTCTAGTCTTTTTTGTACATAGTCCTTATAGTACTTTATATATATATATATATATATATATATATATATATATATATATATATATATATATATATATATATTTATATCATCCTTCATTCATCATCTTTCCCCTTTTTATCATTTCCCACGCTCTCTCTTCCTCTCATTCCATAATTCCATATTCCCTTTCCATCAACGTCCGTTTCTTTCCTCCTCCTTCTCCTCCTCCCCTGGTTTCGTCCACTCAGTAGGTCGTTGGGTCGCCACGGACACACAGGCTCCCCTCCTCAAGTTTGGATATACACCTGGGATAGGCTGCTCGTCCCGAAACAGGGGACAAGTCTTATATATGATCCCGGAGGTTAACTCAGGCAAAGTTCACGGATTTTCGCAGCCCAGTTACTCCGCCGTTAATTTGGCATAAAGATACGCTTTTCGTATTTTTAGGGAGCGTTTGAGCTGTGGTCGCTGGTGTGTCGATACTACGAAGGTACAGGCTATATGTTCTGGTCAGTCTAAAGACTTGTCAAACATGCATTGTGTCCTGGTAAAGCTGGTTCATGCCAGGATCCATTTTATGGCCCCGTCTGCAGCGGCGGATATTGATGTCATCTATGTACATTCGCGTGTGTTCCTGGAGGTATGTTTCGGTGTGCGTCCTACATATATTACTGTTGATACATGGATGCTTTCCTGATGTACGTAGGCGTTTTTTTAAAGGTAGAATTGTAATTTTAAAGTGACCATAAATATGTACCTTCCAGCTAAAATTCAGGAGTCATGACTTCAGGAGAATATTTTCGCAGGCCGACGGCGCCCTGTCTGATATACGAGGCGTTATCAAGCCTACTTTGCCCAATTTTTCACTCTCCTCGGCTCCAGAATGACAGCAAACTGTTGCTTGGAATAAGTATTAAGGAAACTTCTAATTTTTTTCACGGTGAAGTGAGCAGAAGATGATTTTACTTTGGTCATTACTTACAAACTTTTAAGTATCAGTCTTTTCCAAGGTCTGCATGAACAGTTTGTTTAATCCACTTCTGGAAGCATATGTATTTGGTAGTTCATATCACCTGGCGAGGTGGAACCATCTGAACGGTCTGCCTTCTTCATAAGTTTCTTTTTTTTTTAAAGAAGAAAGTAATCACGTGGTAGGACAGCTAAATGTTGTGTCCTCTTCCAAGTGTATGAACACAGGGACACACCTTCCTTCCCCTTCCTGAACTGTCTCGCTGGTGTAGTCACGTGTGAGAGCTGTGGGACAGGTCGTCACTGCAACACGGAATCAATCAAATCACGAAGCTCAGGTCCGTAATGGGAGCCTCGAGTGGATCTGATTATCGAGCACCGATTGAACTTTCTCACATTCACCCTAAGGTCATTGAAATCAGACGGATCATTATGGATGATTATACCTCGGCTTGAAACATAATCGTCTTGAATGATCATACATTTCAGAGATAAACAGATTACGACCTGATGATCATAATGTCTTGCCCATGATAACGACAGTGTTCACTCCAGCAGCTCAACACAGAGAGGCTCTAAGTTAGACAACAAAGTTTGAATTGGCGATGTGAACAGCGTGTTCCCGGCTGTTTAAACTCCTGGGTCACACCAGGGACAACGATCAATTAGTGTGCTTATTGGCTTTTAAACTAACAATCAAGATGCGATATTAGTCCTTCAGGTTGATGGTGAACTTTCATTTATCAAACATTCGTAATTCTTCTCTTGTTTGTGAACTTTGCTGTAATTCGTCAGGGTGGAGGAAAGAACACCTTGTTCACTAAAGTAGAATTTCAGCCATTGTGTAAACCATCAAACTTTGATTTATGCTGTAATTTATAACATATTTACAGAGTTACCGAGGATGAAGTGGCCTTGTTGATTGACAGGCTTAGCCAGTCTGAGCTGGGTATAAAGAAGAATTTCCTTGGCTTAGTAAGTCTCACTAGTCATGTTATTGTCATAGGCCAGAGCAGAGGACCCGAGGCGTCCCACAGCCCTGCCTTCCCTCTGTGATCACCTGCCGTTCATCAACCCTTCACTCAGGTGAAGTGGGATGTACTTGTGCACTGGTGAGGGGATAGTGATCACAGGTGAGGAGAGTGTGATCACAGGTGAAGCAGTGATTAAAGACGAGGGGAGAGTAATCCCAGGTGACGGTGATTAATGAGCATTGAGGGGAAAAGTTATCTCTGTTAGGGGGAAGGTGAACGGTTCTGAGGGAAATTGATTGACAATAAAGGGAAAGTTATCATAGGTGACGTTTCGTGATTATAAGTGAATAAAAGTGTCGGAGATGTGGGGATACTGATCATGAGTCAGGGAAGTAGCCAGAAGCGAGGAAAATGATGAAAGGTCGAAGAAGAAATCATAAGTGAGAAAATAATGACAGGTAAAAGAGGATAATAAGTGAGAAAAATGTGAGAAATGATCATTTGGTGAGGAAGAATAAGGAAGAAAGATCGACAATGATTGGACGTGATCATGGACTGGGGAAGTAATGTAATCACAGGTTAATATGGTAATCATGAGCGAGGGAAAGTTCTCATAAGCAGCGAATGTTTCCACGTGAGCGAGTGTGATGATGTGGGAGTGTCCATATGTAGGGAAAAGTGGTCACAGACGAAAGAAAGTAATTCCAGGGTCTCCTTCAGTGAATTATGGCAAGGGTGAGGGTTGAATTACTGTAGAGATAAAGGAAAATGAAACAGTGCTGGGAGAGAGAGGGGAAGAGATGATGTATGGCACAGGGGAGAAGCAAGGATCACACAAAAATCATGAATATGTAATCTGATAAAGGGAGAATAGCGAGGACACAGGAAGATCTGCGTATGTAAAGCTTTAGAGGGAGAACATAGTGCCTCTCCAACACTTCAAGAACCTCCCAGGGGTTCTGTCTCGGGAGAAGAGTTGGTTAAACACTTGCAGGTTCAAGGGTTCCAAGTGGTTCACATGAGGGAGTTGCAGAGGGAGGGAAGCAGCAAGTTGTAAAGGGAGTTAGAGGATGGAAGGGGGAGAGGAAGAGAGGAGAAAGAAAGAAAGGGAATATGAGGACAGGGACCAGGGCAGAAGGAACGTGAAAGGGGAACGGAACGGCAAACGGCAGGGGTGAGTGATCTTGGGAGGGGGACCAAGTGTTCGTGTAGCTTTACTGGCAAGATCAAGAATAGCTCAAAGCTCGTGTGTTGAATCAGAGGTGAAACGATGCTGAATTTTGATTAAAAAAACTGTACTATATATATATATATATATATTTCTTTTTCTTTCTTTCAAACTACTCGCCACCTCCCGCACTAGCGAGGTAGCGTTAAGAACAGAGGACTGGGCCTTTGAGGGAATACCCTCACCTGGCCCAATTCTCTGTTCCTTCTTTTGGAAAATTAAAAAAAAAAAACGAGAGGGGAGGATTTCCAGCCCCCCGCTCCCTCCCCTTTTAGTCGCCTTCTACGACACGCAGGGAATACGTGGGAAGTATTCTTTCTCCCCTATCCCCAGGGAATATATATATATATATATATATATATATATATATATATATATATATATATATATATATATATATATATATATATATATATATACCCACCTCTCTCTCTCTCTCTCTCTCTCTCTCTCTCTCTCTCTCTCTCTCTCTCTCTCTCTCTCTCTCTCTCTCTCTCTCTCTCTCTCTCTCTAATCCTATCCTCCATCTGCAGAAGCCACACACACACACGCACAGATCGCTCTCCTCGTATCTCACTCTCATAACAATTTACATACAAAGGCCAACATGAGAGGATCTGGGAAGCAAGCGTCATATGCAGCAAGATCTCATGCATCAGCAGCATCACTCACCCCACACGCTGGGGAGATGCCTGCCCGTTGTCATGACTACCTGCCTTATTTACATCCCAAGCCTCGCTCTGAGGTCACTGTTGAGATAATGACCTCTGTCCCGAGGGTGTTCTTCTTGCGTATGACATAAGACTAGTGCCACTCTGGGCATTCTTCTTTATAGTTATGAAAGTAGTCTCTCTCTCTCTCTCTCTCTCTCTCTCTCTCTCTCTCTCTCTATATATATATATATATATATATATATATATATATATATATATATATATATATATATATATCTGTCCATCCATCTCTCTATCTATCTATCTATCTATCTCTCTCTGCCTTCCATAAAGTTGAATCTTTCGCTTTTGTTCGTACACTTCGAAAGTAGATCCATGTGAACCTTTTCTTTTTTCTTGTTGGAGGCTCTAGTCAGGGACAAAAGTCCTCTTTAAGGCTTAGCCATAAAATAACTAAAATGAACTGAAAAATATACGCAACTACGTACATTATCATAACATCACAGCGCCACCCTTGCTGTAGGATCATCGTTGCACACAGTATAAGAAGAATTATGAGATAATTCTCTTCCATTATCACACAGTTGACTTCTGACGCTGTGTAAAGGCCACAACCTCTCTACCTGATAGTCTATCATTTGAAGTGAGGCATAATCATGTTGTAGGTAGAGTGTTCCAGCTTCGGTAGTTGTGCAGTAGAGCACTGAAGCTGAGATAGTAATGTTGTAGGATGTTGCAGCTGATGTAGTCGTCATTTACCTGAGATTGACGTGTTATCGAGTGTTGTGACTGCGATAGTCTTGTTGCACAGTGTTGTAGCTGAGAATGTCGTGTTGTCGAGTGTTGTGTCTGAGATGGTCATGTTGTCGAGTGTTACAACAGGTGTTTTAGGTTGTGAGGCAGATGTACAACGGCATCGACACGTGTGCGAGGTGAGCACATGTGTAGGGATGTCAAGACACGCTCTTGCCAGTGAGACTTTTGGAATAACGACATGTTGTTGGTGGTGATGGTGATGTAGTAATGATGGTGATGGTGATCATGATGATGGTGGTGAAAGAGAGAGAGAGAGAGGCAGATACATAGAGTGGAAAAATTACAGTGAAGGTTTTTACTGAGTCCGGCAGGCGAAGGAAGCTTAGTAATCATTTGTTAAGCAGTAAATTGTTGTCTGTTTATTAAGCTGTTTGTTTCTGTGGTACTTCTTATGGCAGGGTAACGTGACCTCTATGGAAGGACGAAATTAATGCAGGTTTGGCTTATTTTGTGTGGCAGTTCTGATTTTGTCATTATGCTTAGTTCGACAAAATGTTCATAATTCCTCCAATCAGGGAAATCAAAGGATAAGATGATTATAAAATAATTGAATGAATCTCAACCCTCAGAAAGGATATATCCACACGTCCTTCTCTCCTCTCTACTGTTGTGGTATAAGTTAAGAAAGTATGACAGTGCAGCAGCTTGGCCAGTGCCAGCCAAACATTATGTGGCAGTAGAGGAGCTTTCTGCTGGTACTGAACAGTGGCAGACGTTTTGGATACATACCAAACAACGACATAAGTCTGGGTCGTGTACATAATAGTTTTGCAACGCAGAATAGATTACGTGTGTCGCAGTGAAGAGAGAAAGAGTCTTGCATTACTCAAGCTAAAGGTGAACATTACACAGGGAGTTTTGATGTAGGTTACGAGGTACAGTGTTAATAGGATCATCCTCGCTCAGGTTCACCATGGAAAAGTAAATTAACTGAGACGGATCCAGCCCAGAGTCGTGTATGGTGTCAGAAAGTTACATTCGTCTTTATTGATTGTATAATACAGCTTCTGTAAACGTCATTAAAATTTCCAAGAGATTAAACTAAAGAGTTTTAGGAGTTTCCTAAGTGGTTAAGAGTCTGAACAACTTTTAGAGGCTTTAACTTCGAAGGAAGTCTTGAACCTACTCAAGAAAAAGGCCTCGGATGATGGCACTTCCCTCACAGTCGAATGCTAAGCCCAAGCTTTACATCAAGACAGTAAACTGACAACAAAGATATCGTTTTGTTTGATAATGATTCTTCACCTAGCAAGTGACATCACTGCTGAGAACAGATGATTGACCTTAACGACTTAGAAAGAATGCAGTGAAGAACGCAATCGTGATAAGTGTAACTTCCCGTCGCGCAGGCTGAGCAGAGGTGTGTTGATGATAGCTTATAATAAGCTTTCTAGTGCAAAGGGAGAATATAAGTTGTTAGGTAAGTGTACCACACTTACGGCAGACCAGTGGCACAGCTCAGTGAGCTACTGATGGTGATGACAAATGAATAAATTCAAGAGAAAGTTTGAAGGTTTGTACACGATGATAACATTATATATCAATGACATTCTCGGTTATCGACATCTGATACACCATTTCCCATTATTCAGCAAGGTGATCATGCGCTGTCTTCCCCACGCCTCTTTAACCCTGCAAACATTCCACCAGTATTGAGATATCCTAGCAATTTACTCCCTCACTATCTCAGTCTTGGGCTCCCTCATCTAAGACCTCCGACTCACCACCCTCATCTGCATCCTTCCAATACTCATGATTTCCACACACCCAAACGTTTCCAACAGTTCATCCTTCATATTTTCCTATCACCTCTTCCTCTGTATCCCAGAACTTGTTTTCACGTCTTCTTTTCCCAGTGTATTAACTCGTCTTACCTCACATCCTGTCCATGAAAAATCCATTACCATAGCTTTTGTCCTCCCTTGTCGCACGGTTATTGTTTCTCATATTTCCCCTCACTCACATCAGGGTTGGTTAAGCTGTTCCTTCCAACAGACTTCCTCATACCTGCACACTCACAGTTTTACTTCTTATGGCCGACAAAGTTTTTCCTTTTGATACTCGTCCATCTCAACGTACAACATCACGAACGCTGCTCTCAACGTAATTTAATATCGAGAATCTCTTAATCTCTCATCTGATCCTGCCTTAAAATCTGACTCTCTCTTCTGAAAACATTGTGATTTTCCTCGACTTAACGTTCAGTTTCAATTCACTGTTCTTATATACACAAAACTTTTTCAGATTTTCTCAAAACAAGGTGTTCATTTCTGCTGTTGTACTCCTCAAACTATAGACACTATCTGCGAAGACCTTCCCTGTGCCTGTGTTTATATGGATACTGTACAGCCACTGGAACACGACACACCAGTGTCTCCACTCGACCCTCTACCCTGGACCATTGAAGTTGTTCGCTTTCATATACCATCTGCCATCAAAATTGTTCTCCCCTGAACCCTTTCCAGCCCTTCTGTTCCAATCCCCTTTCCATCACGGTCATTTCATCCATCTGGCTGAGATACATACATCAGGTGTACTTTTAAAGAACTTCCTTTCCATTTATTCTGACTATTTCTTGGTGAATATCCCATCTCGAGCCAGTCGTGATCCTGACCACCTTCGTTGTAACCCATGATATTTTCAATCTTGCTGATCCCTCTCACTCCATTTATTGCCTCTTTCACATACACACACGCACACACACACACACACACACACACACACACACACACACACACACACACACACACACACACACACCTTTCATACCTCCCCTCTCCTCTCACTCCCTTCATCATTTTCCAAACACATCGTCAAGCTGTGACTTATGTCGTGCCCATCTATTCTCCTCCATTTAGTGCCACACGAACCCATCATACTCATGTTTCTCCTCCCATACTCCTGCCTCCTGACAGTGATCATCCCTCACCCGCCTCCTCACACCGATCACCCACGCCCCTCACGTCCCACCCACTTACTAGCTCTACTATACCCCCAGAATCATTAACTAATGCCCGCAGTGCATTTACATCCCTTACGACGTTCTCCAGACGAAGGCTCACCACACGTCACCTCTGGCTGGACACAGATATACTACGTGAAGCCTCGGAACTCTGTCCCCGCTTATGTCTTCTCCTATAACTATGACTTGGCACATTCTAAAACAGATTTTTCACTTCCTCCAAATTTCGTAAATACTTTTCCTTGTCTCTTTTTCCCCCTTTTATAAAACAAGACTTCCGCTGTGTACAGAAATCATTGAAAGGTTTGCCCTCATATTCTCCAGCACTGATATCATCAGGAAAATCAGAACACGATTTGATAAAAGAAACTTCCTTAAACTACGCATGAAATCATGAAAATAAGATAGAGAATAGATTTAGTGCAATAGATTCCATTGTTTCTTGACTGGACTATTTGTTTTCCTTTTTCAAATACGAGACTTGGATGTTCAGCAATAAACTAGAAGACTTTTACAAGTGTAGATAAGTCACGTAGCCCAGGGGAAGACAACATAGCTGTAGTTGATAGTTTCTAAACTCAGAAAGATAGGAACCCTTCCCCATCCATGGTACTTCCTCAATATTGCAACCAATTTGACACATATATATATATATATATATATATATATATATATATATATATATATATATATATATATATATATATATATATATCTTTTCTTTCTTTTCTTTCATACTATTCGCCATTTCCCGCATTAGCGAGGTAGCGTTGAGAACAGAGGACTGGGCCCTTGAGGGAATATCCTCACCTGGGCCCCTTCTCTGTTCCCTCTTTTGGAAAATTAAAAAAAAAAAGTGAGAGGAGAGGATTTCCAGCCCCCCGCTCCCTCCCCTTTTAGTCGCCTTCTACGACACGCAGGGAATACGTGGGAAGTATTCTTTCTCCCCTATCCCCAGGGATATATATATATATATATATACATATATATATAAGGATCACTACTGTGTAGAACAAGTTTTGATATGTTGCCAGTATTTTGTTGTTACGCATAAGTTACGACTGTTATCCCCCCGTCATTTTTTTCTTTTTTCTTTTTTCATGTAAAAGGTAGTTGGTGGAGTCAAAGAGAAGGCTTCAGGACAATATTTGGAGGTTCCCTGAAAACCTTATAACGTAACCGTATTCGTTAATGACTCTGGCTTCCCCCTAAACCCTTGCCATTGTAACTGTGACATCATCTCTCTCAATTTTTGGGACATCATCAAACAATTGCCTCATTTCCCTGTATCACCGCCTGCTTCACCTCTTCAGTTTTATCATTCCAAAGTTTCCCACTTCACCCTTATCTCCCCTGATCTCCTTTACCTATATTACCCTTATCATTCTACAACACCTACGCACCCTTTATCACCCAGTGTCGAACCGTTCACCCTTTATCACTCCACTTCACACTTTACCACGCCCATATCTCTTCATCAGTCCCATCATTTCCCTCACATATAGCATTTTATCATCCCAATATTACCGTCCCATCACTAATCATCATCCCACTGTTAGCGTCCCATCACAACTCATCTGTACTCCATGCTCCCCTTCCCTCTCATCATCCTCTCATTAGTATATTATTGTTAACACTGCCAGGCATCAGGGCCGACCACACCCCAAGCTGCCAGCACCATCACTCTCTCTCTCTCTCCCTCCCAGGTGGGGTGCGTCACACATCGCCTCTGGTGCTCCCCAGATGAGGGCTGACAGCCTTTCGCCCCTTCCTTATCTTAGTCCTCCCCTCACACGCACCAGCCCCCCTTTCCCTCACCCCAGGTTGAGCACCGGTGCCAAACTCAATAGCACCACCGGCACTTATTCTGAGCGCCTCCCAGAGTACGCAAGTTGCTGTGCCCACCAACAGACCTTATATAAACATAGTATTCTCATTATGAAAACATTTCACCAGAACTGCTGTGCACAAACGTCCCTTCCTTATGTGTTGCTTGACTCGGCCTCCGACGCACACCTTCCTCCTGCCACCATAGTTACTACAAACACTACATCCTCTCCACTCGTCGTCGTGGTGACCTGTGTCATCGCTGTGACCGAAACGAGAGTGCAACACACCTGAGGTTCCCAAGTCCCGTGCGTCGTGCTGGCCGCTGGCACCACAGTAATGACGTTAACGAGTGTAGAGCTGGTAGAGTAATCAAACTATCTGTGATTAACTTACTGCACGTAAACTAGTTTACTTTACCTCTAGATAAAAGATATTTGTTTATTGGAGATATGGATCAAGAATACAAGGTCAAGTTTGGACAGAATTCACGTTTTTGATGTGAGTTATTTCAGGTTTAATACTTAACGAAAAAAAAGTACAACAAAAAGGAAAATCGAGCTACAGGTATCATGAAGAGAATATGCACGCTCGCTGCATGAAGAGGCAAGATGGAAACTTTTGTTGGAAATTGATGTTTCCTTAATATTTTATGAACGCATTATGTATTGTATCTTTGATAGAATTTTCATTAAGATCTTGTGTATGTACCTAATACCTTCCCCTCACCCTTATGCTTTAATGGATTGAATAAAGCCATCGTCATCTGTTAAGGGGAGCAATAGTCACGTCCCGTGTATTTCAGACTTCACTGTGGTGTACGTTGTGGCACGTTATCAGGGAATACGTAGGTCTGTTCCTACAAATACTTTCAGTGCTTAAGCTTTCGTTTACCCCACACGCTTATCTTTCCCTCGTGAGGTTCGCCTTTACCGTAACTAACAGTTCTGTATGAAAACTTTTGTGATATGGAATCGTTATAGACCATTCCTGTTTTCCCTCCATGTCGTTGAGCGCTCATAAAGACGCGAGGAGGATGACGCCGGCAGGAGCCACACATATGGCCCTGGAGTCAGCCTTTACCAGCTCCCCAGCTCAGGCAGCCCTGGGGCCCTGGCTGCCAGCAATCCGGTTAACGCCATAGGAGGCCTTCCCAGCGGTCCTCCTCGGCCGAGATGAAACGAGGCCGCAGAGCTGAGACTCCCTCCCTCTATAACCCGATCATAGACCATGTGGATGCTGTTGGATCGACAGATTATTGCCCCGCTAATGGCTTGGACTCGAGGGCCCTCCACACGCCACTACGTTAGCCTGATTAACTACGACGGAGGCGTGGCCGGGGACGCTGAAGGATCGTGGGTTCCTCAACACAGGTTCTCAGGACACATTTTCCCTACGGAACTGAGAAAACTTTGCTGGAGAAAAAACATAATGTTATCAAAAGCATTAAGGACGATAGCCATGCAGCGTGTGTAAATCACATTAACAGCTTGATTAAACTGGTTCTTGATTATTAGGGAGGATGGGAAGGGAAGGAGACACGGAAAAAAGAGGATTAATAGGAAGAGCAGAGGTCTCACGGAGGCAGGAGCACCACACACCGTCAGCAGTAGCCGCAGACACGTCGTGATCAGAACACTGCTGACGCAGCGTTCATCGCTCGACACTCTGCATGCAGGAGTGACCCATATCCTGGGTAGGACCACTTTATCATACGTCAAAAAACGTCTGCTCTAAGTGGGTTATCATTTCCCTGCTCCTGAGTGTAGAGCAGCCTCTCAGCTGCGAGAACCATATAAATGGGGTCGTGACGTTGTGTAATAATGATTACAGGTACATATATTCATTTATCTATACATAGATGTGTGTGTGTGTGTGTGTGTGTGTGTGTGTGTGTGTGTGTGTGTGTGTGTGTGTGTGTGTGTACGTAAGCATATGTACATAAATGTACATATTTCACAAATTGCCAATACCATCGTTATACGTCCTCATGATCAATATGCCAACCACTTTGGGGGAAATGAGATCTCTTCCACATTACTCAGACTCATTCATGAAACTTGGCTCTTGTGGCATCACTGCAGAATGTCGCTCATCCTTGCGTTTTAGGCCACAGGAACCTCCATGAGGGAGTGTCTGGGCCAGCGTCTCCCGGGCTGGGCGTCCTTCATGGTCCTGTGTGGGTCCCAGGGAGGCTGGGGTACCCGGTGTGCTCTTACCAGCAGGGGATAATTCTGTCCCGGAGCTAATGGAAAACGGCACATAGGTTCCCGGTGCTTTTTAGCCAAGATGTGTGTTAGTCTAGTGATGACAAGGGTACGCCATTATGTTATTATAGATGAAAAATAAAGTTCGCCTCCAATACTGCTGCTGTGGCAGGAGGAGGGAGGAGTTGTGAGACTGCCGCAGTGTCATGGTGACCTGAGGAAGGGGACTTGCGAGTTGATTGCTTTAATTGACATGTGACAGTCAGCGAGCGGTCATTATAGTCCATGATAACGACTATACCACCCGATGACAGACTACCAGAGCTTCGCTAGCACAACCAATAACCAATTACTAACCTGATCTTCCTTCCGGTCCAGGTCATTGTCGTCTCCCGTTCGTTCACAGGGTTGTGGACCGTTAAAGGTCATCATTTATAACACGAGTTTGTTCTGGGAGAAACATTAAGAAATTTCTCCTGCGTAAAAACTGTTAAGGATTGCGTCTTCAACGGGGAAACCATAAATCCTCAAACTTGTGTCATATCTCTCCTGACGCTGTATGTCCTCACACATGCTTTTAAGAAGCCTGTGTTAAGCAGAGTAACTTGGTATTGAGGCACTTACGGTGCACTTTACTGCCTTACTTACGGTGCACTTTATTGCCTTACTTACTGTGCGCTTTACTGCCTTACTTACTGACTTACGGCCTGGGTCTGAGTCATGGTTACTGAACGCGTGACCAACAGTGTGACCATAAGGGACTCGCTCAATGATTCTGTCAGGAAGATGCGGATATTACGTTCGTACCTAAGTACATACGAACGTACATAGACAGATAAATCACACAGATGCATATAAACACGTACACATAGCCACACGAACGCTTATACATAAACACACATCGTGCAGGACTTGTGTAACCAGACTTATGATGGTGACGAGATGGTGTGTTGTATTTCCATGTGTGATGAGAGGGAAGTCTTATGTCTTAATTATGGGGGAGAAGGCGCGATGAAAGTATGTCTGGAGGTCCTGTATGCTTGTATATGAGTCGACAGGACAAACATACACATGTTGTTGGGCTGGGTATAATGTATGTTACTGTGCTGGAGTGGAGCCTACGTGATGTGGACATCGGGTAATGTATCCTGCTAACTTATCGAGAACTTCGTCTGGCACAAGACTGGCAACTTTATGTAATGTTTACCCAATCCTCGTGTCCTGGTATGGACTCCAACTTTTGCGAAGCTTTTGCATTTTTCTTCTTTTCTTCTTCTTTTTCTTCTTCTTCCTCTTCTGGGTTATCTTGTATCAACAAATTCTAAACGTTTTGTTTACTTGACACTTTTTTCCATCCTTAACAAAAGAAAATCATAGCGCATCAGAAAGTTCATCTTTGCATATCAGAATAGATATAATAAGAATAAACAGAAATAAGAATAGTTTTGTTATCTGTCTACGTCGTCCACACTGCACTTCCAACGTAATTATTCTGATAGTTCATTGGTTTGTGGCTTGTTCCCAGGGATGGTGAAGCAGTTAGAAACAATATTTATACATATTCCAGTGTTTCAGTACAGAATTAAAATCATCATTGTTATAGGCCACTGATAAGTTTCCAGTGAACATTGTACTGAGGGTTAGTTATAAGAGAAGTTCCCAAAGATCAGTATGTTGGTTAAGTGTTGTGTGTAGGGAACCCTTTACTCACCAGCAGCTGCTGGGGAGCTGGTAACTCACAGTCGTAAATGAAATTTCTCTTGTATTCTTGTAGAACAATACGGCTGAGAACATGGGTGTGCTCTGTGCCTGGTGATGTAGGGGAGAAGGTTTTACCTGCTTGTGATTTTAATCAATGTGTGTGTGACGGTTATATTTGCTTGTGCGTGTTGAAGGAGAGTTCTGTAGAAGTGTTTGTGTGCCTGTAGTTACCTATTTACTGTACTGAGAGTTTGATACTCGTGTGGCTCCAACACTTAAACATTCTCTATCATACAGCCTCTTAGATTTATATATGCTGTCTGCATTAACCAAACCTCAGCCATTTTGCTCCATTCATTCCCCACTCTTATACTAGTAAGATTATTTCTCAACATCCTTTTTAACAAGTTTGGTGCTTAGTTTCACGTTATGTCCTGTGGTTGCTCTATCCCTACATCTCTCGAAGAACTGCTCACTATCCACGTCATCCATCTGTTGTGATCTGGTCTTTGTATATGTAAGTCTGTCTGTCATTACATGCGAATATGTACGTATCCTCGCTCAGTCTGTAGCCTCTATATTACAACAGTGTAAGATATTCCTTTCTTGTGCCGGACCTCAGGCACATCTCTGGGGGACGAGAGTGTACCTCAGTTGTATCTTGGCTTCTCTCCTGTGTGATTTCCGGGAAGGGCGAGCACCAGGGACCCTCAGCTATGGTGGGATAGCGCTGCTCCCGGGCAGAAGGGGAAACCACTTGTCTTTCCGGTGCTTCGTGGCTGACGACCCAACAACGTCATTATGTTGCTGGAAATGTGTGTTGAAGTTCGCCTCAGCGACCGCTGTCAAAAAGAGTTAAGAGTTAAGCCTATCATAATGAGTTAAGCAGTGGACGGGCGTGCTTGGTCGGGTCCTGGATGTGGAGCGGTTGTTTGAGGACAACAGACAGCCAGTAACCAACCATCTCACTCCGTGGAATGAGGGAACTACCCAGAAACAGCCTATTAGACCCTCACTGGTCTCACCAATGACGAATCAATACTCTGATCTTGTCTTTTACAACTTGTTTACAAGTTACAGGAGCATTACAGGCATTTCATGGATGTAATAACCGGTAATTTGCCGACAACTAAGAAAAGAATTTTCCACAAGAATATTAGAACTTAGAGCGGCGGGAAAACTTAAAATCTAAAGACCGTGTCATAATTTTCTCGGCGCTGCATTTCCTCGAGGCTGCTCTTCGGGAGTCCGAGCAAAAACAGGAAACTCTGGAATGAAACAATGGAACTTTCTTGTGGAGCTGTTATGGCGGCGGAAGGCGGGTTTACTCACGTGCGTCCGGCAATGTATCCATTTGGCTGAACTCACCACCTGAAACTGAGGCACTGAGAAAAAAGGAGGAGGGAGGAAGACACCGGGGGAGGGTCCTGGCTCCTGGGGTTAGGTTGCATCACTGTAAAAATCGTGGTGTGATGTGCACATGGTGATAGTGTGATTACGCTTACATATGTGTACACGATCATATATTCAGAAAGATCAGTACATAAATACGCGCATGGATGTAGTGTGTGTTGATATAAAGAAGTGCACCACACGTGCACACAAGACGGCAGCAGATGTTTGTACAGAGACTCATAACTGTTCAGGTGCCATGATGTTTTACCCCACTGCAATCACAGGTGTCTTGGTCAACCACAGTGGTCGAGGTGTCATGACCCTGAACACCTCTGTAACTACAAGTGTTCTGGGCCAACTACAGCTGCTCAGGAGTTCATGCATTGCACTCTTCGCCACACACAGATATTCACCTAAGGTAAAAATCACCTTGAAAGCTAAATCGTGTCTTCCTTCCTTCTACGACTCTCCTGCTCGCAGACTTCAGCTGTGAAGCTTCCTGAAGAAATCGAAAGAAAATGTTGGCCTGAGGAGAGGATGAGGAGAGAGAGAGAGAGAGAGAGAGAGAGAGATAGAGAGAGAGAGAGATAGAGAGAGAGAGAGAGAGAGAGAGAGAGAGAGAGAGAGAGAGAGAGAGAGAGAGAGAGAGAGAGAGAGAGAGATTGAAGAAAGCGGCCAAGCAGAGGTGGGAGGAAGGAGAGACAGAAGTGGGGAGGATGGAGATGATAAAGGTGAGGGGAAGATGGATAAGGATTCAGGAAAAGCGAAGGTGGTGGAGAAAAAAATGGAGAGATTTATGTGAGTAGTGAGTGTGTGGAGAGCGAGGCACGGGTTGAGAGGGAGACCACTCACTAACCTGCACTGTTCCTCCTAGACCAGCAGGACTTGCAGGACTGCCTCCCCCACCGTAAGTGTGACCCGCCTGAAGATCTTAAGTATGACCCGTCTGAAGACCTCCTTTGTGTACGTACCCGCCTGCAGACTTCTCCCAGTGTGACCTACTGAAGACCTCCTCCAGTGTTACCTGTCTGAAGGCCTCCTCCAGTTTGACCCTCTTGGCTTGCTCGCTCTATCAAGTATACTTGCTTCATGCTCGACCTTTTCTACCATGGGATGATCTACAGCGGGGGTTACACACGGTTCACAACGTGACAACATACAGACAGCACGTCCCATCACTGTCCGTATGAATATTTCTCTCTCTGATTATTTCAGTCTTGTAATTATTTTTTTCCAGAAGCTGCAAAATGAATTCAACTTGTTATTTTCATGAAGACTACATCATATGAACACGTTAAGACACTGGGTAATCCTCTGTATCTTCCTAACCGACGCTTGCAGAGTAAGACAGACGAAAAAGATCAGAAATAATCCAGAAAACCAAGAAAATGAGGAAAAAAACAGTGAACGATATACGAAATCTCGAATCTCATCACCGCAGTGTTCCTGAATTAGCAATATTGGCTGCAGTTTCTAAATCATGGGTATCCACAGAAAGCATTGGATATGCCGCAGGTAAACGAGTTGATAATGGTTTCCTGCCCTGGGCGTTCGTTAGGTACGAAACCCCTTTAAGAGCTCGTTAGGGATGTGCTTATTATACTTGAATGTTGCCCGGATGTGATATCATATCTAGACTCAACTTTCATTTACAGACAACACAAAAGACAGTTTCACCACAGACATTCGCATGGTGATAAACGCTCAGTTTCTCATTTGCTTTATACACAGAAAGCAGCTTTATTATGTTAATATAATCATCCACAGTACCATAAGCACACTTGCAACATAGCATTAAAAAAACAAGTAAAACACACACACACACACACACACACACACACACAAACACACTGCACGGGTCCGCCCGGGGGTCGGACCCTCCTAGGTTTGAATTATGGACGCGACAGTCGGCCCACACCCAACCCTGGTTTTCATCCTCCCCTGAGAACTGGTCGATAATTGGGTGCCTGTATTAGGCTAAGCCGTGTGTGTGTGTGTGTGTGTGTGTGTGTGTGTGTGTGTGTGTGTGTGTGTGTGTATAAAAGCTATCTTCCTCTCTACTTTCACTTATTTCTTTCCATCTCTCTGGCTCCCTTTATTTCTTTTCCACTCCATCCAATACAGCTCTCCTTTCCGCTGCTTTCCCACTGCACGTGGGCCATCTCTGTCCTCACAATCTCTCTCCCACTATCTCAGTTCACACCAGTCTCCCAACACTTCCCACCAGCGCACCTCAGTCTCCCCACTCCCCCACACATCCCCCAGTACTACCCTGGGGTGCTATCACTACCCCTCTCCTCCCTGTGTCACGCACAACCCTTCGATCACCGCTAAAGCCACACCCACAAAATGGCCGGAGTTTTATGAAGGCAGGACTTGCGGGTTGCAAGTTAATATCTCCAGGAAGGAATACATTCCAAACTTATTTTATCCTGAAATAAAAAATATATCATACGTTCTTTCCGATGAATAAATTTCGTTTTATACAACCCGCTCAAAGGGATATTTCTCATTTTTCTTTTTCAAAGTTGGTGTAGATATGAGCAGTGTTATGTTTTGTTTCCTTTTATGAAAGGATTTTTAGGCGTTCCTTGATGTGGGGGGAAAAATGGAAGCGATCCTCCTCAATCACAAACAAGTTTCAGACAGATGGATCGTCTTGCATCGAGATGATTGTTTTAACATATCGTGTCTACAGCAGACTGGAAAACGTTTACCAATATACAATATTCTTCTCTTTATGAGGTAATGATATTTGTAGCAGCTTTGGTTCAGCAGAAGACTCGGTTTGCTGGGAGGAGCTTGTCATGACGGACGCTGAAGTCTAATGAGGTTCTCGCATGGGTATAAGTTTCCTGCACAAGGAGGTCTTAACATGCCGGGAGGTTTGGTCTCGGGGAAGCTCAACCATGCAAGTGTACTTCATCTTGAAGCACGTCAGGTTTTCTCGCCAGGTTTACCTTCAGAGATCATACAGGTTCTGGTCACTGGTCTTTGACGAGGGACCACGTGCCCCCTCCTCCAGTAAGGCAGCTTACCTCTCCACTACCTAAGCCTCAGTAAGACACCCTCCCTTCCTGAAAGACACCATACCTGCCTACCTCCCTTCCCTAAGTACGGCACCATTACTGCTCCCATTACTCCCCTTGATTAAGACGCAGAACTATTACCCATCTCTTCCCCTGGTGAGCTACCATATCTGCCACCTTTCCTAGCCCCCATTAAGGCACCATATCTACCTCCTTCCCTTTAGTGAGGCACAATGCGTGTCCCCTCCTGGTCAGGTAGGTGAGGCACCACACGTCCCCACCCCCTCCCCTCAAGGAAGAGCCTGTGTCCCCCTTCCCCTTCCCACCCTCCTCCCTCCCCACACCGCTACCCCAGTACCCCAGGTGGTGGTAGTCAGATCACCAGTTCACTCACGTACCCAGTGAAAGATCATGGCAGACCAGATAGTAAATCCCCGCAGCACAGCAGGGAAATTATAATGCCAAAGAGCGTGAAATAATTTCCTCGAGTGAGAACACTCGTAAAGTACACCGAGTTAACCCTCGAGTGGCCGTCTCCCTAGGCCACTTGCTGGAGGCCTCGCGCGTATTCACGATGCTCACTCAAGTGGCAGATGCTCCCGAGGCGTGACATGAAAATGTCGACCTTACGAGCAGGCTCCTTTGCTCAGGGCGACGCAAGGTTTCTGGAACGAAATAATTTGCCTCAGAGTAATGGTTGAATGGAAAGTATGTTTATATATGTGCGTCTGTATGTGTGTGGGTATATGGGTTTGTGCCTGTTTTCTTCTGTTTACCCTCCAGCCATATTCCCCACAGTTCAGGAAGTATACATCAAAGTATGTGATATACCCCAGTGTATACCTTATGTTGATTATGTCAGTTTGATTCTGATTTATTCCCATCCTTCTTGGTGGTTTACATCCAGGTACAAACAAGGCGAATAATTTGTTCCCAGTTACATCAGTCAGTGTCTTTCCAGACACAACAGGTTGTGACAACATTATGGTCTGTAGATTAACATCCAGCGAGGCCTTAGTAAGCAGCGCGTACATACATACATAAACACTTGCATACACGTATACATACACAAGAGATGGGCCCCTCACACTATGGAACTCTCTACCCATACTGAACATTTGCGTATAGAATCGCTTATTCATGCCATACTTTTTTTTACTTAAATCTTTGGATTATTAGATGATAATTTGTGTATAGAAACTGGAGAAATAAGTGCCATGTACTACTCTGGTGATTCCTATTTTAAGAGGTATTTGCTACTCTGGGAAGCTAAAGGGATGAGTTGTCATCTACCAAATATTATGTGTTCATGAGAACGAACGATGAAAAAGTGAAAAGGTTGATCACTGTTGCAAGAAAAATCTAATTGTTTTACTGATGAAAATATCTGGAGAGGTAAACAGAAATGTATTAATTATCAGGACATCAATATTTGCTCATGAAGGAGCTGTCAAACTAGTGCATGGTAGTTAAATTTAATTACGGTTCTTTGAAACCTGAATGACCATAAATGTTCAAAAGATCTGAAACATGTATGACTGAATCCGACTCGAAGCCGTACGTGTATGGATGTTATGGCCAGTCCATTCATCAACGCTGAAATAATAGAGAGAACTTCACGTTAAACTTAATTGACAAATGATAATTTAGGTGACGTATGACTGCAGGCAGTGTCCACCACGAGACGTAAGTTCCACAATTCCGACAGATTTTTCCACCATCAGACACCGTTGTACGTTCCTTTGGTATATTCATTTTAGTCTAATTATGTACTAATTTCTTATGTAAATATTAGATATTCTGGTATATAATGATAACATTGAAAGTTTACAACACTGCAGATAGCAGATGATAGGAATATGGAAGTATCTGGTAATCTATGGGGTGGGATATTACTTCACCTCTGCAGTAATACCTGATCACTTTCCTGTCTTGGTAGCGTCATTACCCAATACGGGGATCAGGCGTACCGGTACATGACGACACACAGGAGAATATATTAAAAACTGTTCATCCTATGTTTCAAACTGTGAAGCGCAGCAAGTTAGCTATACTTTTATGTTGACTGTACGTACGCTCGTACATAAAAGTTCTCTGGGACACGACTGAATGATGTAGCTGTACCGAATCCTATTTTTCAGTCTGTCGAAGCAGAGGGCTCGGTACAGCTTCGATCAGGTGTCCCAGATTTTCTTTGTTTTTTCGCAACTATACAGCCAGTTTTTAAAATGTTTAATATAAGAGTGAGCTAGATGGATTAAGTGTAGATATTGAGGTAATCAAGAGTTCGCGCTGATCTGGAAAGATCCTTTTAAGTTATGAAATGATTTAGATTAAATATTTAAGACTTGATTTAGATTAGATATTTAAGACTGTGTGATATTGTCGATACGAATTCAGTCTTCCAGTCGAAGGGGGCGTCGAGAGATGTCACTTAGGAATACAGTTGTTCTGTAATTATAGAATGGTTAGTTACGTCCTTCTCGTGATTTAGAGCAATGCCAAGGTGATGAGGTTAAGTCTGCTGGGAACCAACACCAGTTGGTGAGTGTTGATAGAGGTGACGACCCTAGGAAGGTCAGCTGGGAAAATAACCAGTACGATCCCGTACTGAACATCACCTCGATTAAGTACACAATACAGGAAGGAACTCAGGTAAAAAGAAGTTCAGACAATTTAAGATAAACTCTTTTGTAAATTTGTTTTCAAATGTATAGAGAGATAAGACTTTCCTTTAGGGCTGCCAGTTTATTGCTCGGTTATTTCCCTTGGAATATTTTTTTTTTTTTTGATCATGTTGTTGTAGATTAGAATTCATAGAAATGACAAACTACGTGTAAGTGTGCTGGCGTGTATATGTGTGCGAGGGAGGGAGCATTTGTATATGTAGGTTGGTTTACATATATGTATAGTGTGTACATATCTCCACCATGTGTTGTACACATGGCATCTGATGTAAACTGTTTACCATCATACTCTGAGGATCGAACCCCAGAACATCGGCGGTGCAGCCAGGTAGCCTAGACCCCAGGACGCGATGAGCTTAAGCCAGTATCATCTCCGTGACCACTGGCTGATTCTCGGGCGTCGCTGATGCGTCACGCATCCTTTACGAAGTGGAAAGACTGGACAAGGAAGGAAGGAAGGCTTTTTAATCGACTCTCAAGGCACTACGGTGATGTGTGAGCGGCAACACCTGGAAGAAGAGTTACAAATACGAGACGAGAGGGAGGTGGACAGCCCTTTACAATTTCATATTGGAATCTGTCGTCCTGAAACGCTTGCAATATTTTTTGCTACGGTTTTTAACGTCTCGAACTGTATGGATATCTTCTGATGGTGACTGTGTCACGGGCACCGCGGCAGGTGAAGAGAGCCAGAGGTCCAGGGACGCAGGATCTGGTATGTCTGCCATCCTTTCACGGTGATGTTGCCGGCCGCTGAGCTACGCCCTGCCATGCAGCGCATGACACCCATGAGAAAATTTCAGGTGTTTCGTGTCAAGAATGTGTTTTGTTAATACTTAACTCTGGTCTTCCTGAAATGTGTCCTTGAGTCAAAACACGAAACTTTATTTTTTCTGTGTAGATGCAGAGAAAACACTGGCTTGACAAACAGTAAGTGAAAGTAAGCTGCATAAGATATAGAGACTTTAGTAGACCGAGATTTTCCTCTGTCAGCAGCATAGGAGAAGTTACAGAACTCTTCCCAGCTCCTCCCACATTCACTCGTTCAGCAGCTGGACGTTTCTTTTTAAGCTAACAGCTATGTCGAGGAAAAGCTACTAAATCTTTACCGTCTACGTTTTTTCCTACAACTGTGGATTGATTTACTGATCACTTCCTTTCTACATTTCTGTGACTCGTATAAAAGTAAACATCGGTAACTCCCTGCCAGTCTTTTTGTCCTGCTGAGGAAGAACTTCGTGGGAATTAATCACTTCCCGATTCGGAAGAGGAGAACTAATGATTCATTTGCTCTTCCGTCGTGAGAGCAGCCAAGGGAATTTCAACCCCTCCACCCAACACGCCAGGCAGGAGCCAGGTCGCCAGTGTGTCGTCGGGTCGCCTCTCAGTCGTCAGGGGCAGACTAACAACACGCCAGGGAACTCTCTAATTAGGGGAACGTCTTCGCCCGCAGCAGCTGAAATTAGATTTTGTTTTTTTGGTCTGTCGCATCCAGCAGCGGCAGTGGAGGGGCGCTGGTTTATGTATAGATCAGGAATCGCCAGTTCTGCCACAGGGACGGAGATATCAGGCCGGTGCTGCGATGAGATGGTGAGGAAACATTCAGGTGTTAATGGAGGGCGCGAGGCGAAATTAGACGAGGCGGCGTCGATTGTTCTTTCATTAGCAGAGGGAGTGTGTGAGCAGGCGGGGGAGATGAATGCCTTGGTATGGATGGCTTCGTGTCCTTCTTGTGCCTCTGGGTGAGTGTTTGTGCGCCCTGGTGAGGTTGTGGGTGTTTACATATGTGTTGGTTGGATGTGTGGGTGTATGCATATACAAGTGTATGCATGTGTTTATATATTCCAACTTTTTGCATTTCAGTACTTACAAACGTATGTACTTTAAATGCACATGCATACAAATGTGTGTGTTTGTATGTGTATCATTTATCTATGCTTATATAACAAAATATATATATATATATATATATATATATGTGTGTGTAATATATATATAAATGAGAGAGCGAATGTTTTTGCTTCCTCTCGCAGTATCAATTGTATCATGATATATGTAAACTGAAGACAATGCAACAGACAGTTTCCTCACTTAACTTGTGTTTACAGAGCAAACCACGTCAGGCAATTGACCCAAATACCCGACCTTGGAAGGCAAGGGCCTCTCCTGATCCGATTTGTCACCAGCTTCGTCGGTAAGTAAAGTGGAAGAAGAATTTTTGCCCAATAATATATCCAATGTTTTTAGGGGGTGTGAGGGGTGGTAGTGGGCGACTGGGTGAAGTGATGGGGAGGAGGATGAGGTCTGGAGTCGGGTGAAGGATGAGAGAGGCGCTGGATGAGGAGAGGAGGTATTGTTGGGTAGGAGTGACACGGGTCAACTGTCTCGTTTAGAAGAATATTGAATGAGAACAGACGTTGGTGGCGAGTGTGGCGTTAGATTGACTTGGGGAGGAGCAGCATGGGAGTTTGATGGGAAGATAACTTGAGAGAGAGAGAGAGAGAGAGAGAGAGCATCTGGCCGTAAACATGTCTTACTCCTCTCCATGTGTGTGGTGTGCTAGTTCACATGTGTTCGTGTGTGTGTGTTGATATGTTTATATGTGCTGGCGCTCGTTTGTGCATGCGTGTGTACGTTTGTATATGTGTGGGATTACATATGCGAGGGTATGTGTGCCTATGTATATGTGTACATACGTGACTGAAATAGAGAGGTGGATGAAGTATGAGTGATGAATGACTTTGGGTACTCGCTGGGAGGAGGATGGACTGGGGGATTCTCTAGGGTGCGGAGGTGGGGTGGATGGACTTACCACTTGAGTGGAGGATAGTGATGAGGATTTCTATAAGGGGAGAAACTCTGCATTTCTGTGACATACGTATATCTGTGCGACATTACATCACATTCTAGTGACTCCGTGAGGAAATTCCTAATATTATGACGTTGTATAAGATACTGTCTCGCATCATACCTATTTATACATACGTAATGTATGTTCCCAGAATAGGGTTCCTGAGGCAGGAAGGAAAAGTAAGGTTAAGTATACGTTCATGAGAGTAAAGATATGATGCATATACAAGGTTGAGAGACGGGGCAACACGTGGCATGTTTTCTTCCCGTAACACACAGAAAGTAAACACACACACACAATTTTATATGCCAAAGATGACCGTAGTATTTATTATGTCTCGTGCAACTGTACATGGTCAGAGCGAAAGGATTCGGAAGACTTATTTTCATTTTTCGTTCATCTCTCCGGCTTCATGAGTCTTTTATTCTTTTAACTCAAAATAAAGTATACATGTAGCTTTGAGCCCCCGGGAAGCTCCTCTCTCACTACGTTATTTAGTGGTTCGTGGGACCTGCTGAAAATATAGCCGGCCTCCTGTAGCTTTTAATTCCGTACCGTCGTTTTATCTTTTTCATCTTTTTTCCTCCACGTTCCCAAACTGTGTTAACAACGCTCGTTTATCTATTGAAAATTCAGGTGCCGATCAACCTGTCAAAATGTAGCGTAATGGAGAGCGAGTGGGCCAGGAGGGGTGGGGCAAGTGGGTTGAGGGAAGGTGGGGTAAGGGGGAATGGAATGTCGAGGCAGGAGGGGCGGGTCGTGTGTGGCAGGAGGGACGGTGCGACGGACAAGACTTCTGGATATCCATCAAAATGTTGACGAACGACTGGAACACGCGAGAAGAATTGTGAATCACTGGGAAGAAAGATGGTGGTGAAAATCCAACAAAACTGTACAGACTGTAAGGCAATTCCACAGACATGTATCCCTCAGAATTCCACATCTGCCTATGTTATATTAACCATTACGAAGACCACGTAATAAGGGGTTCCCAGATGGAACGGAAGCCAGGGGGTAGTATCAGAATATCTTGAGGAAACTAGAATTTAGAAGCAGCGATTACTCTTAGACACCTGAGAACACATGAGCACTCACAGCACAGAACACATGAGCACTCACAGCACAGAACACATGAGCACTCGCAGCACAGAACACATGAGCACTCGCAGCACAGAACACATGAGCACTCACAGCACAGAACACATGAGCACTCACAGCACAGAACACATGAGCACTCACAGCACAGAACACATGAGCACTCACAGCACAGAACACATAAGCACTCACAACACAGAACACATGGGCACTCACAACACAGAACACACGTGCACTCACAACATAGAACATATGAGCAATCAGGACAGAGAACGGGCGAACACTTTCAACACAGAACTGATGAGCACTCGCAGTGCAGAAGACGTGAGCACTTTCGACACACGACACATGGATACTCCCACCACATATTTCAGAACACGTACGTAAGAAATGGAAATTATTCATACCAAGACTGCAAAGTATGAGTAGGGAGAAGACACACTCAACACACTGAACATGTCTCATTTAAAGTGTCAAAATAAAGAATTGCAGAACATAAACCAGAGCCCTGTGTGTGTGTGTGTGTGTGTGTGTGTGTGTGTGTGTGTGCTCTGAAAGAGCCACTCGAGGCTTTGAGTTGAATGAGAATGAAGGCAACAAGAGGAGCTCCAGCTCACCTGGACAGAGACATGCACCACAAGTGGCTTGGTGTCGTTCCTTGGCCTCCACTCACCACTTCCTGCCACTGTGGGTTAACCTTTTCATCACTACGTATGACACACTGATACGTTGTCTGTGTCGGACAGACACACACACACACACACACACACACACATGGCAACGATCCCGTTCATTCCAACCTTTGTATTCATCTCATCCTCCTGAATGTTCAGGTCCCGATACCCCAAAGCCTCCCTCGCTTTATTCTTCCGCCTCCTTATCTGTCCCTTGATCCCTTACCCCTTCCACCTCTGACACATAAATCTTCTTATTCAGTCTTTTGCCGCTCATCCTCTCCAAATATCCGAACCATTTTGGCACTTCTTTGTCAGCCCTCTGGATCAGACTGCGCCTGCTGCCACCCGTCTCTCTTACGCCGTCACTCCCGACACAGTCGACCTGCGTCGCGCGTAATATTGTCCTCAGATATTTAATTTCCAGCACCTCCACCTTCTTCCTGCCCTCTACATCCGAGGACCATAGCTCTCATACATACAATATTGCTGGAACTTTGTACCTTCAGCCATACCCAACGTTATCCCTAGTGGTTCTATTCGCGATTCATTACCAGGTACATAAGGCGTTTCAGTAGTTTGTGATGGACATAGAGTTAATGCCACACCAAGTTATACAGCGAGATAAGCTCACTTTAAGCTTTCCTCAGTTCATGTTTCGGATGTTTCATAAGATTTTTCGAAAGTTCTGGGAAATACAATAATGTTATGTGGTAAGGAAAGGAATCGTTAGTATATTCAATGCCATAGAGCATTTTAATCCCACTATTCTTTTAGTTCCATGAGTTTGAAGTTTTATAAACGTTCGAATGTAAAGTTTTAAAGTATATTGAATGCTGAGTCACATGTTTGCCTCGTATGATGGCTATACAGAACAGAGTGAGTTAGTCTCGGCTGATTCGTGGAAAAGTAACAATAATCAGATCGAGAAAATACATAGCAATAAGGAACGCGTGAGAATAAGATCTTGAATGATTAGAGATTTAATACCATTAGAAAACGTATATTCCTTCACAAGACGCACCGGGAGAGAATCAAGTAAAAGTGGAGAATGATGTTCCCGTTTGCCTACACGGGATGATGGACTTTGGGTGAACGTCGTCAAATCCTCTTAGGGAAGTGGGACAGCCACTTTGTCGGCTAAGAAGATCTCTTATTTATTCTATTAGTTTCCAGGAGCCTCAACTCCTCATAGTTAGCGAGATAAGCACAAAAAAGCATGAAGATATATGAACATATGTATATACAATGTCTGATACATCATTGTCACGTGGCCATTGTCGGCAGTAAATAAACTTTTAAGTTTTATCTTCGACAAGACGTTTTGTCAGACTCGAACTAAGCGTGCAACCCGTGCGTCGTGTTGATGTGGTCATCACTCGACTGCAGGGTAGTGATTAACGATTACATTAACCCAAAGCAAAACATAACATGTATAGATCAATAAACACATCATCGTCTCAGATTTTAAAAGCAGCTAAGTAATCTATGTAATGTTATGTTTACACTGGGTCCGTCAACACTTCACGTTACATTTTTCTCATTAGTGTAAGTAAAGACATGTTGCTCTCGTTTTGTTAAGGTGCAAGTACGTGTCAGCGTTCTTGTGTGTGTACTTACTTGGCATCGCACACCACAGTCTGTCTTGAGGGCGTCGTGGAACACATGGACGCACAGACTCGCAAGCACAATGACACAAAAGTACACATATTCACGAAAACATATATACAAATTCGCACATGAAGCAGCACACGTGAGGATAAGAACGGTTATCATTTATGTAAATTGTTTTTATTGATAAACTCGATTATTACAATAGTTCACGATAGTTTTCCTTCTCAGTGGTGTTAAGACGCGAGTTAAGTAACGGAACATTACTGGTCAAGCGTTAAGCACAACGACGAGACCCAGAGAACAACTATGGTAAACAAGGCAGTTCTCTTGTAAAGTAATTGTCCCCGTGACGTAGGGTAGAACACACCGTGTTACTGATGTAACCTTGTGAGCTTCACGTCTGACTGACCTGTGTGACCTTACAAGATGTACAGTTGTCCATGTGGCATCTGTGCCAGATGTTCAGTTCTGACTTGGATATTTAGTTCCCAGATTGTTTACAGAACTCGGCTTTTAGTAAGATTCTACTATGCAAGACCTTGTGACCTCGACCATAAAAGTTTTTTTAAGGTGTAGAACTTTTCACAGATTGTTTCTGGTACAAGTTAGGTCCATATCCAACGACACAGTTTTGTAGATGTTATTTATACAAGCACTTGTCGTCCGGCATGCTGGTACATATAACCTTCTCACCTTTACCTTTGCCCTTTTAGCCGTGAGCACTTTACCAGGTATAAAACTCTGTATCTATCATGCAAGTTTGGTCTATGTCCAATTAACCAGACGTGATTTTTCGTGTACACAATGTTGGGACGCACGCATGGCGACGTACATGCACGAACGCACGCATGACGACTTATATGCACGGACGCACGCATGGCGACATACATGCACGGACGCACGCATTCACGGGCAGAGGTGTAGCAACACGCCTGCCGGCGGAGGATATATAAAGAGACATAGCTTATCTCGCCTGTGGTGATGTGATAACCATAAAATATATGAATCTACACCGATAGATTATACTGTACCTCCCCTGCAAAATATATGTAATTTTGATTGGGGTAAAAAATATGAAAATTATTTAGAATGGTTCCACAAAGGTTATATGATACCTGGCCGGCCTCGAGCAGGCAAAAGAACTGATCAGAATGTAATATTTTCAAATCAAGTTTCAAGCATATATTCATGTTTCCGCCTTTTTCGACATGTCACCGACT
This sequence comes from Panulirus ornatus, assembly GCF_036320965.1. Classification (NCBI taxonomy): domain Eukaryota; kingdom Metazoa; phylum Arthropoda; class Malacostraca; order Decapoda; family Palinuridae; genus Panulirus; species Panulirus ornatus. The sequence goes on along the minus strand of NC_092294.1, from coordinate 11,131,923 downwards.
GATATGATATTTTTACCTTCGTATGAAAAATATATATTTTTTTTGCTTTTTACGTTTTACGTTAAAGAAAAGTTCCCACACTCGCACATTTTAAAAGTCGAGGTAAATAATTATAATCACAAATATAGATTCACGTTATCCTCAAGACACTGCCACACACGACCAAGTCTTCCGTCACCTTCCCACCAGATTGTGATCCACTGTATAATACAGACTCGGGCGGTCCTCCTCAGCTGGAGGTACAGAAGCATATTCCACGATGTTTGAATGCTGCTCACGGCGACGCTATAAACACAGAGGCAATGTTTGTAAACTGACAACGACCTTATAAGTTGTTTCTGTTGGTTATTGTGATGTTGACGAGGGGATAAGTCAAGGTCATGACACGGCTACCGGCAGCACCTGCTGGCCGGCCTCCTAAGTGAAGGACTGATCCTAATGAGGAGAAAATGTGTTGAACATAAAACATTGAAGGATGAGATGTGGGTTGGCCATTCTCTGCCAGATTAAGATATGGCGCCAAGTCACTATGTTAATGCACTTTAGCCTTAAAACATTTTTCCTACACTAAGCATATGAGTGCAGTGCCCTTCAGTGATAGAATATATACATACATATTTTTCCTAATTACATCTTTAGTTCTTATTGGATCACTGGAAATCATCTGTCTAGTCGCGTCTTACGGACTTGTGTGACGGACCCAGGAGGCAATACTAGCAGTACCACATCCTCTGTCCTGGGGTCTTCCTTACTTATCAGTGACCACAACGCACACAGCCACAAACCACGCCCACAAAACCCACGCCTTCAAACGTGAATAACCCACTCCCGTAATCCATCAAGCCTGCATCCATAACCTTCCTCTTCGTCCATCAATTATACTTGACTTTCTGTGTCTCCCGGGTTATTGGCTTGTCTCGGTCAACCTGAATATTATGTCTCTCTTTTCTCGACCATCTCGCTTCTTCTGTGATCACCATCCTTAGAACTACCTCAGCCAGCAGCGCTGATCTCCATTGAGTCTACATCCTGTCCTTCTACTTTATCATCCTGTCTGTCTCCATCTTTATAGATCAGGAGCCATTACTGTTCCTCAGCAGACAACCTCTTGATAGACCATCTGGTTCTCCATTATTTGATTCGTGTGTACGTCGTCGGTGGTGCCAGCTCTAGTACCTTCTCCTGGGGGCTGGGCCAGACAACCTCTTGATAGACCATCTGGTTCTCCATTATTTGATTCGTGTGTACGTCGTCGGTGGTGCCAGCTCTAGTACCTTCTCCTGGGGGCTGGGCCAGACAACCTCTTGATAGACCATCTGGTTCTCCATTATTTGATTCGTGTGTACGTCGTCGGTGGTGCCAGCTCTAGTACCTTCTCCTGGGGGCTGGGCCAGACAACCTCTTGATAGACCATCTGGTTCTCCATTATTTGATTCGTGTGTACGTCGTCGGTGGTGCCAGCTCTAGTACCTTCTCCTGGGGGCTGGGCCAGACAACCTCTTGATAGACCATCTGGTTCTCCATTATTTGATTCGTGTGTACGTCGTCGGTGGTGCCAGCTCTAGTACCTTCTCCTGGGGGCTGGGCCAGACAACCTCTTGATAGACCATCTGGTCCTCCATTATTTGATTCGTGTGTACGTCGTCGGTGGTGCCAGCTCTAGTACCTTCTCCTGGGGGCTGGGCCAGACAACCTCTTGATAGACCATCTGGTCCTCCATTATTTGATTCGTGTGTACGTCGTCGGTGGTGCCAGCTCTAGTACCTTCTCCTGGGGGCTGGGCCAGACAACCTCTTGATAGACCATCTGGTTCTCCATTATTTGATTCGTGTGTACGTCGTCGGTGGTGCCAGCTCTAGTACCTTCTCCTGGGGGCTGGGCCAGACAACCTCCCCTCATCCTTTACATTCTCCCGCCCCACAGCCATTCCTCACCCAACTCGACATTCTTCTTTCGTTCCCCACACAACGGCCTCCCGAAACTTTTCTCATATTTCGTTTACTCTCAAAATATTTCTCTTTAGGATTAATTAAGATTTTTCTCTTGTCTTATTCCTCAAATAGATTAGAATGTCTTCGGTAGTATTTTATTGGCATCATTTGTGAATTAGAGAACTTGGTATTTACCCATTTCCACATCCAGCACCTTTTCGTCCATCATATCCCACTTTCTCATATCGCAGAATTAATTTACAGAAAACTACACATGACCACCAGAGGAACTCAAAAGTTTAGTTTCCATCTTCCATCTCGTGTTACTATAGAGTCGAGATCCATCATACTCCTTATCAAATCATATTTCTCCCTGGAATTACCTATATCAAAACTTCAAAGACAGTATTCCATTATTTGTGTTCTCATACATAAGTTCAGACTATTTTTGTTAACTTAGGAACGTAGCTCAAGTTACTCACTCTACTGTCCTTACTGTTCTTCATGATTGCTCACCACACACACCAGTTATGTTCCAGCCATTTGGTTACCACTGTACAGACATGTTCCTGTAACTTGGTTACCACAGTACTAAAGATCGATTATGTTCCAGCTACTTGGTTACCAATGACCAGACATGTTTAAGTAACTTTGTTATCACAGTGTGTTCCAGCCACTTGGTTTCCACTGACTAGACATGTTTTAAGTTACTTGGTTATCACAGTACAAAAGACAAGTAATGTTCTAGTCACTTGTTTAAGACAGCATTGCATCCCAGTCATGTTTCAGCCACTTGGTCTCTGTTGACGGACTGATGGGTTGTGTATCCCTTTTCCATTACCTTCTGTCCCCTTCCTCTTCCATACTTCCTTCCCATCACCCTCTGCCCCTTTCCGTTTCCTTTCTCCCTATCCTTCCCCTTTTATTTCTTCATCACTTCACTTCCCTCCTCTTCTCCCTTCCCATCCCTTCTTCCCTTTCCCCTCCTTCTTCCATCTTCCTTACTAATTTTCATTTCTTCCCTCCTTCCCTTCAAATGCGAAGTTATGTATTTTGGTAATGACAATGTTAAAGGAATGTTAAATAATTATTTAACCAACAATTGCAGCACAAGAAGAGAAAGACCTTGGAGAGAAGATCAGTTATGAACTTGTGTACGTGAAGCAATGTCTGGCTGCATATTATAAAGCAAACAGTCTCCACAGAGAGAAATATAAACTATGTAACAAAAGACTTGGTAAATACTCTTCACAACGTCATGGTCAGACCTCGTTTTGAATTAGCAGCTCAGGTTAGGTACCAGATTCTGTCGAACAGGAAGAAAAGCTAGAACGAGTGAAAAAGGAACAGAAAAATTTATTCCGCTGTAAGTTAAATCTCCTGAAAAATACTTAAAGACTTAAATCTTTCTCTTTAAGATTCGCAGACTCCGAGATCTGATACAAGATTCCATAACATTAGACGCGCACGATGATATGATCCATGACAAGGTATTCACGTAGTCTAGGGACACCAGTCATTACAAGTAACGGTGTGAAATTAAAGGGAAGATGTAATATATAAAAAGAACAAAGCTGTTCTGCAGTAGGCTTATACAACATCGATGGCGTGTATGTGGCTGCATTGGAGTGTACGCTTGTGACCTATTAACCAGTTCCATCTGTATACATTAAAGAATTAGGATATTATCACTGTCCTCCTGCAGATGGCTTCGCTATAAACCATCAGATCTTCCGTGATCTGTTTCTCCATCTTTATCAGTCCTACCATCCGTCCTTTACCTTCCCTTGGTTCCTTCCCATTCCCCCTCCTCTCCCTCTCCTTTCAAGTCTCATTAGAATTAAGGCAAGTGTTCTGTAACATTACTGAAGCTCTGATTTTGTTTTGGTCAGATTTTCACTTCGTGATATCTGTAAGCTCTTCTTGTCTCTATTATTCTTCCTTTCCTCCCGTTCTCTTTCTCTTACTTTCTCCCCTGTTTCATTCTCTTATTTTCTTATCCCAATATCTTTTTCTTTCTCATCCTTTCTCCCTTAATGACACCCACATTCACCCTGCACTCTAGCCCACGTCCTCCCTTCCTCCCTGCAAGCCAACACATCCTTCAGGGAAGGAGTCCAGTGTCTCAGCTTGGTGAGGGAAGCTCGCACGAACTGATTGATGTGATGACGACCCACAACACTCGTGCCCAGGGGTGTATGCGGTAGGGGAAGGGGGCGTATTTATAGCTGGCCTCGATATATACAGCGGAAAGGGAGTATACAGCCAAGGAAGTGGTGTATACTGCTGGGGGAAGGGAGGATGCAGTAGCAGGGCTAAGAATATGTATACAGCATGAGATGAAGCGTGTTATAGTAGTAGGAGAGATGCTATATATCAGGGAGGAAAGTGTGAGGAGAGGGGAACAGGGGAGAGGTTAGTTTTGGCTTGAAATAGGATAGAAGAGTGGGTGAAAGATGAGGAAAAGATGAATAAGGGATTAACGCGCTACAACGAAAGACTAGGTGCAGGATGGGGGATGATATGGCATGGAAGTGGACTGACAGACAGATGAGGCGCAACAGGGAGAAGAAAGAAGCTGGAAGGGAGAGTAATGTGAGATGAGGGCGAAGGAAATTTGGATAATGGAAGAAAAAAAGGAATCAGGTGCGAAACAAGAATAAAGCCATGAAGGGGGATAAGGTAAGTAGAATAAAGATGATTAAGAATGAAAAAATAGTAAATGAAAGCGAAGATTTTGGCAAGTGCAGAGAGAATGATGGCGAAGAGATGGAGAGAACAATAAGTTTGGAAGGTGTGAGGAAGATGGTTATGGTCTCAACAGGGTAAACTAAATCAGCGAGAAGAAAGAGATTGAAGATTCTTTAAGTACAGTTAACAAGGGTGTAGAAATATGAACGTCAGGGGCTGATAACTTAATAACTCGCGTATAAATTTGCGGAAACATATCGGCTGGTGTGTCAGGCTTCACAGAAGACATCACGATAACAAAGATGCTGAGTCATGTTTTAATATAGTTCATTGTAGATCTATTCACAATAAGAACTAAAGGAAGTTAGATCCTCACAGAAGTTCAGATTCTTCAAGAATCTGTAAATGGACGGGTTCTGATGTCTTTTAGAGCGACTGGAGCGACGCCCCTTCCAGATTTTGAAGTATCTGTATATCAAAAGGTTTTGCAGAGCATGAGCGAGAGGGTTTCAAGAGGCGAGACTTACGGAAGATAAGAGGAGTGAGGAGTGACTCCCACATGTGTGGATCATGGAATCTCCAAGACGATAAGATGGTGAAACTGGAATTTTTATCACGAAGGAAAAGCTAAAGTTGTATGGAGATCAGGGCTTTATATCTGCAATGCTACTTTACGAAGAAACAGAAACTGTTAATGATTGTGTGTGTGTGTGTGTGTGTGTGTGTGTGTGTGAGAGAGAGAGAGTAAATGGATAAATATATATTATAGATAGATTGATGGATAGATAGATAGAAACATTTAAGGATCGATAGACAGGTAGATACATACATACATACATGCATAGGTAGATAGAGAGATGAATAGATAGACATACACAAATAGACTGATAGATACAGCTATAGACATAAACTGGAAATATATCAAAACCTGAATTACGGGATGTCAAGTGTAAAAGAGTTAATGGCCCATGAATATATATGAATGAATATATCAGAGGAAGTAAAGACCTGCGCTACGGTCCAAAAAAGACGAAGTGATGTTGAACGAGGCGAGCGAAGCCGGCAGAGTCACTCGGTAGGTCTCCTGATGGAGTAGAGTCACTCGGTAGGTCTCCTGATGGAGTAGAGTCACTCGGTAGGTCTCCTGATGGAGTAGAGTCACTCGGTAGGTCTCCTGATGGAGTAGAGTCACTCGGTAGGTCTCCTGATGGAGTAGAGTCACTCGGTAGGTCTCCTGATGGAGTAGAGTCACTCGGTAGGTCTCCTGATGGAGTAGAGTCACTCGGTAGGTTTCCTGATGGAGTAGAGTCACTCGGTAGGTTTCCTGATGGAGTAGAGTCACTCGGTAGGTTTCCTGATGGAGTAGAGTCACTCGGTAGGTTTCCTGATGGAGTAGAGTCACTCGGTAGGTTTCCTGATGGAGTAGAGTCACTCGGTAGGTCTCCTGATGGAGTAGAGTCACTCGGTAGGTCTCCTGATGGAGTAGAGTCACTCGGTAGGTCTCCTGATGGAGTAGAGTCACTCGGTAGGTCTCCTGATGGAGTAGAGTCACTCGGTAGGTCTCCTGATGGAGTAGAGTCACTCGGTAGGTCTCCTGATGGAGTAGAGTCACTCGGTAGGTCTCCTGATGGAGTAGAGTCACTCGGTAGGTCTCCTGATGGAGTAGAGTCACTCGGTAGGTCTCCTGATGAACTCTTCAGCCGATGGGCATTTGGGTTCCTTGTACTCGGTCTGTCGGGGTGAAGCTTGATGGTATAGCTAAGAGCTGAGAAACTGAAGATAGTCCCGGGCTGGAGGCGTGTTGGCCGGGGATTGTCTCGATCATCAAGAGATATTGAACGCTAAAGGTGTTGAAGAAACCTTAAAGGCGAGGTAGCCAAACACTGAGGAAGAGGAGATAAGGAAGTCAAAATACACTACTTTGGTGGGTTATAATAGCTGAGCAAGGACGCTGGGGTGATGGTCCAGGGGAGGAAACTGGGATGATAATCTAGGGGAGGATACTGAGGTGATGGGTCAGTGGAGGATATGGGGCGATGGGTCAGGGGAGGATATGGGGTGATGGGTCAGGGGAGGATACTGGGGTGATGGGTCAGGGGAGGATATGGGGTGATGGGTCAGGGGAGGATACTGGGGTGATGGGTCAGGGGAGGATACTGGGGTGATGGTCCACAAGAGTATGTTGGGGCTACTGTCCGGAAAACGTTAGATCGTTGTGTTTTAGGGAGATGGATCAAATGAGAAGAAAAGTGGTGGAACTATGTCATCCATGAGAGAGAGAGAGAGAGAGAGAGAGAGAGAGAGAGAGAGAGAGAGAGAGAGAGAGAGCGTAGCATGAAGACGAGAATGAGAGAAGCATTGAGGTTGTCAAGTAGTGATGTAATCCAAATCTTTGATCTTACTCGTGTACTTGACAATCTAAAGTCAAGTCAAAAGCAAAATTGAAATGAGATAAGAAATAAGATCTGATTATCGTATTAAGAGAAGTCTCAGAGCTCTTGATTTCAACCCTCGATGAATTTAAAGATAAACTCCACTCCTTCCTGAGCCTCGAGGAAGAAAAGTCCTCAGGACACGAGATTACGAATAAAAGGAGAGAAAGGAAAAAGTTAGAACAGAGTCAGGGAAGGACATCAAACCGCAGCCTAGTGGTTGTAAAAATTACATTACGACGCTGAGCAAGACCTTCCCTTTTTTCATCAGAGAAACAAATGGAAAAGAAATTGAATTGAAGCATATGTTGAGGGAACAACCCTCTTAATCTTATTTTCTGGAATCTTGCAGAAATACGTGGAATTTATTTTCTTGTCTCATGTCTTCAGAAAATATATATTTGAACATGTACTCATTTTCAATGGATGAAGGAAATCCAAGTGAAAGACAAGGGATAATGAAATCAGCTTGCTGATGAGCCTCTATGGCGTGATGGTCAACGTTGCTGGTTATGGATCAGTGGACCCTGGTTCGATTTTTGGTTCAGGCAGCTGACTTGTAGCTAATCCCAAGTGTTTGTCGTCCTCCTTGGTGATGTATGGGTAACACTAGTAAGCGGAGGTTAAACTATAAGAGGAGGAGACTTAAACCAAGATGTGGGAATTATTGCCTCCGGTGACAGTAATGATAATGATTATAATAATAATAATAATAATAATAATAAAGAATAATAACAGGTAGAGGATGCATTACAATTTGGTTGGTCGGTGCTTGTTGTTCTTATGGACGACCTGACGTTATCACAAAATAGTCGACACCTCCGCCCACCGTGAGTCAGCCTGGGATGTAGAAGGTGAGTAGAGAACCTCATTATGGAGGACCTCCGCCCTGGTACGATCTGACACCAGGCGCACCCGGAGAGCCCGACCACTGATGCCCTAGTGACCTGACCTGACCTGGTGATTTAGCCGTTTTTTGTGGTTATTTCTTGAACAGCTGACCTGTTGGTCTGGTAGTTATGTGTCATGGATTTTGTGTGCTTGTGGTTGACCCGGGGAGCTAACCTGTCCATCTGGTAGTTATGTGTTGTCCTGATGGCTAAACTATGGAGCTGACGTGGTAGATGACCTGGTCACCAGACAGTTAGATGTGGCTGGTGCATTGTGCCAGGGAACTCTGCGTCACACTGAAATATTCACTATGCTTGTTTGTATTCTTGTTTGCATGATACACAAACTCTCTCTCTCTCTCTCTCTCTCTCTCTCTCTCTCTCTCTCTCTCTCTCTCTCTCTCTCTAAGCAGAGACGGACCACAGAGACCTGCGCTCTGTAAACGAAAAATACTGACGAATTTGTGCAGGAGGAAACTCTGGCAATACAGTTAAAAGTTGCTACATCGTATTTTCTGTTCTTCCCGGTCAGGCAGCGGCGGTAATGGATAAGTTCCATATTTTGCCAAGGATTGCACGATTTGCTCAGTGCTGGAAGCCAAAATTCAGCAGGGAGAGGAAGGTGCACGATAAAGCCAGTGTGGAGATCTGCTGTGTCCAGGTTACTATTTCAGGCACTTTCACCATCTCTGTTTATGTCCTTTTTCTCCTTTATCTGTCAGTATTTATTGGTCACTTTGGTCTCTCTCTCTCTCTCTTTCTCTCTCTCTCTCTCTCTGTATCACTTACTCGTATCCTTATTTGTTCACTACTTAGTTCACTCATTTACTTCCATGTTCCCTCATTTCTTTTCACAAATTACCTCATTCTCAGTCACTGACAGTGACATTGGCTTACTCATACACTGCTACTCGCTCACTTACTCCTTTAATCATCCACTCACTGCTTCACTTACTCTCTCACTCCATCACTTACTCATTCACCTTGTTCACTCTCTTTGGTTTGTTTTTCACTCACCTTCTCACTAACTCATTTCCTGAATCCCTCTTTTATCGAGTTTCTTATTTCTGCCGGGAACCCTTCCCTAAACGGGTTAGGGTCACCCGTGGCGTACCGCTGGGCTTAGTCTTAGGTCCATTGATCTTTTTTGATCTATAGAAATGACTTGCCAAAAGGATGGACCAATACGTGAACATGTTTGCGGATTATGCCAAGGTCATGAGATGGAAACAGAGAATGAAGAGGACGTCATCAGCTTATAATGAGACCTGGACGTACTCCATAGTCGGTTTAATGTATGGTTGTTGAAACTGAACTCGAGTAAATGCCAGTTATGAGGATGTGATACAGAGCCTCGATAAGGATATTATTTATCCAGAAACAAGCTACAGGAATCTGTGTGCGAGAGCGACTTGGGATTCGACAGTGAACCTAATCTGTCGCCACAGACCCACCTTACAAGGATTGTAAATGAGACAGTGTGTCTGCTAGCAAATGTTAGAATAGAATTCAGTTATGCGGTTAAGGAAATGTTCAATAAACTATTCACATCTCTTACACTGCCCCAGTTGGCACAAAGAACTAATTGGGAGGGTTAGAGACGCACCACAATGATAGTATTACAGTTAAGGGTTGCGTTACACTGGGAGGTCAGCAGCCGTCTATTTGCTCACCATGGAAAAGAGTAAAGAATGACTTGAGCACAGACCTTAACTTTCTGAACCAGTCTAATGACGTCAGAAGAGAAGATGTCTTCAAAGATGTAAAAATATGATATTCAGAGACCAGAACAATGAACAACCGGAGGCCAGAACAAAGAACAACCAGAGGCCAGAACATAAACTAGAAACTATTTAGTAAATATAAGTACAAGTAAGCATTTTGATTTCGTTATTGTTGTGATGAATGGACGAAGATTATTGATGGAATTATGACTCCGGATGACATAGGGAATTTTCCATACGTGTATGAGAGTAAAGAAAGTTCAAGAGATGAGGATCCACGAGCGTGTAACTTTCTCCCCACACTGTATGAATAAGCATTTACAAACACGTAAATGCATCACGCACACACGCACACTGTAACAACGAGTACCTACGTCGAAACCTTGTCATGAGGCAGAGACAGAGAAAGGGAAGGGAGCAGATTAAAGAGAGCGGAGCTAAGGCCACATCCAACAATAAACAAACCTCTGCAACCCTCGCATGTGAACTAAAATTGGACATGGCTGGTGTTTCTCTCGGATCCTGCCTCTGTTTCTGGAGCTATATGCACAGGTATAGTCATGGATAGGTACGGATGTCCTCGCTGGGTTAGTTTTTCAGGAGACACACGACATCAGATTCTGAGCAAAATAAAAAAACTTACATCACTATAACACATGTGGAAGTGTGTGCTCTATATGGAAATGTGTCGCAGTAATACTGGAGTGAAGGCGATACCTGTGATATTGAATTATCTGTTCTTAGTGCAGCAGGACACAGGTTTTGTTCCACTGCCACACTCGACTCGTGTATATTTCCACCGTGGAATAAGGGATTTACCATGTCAACATGGGATTACATGAAGCCTTTGTTGTCCGGCTGGGCTCTGTATGTTGTGCAGAAACACTGCGTCACAAAGTTCATGCAGGATTCTCACTGGGGGAAAAATTACTTAATTCAGCAAGTGTTTATGTTAGATATAGGCTGAGTAATAGTCATTAATTTTTGACCTTATTTTTTTCAAGTAGTATAACCCAATCATTACCTACTACTAGACCTCGCACTCCTTGGATTACCAACTTCCACAGGTCTGCTCTCGACGCAGTCCAAATGTATAACGAATATGTACTTGTGGAAGTAAGGACGTGTGCCAGTTACATCTGCGCCTGCGCACTTCCTCTCGATACAGCGAGCTCTCTCATAACTAGGTTTAATCACGGGTGCAGAGGGTCGGTAGCCGGCGCCATGGATGCCGTAAATTCATTAGCCCCGGTGCAGGAGTCATCATCCGTGCTACAACGATTTTTCCGTGGATAACAAGGTAGAGATACATCTTAATATAGGGCTCGTATAGCTTCCGTGCTGAAGTTACACGTAGGAATAGGGTAACACCGGCGATTACCTCCTGTGGGGGCGAGGGGTCCCTAGACGATGCTATGATCTCCTCCTCCAATATCTCTGGTTATCTGCGTCTGTTTCAACATCACAATAAAGAACGTGGTGAAGAACGACGCATAATCAAAGGGTTCAAAATGCATTTGAATACTACACACATGACACAAAGGGTTCTGGCTGGCCCAAGTTTTCTGTTGTGTTCCTGGTAATACATGATGGAGCATCTGCGACGCCCACACGGAGCAGGAACACTGACTATACCCACACCACACGCAGTGATAACAGATGGTGGACGCTGAACAGAGGATATTGCACAACAAATGGAAGTGTTGCTTGCGTGGTGCAACACTGGGATGTGTTGCTTGCGTGGTGCAACACTGGGATGTGTTGCCCTGACTCCCGCATCGTCGCTAATGAACTCCCTCCGATATAGGCGCCTGATGGCGGTAATGATTGCATGGTACGTGGAGACCTGACAAACTCTCCTCCATACCAAACCTTTGGTCATGTCTCACACGCTTAACTAAGAGGGATGGTATACTCGAGAGACAAGGCAATATTTGTGATTCGAATGAGTTCGTAGCTTCGGTCAGTGGACGATGGAGTCACTAAGAGACCCGCCATTATCCTGAGGTTCTTGTGAAGATTACCATCGCGTCGGGGACATGCCAGATGATGTGGCTGAAGATGGAAACCGGTTAAGGACCAGGTGTCACTTTCTCTTTGAGAACGACAGTGTGACCTTCCACTTGAACCTGGAGAGTAGGTCAGAGGCTAGGTTATCATACCTGAAAGTTGAACCGTCGTACTCAGTGAGCTATGATCTGGTGATGGAGTCACCACATGATGTGTCTGTCAGTGAGTTCATATTCCAGGAAGTCCTTCGCTGTGATACGAGGCATTATCCTGGTGTTGACACCAACGTTGATGACGTCGCTGCCACGTCCATACGTGTTACATAGGTTCGGATGCGTGAGCCATGAGCTGACCTTACAGAGGCGTCACACGGGTATAATCCCCCAGGGTGAGCTACCCAGTGTGTCCCTCAGACTTTCACAAGCGCTGACCGACGGGTAATGCCTCCCCCCCACCCCCCACAGTTGATGTATGGGACTCGCCTTTTAACACAAGCACATGAGGTGCTCTTTTCAGGAACCAAGTGATCGTACTGTATGCCAGCTACGTTGACTTTACTCTTCTGTGGCAAGCTAAAGATATTTTTAGGTCGCTGTTAAGACTATGAGCTTCAGTTGGAGTCAGCAGACTTAGAATAGATCAGTAGGAATCAGTAGTCTTAAAGTGGATCGTAATGGAAAAAGAGTCTCGTGGACTGAGTGTTGCTACACCAGGGATAGCCAGCCAGTCAGCGAGCGCTGGACTATGAAATAATTGCTCTGTAAATCCGCCAAACTTGAAGACCAATGGCGGGAAAAATTCACAGCAGCTTGAAACTCCTTAGAATTATACTAAAAGTAAGAAATTATTTCTATCTTATTTTTTGAAAGACAAATAAGTATATGAATATTCTTGTATCTGTATATTATTCTGTTCATATATAATTATACATCTTTAGAAACACGTAGAAGGTATTCGTGAAACATGAGAGATTTCTGTCTATACAAGAAAAAAGATTCCCAAGTTTATACTAGGAATAACTGTGATGAAAGATGCTGCATCGAGCAGGCTGTGTCCTGATTAGTTTTTTCATCCCTCGAGAAGCCTTATAGAGATTGGTCAGGAGATTAGTGAAGAGGTAAGAGGACGAAATAGTGTGTTGAGATGAGACGACAAGTGAAGCTGAAAGGAAAGTGATTAACCAACCACCTGAGATACAGGACCTTGTGAGAGCTGGACTGGCTGCGCGGCTTCGTGGAACTCCCTCCTCCTGTACACTAGCTTTCTGGGAAGACCTGTTGTAACCACGCCCACTCTTCATCAACACACTCTGCATGGCCAAGTCACTCCAGCAAAAACATTTTTTTCTTCATTTCTTGTTTACTTAACTGGACTTTCTGAGGATTTAATGATCCCACTGCGGACGATGGAAGCATCATCTGAAGCAGGAGAGTTTCCACACATCAAAACATTTCATTTTCTGGTTTACAACACAAACTTGATTCTTTTCTCCGTGTCGCAAATTTCCCGTGCACCGTCGCTCTCAGGTTCAGTGTAAGACATTGCTCGCGCACCTCTTGTCTTTTCTTTTCCTGGGAGTGTCCTGCATTATCCCGACACGCACCACTGCTGACCTTGTCTCGCTTCAGTACGAACGTTTGAGGAAAAGATTTTTAGAATATTTCTGGTGTTTGAAAAAGGAAAGATATTACGGCTTTACTCTCGTGTTTATCTGCAGAGTTGGTATTTTACCAGTTCCTGTCCTATGACATACATACAAACACGCATATGTAAGCACATGCATCATACATATGTATACGTGTGTGACAGTGTACACACACACACATCCTCCTCCGGCTGGCCGTGGGCCCCTGACTGGTCACGTGTCAGACTGGCAGTGGGTCTCTGGTTGATAACGGACCCTTGACTGACCACTGGATCATTGCTGGTCGTGGGTCCGTGATTAGCCGTGAGCGCTTGAGAGGTCGTGGGCCCCTAGCTGCTATGGATACCTGATAGCGAGGGATGTAGGTGGAGCAGGAGCGTGAGTGGGAGAGCAGAGGTGGAGTGATGGAGGTGGGAACGACCAGGAGCTGGGGTAAAGGTGGTGAAGGTCGTACATATGATACGAGTGGGTGAAGGAGCCACCCACCGAGACTGATGATGAGTCCTAATTCCATAAGAGGGAAACATTCAGGTTTGGTCTCAGGATAATTTCCTAAGTTTATCTTATACACAAATATTTCCATTACTTTTAGGTTTGTCTCGAGCCTTAATGAACCTGTTCTATACATAGTAACTTTATACATTTTTACCTTCAAGTAAAGTTATGGTAAGCAACTTGTTCCTTGTAAATTACTGTTACTGGCAACTTCATGACCCATCACTAGGGGTTCTGTGGTAAAGAGATTCTGTTACATCATCAGTGCCGCACAGCTTACGTCATTTTTCATCCTGTCTGTCAACTGGTAACTTCTTTCTGACGACCAAAAGATAACCAAGGCTGGAGGGGCTGCCAACTGCCACACCAGCAATCCCTCGTTACCACTACTGTGACTCTCCACTGTGGAGGTTGTGTCATTAACACTACCCCAGTGTCATACGTAACACTCCACTGGGAAGGGTGTAATGTGTTATAGTAACATTACTTCACTGTCACATGTAACACTATAGGAGGAGAGTGTGTAGCGTATGTCAGTGACGCTACCCTAGCGTCACGTAACACTTCACTGGGGAGTTTGTGTCAGTAACACGTCCTTGGAGCCAGTACCGGGGCGTCATCTGCACGTCCCACAATACAAGCCTCACCAACAATAAATAAATACATCCAACAAAGGCACAAGACCCTGAAAAAAATGTGGCCGCCCTAACCTTCAGCCCGGGGGACAACGGTGGTGGAAAATATATATTCTTTGTGAAGTGTGGTAGACAGTGCCAGGCTACCACAGCTTACCCACCCACTTCAAAGCTTACACGCCTACTCCACAGCTTACTCGCCCATTTTACAGCTCACCCGTGTACTCCACGTATCTCCCGCCCATCCCTGCCCATCCCATTCAATATCTGACCTTCCCGCCTCACCTATTCACTCCCTGTCCCACTCACTAACCACCGCATTCATTTCCGACCACTCACTCCCCGGGGGCTCCGCTCACTCCCAGCTCTCACAAAAGCCGAAACTTAAGCGTCTTTAGGACTTAGGCCACGAGTGTGACAGAGTATAACAAATGCGATCATAAAGCGTACTACGCTGAGACCTTCTTCGGGAGACTCTTGGGAGGAGGCAGACAAAATGTTATGTGCTGAAGACCGTGGTTGGTAGTGGGGCTCTTGATGTACTGTGAGTGGCTGCGCAACACATTCAGGAAACGCAAAGTTTTGAGTTTTTGGAAACGTTATTATCTTTATATGGCACAGAGTCTTCTGATGTTGCTATTTTCTTTTCTGAGCAGGTCATAACGGTTCTGTACTTTCATTGTGATGCGTCTTTTGTCGTGTGGTGTGAGGAGCGGCGCTAGACGCGGCTGCCAAGTCTGTTTTGGGCGAAGGGAGGAGGTGCGGCTCTCCCCGGCGGGTCATTTGTCCTCACTATCTTCACGGCTGGATGGGGAGGAGTCCAGCGTTACGACGGATGCCGAGGTGACGGTGACCGTGACGAACGACAGTATGGATGTGGTGACGGTGACGGATGGGTGGGATATAGGCATCGTTTTTTGGTATGGGTTGGTTGATGTAGGATAACTGGTGGTGTGGAGGTGGATGTAGAGGGGACTAGTACTAGGTGACTGGTGTGGGGAGACTCGTGTATGGGAGAGATGTGGCTTGGGTGTATTGTTGTGTTTCGAGCTGGGTCTCCCGGGTTCCGGCGTAGAGCAACTATACGCACCCAGAGGGTTCGTGCTGAAGTGTTTATGGCCCACAACAGTTTTTTTCCTTTTTGTTTTTATTTCCTTCCCCATTCATTTTTTCAGCGAGGAGAAATATTCCTATCCCTTACCTTGGGGTTTATCCAAGATTTCTCTTTCTTATGTGTTTACTTCCATAGTCTGGCAGGAGCATGACGGACAGGTTGATCCTCCACACCAACAGTAATGGAGTGGAAGGATGGCTGCTGATACCCAAGGAGCAGAATGGTCTATTGAGGCCTGAGGGTACAGTGAGTGGACTACTAAATCCTAAGGAGCGGGGTGAGTGGGATGCTGAAGGTCGAGGAGCAGAGCGAGTGGACCAGCATTAAAGTTCTCTGGACGGCCTGGTTGGAAATGTCAAGTGCCTGGCTGAGGAGGAGCTGTGGTAACCCGAAGTACAACCTCTAGTGGGTGGCTGGGACTGGGGTAACCCGACCTCCATCCTGAAGAGCATTAGAACCTAACTAGTAGGGCTGAGGAGACCCAAAATCTCACATCAAACCTCTTCAGGGTTGCCTTTGAAAGGTGTTCCACTTGCTTTGGGGGATGAGAGAGAAGAATAGGGATGTGGTGGAGAGTGGTGGAGGTCTACAACTCGTGCTGGTTTGTGGTTGATTTCATCGTCAAAGAACGTCTTGAGGGTCTGGATAAGACATCCAACATATGCAACGCGAATTTCATTTCTTTGACACATTGATATACCGTAACTGACTAGACTAACTTTAGGTAATCACTGGGTAATTCATTTTTGGTGTTTGCATGTGTGATGTGTGTGTGTATCTACGATTACGAAAGGACTTTAGCGTCTGGGGCTTCCATTTTCTATAAAAGAAATAGTGCATATAAACTATACCATCTCAGATCAAACGACTTTTTTCTTTATTTCTGGAGAGAAGACATAATTCCTTTAAACTGCGGTCCTTATGTCAGGAAGTTCGCGAGAGTACCTTCAAGCGACGTAATTAACCCCCACCATTCTCTGTACACGACCAGGGCTGTCGGCAGCCGAGGGGCACAGCACATTTCCTCCTCTCACTGTTGGGCTAGCGGGGAGGGAGGGAAAAGGCAGGACATTATAGTTGCGCTAGTTTTAGCAGCTCGTGTGTCTGTGTGGACGCGGCGGCTCCACACACGTGCGTGGAAAGCATATTTTTTTTTTACCGCGTCGGAAAGAGATCAGTAAGTGGCGTAACAGTTTCCATGTCCGTAAAACCTTAAAGTATTTTTAGAAACGAATTTGTTCATGTAACACGCGCGACCATACTCATGCACGTATGGTGGGCCGAGGACACACACACTATACCAATGCCTCACGTCCTCAACATGGACGGTAGGATGTGGTGCAACTTGTGGGTGACGACGGCACGTGAGGCTGTACAGTAGCAGATGTGGGAGGAGGTCATGAGATGGATTGGTCGATTGTCTTTATGATGACAATGTCGTCATCTCCATTGGTCTTTGTAACTTGATGGCTCATCTTTGATTGAGGTCGGGACTCAGTCATCGATGGGTCCGAAGATCTTGATGAAAATCAAATGAGAGCGTGAGATAGATACTCCTCACAGTCGCTCACTCTGCCATACAAGAAAATCCATCACTCTAGAATGAGTCCTTACACTTGAGTATACAGGAAGACGTAAGTATTAGAGAAAACATTAGATTTCTTGATAACTTCAGCAAGACTACCAGTATCATAGCAATATACAACATACATCTGCAGGTGGACGAACTCATGAACAGCTTCAAAGACACACACACACACACATAACAAACAGGCAGTGAAACTGGAGACAAAAATGAAATTTTTGAAAATGTAACTGTAGAAATATATTGTGAGAGTAACCATGTACTGAGGAGAGGTTTTGGGGGTCATACTGGGAGAAGGGGGTGAAGTTGGGAGTGGATGGGGAGGGAGGGGAAGTGGGGTGTGGGGAGTGGGGGAGGTAAGCCCCACGCGTCCTTGGTTATTGGGGACAATTTGTCTGTTGGGCAACATGTGTCTCGGCTGTGGTGTTTGTCGCCATGTTTGTGGTAAGTAATGTGTTCATTAAGTCATGATGGTGTGCCTAATGTACCCAGTAAATAAACCTGTCCTGGCTACCGTTTTCTTTGTTCATGTTTTCCTAGTTGGTTTATTGTGCTGTGTGTTGATCTTTCTGACGGTCCGTGCCTGAAATGTGAGGCTCGTGTTCGGTGCATGACGTACGGACCCTCGTGTTAGTTTGGTCTGGGTTATTAAGCTGATCTTCACGAGTTGGGAATTTCATATTTATTTTGTGTTGTACAGCTTTCATGTCCACTTTGTGTTGCTTGTAATTATGGTGAGTCATTACTACTAGTAAGAGGCCAACACTTCTTTTCTTATTAGTGTTGTGCTTGTGATCTATTTATATTTATTCTGTGCTTGAAATGTTTATGTTTGAGGAAATAGTGTTATAGAAATGTTCACAATATTTATGATGTTAATTTGGGTTATATTGATATCTTTAATTTTGTGATTTTAATGTTTTGTGTATGTTGTCCTTATTACATCTGTTGTGTGTGTGTTATGCTTGTGTTTGCTTCCTTATGTTTACGTCGTTCATTATATCTTCGTTATGTTTCGTTGGTCACTTGTGATATATCATGTCTACGTTAATATTCTGTTACGTTTGTTCTTATAACTGGTTCTGTATCACTGTCGTTAGGGATGTTCTTTTTGTTATGTTTGTTGTACTTTTTTGTTATTTCATGTTCATTGTGATATAAATGTATTTCAAAATGTTGTTCTATTTTTTCTTTTGTGTTTGTGGAAGGTGGGGGATGGGGGAGGCGTATCTATACTATTCATTCTTTGTCATGTGTTGTGTTTGTATGGTGCAGGTTTTATTGTTTTTTCGTTTTGCTTACTTTTATTGTGTTGCGGCCCGTGTTGAAGTATGATACTGTGTACCTCCCCCACCATGTATCATACGCCGTATACTGTGTGTTGTATATGTATCATACGTCGTATACTCTGTGTTGTGTATGTATCATGCGTCGTATACTGTGTGTTTTATATATATCATACTTCGTATACTGTGTGTTATATATGTATCATACGTAGTATACTGTGTGTTATATATGTATTACCACTCTGACACACTGGTCATATGTGTCCAACTGGCGGCGTCAAGCCATGTTTAGGTCCATATTGTGGTGACAACCTTCGTATCATTATGACATGATTAAATCCTGTGTATCATTATGAAATGGAAAACATTCGCATCTTGAGTGTGGTTGTTGAAAACCTCTGTCATTAAAGTGACTATGGAGTCCAGTGTGCAGTCCACGTACTGATTACCTTCGTTACAAAGCACGAGTGACTGGCCTCCGATGAATGGATCACGTTACGGTTTCATGTGATGGAAGGATTAGTTTTTATGTAACGATGACATATTTCTGCTGTAGTGGGTGGCATATGTTTTGTGTAATGGGCAGGATGGGTCGTCTGTTGTGGGTGGCATATATTTTTACGTAATGGGTGTCATGTGACTTCAGTGATGTGTGGCAGGTTTGTTTTTTGCTGTGTGAGGGAACATACGTCTGGCTCGTTCACTGATCTTCAAGCATCACGAATAATGATAATGACTAAGTAACTTCCATCTGTCGAATAGGATTCCTTTTCATTGGTTCATTGAATGATATACATAATGCTGTAGGTCTTCTGTATGCTTACATAATTATCGGCTGCTGTAATTTTGGTTGTATATTCCCAGACCACCTTTACAGGGCTCCCGCTCCAATCATGAGGCCACGATATTGTGTGTTGATATCCATAAGAGTGGGACATTGTGCTAGTATGAGAGGTGGTTTGGATGAGATTTTAATGGAAGTATGTATATATCTCAATTATGTTCAGTTGTTATCATGGGCCTAACGTTCTAACTAATGTAATAATCATCTGGCCACAATATGCACTGTCATGTTATACAATCAAGCAAAAATCGCTTACTTTTTCTGCCAGTTTTTCAATAATTCAGTGTTGTGTGTCTGTTCAAAGGGATCTGGTTCGACTAATTTAATTTCATCTCTGGGTGAAAAAAAAAAAAACGATCCCTCTCGATTATTTTCCTGCAGCATAATTACTGTTGATGTGTTAGAATGAGAATTCCATTTACATTCATTCAATACTCACCTGAAAACGGAGACCAGAGATTAAATTTCGAATAATAATGAAGTGTTGCTTCCATATGTTGATGATTATCATACATTTTTACGGTTGTCGACACGGATTATTTTTGTTTTTTTTGATTTTTAGACTGGCTAATAATCCTGATTTTCGAAAGGAAACTACTTAAGGTTGTGTGTCTCATCGGCAGACATGGCGTATTTCCGGTTCTTATGCTTAACACAAGGATAATGAATTAGCATCTGGTTCACACTCGGGGAAAAAAATGAAATCGGTATGATTGCTAGAAATTCTTGCTTGTATTTTCAACTACCAACGTGAACAAGACATCAGTTCAGTCAACACAGTCTGGTGGTTCATCGGTCATTGTATTACAGTTTGTGAGGCTAAGCATAGAGCCAAGCCAGGTCACAATCGGTAACGTCTTATGAAGTTGTAAATGTTGGATAGATAAATACATGACTACTATTGGCTGGATTGTAAACAGGGGCTGCCTCGTTTGTGCCAGTAGACCCTGAATGGTGTTTTTCACTCATACTCTCATAATAAGATGTTCAATTAATATTGAATAGCAAATATTTTGTGTCAGTCAGTTAACAAATGTAGAATTCAAGGAGGCTTTCATGATTTGGTCGCAGTATTTACGGATCAAAAGATATGACATTGTTTATGATAGAAGAATGTTTGATATAACTAGGGGACTAGGATCCTCTACTGTTACTGATCTTAGAATCATAAAGAGAGTTTAGGTGAGATATATATGCAGCAAGTAGAAGAGAAACAAAAAATCATTCCCGTTTATCAACTCAGAAATGAGCGGGATCTTGCAGGTTAACTTGGAGAGTTTCCTACATTAATGTAGGCTGGAATCTTTGTGTCGAGTCATAAAATGAATCAATTCAGACACTGTGCATCGTACTGGCTGGGGTTACTGAAGGGTCACGCCGACCGACCAGCGGGAGACGACATGAGCTGAAGGGTAGCACTAACGTTAAGTCAGCAGACGACAGGATGAACTGAAGGTCTGACTGATGTTCACCAGCCATTCTGGTGATGTAGTCCTGAGGTTTGTGATGGATTGCCTTTCAGAATATATGACATTTTCTCCTCTGTATCGCTTCTTTATTGGTCATTCAAGTGATTTCAGTCACTGCAATGGTCCTTGTCTTCCAAGATTTATGGTTCTGTTATTCCACTTTCGTTGTTCTCATTTTCAGTTCCACAGATATTTTCATTCTCTCTGGGATTCCTTCCAGTTGCACCAGTCACAACATCTCTTGTTCTAGTTTGGTGGTTTTCATTTAGTTATTCTGCTTATATATCTTTTATTAGTTTAGACATTCTAAACATCTGTTTTCCTGGCATTTCATCCACCCATGTGATTACAGAGTCTGTGGTAATTATCATTCTAACTTCAGCGGGTTCGTTCAGTCCATTGATTCTAATCATGGCAGTGAATCCCATGTTTCTCATTCCCCGGCCAGACGAGCGGCTCACAAGTAATATCAGTAAGTCTGTTGCCGACCATTCCGGTCGGTACTATGGCTCTAGTCATAACATCAGAATGCATACAGTGGCGCTCATAGCGCCAACATAAAACACCACAACTAAGCCACTTTCCTCAGGGCCTCGCCGGGTAACTAAGGCCTTTCATGCTCAGGAATACTGACATGTGGCATAGTTATGCTCCGCTGGACGACACTGGTTGTCGGAGCATGAGCGTAGGGTCATGCTCTCCACGCCACACATTAACTTGACTCGCAATAACTGCTGTACAACTAAACCGAGCGTTCAGTTTCTCAGATTTTTATCTTATCACTATTTGTCATTTATTCTGTAGGGGATGTGATGTGATGATAGATGATTGTCATGGTGGTTTATGTGAGTACGATGGTTTGTGCGAGTGAGCACAAGTGAGGTACTGACGACTAGTGTGACATCACTGCCCCCCAACCCACACACTGCCTGTGAAGGCTGGTGATGTTGTGAGGTAGTTATTGGTGTGGCAAAATGTAAGCAAACGAAAGACTTGCCTGGGTCACGATCAGGAGAGTAAATAACCCCTCGTGTAGGACGATATAACCCTTGAGCAATGATGTTACGACCTTTGAGTATGACCCTCTTGCTTTTGACTTTATCCTTAAAGGTCATGCCAGTCAGGTCATCAAACCCAAAGCTCGTACTGTCTTGCTCAAGGGTCGTGATGTTGTGCTCTGGAGTCGTACCGTCATATTCAAATGATTAATCGTAATAGTCAAATTTTTCAATATGGAGTCGTTAAGCTGTGAATAATTTTACTGTACATTCGGTGGTGGACTGTAATTACTTCCGACAAACTGGCAACACTGACGTTGGTGCTGTACTGTGGCCAGCTGCTGTAACACTGCTCCTCCTTGTCACCAACTTATTCCTGAATCGTAGTTGGTAACCATCAGTTAGCTCGTTACATTGCAGATTAAACCATCTGACGTCACCGGGAGAGCGTTACCCTACGTGCTGGTAATTTATGCAGAGGGTCATGAATGATGGAGTGTTCCCCATGCACGAGTCATATCTGCTGGACCATACAGTGTCATACGTCATGGTGGTCAGATGTTTTCTTTCTCGCAGTGACACGAGTGTGTGTGTGTGTGTGTGTGTGTGTGTGTAGGAGAGGTGGACCAGGTACGTAGGCAGGGTGTGTGTAACTTGTATAATGTGACCTCAACTCAAGAATACTGCTGACAACATGATGATTGTCATCTGTGGGTCTGTGTGTGTGTACTTTGCGGGTGTTTGTGTACTCTGGCTGACTCGCGCATGCGCACACAGACAAATGTATACACCCACGGACGTGGAAACATGAACACAACCTCCCCCCACCCACACACACACACACACACACACACACACACACACACGAGTTGACCCCATGAGTATAAAACTTCCTCGCCACACAGTACGAATAGGCAATTATGTACACACACAATGAGACTTCGTCCAACAATTCAGAGTGAAGCTACTGCACCACTCATGCCCCATCATCTCCTGCCACCAGAGATCCTCGTCCCCAAATTGCAGTTCGCCACCGCAATAGCCTCGTGCCCATCCTGGCGCATGTAGACCACTCCAAGAACATTCCCATCCCATTTAGTGTGGCTGGTCATCATCAGTAATCACAATGCTGCCTGTGGAATGGCTTTGTTTAACCCAAATTACTTTTTTCATAACCCGTTCTCTACAGCTGGGTCTTCGCTGTACACTTTCAGCCTTTGGCTGCAGTTGCTTCAATAAATCATTTATTACTAGTATTATCATTATTATTATTATTATTATTATTATTATCGTCATGATTTTCAGTGGTAATAGTAGTATCATTATCATTGTTAGCAGTAGTTGTGATAGCTGTTATTTTCATCATTTTATAATTGTTACTATCATCATTGTTAATATTATCATTGTTATTATTATTATTTCTACTATCTTTTTATTATCAGTTTTGATATAGTCACAAGAACACACACACACACACACACACACACACACACACACGGACCATCATAGCCACAACAGCCCCCTCCCACGAGAGCCAGTAAAGAGCAGTAAAGGTGACAGGCCCAGGCGCCTGCAACACCAAGTAAAATTTGTCACTGCAGTAGACTCGGTCCGTCTTTATAATCATGAGCTTGGCCACGTTACGAGGGATGAGGGTGATCACAACTGAAGGTGCTGAGGGTCGAAGGTCACAGCTAGAGGTGCTAAGGGCTGAGAACACAGCCGCTGTGGTGTAGGGCTGAGAACACAGCCTCAGTGGTGTGTGGCTAAGGGAACCATATGGCAGTGGATGACAGGAGGAGTTGCTAAGGAAGAAGGAGACGTCCAGCAACTGTTGTTAATGAAGGCAGGTGAGGCGACCTCTGAGAGACTGCCAAAAGGTCAGGGCTCTACTGTGTCGTTTTAGTAGTGAGGTTCTGCCTCTTTGTGGCTGAATAGACGGATGATTAAAGAGAAAGAGAGAGAGAGAGAGAGAGAGAGAGAGAGAGAGAGAGAGAGAGAGAGAGAGAGAGAGAGAGAGAGCGGTAGAAGAGGAGCATGAAGCATCGTAGTTAGGTATACAAACAGACAGAGAAACAGGGAAATAGTCTGATATATTGACCCATTAAATAACAATTGAAAATGCAGCGAGAAGGGTTGGAGGTAATCACAGAAGCACATGTGTGGATAGTCATGGATAAACCACAACAACGGTTGAATATATCAACTGATATAGTGGATGAGACATGTATGTATAGCGGTTGGTCACCGAAGGAAACTCTGTCTTCCTTAACATGGCGAGGAACCATCGCAGTAATCCTGAAAATGACAACCAGCCATGAAATATGGGCCTCCCAGGGTAGTGCTGTGGGCCGGCTCCTGCAGGGAGAGGCGCTGGGATTATGGGAGGAGGGGAGGTGTGAAGTATGGCAGAGTGGAATGACAGTGGGAAGGGGATCGGGAAGCCGAGTTACAGTGAAGGAGGGATAATGGAGGACTTAGGGAGGGAAGGAGGGAGGGAGGAGAGCCAAAACTAGATTGAAGCTTGACCCCCCTCCCTCCCTTCCTCCCTCCTGTAACCCACCAGGACCACAGCGATGAAAGACAACGATGAAAAGAGCTGAGCCTGATGTGCCTGGCTGAAGGGTTGGTAGAGGGCTTTCGAGGGATGAGAGAGAGAGAGAGAGAGAGAGAGAGAGAGAGAGAGAGAGAGAGAGAGAGAGAGAGAGAGAGGTGATGGACGAGCGATTAAGCGGACCACATGAGTAAACTGAGTAAAGCATTGAGGAGGAGGAGTTGATGATGCCAGGTTAGTAAGACGGTTAGTGTGGCTGCTCGTGATCTCAGGTGTTCTCGTAAGGGTTTGTATCGTTGTACAACGATTGTAAAGCATTACAAGTACGTCATGACTGTTCAACACTTACTCAAGTATTGTTTAATGGGTAAGAGAAAATGGGAATGTGTGTAGAGACACTTTGCTGGCTGTGCTAAGGGCGTCCATAACGTTAAGATTAAAGATATATTCCCTGCCGACGCAGGAGATGGTGTTAGTTCCGGCAGCGCCGAGGACCACCGTCACACAGACCCCATCAAAGGCCCGCTTGATGGGTCCGGTCCACAGCCTAAAGAAAAGGAAATTGATTCGGAAAAAAAATAAACTACAAAGAAAACTTCCTTACACTGGAAGAGAAAAATTCGAATTACCGAAAACTGTTAAAGTTGGTAATTACTGAAGATATAAAAACATGAAATGGAAGAACAAGGAGAAAGTAAACACACAATGGGAAATTTTTAAGGTGATTGTACCGCTATGGAACACAACAGAAACAAAAATGGGAAGAGTAACTTTGAGGTGAGGTATTAACTTGCCTCCCGTGGGAGTTGGCTAAAGTTGCGTGTAGTGTGAGGAGTTCCCAGGGGAGGTGGTGACGAGTGTAGTGTGAGGAGTTCCCAGGGGAGGTGGTGACGAGTGTAGTGTGAGGAGTTCCCAGGGGAGGTGGTGACGAGTGTAGTGTAGTCTGTGGGTGGGAGGCTCTCCTGATGACAGAGACGCTGCTCTTTCTGTGTGTAGCATCGTACCTCACGCCCCAACTTCCCCGCCAATACAACACCAGGCTAGCAACACCCTCCATCCCTCCCTCCTTCCCTCCACCCAACTCCTCGCATTAAGCTGATTACACCACTAGCACACCAGGCTGGTCACCCCACTACCATACCGGGTTGGCTACACCCCAGGACACAGGGTACACCAATGACTTCGTCAGCCTTCTCATGAAGTTATGATCACATCACTGACAACATCCGTCACATATCATCTGCTTTACAACAAGCAGGTGAGTGTGCGTCATCATTAGTTTAAGATGTGTATATGATTCATTAAATATTTAGTGCGTTAAGAGGTACATATGGAAATTATAATCATTATGTAAAGTGCATCAGTCACACCAGGTTTTCCTGTGCTGTCTCACAGTAGAACATTTACTTTTTATTGCTTTCAATATATTTCCTGCCTCTCTAAAACCTTGGGATGAGGTGTTGCGCCGGCGGTAATAGACCTTTTTAATTCAATTTTGTTGGCAAACAACATAACAGTTTGTTATACATAAATAATGATCAATTATTCTCTTAGTTATGAATATATTATATGGCACGAGCTGTTACCAACTGCAGTAATGCAGAAGATGAACTCATGAGCGAAGGTGTATCTTTATTGTGCTCGAGATCTTGTAAGGTGATCACTCTTCCTGTCAGGGTAAGGTTGGTAGTCAGACGCATGTTCGTACGGTGAAGGATTATATTAACGTTCGATCATCTTCGGTAAGCTAACCGGGTTAGGATAGTGTGGACACTAAAGATGGAAACGCTTTCTAGTACCTTCATGCGTACCTGCGACGAGACATTACCATGAGAGAGTGCTAGCGTAGCTCTCACCGCATGAGAGAGAGAGAGAGAGAGAGAGAGAGAGAGAGAGAGAGAGAGAGAGAGAGAGAGAGAGAGAGAATTGTGCGTATATAGGGTTATGTGTGTTGCTTTCATCCCCGACATAATGGCATGTTTAAGCCTGGTTGAATCCGGCTGGTATTAGATGACATATGTTTACCTAAATTAACGTAGATTCTCCCAGAAGTATGTAGAACAATGTAAGATGGCTCAGACTGAGCCCAGAGTGAGCCGAGAATGTGTTAGGTTAGGGGTCAGAGGTCAAGGCTTACTGCTTTATCCTCAGATAATATACCATGAACCGTTTACCACAAGTTGATTTACGGTGAACCCCATCGACCTAAACTGGTTTATGTGGACTAACACGGGCGTGGATGACGACTGTCACCACAATATGTGGTCCTAAGGCTGTGGTGGAGTGAAAGTGGCTCACATATTACCCAGGTTCATCGAGGACGGCTCGATAGGATCAGTAATGACGGGGGATTATCGCTACTGCTCAGACACAGTCAGGAAATATTGTTGGACCTCGAGTGATATGATGAACTGAGTTAAGTCAGCACAGAATGAATCTCCTGTTATGTTATGGTTTAGGATGACCTGGAGTAACCCTAGGAGACATTAGAGGGACACAACAAGCTCTCACCTGACAACATGCCCTCAGAGGACAGAGTGGACAAGTGGCATGTAATTACCCAGGTTGGTGTGTGAAGATCTGTAGTGATGGAAGATGACCTGGGGCGGCCTGGGATGAACTTGTGCGCCGGCTGGACAGGAGGTGTGGGAGGCCAGCGGCAGGGATCATTATTGGCGGCGTCTGCTGCAGGATGTTGGTGCTGCCATGCCACACTGCTGGCTCAGGGTTGCTATGGCGACCACCACCACTGGTGCTTCCCTCACCACCACCAACACCGCTGGTGCTGCCCCCTCATCATCATCACCACCACCACAGTTTGTGCTGCCCTCACCTCCGCCATCGTTGGTGCTACCCTCGCCAGTACCGCCGCCCTCGCCACTGGCGCTGCCCACCAACACCATGATAATTTCTTCGCTAAGATATAAATACGCTAACCAGAAATAGCGGTATGAAGTTAAAGGGAACGAGGTGTAGCATAAACATAGGCAGAGGTTTCTTCAGTGATAGAATCATAGAACTTTACAATACACTAAGATTATCTAAGTTGAAAGTAATGACTGTCAGTACATTCAGCACAAAGACAGATAAGGGCTTCAACTGTGGGATCAGTGAATAAGCTTGCTCAAGAGTTACAGAATAATAAGCACGTATTACAACGTCATTTTCACTCTGAGAGCAGATGTTTAGGTGCTTTTCCACTAGATTATCTGGTAGTTGTGATCGTGTTGGAATGTATGTTCCTTTGATTTTTTTCTCATGTAATTTCCTTGTTATATTCTTTCCATATCACATGGCGGTCCCGGCTGATCAGTCGTAAGAGGTGGTGGGTAGGGAAGAACCTTCTGGTTTAGAAGCTCGTCTTCGTCGGTATAGAATAAGAATTTAGGATAGCATTAGTGTCCTCCAGCAGGTGATTTATATCTTGACCATTTATCACCATCACCAACAAGTGAACTGGCTGGCATTTATTTGTAAATAGTACTTCTACCACCATTATCACCACCTCTAAGATCTCCACCATCACCACGGCTACGTCGTGTTATCTCACTCACCATTTCTATCACCATATCCACCACAACCCACCATCATTTACAACACCACATCCACCATCACCACTGCTGTTGTTATTGTTACCTCCCTCAACCACCGTCTCCACCATGACTGATCTTGACTCCTGCCCTTATCATCACGTTGGTGCTTGTATCACCCTCGGGGATGGAGAGCAAGGAAATAGTAAAGTTAGGGTCGAGAGTCACGCCTGAGTTATGTGGTTCCTGTGATACATCTCATGTCTTTACCTCAACACCTTCGTCCTCACCATCATCAGAGCTAATGTTTGCCACACAGCTGCAGTCGTTGGTGCTACTGCTACTAATATGTATATCACCACCACTGGACCAGCTGACACTAGTCATCATCAGTGTATCAGTTAAGATCCCTCAACACCACTGCACCAGGAAGGTCTACTGAAAATGTAACGAATGTGGGTATCGTCTCATCATTACTATCCACTTCACCCTAAGAGAACAAACATTTACATTGCGAGATTGTGTGAGGTGCGCTACGTCTGTGATGACTTTCTTTTTTTCACTGACGAAAGACAGACAGACAGACAAAGAAAAGTAAACCGAAATGAAAGAGATGCGATGTACCTGACTCATTCTCAAACCGGGACTAAGATAATGCTTAGCTTCCACAAGAACCTGAGCGACGCGAACCTCACGAAACATAGTAGGCCAGCTGACAACCAGAGTCAGGTCAAGGCTGTACGTATACACATTACAACATAAAATTGATAAAATCTGAATCACACATTCACTAGAGTGGCCTCGCCCCTTTAAGATTACAATATTAAAGCAGAGATGTAAACCACAGTCGGATCCTTAATCTGATCACAATAGCGATGTAAACCACAGTCGGATCCTTGATCTGTTCACGTCTACTCCTCAGTCTATATGACTTGTTTACTATGAATTCCCTCGATACACTACCCCATAGAGTATGATGATACACACTCCCATCATTGTATACGGATATAGGGAGTTCGGTTGTATGACAAGGAACTTTATAGAAATGGGTCCGCAGTCACATTCGTAAATAGATCTCTACAATGTTTTGGACAAATGTAACAACAGGACAGTAGTTAACGAGGTGTTTATCACTCTTATCACCCAAGTTCGCTTGTTTATTCAATGGAGTATTTGTGATGATTGTGGTCAGACCTCCATAATTTGTTTTATTGGAGTTGATTTGTAATAGCACGACAGTAGTAAACAAGTTCTCATGTTAGTTTTGTTATAGTATTTGTTTTGCTCATTTGTTACTATGTCAGAGCTTGAGTTGGTACTGCTTGTTTCAAATACTGACTGGCGACTGTGGATGGTTTGTCCGCAAGGCCCAGCCTGTGATTGGTCACTGTGAAATGATGATGCAGGGTACATGCCACCTCGCTTCACATGGTTCACGTACATAGTGAGAGTGTATGTGATCTGACAGTTATCTTTAACACCTGAAGAAAGTGTCCAAGATCTTTCATTGGTGGATGAAGTTAACGTTGACGGCGCCTTAATGACTAGTAGTTGATAGGTCTAAAGCCCAAACAACTAACCAATCATCTGTGACTTGGTGTTGCTGAGGTTTGTTGACATATGACAATATTTTGTGAATCTGAAAATCATTTCAACTGGAAAATCCACCGCGAGCATGAATATACAAAGACATGCATTAGTCATTCGAGATATTCAAGATATTCTTAAGTTTTTAAGTCGACAGACTTATCATGATGTCATGAAGGATTAAGGAAAGAAAGATAACTTTCACAGTACATCTAGACCATTCTGGTAAGTTAAGCCATGATAGAGATCAACGTCAATATGATGTGATAGCGTAAGTACAATCCCTTCATTGTGTACGTAGGAAAAGAGACGTTCTGTGGTGTCTCATGCGCCAGCCAGATATATCAACTTTTAATACTAGTTGAATTTGTCGATGAGCAGAGCAGACTCTTCTTGAGTAATGAATTATAAGAAATAAACATAATCAAATGTTGTCTACGTAATTGTCTCAGGTGACGGACGCGTGTCTAAATTGTAAAACATCACTGCGCTACTTTCATGGTCGGTTCAGAATTGGGAAAAGTTTTTGTGACGTTATTATAATAGATTATTATCCAAAACTGTAAGTGTTACATTCAGATGTTTTCTGTGGTTTACCGACAATGTATTTTGTGGTTTATCTTTGTAGGTGCGAATTGAGGAGCTGAGAGGAGGTCAATAGTGCCATCAGAGACGTTCACTAATGAAGAACTCAAGGTATATGTGGTCACTGTGGCACTGGAGTTGCAACCATGTTCACGGTAAGTTACTGTTTATCTGTTGCTGTTACAGAACCAACACGTACACAAATATGAATGTATTCTGTTTATCAGTAGTTGCCATCTTGTAGCTGCCTGTACGAGACAGAAAAACCGTACGACCCCCAGGGTTACACTGCTTTGGTCAGTCGCATTTTACTGATTATTTGGGTCAGTGTTGTTTGTGTGTGGGTTGCTCATACATTGGACATTATTCAAATATAGGCTGCAGGGAGATTGCACAGTATATATACGATCGTAAGTTAGGGAATGTGAATAATTCAAGGGGAGTGTGTATTATTCCTATAATTTGTGACATAAATTATACATGTAATAATGACTGGGAAATGGATATTCGGGGAGAGGATATTATATGTTACAACGGTAATACATCATTGATCAAAGGGAACGCAGGAAAATGTAATTCCAAGTGAAACAGATGACTGGACGCAGGGAGCACATTACTGATGAGGAAAGGGTGAAAATATATTGATATATTTGTCCCGGCTACTGATCAAGGAACTCACTGAAGCTGGCCACTGAACCGGAGAGAGAGAGAGAGAGAGAGGGATTAAGAACCACTATAATTAGCCACGAGCTAATGAACGTATTTGATCAAGTTGCGTGCCACAGTGGCTAAAGCTATGAAATATACGAATCCCACGATATCTCTTCAGTAAGCATCTTAACCTTCTTCATAAATAATTCTTAAACGTGAACAAATGAATAGCATCTAATATGTATTAAAGTTAAACTTTGTGAAATACGAAAAATATCACTTATCCATCTCAAGGACCCGACTTTCCTGTGTAATACAATTTCACAAACATTTTTCGCGTTGGGAGACGTAGCCTTTGGTCTCGGCTCATAACATATGCTCCTCAGAGAAGCTTCTTCAAACACGTGAGCAAAATACTGCCAGGGTTGTACTCTGCACAGTGCAACAAGTTAAATGTTCTTAAGTGTGTGTTCTGTACTTTACACAAAGTTCAAAGCAACTTAAGTTGTCTTTGACTTGCCTTACGCACACTGCTGTGGGCGTCCTTTGCGAGGCACAGTTATTCTCTACAACTTCATCCTGGTAAACCGTGAATGTCCCTCCCGGTCATGGATTTGACGTGGTTCTCTCAACACTCAAAGCATTGTCTCTTACCTCAGCAGCTCTGGTGACATCTCAGATCTATATTTCAAGACGAAATGTTACGTTTTATATACTTGACTACAACACAAATGAAATGTTATGTTTTATATAATTCAACACAAATGACCGGTGGAGTTTTCATTATTGTTGTTGTTATATCATTATCATCATAGCTACATCATCATCATTATGACTGTCATTCTTTGTCATTATTATCATTACTACTATCATTTTTATCGTAATAATAATGATAATATTAATGATAATAATGATAATTTTGATATTATTATTAAAGTTCTATTTCCTGTTATTGTTATCAATATCACAAGGGGTAGACTATCTGGGCTTTCGGCCTGGGGGTGAGAACCTCCTAACTCAGCATTTCTCTGGATTTTTTTTCGTCTTGAAGTATTATGTTTCCGGTGGGTTGTACGGTGGGGTCGGGGGTGGAGGTCTCCTAGTTCCGCTGGGGTAGCGTAAGGCAGGTCGACGCCGCCTCCTCCGAAGACGATCACGACGGGTGCGACCCCGGCCACCTCTCCCTCCCACTCCGCGCAGTCCTGCGCTCGAGCTCAAACTGGCTTTCTTGCACAGACCCGATCCTCAGAGCCAGTCCTTGCCTCGATGTTACGGCTCTGATTCAAACGTCCAATGTAGCTTAGGACTGTTGCATGAGAGGATATGTGTTGGTCTTTCTTCTGCCGTTGTTATATCTCTACGCTTCATGTTGAAGATCACCAGTAACGACTGCAGCTTTAGCTTACTTCCTCTTGGCCATCCTGACAACCATATAGCTGTCTCTCCTGCTCATAAAGCCACACCCTTTATAACATTCTTTTCCTCTCATTCTATCGAATTTCAGGGCTGGCTGCCCGTTGGACACCGGAGGTGGCTGCAATATGTCGCCGCTGGAATCATGACCTCCGGCACCATCGTGTGGCGTCCTGCGCCTCTCAACCATGGGATATAAGTCTCTCTCTGTTTGTGCTCAATCTAAAGTCTGTTTTGTGGAAATCATCCTCGCCTGTAGATATAATCACTACAGTTATATTCATTTCTAAGTCGTCACTGACTATACTGGATTGATGAATTATTCATAATTTTGTTTTTCCAATTTTCGAACAATAATGAACAGAGACATTACTCACTCTATTCCTGAGTATGTATGAAGGTACTTATCATAGTAATGGCGTTGTAGGGTATGATCATCCTTTGGGGCTTGTTGTACTGTGTTCCTAGGAAGGGCATTATCTCCAGCCATGCCATTCCTATATACACTGGGCTCCTGCTACCAGATTATCAACCCAACCTTCCATAAGAAGGTTAGCTTCACGAACGTGTCTTTCCCCTGAAAGATTATCATCTCGTCTTTCCCGTTACCTTGATGACCAAACTCTCTCATGACGTATAACATCCAAGTCATTCTGTGTTAGTTGGACACCCTCGTATTCGCCGCGAGAACGGGAAGTCCCAGTGGCGTAATTAGAGGAAGATTGGAAACTGGAAGACCTAGAAGTGTCATCAGAAGATTGAGAACTGGAAATCTTATTCCTGAGGCACAGCTCTTTTGTTTGAAGAAAGTCTTATAAGGTTCGTATAATATCTCAGGTTCTTAAGGTTTAGTTGAGTGGAAGAACACCTGGGTAGGTGATAATATGACCTTGGTAGGGTCATGAGAAAAACTCGTCCAGGACATGAACCTACATCGGTTAAGTCATGGAATGGCTTTGGCCAGGTCATGACACGATTTGAATTGCTATCTCTTTATCCTCCGTTGACACATCCTTCCGTCCGGCGGCTGAGGCCCACTGCTGGGTCCACTCACGCTCCCACCTAGCCGCTCACTCCTGGATCTTGACAACCCGAGTCTTCCTTGTCTGATGCTTGTCTTTGGTCGGCCTGGAGGTGCGACGCTCTCTGTGACCTTTTAAAATCTAGAGCGACATCTTGTTCATGGCAGTGTTACGATGGCTGACGTAAGATGCTGCGTCAGGGAGGTTTGGCTGGATGTGTCGTCGAGGCTCAGAATAAAGATGTCTTTATATGGAAGTCAAGCAGCAGCCTGGTCATCGTTCTCTCTCTCTCTCTCTCTCTCTCTCTCTCTCTCTCTCTCTCTCTCTCTCTCTCTCTCTCTCGTAGCAGTACACTTCGTACACTTCTCTTATGGTTTCTGAAGGTTTTCAGTTCCGTCACTGAGGAACATCAAGACACGAAGGAACTTTTCCCAGCCGTCCTCAGTTCTTGGTCGACCTGGAAATTGTTTTCCGCTCGATGCCTTTTCAGTTTGGAATATGCGATGAATTTGGTATCTGCTGGATCAGGTGAGGAATGAGGTCCTCGATGTAGCACTGCCTGGCAGTGGTCTTTGTATCATAGGCTCATAATGTCATCTTCCTGTACCCTGTGGTTCAGAAGTGACTCTCTTCATGCTATGTGATTCATGATAATCTAATTCACATTTATGATCCAAGAGTCATCAATGACGAATCCTATACTGTACGATTCCAATATGGCTCGTCATGCTAGTCAGGGGCAACCCATCCATCCGCAGGAATAGGCAGACGAGGGTCGGAGGGCTCAATTCTCTTAGTGCCTCATAGTTCAGCCGTAATTCACTTTATAGTGTGAGTTATGACTGACTCATACTCTGACTCATGAGTGACTCGGTCAGTCTTGGCTGCCGCTTCTGGTATTCTGTGATTCGCCGACGTATTTTCCATAAGAACTAATCATGCGTAAATATGCGTCCATCAGTTCCGCTATCAAAGATAAGAAGAAATCAATACTCTCTCTCTCTCTCTCTCTCTCTCTCGTTTGTTCTCATTTCTCCTTTCTTTCTCTTTCATCTCTTATTTTTTTCTCTACCGTCTGTCTATTCGTTAATAGCTCTCCTCTTCCACATTTTCTTTCCTGTACCTTCTCTTCTTCCCAGATATTCTCTCCCTCCCATATTCCCCTTCCTTCATATTTTTTACCTCCTCTTTTCTCTCGCACAATTATCTTCATCTGCTGGCCGTCACGCCGGGTTTCGTCCCTCGCAGTAGCTATGCCACCCTCCCGACTAAAGGCGAGCAGCGCCTGGCACATCATGAGTGTGTTTGTCCTGCAGCCGGTGGCACGTCAGAGAGGTCGAGGTGACCACTACTGACCGCCTCAGGTGCCTCCCTGCACGTCGCGTCGTCTGCCAACAAACACGTCAGTGTCTCGTGCACTGATGCCGTTGGCTTTCTGCCTCGTGTTGACGTGTGATGACCTCTTCTGTCTTGATTTTATGACCGTTTTCACTTGCCTTTTTGCCTCTGGGTTGACATCTTTTATTTTCAGGTTGTTTTTGTCTCTGTCCCTTATATATATATATATATATATATATATATATATGGTATTTCCTCTTCTAGATTTTCTGAATATGCTTGTGATTTGATAAGGTCACCAGGTTAAAGTCTCATGATGAGGTTACAGCAAGGATGATGAGGAGAGAAGGGTTGTTCTGATGCGATAACAATATGCAAATAACTTTTCTAAAACCTTAGACTCGTCATGATTAAAGACACGAGATGATTCATTGTTGCAGTCTCCCTAAGGTAAACCTTATTGATATAATCGGTAAAATTACTGTGAGCAGTTGTCATGTCTTGTTTACTCACGGAACAACACTTGTGTATTTTTGTATAGCCTCAAGGGTCCAGGTTGCATTAATTTCCTGTCAATTGCGTGACTTTTTGATATATTTCATTCATAATTTGCTATCGACTCTACAACTACATCAGACCATTTGCATATCGACAGTGATTTTGTTTTTCATTTTTTCTATCTTTGTTTTTTGATATTTGTCACATTTTCAGTAAAAACATTTCATAACTCTAACGGTAAAGTTGCCAGTAAAATCAACATTGTTGCCCTGTAATAACACCATCATTATGGCCACGTACAAGATCGTACAGGGAAACGTGTTGAACATTTTCTTTACAAACAAAGAAACAAACACATACGTTAACCCGGGACCAGTGTTCTCAGCTCTGGTAACCCACATAAACTAAGGTATATATAAACACACTTCTCCTGAACACTTCTAAATATGCTGTATATACACGTACGTACTCTGATATAATTCTTTCAGACGAGTGTGGGTAGGTGAACGTGTAAACAAGACCATATAAGATAACATTTACATATTACCAATTGATTATATGCAAATATACCATAGGAGTGAATGGCTCATGTAGTATCATCCGACTATTCATTCTCTAATTGGATATGTCCGGGATGATAATTTATTCAAAATCTTTTGGTTGTGGGAATTTTACAGTTATATGAGCTTTTATGTTCCCAGCAAGAGTACCTATTTTAATTAGGACGCTGTATTAACTATCATTTTGACGTGTTTGCCAGAATTATCTGTTAGACTCGAATTTGGAGTCTGGGTTTATATTCCGTCGATGTGTTGCGTTGTGTTGGGCTGTGTTGTGAATATTTCATTGTACGTCGGGGGAAGAGGGGATGACTGGCTTTATGGCCAGTGTTGTGGTTTGGAAAATGTGGTGAATTGTTGTACATCTTGTGGGATGTACAAAGTTATGTTTCATGGCACATGTTGTACTTTGGACAATGTTTTCAGTACCGCTAATTTTCATTTCCATTTTCGTCAACTTTGACGGATAATTTATTATAATTCGTTTATCATTATGGCACTGATAATTGAAAATTATTTACGGTTTATGTATTTTCTCTAATGTATATACACTAACTGAAATATGATATGTTTATAGAGTGATCGTAGATATTGACTGAAGAATTGAAAAGAAAGATATAAAGGGAAAAAGAGAAAAATATCCCTACAAATTCTTACGAGATAGTGCTATGTAAGGCGTAGAGTTTGCCTGAGAGAGAGAGAGAGAGAGAGAGAGAGAGAGAGAGAGAGAGAGAGAGAGAGAGAGAGAGAGAGAGAGAGAGTTCTCCAGCTATCAAATGTATCGTGTTACTTACCGAGACGACCACTGACAAGTCTTCATCTTTGGCTTACGTACCTGTGGACATACGAAAGGTTTTGATTAGTCTGGCTGCTCAGAATATGCTCTCTCTCTCTCTCTCTTTCTCTCTCTCTCTCTCTCTCTCTCTCTCTCTCTCTCTCAGTGTAACAATAGTTCATGCCGCCAGCAAGGCTACAGAACCAGTCATTTGTGGGTTGGTACTGCTGCACATAACAGATGCACTGAACGTTAACAGTAAGTGATCTGCCTCTGATACAGATCTAAATGATCAGCCTTCCACCCATACCGAGGTGCAGTGATCATCCTGCCACCCACACACCGCAGATCTTCCTCGGTAAATCAAGGTTGTGGCATCGTCTTCCTGTGGGACCTCAAGCCGCCGACCACAATCGCTTTCATCCTGAGCTGCTTTGTACCCAGGCCCATCCGTACCCCCTGCCTCTCCCTCCCTTCACTCCCTCCCTCCCTCCCTACATCCCTTCCTCTCCCTCCCTCCCTACCTCCCTTCCTCTCCCTCCCTAGTCGTCTCCTTCCCCTCCCTCTTCGTCTCGCATCACCGGGAGTCTCCGTGTACACCACAGGGCGACCTCCACGATAAGAGAGAGGAAAGCAATTATCATCCCGAGTGAACGTATATTTAACGCCAAGAAATAAAACTTGGCCGCCTGCAGAGGAGGTTTTAGATAAATTGAATCAGAAGTTTCCCCTCTCGGGCATGTCTTGCCTCGCCCGGCTTACGACCGTTGCCATAGCAACCACGACGACCCCACACTCCTGCCTACCTTATGCTGCTACTGCTGCTGCTGCTGGAGTTGCTAGTGTTTCAGATGAGGATGCTCTCTGTATTGGGGTCCCCTGGTGTTGCTGCTGCTGACGGCGACGTGGTACTGTTGCTGGGGATACGGGAGCCCCCTGCCTAGCCTCTGCTGCTCTCTGTTGCCACTGAAGTTGCCTCTGTTGCAACCAACGGTGTCACTGTTACTTGCTGTTCCTGCTTGAATCTCGTGCAGTTTCTGCCGCTACTGTTGCTGGTACTGCTGCTTGGGCCTCGCTGCGTCGCTGCTACGGGAGGCAACCTTCCCGCACCTCACACAGCCACCTTGCTTTATGTTGTCGCTTCACGTATGTGATTTTGCTTGGGTTATTGTAGTAGTCTGCCACTGTTAGTGTGGTAGTCTTGTTGTTCTATACTCTGTGACTCATGTGTGTCCAGGGCCGATGTATTGGTACTGGAGTTCGAATACCTTTGTTGACACGTTATCTCGCCTGCCATGTTTGTTCAGACAGTTCGTTTTGGCTTTGTTTGAGTAGCTAAGGGCTTAACTTACCCACATTTTTTGGTATGTTTTTGATATTTGTGTTTTACAATATGTTTTTGCGATAAAGTTTATGTTGTGTTATGAACTGTGTTGTGAAGCTTGTCATTATGAACAGAGGAAACACACTCGCGCCTCCTACAGCCTCTCAAGAACACGTTCGAGTCATTGAGACGTGGCTCGGTCACGCTTCGCTGCTCAGGCTTCAGTGAATCTGGGTTTCCGGACCCTGATATAATGGTCAAAGCTTCACTCTCACACACTAGCCACCATTGTAACTGATCTCCAGACTTGGAGACTGTTCTCTTTAATGCTATCAAGGTATTACAATGGGCGTTTTTACAAATATTCTTAATTCATCTGAACAGCGAAATATCTTGGAGAACGAAAACGGCACGTAACTCTCCACCAAAAAATAAAGCTTTTCTGAAAATGAAATAAGCGAGAGAATCAGCGAAGGTGAATGGAAAGGAACTTCCCCTGCTGTCGTATAACCTCTACAATATAACCCTCACAATTTACCTAAGAGCATCGTTTAAAAGGTCCTGATGGAAAGAGAGAAGCGGAACTCTTCACAAAAACCCCAGCAAAGAGGAACTTCGGTTACTTTTTCGAGTGCGTCTTAACGTAAGTCAATAATTGTACAGTTGAAGGCTGTATGGAGCACAAAAGACCAAGTGGAAGTTTATGTGAAATGTCGGAGGGACGAGGATAATGATGAGGTTATCTTGCTCAGAGGAGAGGAACGATATGGCCTACAGACCATAGCTGTCTGTCTGACCATTACTGTGTGTTGGAATCATGGAGGACAAGTAGCCCGTCCGAGAAAATGTTTAGATATAAATGGTTAAAAAGAGAGAGAGAGAGATTAGGCCAAGACGGGGGAGGATGTGGGTGGCGTAGGCGACCTTGCTGGCTTAACACATCCACTTCAAGACCGTCTTTATACACTACCACAGTAAAAATTCCATATACAAAACCAAAATATTTCACCCCAAGATTGTTGTCCTACAATCCTATAATCCCTCACCTCAAGACCGTCTTAATATAATCCCACACGCCATCGTGCGTGAACATACAGCCTTTAGCTTGGCGGATTAATCCTCAACCTCGTCTAGTGCAGCACAGTCATTGTGGGATTTGTCACGCTGGCTCCCATACGGAGACTGAGTTATTTGGTGCAAGGAAGAGTGAGTCAGGGAGAGTGGGCTGGGGAGAGTGGGCCAGGGAAGAGAACTAAGAGGAAAAGTGTACATGAGAAGGGACTCAATAGTATGATTTCCTAAACTTCATAAAGTTTTGTAATGTTTTGTAATGTTTGTAAAATTTTGTAATAAGGATTATAGCTGGGATGTGTAGGGATGTCTGCCACATGGATCACCTCCCCAGCTCACCTCCTGTGTTATATACTTTCACCACCAGGGTCACCCCTGCCTTACCTCAGCGTTACCATCTACGTCAGGAATTACTCTGGGTTGTATTAGTCGTAAAGTGAGGGACGGAAGTTTATATTTCAACAGTTTACTGAATGGTAATAGTTTACAGAATGGAAATAGTTTACGGAAAGGAAACTCATCTAATGAGAGTTTACAAGGAGGGAGCGGAGCAGCTGAGGCTCAGTATACTGTGTGGGAATTATAAGGGGGAAATTTACGTCATGGCATTTCTCGTAGCTGGAATTTATCGCCGGGAATTTGCCAACATAACAGTGAACTTTACTAGCCAACAGCATACAGTCCTGGAGTTTACAGTCTTGGGCATTTACAGAAGAGCAATGGACTCAACCTGCTTACCTTGTCACATAATTTACTTCAGTTGAAATCATATTGAACTTAAGATTCTGACTCCACGTACCGAGAATCTACGTACTGACTATACTGTCAGAATTTATTGGTGCCTTACGATATACCACGACTATGTATTTCCAATACTTATGGAGAGTTATAGATAATTATAGATATGATGTAAGGACTGTGTGGTGTGTGTAGCGATTTCTGAGGATAGTTTCCTATCAGTTACGTGGGAATTACCTTGATCTTTATTTATGTAAATCAGAGTTGGATCTGAATTACTTCTGGATCCTTCACCTTTACTGATGAAATAATTGCTTACTTATTTACAGCCACTGACATACCTGAAGCGCCCACGGTCATGCACAGAGAGTGGTACTCGACAGACACTCATAACTAACGTGTAAATTAGACGCATTCATATTAATGATCTGTTCACAGATGACTTTCATCATAATGCAGAATAGATGAAACTCATTCACTTGTATGTTAATGAGTAGATAATGAACAGTTCTCTCGCGTGTGTTATATGAATGATAAGATATGCATTAAGATATCTATTTTTATTCATTTGTGATAATCATCAAGTCCCACCCGAAATGAACAATGATAAAATGGATTTGAAATTCTTCGTAGACTGTCCCTCCCACTGAGACGATATGGTTAGTTGGATAGTTGGAAATATATGAAGCAAATATGGAGGAAAAATATAGATGAAAATTATTTGTCCATAATGTGAAGGTCAGTTACCAAGTGACTTCTTCATTAGTATATGCATCTGGGGCCCGCGAGCCACCCGTCTCTCGTCCATCCCGGGGCCCAGGAGCCACCCGTCTCCCGTCCATCCTGGAGCTCAGGAGCCGCCCGTCAACACTACAGAATCACCTTCAGCGTAACTGAAGGCACCATCTTCCGTCCTCCTTACTCCCTGTACGACTGTC
Organism: Panulirus ornatus; assembly: GCF_036320965.1. NCBI lineage: Eukaryota > Metazoa > Arthropoda > Malacostraca > Decapoda > Palinuridae > Panulirus > Panulirus ornatus. The sequence continues at coordinate 11,091,590 of NC_092294.1, read as the reverse complement.
TATCCCTTCCGTCCTGTGGGTAATGGTTAAGCAATGGCGACCATTCCTTCTGCAGTAGGGTAAGCAGGTCCTCCAGACCGGCCAGCTCAACACAGTCCATGCCGTGCAGCCTTCGTGACCAATTCGTACACGATGGCTGAGGAAGTTTGGCCTTGAGTGTGTGGCCGTTCCAGGTGCCTTTACTGACAACGGTTTTGTTCTGGAAGGTAGAAAATGTGTAGTCCAGTTGCTCCAGACTCCTGCTTTAATTCCTCCAAAGAGCTGCAGAAGTTTCTCTTTGGAAATTGGAAAACAGAAGCTCGTGTTACTATTCCTCGCCTTGCTTCCTCGGGAGGCAGAGCTGTAATCTTCCTCCTTCATACCTTACGAGGAAGCGTTACAGTTTCCTTCCTTGGTTCCTCAAACAGCAGTGTTACACACTCCCGCCCTAATTTCATCAGTCTTGCGGAAGAAGTCTTAGTCTGGAAGTCGTACAAGAGACTACTGTGAAGTGCTCCTCTGGTATGGGTCCTTGAAAACGGCTGAAAATACTGTTTATCTGAAGAAAGGGAACGAATAGCTGTGATATCCCTCTTGTTCTGGAGGCTTCTGTTAAGAATAATCTACTGGGAACGGATTTTGCTCAGAGGATAGTTGAGTGATCAAAAGTCGATATTTCAGTTCCAGATACGCGAGTCAGCTCGGTATCTCCTTCATAACATGTTCAGGCTAAACAGTCCACAATCCCGAGTGTAGTTAGACCTGATGGAATAGTATCCTGCAGGTCCTGGCGTGGCGTGAGGTAACTAAGGTTTCCTTGTTGCGCGATGTCTAACAAGTTTTGGTAGGAAGAGTTGGCCATTGTACTGGGTAGTGCATTCCAGCTGGAGCAGATACCTTACTTATGAAGGAATTTGATGGGGCTAAATGTGTGTTGGGATGGATGATTGTTGCTTTATTTTCCTGAGAAGAATTAGACAAAACAAATTAGAATGAGGAGTTATACCATTATTGACAGAGGAGTAATTACATAGGATATTAAATATGTTTATAATTGTGGATATATTTCTAAGATATTTCTCTCTCTCTCTCTCTCTCTCTCTCTCTCTCTCTCTCTCTCTCTCTCTCTCTCTCTCTCATTTCATTTCTCTAGATCTCGCTCTATCTCTTACTCTGTCTCCTCACTTCTCTGCAGCTCTCCTTATCTCTTCCCCGGTGCTCACCCCTCGGGCTGTCCACGGCAGATGACGGACAATTTCAGCGGCACAATTTTCTCCATCACGTCGCACTGCTCGGGAAAACTCAGAGCAGGAATATCCCGGGCGCTACGCCGATTTCTTCTCGCTGGTAGTGAGTGTCAGGCTGGCAGCCTTGGGTCTGCTTGTCATGATATAGTCTTCAAATATATTACTATTTTCGGGATATTTTCGCCAAGCAACGTAACAGGACAGTGTAAGAGATAGGTCTCGAGCTGCGTCCTCCAGAATTACGTAAGAGTACTTGATGGTGGGCAACACGTCCGGGTTTCTTCCTGCACACCGTTGTGGACCTCCCGACTCATCCCACTCCCAACTTGGCCTCTGTCTCCCTCCTCCGTCAAACACCCCGGTGTTTACGACTTCCTTAGGGAAGCGTCAGATGTGATTAGTATTATCATTCCACTCGTCATGCATATCTATATGTCATGGATATGTGTGTGACGTCATACGTACCCACGATCATAGGGCTAACGGTATAACGTTAGAGCGTTGCTCTCCAGTTACGACGGACTGAGACAGGCACTTCCAGAGGCAGAACAGTGTACGTGTGTGTCTCTCACAACCAACACAACCTCAACCTCTAGTGCTGGAAGTTAACCTTTGAGCACGACAGTACGACCCTTGAGCACGGCGGTACGATCCTTGAGCACGGCGGTACGATCCTTGAGCACGACGGACGATCCTTGAGCACGACGGTACGACTCGAGCACGGCGGTACGACCCTTGAGCACGACGGACGATCCTTGGGTATCTTTGCTTACCCTTTGAACTGAGTCTTAAAGGTCAAATGAAAGGCCCAGCCATCATACCCGCGGATCGTCGTTATCAAGGGGTGAGGCGGGATGAAGCTCAAAGATTATTATGATTTCATTTAAGGGAGAGTCATGGGTCATCACCGCCTCCAGCCAGGCTACCATTTTCATTGTGCCTGACTTGCTTATGTATAACCAAGTTCTTTCATCCCGATCATTCAATTTCATTTTTTCATTCACACACTACAGGGATCGTGTGCCCTCGCCACAAAGGATTGTAGTTAATATCACTGTACTATGAAATGTTTTCATCTGGTTGAATTAGCTCAGAATGATATTCCTCTCATTACTTATCATTATGAAACGCCAACACTGGAAAGGTTTATACTGATATCATCATATCTCAAATGTTATGAGGCGCCGTATGTAAACTCTGGGGTAATATTCACCAGAGGCAGACACTGGTTCTCTCTCTCTCTCTCTCTCTCTCTCTCTCTCTCTCTCTCTCTCTCTGGTAGGTAGTAGTTGGTAGGCAGCTATCGACCATGGGGGTATCGCTGGTACTACCCGCCTGGGTATCGGCAGCCTTAGCGAAGGCTGAGCAGTGAGCCTAACACTTTAAAGGTTGTCAAGTTTCACTCCTTTGATCCAGGTAGCTGTCCTTTACATCTGTCTCATCCACACTTGGCCTGATGACATTCACTCTCCCAGTAATTTCTCCATCATAACATAACACTTGACAACACGGAGGTTCACACCCCAAACACTTGAGGATTTTTCACTTCATCCTTCCACCTCCTCCTCGTTGGTTTTCCTCTTCTCCTCGTTCCTTCCACTTCAGTTTCGTGTACCTCCCTCCTCACTCTTACGCTCTTATGTTCAGACCATTGTAACACACCACCTTCAGCTCTCTCATACATACACTTCTTAGTACTTCACCTCACTCTTACTTTGTCATTTCTTATTCGATCAGCCCCTCTCACACCTCATACTGTCCTAAGAAATATAACAAACTTACTTACCTCCCAGGCCCCCAGCAGACTGCATACTTGCTCCTCTTTATAGGACATTTGTATTCACGTCCCTCACTATCCTATCCATAAACAAATTACACAGCCATGGTGAAATCACATTCCTGCCGCAGACCCACCTGGACCTGCAACGACTCTCTCTCCTCTCTTCCTACTCCCACACATACCGTACTCTCTTGATACAGAACTCTTCCCTGCTTCAAACAGCTTTACATCCACACTGCATATCCGCATTACCTTCCACAGATCATCTCTTCCAACCGTATCATACTCTTTCTTTAGATCCATAAACGTCACATACAAATCCTCTCTCTCTCTCTCTCTCTCTCTCTCTCTCATATATATCCCTTCTCACATATTTCCCTGGCTATGTATCAGTTCACACAGGCATTATGACATGGCTAATACCTTAATTATATTAGTCAATTCATATCAAAGGATAAGCTTCAGTTCTGATAGAAAACCGTTCAGCTTTTCAACATAATCTCTTCTTTGGCTGCCTGAGTGATGGGATATAGTAACTGTTGCAATTAAACTAATGGTTCGCCCACTAATGGTGAGTGTTATAATACATTAGCCCCCAGTTTAGTCCTCAGGCCAGACCAGCGTCCACGGTAACGGCAACACCGAACACAGCCAAATTTTTGTCGCGAATTATCCAACTTCTTGTTTACTTGTGATTACAGAACTGTGTAGTTCTCCATGTTGAAGTGTGCACATACTGTGAGAGTGAAGAGATGATCATATAATGCATATATGTATATATATATGTCTATCTATCTATATATCTATCTCCTCATCTAGTGACTTCTAAACTATCTTTGTTCAAAATATATAATTTTTCCAAGCTGGAAATTCGGATTTTTCCTCTTTCCATCTAGGCTTAGGAAAAAGCATGTATTACTCGTAGTTTAAAAATGCGTTTCACTCTTCCAAAAACAGGGGATGTAAAGGAATCATTAGCATGTATTACCATATCAAAAAGTTCCATACTCTCTGCTGGGCCTATGGCACCCCAGAGATATAAAATGTCCCAACCCTAACCCCAGCCTCCCCCGTCGAATGAAAAAAAAATCCTGAATAGTTGAGGAGATTATACAGGAGTAGATAGATGGTGGGGCTGTGGAGGGTCTTAATGAAGCAGGAAGGAAAGGGATGAAAGAAGTGAAGACACTGAAAGAAAAGAGAAAAAAATGATCTTGCAAGACGAAAATGAAAAGATCGTTTGATGGTAATTAAGAGATTTGAAAAAGATATGATGAAAGTTTGGTAGAGTGGAGAGATTGTACTGGAGGAGGAATGTTAGGGATCACATGGAAAGAAATGAAAAATTTGCGGTTAGAAAGTGCGAAGATCAGAGGGATGAATGGAAAGCTGGGAGAAGATCAGAAGGATGAATGGAATGGTGGGAGAAGATCAGAAGGGTGAATGGAATGGTGGGAGAAGATCAGAAGGATGAATGGAATGGTGGGAGAAATTGAAGGAACTGAGAGACCTGGACAAGGTATCTAAATCCTGGTGATGTGAAGAATCTAAGGGAAGCAACTGGGTAAGTAGAGTTTGAAAACTGGAACTGAATGCACTAGAATGTGCATGATAGAATGCATGATATGAAGGCCATGTTGGAAAAAAATATACAGTGACATGTACCGTCATGCAAGTACATTCTGTCGGCCGATCTTGAGACAAGAAAATTGATCAGAATTGCCAGGTTGGGCGTCGCATCAGAGAGGTGCAAATATTTCCTTGTCAGGTGAGCTATATCGCGAAGAATCTATAATTACCGATTTATTTTTAGTTCCGTGTGATAGTGCGAGGGCAAGGAATGCGGGCTTGGAATGGCGATGACGGCTGAGAAAAACTGATGATAAAAATGATGTGGATGATAAGTGGGGAGCGTGAGCCTCGCCTAGCTGAGGGCGACTGTTGAGATGAGAGCTTGAGGTTGACCTTGGCAAGTATGAGTGATGATTGTGGAGGACAGACGATGATGAAGGTGCGAGTAAAGATAACGGAGAATAACAAGTTGAGGAAGAATTATTGTTAGGAGAGGCAGGGGAAGATCCATGGATACGAAGTATCAGAATAGAAAGTATAAAGAGAGATTACGGATGGAGGTGAGAACCACGGTGGGGGTGAGGGAGAAGTCCTAATGGACACAGGATCGAAGTAAGTATTGAAGGGGAAGGTTGAAGGGCACGAGGACTGACAGGTCAGACGATAGGGTCACCCAGTGGGTGAGTGAAGGAAGGACAGAGGTGATCGGGAAGTGTAAGGAAGATAACAAGCCCTGCTAGAGAGATGATAGAAAATGGGGAGTAAATGAAGTGAAGGAAGAAGACCTGTCAGAGGTGCCAACTGCGATGATAAGGGAGGGATAGGGATGATGTGAGGGAGGAGCAGAAGCCAGTGAGAGGTAGAACTGGGAGACCGGTAAGAAGAGGAAAGCTTCGATGGGAAGGAAGACGAAGACGGACTTAGAAAAGGGAGGGAAGGAGTAGCATGATCGACCTTGTGCAGGTCTGCCACCATAATAAAGGCTTACGCGTCTCAGATCACCAGGATTTGCTCAGATCCTCAGGTCACAAGGATGTATGTGGCGACACACACGAACATCTCTACTAACACGTTATAGTAGAGTAAGGTCGGCATGGAGGCATTTGCACCTCACGACCGGATATCAACTTGATTTTTTTCTCCTGAAAAACCGACAATTAGGAAAGCAGTTCAGACTTGGAGATATATAGAGAGGATTGGAAAAGGTAATGGTAGGCTGAAGGAAAGCTCAGGGGATTGGGCAGTAATTGAGGACCAAGGGGAAAGGATTAACGAAAGATACGGGTGGGGGTGGCGGATGTGAGAGAGAGTAATGACCCAATACAAGCCACAGGAAAGCGTAGCAAAGTTAGGGTAACTGGCGCCATCAGTGTGATGAACTGGAGTTTCAGGGGAGAGGGAAGGGGGTGTGGAAGGGAGAGAAATGAGTAAGACGGGTTAGGAGGAGGGGATGTGTGTGAGTGGAAAGGGATGAAGGGCGAGGGATTGGAAGAAAGAAGAAAATAGGCGAACGAGGAGAGAAACGAGATCGAGGAACAAGAAGGAAAAATTCTGTTTTCTGTCTAAACAACAAAAATCTTACTGACATCGTTTTCAGAAAATACCGTCAGATATGAGGAAGTGATGGAGGCGAGTGCTGAGTGAGGCACCATGGTGGCTGGTATGGTGACAGGAGAAAAATAAAAGAAAAATCTCACTGTGTGATCTGTGAAAAAATATTTGAGAATTTGAGCTATGAAAGAATATGGTGCATTATCAGGTCCACGGGGGCAGAAAATTTGCTTTAATCGAATTCAAAACTTTTATCTTTAATACTAATTTTCTTGGGGAAGATACATCAATAATTTTTTTTGTCCTGCAGCCGCCAAGAGAATGTCCAACTGTGCCAACGATGGAAGTAGTGATAGAGTAGTGTAACCATTGCAATCATATGGAAGATAACCATCTGTATACATGAAGTTGTTTTGCTGGTTATGTCTTGCATTGCAAGACTAGATTAGATCAATACAAACAAATCATTATGTTCATGTTAGAGATGGTCTGTTGTTTTTATCTAAAAATATCAGTTGAGTAAGGGGTACACGGGACTGGGAGGGAGAGGGGGACGTGGCTTTACACATAGGGTACAGGTTTGTAGTCCAGATATGACAGGAAGAGCATAGCCCTACGCATGACAGGGGGAGGGGAGGGGGGTCAGAGCATAGCCCCTTACATGACGCAGGAAGACACTGTCTTGTCCACATCGGAGTTCGATAGTTCGACTGGCTAGTACACAGAGTTCTTCTGACGTAGAAACAGAATTAAAATCTGTTGTTCTTATTATTCACTCCCGATGATTAGTCACAGAAATTCATATCGAATCTCTCAGTATTGCTCTCGAACACCTCGGCCGTCCAGTGATGTACACTTGGGTTATTACCTCAGACAACTGACGTCGATGTATTAAGGAACAGTGGTATAATCTGGTTGTGGTGTGTCACATCCGTGCTGTTGCCCCAAGTTCCACGAACGTTATGGAAATTCTTAATCGCTTTACTGCTTAAATCAGATTGGCTTCTGTGGTCAACAACTTCACTTAGTTTCTCTCTCACTTCCAGAAGGTCTGTCGTTCATATATATATATATATATATATATATATATATATATATATATATATATATATATATATATATGTTAGCTGCCTTCCCGACTACCTTTATATATAGTCTATCTTTCTAAACCAATCATCATTCTAGATATTTCTTCCTCCTCAGAAGATGGCCCTGTCAAATGCCATCCACCTACTCTCTACGAGAGAGAGAGAGAGAGAGAGAGAGAGAGAGAGAGAGAGAGAGAGAGAGAGAGAGAGAGAGAGAGAGAGGGGGGAGGGGAGGGAGGGAGGGAGACAATATGAGATAAAGAGAAGATCCATAACCCAACACAGTGTCCCTGGAACTTCCATTCATTCCGGTAGCCTTAACATTTCTCCAGCAAACAACGCAAGTTCCTATAAGACTCGCTCTTCCACTTAGCTTTCCTGTCCATCGAGGTCTTTCAGACGATCCTTTACGTAAATTGTGAAGCTTTTACTTCACTTGAGAGGTCCTGCCTTCTGACAGCCGATGTTCCATAGTTTGTGTTGATTTGTAGGACAGAATACCTTTATTCTCGGTTTTCTAAAGACTTACACGGCTTACACGGTTTCACTCGAGTCCATCAGAAATATAAAGAAAAATACATGCTTTTTTTCTTATTCCTCTGATTTTTGTGGTTTCTAATATTCCAAGAAAACTCGCAGGCTGATTCACTTTCTGTTGGACCATCCAATGACAAGAACATGGAAAAAGATGACTGTTAGATTTTCTGCTTTTGATTGAATTTTCTAAGGAATGTGATTCTGGAAGCTGTTGATGGATTCTTCCTGAGGTGGTGTGAAGAAGTGGTTAATGGTGTTCCCTGTCCGTGGGTGGCAGGGGGTAGGCGACGTCACATTACGGGTGGTAGGAAGCAGAGGGCGTCATGTTATGGGTGGTGAATGAGACAGGGGACGTCACGCCATAGGTGGCGGAGGTAGGCGACTCTATCCAGGGAGAGTATGAATAGGGAGGGGCGGTGGATGGACAGATAGATGGATAAGGTTGGTACACATGATTATTGGAATTGATAAAAATATTGATGACAATTAGACAATCAGACATTGAAAGATAGATAGCGTGACAGATGACTTGACAGATAGATAGGCAAAAAGATAGCTAGACAGAGTTTTAATTGATAGATAGACAAATAAATAGATGCATGGATAGATGTATTCCTAGGTATACAGATGAACCAATAGAATACTAGGTAGGTAGATGGACTGTGTTTGAGGAGTGAGTGTGAGTTTGAGAGAATTGTGAGGTAGAGACATTAACTCACTCAAGATGACAGACAGCAAGGGAAACAGACAGACAAAACAGTGACAGAAAAATAAGCAGACGGCATGACCAAGAGTGACAGAGAGAAACGAAGGAGAGCAAAACACGTCAAGATAAAGACAAAGTGGTCTGTTGGGACGAGGGAAAGAAAATGAGGGGGAAACTAAAGTTAATCTTAAGGGATTTAACCAGAGGGAAAAATTTCTTACTACTGCGAGGAAGATGAGGAGAAGAATGAGCACCCAGGCCAAAAACAACCTTTTGATTAGCTAATGGACGAAGAACTCTCAACGTTCATCAAGTCACAGAGAAGATTACTGCTGAAGCTTGATAGTTAAAGCTAAGCTGAGAGCCAAAGGTCAGAGTGCAGGGCAGATGAGGATGTTAATACATTGTAATGTGGAGCTGGAGGGCAGGGGCTGGGGTCATGTACACCTGTTGTCGTTTGTAGGTGAGGTCTAGAAGCATTCACAACAGGAGATTGCATAGTATGCTGTAGCTAAGTCTCTTATCAAGTTGTAATGTTTTATTGTAATGTGGATATGTGTACGAACTTGGCTCGTGCAAAACATACATAGTTATGTATCCACATGAAGGCACAAATTAGATTGGATGTACACTTGGTGTGAACAAACATGAACCTTTCACGTACACCCATGCATGCATCTCCACACACCTGTCCACCTTTACCTTACACACACACACACACGCATACCTGCCTACCCAGACCTTAGTCCCACCCTCCTTGTCACCCACGAACATCTGCCACCCACAACTACACCCTCATACGCTCACATCTTACGAACTCATAATTATCATCAAACGCCTGTACACAGACAACACTGCAGGTACACATGTATACACTACACATACTCAGACACGATCAGATGGATAAAAACTCCAGCATACATTACTCAAGCACACATGGACAAGCATATACACGTTCGCACATACTGACACACACACACACATATATATATATACATGCATAAAAAAGGACAAACACATACACGGAAATATATGCGTACACAAACACTTTCACACATAAACACACATCCATACAGACATACACTGACTCATACATACACATACCCCACACACAGTACTATACAATATACATACATATTGCCTCACTTTGTCATTTCGCTCATGAATAAATATGACGGAATTAATATTTGGAACATTTTGTATCGGCATCAGGTGATATGCCCAGCTATCAGAGAGAGAGAGAAAAATGGAAAATGTGATTTCGAGTTGACGCCTCTGAAAATAGCTCTATATTTTCCTATACAATTGTCATTTTAATCGAAAAGATATATTGCCAGGCTGTAATGTGCTTACCTTGTCCATAACGCTTGTGATGTTTGAAATATGTCAGTTTCCGCTAATAATTCAGCTTCAGTTTCAGGTTTTAAATGTTTAAGGATTCTCTTAGATATAATTCTTCTTCTTATTATTATTATTATCATTGTTATCATATCATGGAAGGCCTTTGGGTAGGTAGGGAAGTAGGGTAAGTGGTTGCTAGTGAAGGTGGGTCTACGTCAAGGTGATGTACTGTCTCCGTAACTATTCATGTGTTAGTGAAGTGGATGATGAACATGGTCAGTCTTGAATCAAGGTGAGGGTTTCCGGTATACTGGTGGTAGGGGAGGGGTGCGTAGGAGGGGAATCATATTGTTGTCTGCAGATGGTATGCCTCAAGTTGTACAATACAGAGAGAATCTGCAATTACTGAGAGAGAGAGAGAGAGAGAGAGAGAGAGAGAGAGAGAGAGAGAGAGAGAGACCCACATGTCATAAAAGCATATCGTTATTTCTGTCTCAGTATAAACGTAACGGCTTTCATAAACGGACCTTCTGTTTACTGTGTGCATTAAGCAGGCCAATTTGACTATGTGTATAGACTTACGGCCCAGCCACATACCTCAGTATTTGATCATATCACCCATAAACCAAGAGTAAACAAGTGGATTACAGTACTCGATATCCAGAAGGTCTTGGTGTAGTAGCAGCAGTGTGGGAGGGCCTCCAGTGTGTGTGGCACGGGTTTGGTAAGGCAGCAGAGGGAGGGACAGTGTATGGGTACTGCTACACACACAATTCCTGACCACTGAATTCAGCATGAAGTTGAGCCGTATAGAGCTCTGTATAGAGCCGTTCGGTTAACTTGAACTGTGAGACGTGAACGAGGTCAAATATGAGACTATTACGTGCTATGTAGACGGGGATCACAACATCCAGTTAACGAGTAATTTTTTTGCGCCCAACAGTCAGACATCCTCTGGGTTAGGCAGCCATTCATCTCTCCAGCTAACCTTATTTTAGATAATAGATATCAAATTTCTATGAAAAGAACACATTTGTATAACCTGATTTTAATGTTAAAAACTTGCTGGTTTATTTGCAAATTTCATGACTGGAAAATCGTTAGATTCTACTGTGGCTTATCGTAGTGAACACTGGTGACGTCCACGACGATTAAGTGTACTTCAGATTAACCTTCTTCATACTGCCAGAACTTGCAGTGGATCGGACTACCCGTCCCCGAGCCGCTCGGGGAGGTAATGGACCAAGTTAGGCTGTCTTACAACTTACACAATGGAGACACAGGAGCGAGCCGCCCGTTCACTAACTTACACCAACTTTACGATATGGAGTAACCCGATCGTGTAGCTCGACCTGCCTCTATTGTAGCCGACGACGCCAAACATCCGTTACATTTAAGGATCGACCAAACGCCACCATTACTGTGATGAAGGAGAGCATTTTCTCCTGTGCTTCAAGACTACTTCAAGCTTTGAGAAGATTCAAGGAAATCGAAATAGATCTGTCAATAAATCTTAAAGTCTTGTCGGCGTGAGTTTGTCAGTATACGTGAGGCTTAATACAACGAATTATTGTTATGAATGTATAATTGAAGGACATGATACAACTTTCCTTCCTTGACGATGTTTCATTAAATAACTATTAAATTTGCTTGATTGCTGAGGTTTCTCGTTCCCCAGTGTTTGTGGACAGGCGGAAAATCGAAAAGCAGTAAGACGAAACCTACAACAGTCATAAGGGTAGAATGTGTTGCCCACCGGTATTGAAAGGCAAACTGAATCCACTGAAAATACAGAAGGAAGGAAATGAAACATCGTCGTACAGTGGAAACCAGAGAAAACAAAACCTAATGAAATGTGAAGGGAAAACCAGACCCACTGAAACAGACAGAGGTGAAACCCAAACGCACTGACGTTTTCCCTCCAATGTTCATTGTTTTTGGTGATGATGGCTCCACTGTGAGGGGGAGACAAGGAACGTGAGCCACCCAGTAGTAACTACGGATTTATTTAAGCAAAGTTCTCTTGACTTTGTACATGTGCTCCTTCCCCTTTAATTCTTACCTGCTGATTCTTCTGCTTTTAATCTGCTAAATCTCCCTTCAGATTCTCCTCTGCTGACTCTCCTCTTTTATCTGACCTACTAACTCACGTTTACTTCCTATCCTCCTCTCCTACCCTTCCATTTTTCTCCCTCGCTTCACTTCATCCTCACTCGCTCTACATTTCCACAGTTTCTTCCACATCACAGCCTCAGCCACGTCCTCTTCCCTTGTGGTCCCGCACAACCTACTTCACCCTTTGCTCCGTCATTCCTCCCTATTCTTTCAATGTAATTTTAATCTTACAACTCATCTCTTCACTATCCTGTAACCTTCATTCCATCCCATTTCGAACACACCTTCTATTCTCTCCTTCTCAGACACCCCAGTTTCCCATCTCTTTACCCTAACAAGCCTCCCCATCTTCTCTTGGGTTTAACAACTCTCTCATATATTTCTTCACATCCTTAACCCCAACGCTGTTTTCCCTAGGCCCATTTTGATGTTGGTTATTCCTTTCCCCCTTCTCAACACTTACCCCCTGTTCCCCCTTTCAGTTAATCGCCCATCTCATCCCATCCTGACACCCCTTTTCTCTCCCTTACCCTTAATTTCCCCTCACCCTATCCCTCTCATCTGCGACCTGGAACCATCGGTGCTGGGGACTACGGTTGCCTTCCCTGAGCGGCTCAGCCTCGTCACCCGTCGCTGCTGCAGCCCAGATGATCGTGGCATTCACAGGATGATCTTGGTTGTGTCACGATGGTTGCACGGGAGATATTGTGGGTATACGGGAGCGAGAGGGTTTGTGAGTAGGGAAGAGTAGGAGCTGTGAGTGGGGGAAGTATGAAGGGGTTGTGAGTGGGTTACGTATGGTGAGGTTGTGCGTTTGGGGAGATATGGAGAGGTAGTGAATGGGAGTGGTATAGTAGGGTTGTGAATGAGGTTGTGAATGGGGAGGTTTGCAGGTTATTGTAGGCTGAGGGGTGGAGTAAGGAGGGGAAGAGGGTGAGACGGGGGTTGAATAGGTTTAGACCTAATGCCCTTCATCCAGTCTCATGTCTCTCGCCACTCAAGCCTTACTTTTAAAATATATTCATTATTCACATCTCTCATTTCTCTATTTCTTTCTCTTCTTAAATCCTGCTCTCATACATTTCTTTCTTCCTCCTCATGTATCCCTTTCTTCCATTCATCCTTCGCCTCGTATATCTTCCTCAGTGTCGTGTCTTCCATCCCCTGTATAACTTTCCCAATGTTTCTCATGTCTTCCTCGTCATCCTCCTCCCTAGGGTGTCCCGAGCCACGATGTGTCTTTCTCCCTCACACAAGAATGTGTCTCGGGAATCTTTCTCAGAATTCCGTCGGAAAACTTTTGATGAGTAATATTGCCTGGAGACATTTCGTCACTTCATTATCATTCATAGATTCCTTCTAGCAATCAAGAGGCAATCATGAGATAGAATTACCTATATTACCAGTAGTTGTTATTTATTCCCCAAATAGATCTCTTTATTAAAGTTTTCACATAAATATCGCACAATTAGTGATGTGTTATGGTATGACAATGAACACACATACACGTATGTTATGGGATCATCTGATAAAGGAATGAACTGAGGCCCACAAATGCTACAAATCTCACTCCCACGTAAAATGTGAGGAAATTATAAATTTCGACAGAATTCCTTTTTCTGATTCAAATTTTGTCGATACTTGCCTTGAATACCAATGTGTGTGTGTGTGTGTGTGTGTGTGTGTGTGTGTGTGTGAATTTTGTTATATGTCTGACTATATATATATTGATTTTACATCCTATACGTACGTCCTGTGGCAGGATGAAGGCTGGTGAATCTTGCACAACAACTACCACACAGACTCACGGTGTTCAGCCTGACTCATCATTGCTTGTATGCTCGGGTGTCGAAAATTTAATTTCATCTCTCGTCGCCGGTTCAAAGGAAGTTCCTCAAATTCTTCTGATATATGTTGACTGCGTCTGTTTACCTCCGCAAGTATTGCTGTTTTTAGGTCATCAGCTCGTTGGTTGGGGCCGGAAATATTATTGTAGACAAGAAACACTTGACTGTCAGAGTCCGTGGAAAACCTCCGTCTGCCATGAATACTTTACCAGTCCAACGTAGTCGCTCATTCTAGACTTAGATATCATGATGACTTGTCTGTAATGCGTGACCATCACTCGAAAACAGTGAAAAATGAAATAGAAAACCATTTTTCTGAAATACGGATCGATTATTTTGACGAATGAATATGGGCACACACACACACACACACACACACACACACACACACACACACACACACACACACATATATAGTAACAGAAACCTGCTAACCCGTTGGTAGGCAACTTCTGATGACAAATCACCCTGGCGTTGTAATTAGTACATAATTACCCAATTGGGCTCGTCGTAATTTACAGGAAGCACGACTTGTGGAGACAGGAAGGGACTTAATTAGTATCTGAAGCAGTTTGTGCCTACTCCCACTTAAGCAGTTTGTGCCTCCTCCCACTTGCTAGATATATATGTGTAACTCTGGTCATTGAAAGTAACTTAACAACCTGCTGAATGATTACCACTAAACCATCCAGAATGACACCTTCAGAAACTTTTGAGTATCTTTATGGTGGGTAGCTGACCAAGTCCATCTTATCTACATACTTAATCACTCTCTCTCTCTCTCTCTCTCTCTCTCTCTCTCTCTCTCTCTCTCTCTCTCTCTCTCTGTATATATATCTGGCAGCGGATGGAACCATGGAAGCGGAAGTGGATCATAGGGTGGGGGAGGGGGCGAAAATTCTGGGAGCCTTGAAGAATGTGTGTAAGTCGAGAACATTATCTCGGAAAGCAAAAATGGGTATGTTTGAAGGAATAGTGGTTCCAACAATGTTGTATGGTTGCGAGACGTGGGCTATGGATAGAGTTGTGCGCAGGAGGATGGATGCGCTGGAAATGAGATGTTTGAGGACAATATGTGGTGTGAGGTGGTTTGATCGAGTAAGTAACGTAAGGGTAAGAGAGATGTGTGGAAATAAAAAGAGCGTGGTTGAGAGAGCAGAAGAGGGTGTTTTGAAATGGTTCGGGCACATGGAGAGAATGAGTGAGAAAAGATTGACCAAGAGAATATATGTGTCGGAGGTGGAGGGAACGAGGAGAAGAGGGAGACCAAATTGGAGGTGGAAAGATGGAGTGAAAAAGATTTTGTGTGATCGGGGCCTGAACATGCAGGAGGGTGAAAGGAGGGCAAGGAATAGTGAATTGGAGCGATGTGGTATACCGGGGTTGACGTGCTGTCAGTGGATTGAATCAAGGCATGTGAGGCGTCTGGGGTAAACCATGGAAAGCTGTGTAGGTATGTATATTTGCGTGTGTGGACGTATGTATATACATGTGTATGGGGATGGGTTGGGCCATTTCTTTCGTCTGTTTCCTTGCGCTACCTCGCAAACGCGGGAGACAGCGACAAAGCAAAATATATATATATATATATATATATATATATATATATATATATATATATATATATATATATATACCACCAAAACATAGCCAAGTACATATTTATCAGCCTCGAGAAAGATGAAAAGCTGCTTTGACTGTGGACCAATTGCTGCACCAAGGGATCGACCCCGGGCAGGTCCGAGCGTCATTCATAGTTAGCCTCACTACACTACAAAGGCCATCAGCAAGTCCTCACGTTCTCTTGACTGTAGAAATGGAATGGAAATACCTTTCTGTCTTTGTCAGTTTTGTGTTAATTCTCTGTAAGTCTATTTCCCCATCTTCCTGGATACTTATCATGCTAAGTCTTTCTCCTTCTCTTGTTCTTTCTGTATTTATTATTTTCTTTTTCTTCGTTTTTTCTTTTTTTTTCGTATATCCTTCAATGACTTAGGTCTCATGAAACTCCCTGACAGTTCCTGTGTACATCCACCTGGACCAGTGTACACTCGATAGCAATATATGTTTCCATAGGAAACTTATCCCAGAGAGACGGTAATCCAGCAGGCCCGGTGGAACGGCCTGCCTTTATCCTCCCTTAGCGTAGCAGACGTTTGGAAAGCGTCTCTTAATATCTTTCTTCTTATTTCAGCATCTTGTAATAGGCTCCCTAAGCTGGTCATAGGATCTGTCCGCCTCTCTCGCCTGTACCCCAGCATCCTGCCTGCCTTGGGCTGTATAATGGTCCTCACAATCCGGTGATCCACATCCATAATGGATTCGTGGGTGTTTAGGATCCGGTCCATAATGAGGCAAGTTTGTCACTCGAACCTACGCAGTGTTGCCAGACACAGGAAATCAAACGACTTTAACTAGATATTTGGTATAAGATATGTATACATATTTTTGCCTCCATGTCCATCCAGAGGTATGGAATGGCGCTGTCTGTCTGATGTAGGTGGTGTTCCTTGGCTTTAGTTGATTTTGTGGATTCCTGAGACGGTGTTGTGTATCACGGGTAATACTGTAGTGATGGGGCGAGTCATGTTGAGGTGGAGGGATGGTAGGAGGCCTGAACGTACGTAGTTGTGGGTGTAGGTATGGATGTAGGTAGGAGCACAGTTGTAGATCAGTCAGGTGGGTAGAAAATGTAGATGGGGTGTTTGGGTGAAGGTCTCGAGTGTAGGGAAAAGGGAATCCGCTCTGTAGCTGGCTGCTGTAGGTAGGTGGCGTGTCCGTCAGTACCGCCTGGTAGAACCAATTTTGTAATTACTTAATCTTTTAAAAAGTTATGTCCGCCGTTTTCCGCGATGGCGAGGTAGCGCCAGGAACAGACATATAAAGACCATGTTCGCTCACTTCCATGAGCAATGCACCGATACTAGAGGACCCTGTCCACGACCAGGCCCCACAGACCTTTCCATGGTTTACCCCGGACGCTTCACATGCACAGCACGTCACCTGCTGTATACCACGTCGTTCCAACTCACTTCATTCCGTAATTACTTGTGCGATATGATAAAATACTATGTAATTCTAATCTTTAAAGGTTTTGTATATTCAATAAAGCTGACAGGAAAGTGTTGACCCGGTATGGAAATGTATGAGAGCGGCATAGAGATATTTAGAAAATCAGTTGGTTTTAAAAAGAAAAAAAATTGAAGTTTTTCAAATTGTTAGAAAAAGTTTACTATTCTAAGGTCATAAGCATTAAAGAGGAACAGTTTCTGTGCGCATAGTCATTGGATTAACTGGATAGAAACAATCCATCTGGCTATATTTACAGGATTAACTACAAATTCATTCGTTACAAAACAAACATCCACGAGAGGCTTCATTTTTCAGCTATTTTCATACATAACGATGGCATAAACATTATTGCTAACGCTGTGACAGCTTATGATTATCATCACTGGTTCACATCAATATGTTGGGTCGTCTGTTGCACTGTGAGGATGGAGACCCACCATGAGCAGTGAGCATCACATATCGTCCTCGTGTAAGCGTGGTCACCCATCATCAACACAGGAGACTATGTATCCTTGTGAAAATGTGGAGACCTACCATCAATAATGGTTGCCACGTGTATTACCCGAGACCCGCCATCATATACAGTCCTCGTACACCTCTCCTGCAACTAGGGAGACCCACGGTCAACACAGGGCCATGAATCATCCTCCTGCAGATGTGGAAACCTTCCACCAACTGTGTCTCTTTTCCCTCTCCTGCAGGTGTGCTGGCCGACCTTCAACTCAGAGGGCCACATATGTATCCTTCTGATGCTCACAGCTCAAAGATCCAGCGGGAACGACCAGCTCGCTCGTCCTTAACACTCCCTCACAACGAAGAAAAATGCTGATTACGTTTTTGTCGTTTCCATAAATCTAAGACACTTCCTGCTCCATCGCTCAGTCTTTTCACTTTTTTTTTTTTTGTCATCTTTAGAATTTTCATTTCCTATGGCTGTCTTTGACATTCTTTTTATCCAATACTTTCCTAAATTCTTTGTACGTACGTACGTGTTGTATTCTTTTATCCATGAATGTTTTCTTTCTGTTTCCAGTTCCGTATTTCTTTTGCTTACATTTGTTACATAGGTTTGCCTCATATCATCTTACCTGCTTATCTTTCCCAGTTCTTATTTACCTCTGGGTTCCTGTCTGACCCGAAGATTCGCCGGTGTACAAAGATATTCCTTTTTTTTCTGCTTCTCGGTTTGCTTTCTCGTTTTGTTTTCCTGGATGCTGTCTCAGCGTCTTGCCAGACTGTCTTTATTGCCAGACACTCAGTCTATCGTCTCACATTGCTTTATATATTACGAAACATTGCCTACGTTTATACCTCAGTTCTCCCTGTATCTATTGCCACCAGAACTTCCGTCTAGTGCCAGAGGTTGCGTCTGCCTATTGCTGATAATATCTAACATGTACTTCTAAAGATGGATGGGAGAGATAACCATTAGCAACAACCTGGTCATAGATAACAGTTATTCTCACAAACGGGAAGTCTAACAGTGTACTGTTTATTCTCTAGTATCTCGCGATTCCTAGCTAGATGGGAATATCGAATTACAAGATGCACAGTAACCAAGTTTTGCCCCGTCCGTAGCCGGTGAGGATCGACACGACTCAATTGGACAATTGACGGGGCTCTTAGTAGTCAGTCCTGTTGGGAATGGCAGCCGACAAATTAGAAGACAGATGACGGAGCTTTTCACCGACAGTTTGGAGCTTACATCGGCTTAGCCGGGGACATTGAGGCTCTAATTGTGTCATGAATCAAGTGAAATTGTAGTCGAATGCCTGGTGGCCACTCGCCCTCTGGATCTACATTCACTCACAGCGCTCAGCTTGGGACTTGGGCTTTGCAGTGTGTTAGAGAATGTTATCAACGTTAGCGAACGATAATGAAATTTCCTCCAACACCATAAGATAACAGACCTAGATTTCATAACGTTTGTTTACCAATGGTCATGTTACGTACTGATGTAGACCCACTCAGGAGGACGTAGAAGTAGAAAGCAGTTTTGTATTCGCGTACGTATCACGCTCCTCCTCCCTCCCAAAGTAATGACCCTTTACTTCACATCCTCACCTGACCTCCGTCGCCTGCCAGGTTAGGGATGGAATTCGTTCAGGTCCGATTGCGGTCCAGAATGGCCGATAATTGCGCACGCGCGAGTGTGTACTCTTGACTCTGTTGTATAAGGATAGCTTGAGAGAGAGAGAGAGAGAGAGTTTCTAGGATCCCAGTCCACTCCCCACCAGCAGACTGGTCCTAGGGTTTCCGGTTGGTGGGCTCATACCCAGGATCATTATTCCCCCACACACCCGAAGCTTCTATCTTGCATGCCCTCCTACCATGCACGCACACTACCATGCACGTAAACTGCCATGCATGTACACTACCATGCACGTTCACCTACCATGCACACCGACCTGGTTCACAGATGTCTTTGTTGTTTGTCTTGGTAATGGAACATGAATACTAATTAGAAACTTTTTTTGGCCATTTTCAATACTACATCCACAACAACGGTTGTCTCGGGAAACTATACTGAATTTCTTATTTGTATGAGAGTTTGTTTACAAGTAATTATGTATATATTTACCTGTGTACATGTGTGTGTATGCGTAAATAATTGAGAGGTAAACATTTGATGGTTTGATAACTGGTTCACTTTCTCTGCATCCCTATATGTAGGTCAGACGTAGAACTGTCGAGCGGGAGAACGGTAGGTACAATAGTTACCACCGCCTGCCCTGCAGGTCACCAATTACTTCACCCAGGAATTCAGTTACGGTGGTGTCAGTTGGCTCAATCATGAAAGCCTTGAGGGGAGAGAGAAGAGTGGACGGGAGGGAGGAACATATGGCTCCCCCGTAGACTGCCTGCTAACCTGTAGTCTCCTCTTTATCCTGTCCTGCTCTCAAACGCACCCCTTCTCTCCTCTTCCTTTGCCCTGTTTCCCGGGTGTCCTCCCTCAGGCCGCCGCAGGGAGAGGGAGGTACGTCTCAGGCATAAAGGAACCTACGAGGACCGGAATGGGTTCTGAGACCAGCAGCTCCTGTTCTCGCGTGTCTGGGCGGCGCCACAGGGGCCCCGCCTAGGGGGCCTGCGGGCGGAGCCACGGTCCGCGGTATTGGCTCTTACGTTCTGGTTGGTTGGGTGTTGTCTGGTGGGAACCTCGCTTGATGGCTTCCAAAATACACAGAATTATTTTATTTTCCTCAGTGTTCTGGAGAGAGAGAGAGAGAGAGAGAGAGAGAGAGAGAGAGAGAGAGAGAGAGAGAGAGAGAGAGAGAGCAGAGAGGAAGTTGGTTCTACGTATGAACCACTCAGAAAACCAGCAGTTACGTTAATCGATGAAATGTTTCGAGTAATTGAACCATCAAATATAGATACTGATGATGTCACTATTCTCTCTTGTAATGCAGGATTATACGGAATCATCAGATGAATGAGATGAATCAGATTGATTTACGAAACACTAGAACAACGAAGGAAGAAATGTGGATGAGTATAGATCAAGTCTGATGAATAATGTCAACAGTATTGAGGAGCGACCGTGAGCAGTGTGTCATTAGATGAATAAATCCAGACTTGTGAGATTATCAGGCAGGAGGTGGCCCCGGCCCGCCCCACCTTCCCGCCATCTATCAGCCTTAAGCCAACACCTGGGCGGTAAATGCCCGTCCCCAGGTATGTGGGAGGAGACGATAGGTTCTCTCCTCCCGGGCGATGCCTCCTGCAGGTGTGCCTCTCACAGGGTTTTGCCTCCATGGTTCCCCGTGTCCTACAGGCTCCCAGTATGACATGTAACAATTTCTCGTAGATAACCGAAAAGAGTTAACCAGAGAAACGTAGATGGCAGAGTAGCGAAGCCGACATAGAAGGCCAAGGCCTGCCAGATGGTCGTAAATAGGAGTCTGTGTTGGTGATAAAGCCTGCCAGATGGTCGTACAAGATGGTGGTGGTATATTGTAAAGGTCAGCCAGATGGTTATTGATAACATCTACGCCGATGTAGCCGCTGTGGGGGTCCTCATTTGTGGCTACTACCTTCACTGCAACTGGGTAGGAGGGAACCAAAACACTGGGATTTTCTTATTGTTATTATTGTTTATGAGATAAGGGATAAATGGAGAGAGAGAGAGAGAGAGAGAGAGAGAGAGAGAGAGAGAGAGAGAGAGAGAGAGAGAGAGAGAGAGAGAGAGTGTCTTTGTGGTAGTGAAAGCTTGATATATTGTAAGTTTTTTGAGGAGAGGGATTAACCTTCCTTGTGAACTGTTCACCATTGAATGAAAAGTTTTGTAACCCAGGTTGATTATATTTTGTATAGTTGTAAATAGTTAATTCCATCGCGTTTCACAAATTTTTTTGATGTTATTTCTGTGTTTGCTATTGTTATTGTCACTGTTGTTATTGTAGTTGTTGTGAATTATGTTGTTGATCCTAATAATGATGTTTCTGTACCTCTGTTTTTCCTCTGTTGTTCTGACTTTAATATTGCTGATAATATTTCCTTGAGTTGCCTGGTGAGGAGGGAGGTAGACACAGACAGACATACAATAGGATGGAAGAACCAGGACATAAGTCACTTGATGTACACCATGAACGGGAGTGGCACAGTCTGGACCGTCAAGTAAGTTCCCCCCAAAATTTGTTGTGTGCTGTATAATCATTGGCTCAGTTGTCCATCCATCGCCCTCAAGCAACTGCACCATGTTCCAGTCTTCGTCAGGATGGTGTACACTGTTGTCTGTTTGATCGCCGATGATCAAGGTTTCGTTTGTTGTGAATCTGGTTCTTTACACAAGCCGGAGAAGCAGTCATCGCTGCTCGTCGGATTCACATCATCATGTCCCTCAGGCTGGTCACTGGACTCGCACTATCGCGATTTTCAAGGTAGATTTAAATCCTCGCACTTCCTGCCCGTTAAAGCCACTTCTCACCCATCTTGTTCCTTACTTGTCTAAATCCACCAATCCATTTGCCTCTAATTATTTCATTCATCGTCTGGTACGGTCACTGTTCCTTCATCCTCCAAGCTCCCTCCTCACATACTCCAAGCTTTCCATCTCCTTATGGCATTTCCCTCCAGACCAGCGAGGCCTGGCTGGGGAGGACCTTCATGCCACCGTCCCTTAACGTCTTTACGTAAACATTTCTTCAGCATCTCGTTAAGAGAGAGGTGTTGGGACGAGAACAAGCGAGATATTGATGCTGACAACTGGTGGTGGGAGAAGGGGTTTGGTGTGAGAGGGATGTGATGATGGTGAGCAGGCCTGATGTGTGGTGATGGTGAGCAGGCCTGATGTGTGGTGATGATGAGAGGAATAATATACGTTGGAACTTAAACATTATTTATTTTTCTGTGTAACCTTTCTGATGTTTCGCGCAGGGAATCATCTCACGATACGTCTCGCTAACAAGATTACAAGAAAAAAAATGAAATATATATATATATATATATATATATATATATATATATATATATATATATATATACATATATATATATATATATATTCTTTTCTTTTAAACTATTCGCCATTTCCCGCGTTAGCGAGGTAGCGTTAAGAACAGAGGACTGGGCCTTTTTTGGAATATCCTCACCTGGCCCCCTCTGTTCCTTCTTTTGAAAAAAAAAAAAAGAGAGGGGAGGATATATATATATATATATATATATATATATATATATATATATACCATGAAACAGACTTATCCTCACTCAGGCAGGCGGATGACGTAGCCCGATCAAAAGATTCTTTTAGCTTTGATGATAAAATTACTGTACCATATATATATATATATATATGTATATATGTATATATATATATATATATATATATATATATATATATATATATATATATAGAGAGAGAGAGAGAGAGAGAGAGAGAGAGAGAGAGAGAGAGAGAGAGAGAGAGAGAATAGTTGGTCATACACGGAATGAGATCCACCATCAGGAATTTCTGAAGCGGTTCAAAGCCTAAAACGATGACTGGTTTAGCTTTGTGGTTTGCGGGAGGTGTCCTTTGTCCAGCTGTAGACGAGGAACGACATGAGGACGGGCAGAAGAGCTCGGGAAACAATGCCGGGTTTCAAAGGTTTGGGAAATACAAACGAACCCTGTTTTTGTTGGGTGTTTCCCCTGGTTGTCATGCTAAAACTGGACAAAAAATATAGATCTTAAAATATTTCCGCGGGGCCTCCTGTTTGTTGGTATCGATTCTCTTGTATACGTGTTGTAATAAGCATAAATATCCGTGGTACGAGCGGTAGCCAGTGAGGGTCTGCCGGCACGCACTCGCAACAAACACCTGAACGAACCACACACACACACACACACACACACACACACACACACACACACACACACTATGTGGGACCCCCTCACACCCCCCTCCTACCATCTGCTGCTCGCTGCTGCAGTAATATAGGAGCTCCTTCTGCCTCAGTGGCTCGGTGGAGACCTTAACTTAGACAGTTCAGCAGTAACGTAAGAGCACCTTGTACACCAGAGGCTGGGTCAGGACCATATCTCATACAGTTAAGATCTTTCCCAATACAAGGATGATCTTACCTCATGGGAAAATCAAAACAGAAAGCAAATACTGATTTATAGAGAAGTGTATCAATGGCGTGTTTGGAAAGAGGAATCTTTGATGTCATGATACGATTTTTTTAAGGCTTTTTGACTTGATAGGATAAGTGACAGGGGAGGAAGAGGATGGACTTACGAGTAGTTACAAGGTTTAGCCATTAGGTAGAGTGAGCGCATAGCAGTCACCACAGGAAAACTTAGATTTAACGATGAAGTGACGTGTAAGTTACGCGTTATCGAATGGTGTGTGTGGAATGGAGAGAGAGAGAGAGAGAGAGAGAGAGAGAGAGAGAGAGAGAGAGAGAGAGGCTCACGACATCACTGAAAAATATTCTGGATTTTTAGCAAAAGGTTTCGTGTTGTTCAGGATAGTACATGAAATTTAAAGATTGATAAAGATTAATCCAGTACGATACTTAGCAGTAACATTATTTTTATACATATTGCAATCAACGTAAATATGCCTGCATAGCCTTCAGAGTGAGTGCGTCCACACACGCACAACAACACCTGAGCGATCCTCATGTACCCCGGGGAACAATCTTCCCCACTAGAGGCTCCCTGTAGCGGTTACAGAGGTGGGTCTTCTGCTGTAGGGTCCTACTGAACTCGCAAAGCTTGTAGCTCAGCCCTGTCATGTTGTAGGGGTTCCTCTTGCCTCCACGGAAAAAACACGGCAGATCGAGGAACTACAAATATTATGGTTGTAAATACCTTGATCATTAGTGCTCCAGAAGAGAGGAAATGTGACAGTGAACATGTACTGTAATGGTGAATAAACACGTCTTGCCTAAATAAAGTGTGTGCCTTGTTTTACATCTTTGATGTTGCACGAAATATCAGGATAGGTAATAAAAGAGAGAGAGAGAGAGAGAGAGAGAGAGAGAGAGAGAGAGAGAGAGAGAGAGAGAGAGAGAGAGAGAGAAGTGTGTGGGCTGTGTACCAGGTGTCAGGGGCGCTGGTAGGAGGGGTTATGTCCATGGGCTGGGGGTGGCGGCCAATATCTTGGCCACACTACTGCCATCACATGACCAAAATGGCTCGAGTGTCCCTTACTTTATGGATCATAGTGGAGTATGGGGAGTGCTGGGGGCGCTGGGCGATGTTCCGTGGGAGATGTATCGGCGATGATATTGGGAAGGAGGCAGGAACGAGGGGGACAAGGGGGAGTATCAGAGAAGAAACCGTGAAGTATGAGGTTAGAAGGTAAGAAGATGGGGTACGGAGGACACGAGAGGAGATGAAGCAGCAGGAGAAGGCTCAGCGTGATGCATCTATCAATATGTATATTGGGAAGGTAGAGGGACGCAGTGATGGCTCATAACAGTGCTGAAGGAAGTAGTATTCGAGTTCTTGCCAAAGAAAGTGGCTGGGTAACGAGGAGAGAGCCAGGGTTTAGGCCCATCTCACCTCGCTAATGGATGGTTCTATATTCTCGTCACGGGTGAGGCCTCGTGAAAGAAAAGAAAAATGTACCTTGAATATATATAGAGTACATTCCCCTCAGAGAAAATGTAAAAACGTTTCTTTCAAGAAAACAAGGAACAGCTTCGCTGTATCTTTATCCTCCTCCGGAACATCTTCACAAGAAAATGTCTGAGTACCTGAGGTGGAGGGTGGCGCTTTCTGGATGAGGGTGCTCCTTGCATGGTGGAGCTCCCTCGATAGTGGCGCTAAATTGATGCTGGTGATCTGTGCACGGTAGCGCTCCTTGGATGGTGGCGTTCTGTAGATGGGTTTCCTTGAAGGAGTTACTCCCTGGTTGGTGATGTTCCCTGGATGGTGGAGCTCCTGGGATCGTGATGCTCCCTGGAATGTAACATTTAGCTGGTGTTGTTCCCTGGATGACGACACTCACTGGTATGTGGCGTTCCTCCTGAACGACAGGTAAACGGAAGTCTGTCTTTATGTGTTTCATCAGACATCACCGTTGTGTAATCTCTCCAGTCTGTATATGTTGTTGAAATGTCAATATTAATGTGTTTATGTGTGTGTGTGTGTGTGTGTGTGTGTGTGTGTGTGTGTGTCAGCAACACATGTATCCGTCCTGTCATATGTAAGTCGAATTCCAGCATATTACAGACACATATCTCACAATCTTGTCTCTGTAGGTAACTATCTAATCCAAGTGCATCCGGGCTGCTGTCCTCAGCCCGTGTGTGGTGTGGTGTGTCAGCTGCTCCTCTCCAACGGTCATATATGCGTCCAGCCTTTGCTTACAGGCCACCTGACCGAGATATGGTGGCCACAGGGTGTCTCAGAAAGGGAAAGCAATCTGCAGTTATAAGCGTTCACATTTCTCGCAATTTTAGGTTTATAATTTTCTTGATGGTAAATATGGCCAACGAAGATATGGCCAAGAGATGTTTTTGATGTATATTCTTTACTTCTGGTGGTTTATCATAGTCTCTCGTGGAGACGTGTGGAAGTCTCTCGTGGAGACGTGTGGAAGATATTTCAGGTCTATTTTTCTTCCTGCCTCGCCATCTCTGGGACACTGAAGAAATAGATACTGACGTGTTCTTTTCTGTTTTCGAGGCAGTACATCCTTGTATATCACTTACACTTTTTCTTTCATCTTACACCTTGATGACGATATGATGTGATTATCTGTTTTTTCTCTTTACAAAATAACCTAAGTAAGTGAAAAGAGTAAACATGACAACTTCTGATTCCTGGCAACCACTGTCATGGGTTTTCTTTGTTAAGTTGAAATCTAAACTCAGATCTTCCAACCTTCCTGGTGATGGTGTAGGACCCTTGGTCTCCTGCAGGTGTAACTTTCTTTCCCCAGGCGACTCCTGGTCTTCAAGAGGCACTGGTCTCTACTGTGACGGTGCGGGACTACTGGCCTTCACAAGTTACTCCTCCTGTGCTCTGCACATCCTCTTCCTCTCTTACTTCTCCAGCAGCACCATAAAGCTGTTGGCTGTCAATATCCAGCTTAAAGGAATACATGCAGGGTTCGTGTGTGTGTGTGTGTGTGTGTGTGTGTGTGTGTGTGTGTGAGGGACTGTCGTATCCTGGATGATGTAAGGTCCAGGTTGTTGAACAATATACGGAAATAAAACATTGCTTTGCTGTAGCTGGGTAAGGACGTCCAGAAGATGGGGTGATGCGGAGGAGTTGGTCTTGTATACCTCTGTCTGGATGTGGAACTGTACATTTCTGTTCCTCTGCCTTTTCTAGGTTTCTTTTCCTGCCTGCGTCTTTTCTCTTTTGAACCAAATTTCTGTCTATTTTACAATAGATGGGTTTTTTCAGAAATCTGGGAGGTTATAAGAGCTTTTTCATTTATGGTTGCAAAATGTAGACACATAAAGATTATCATTTCACGGACAAAACTCACGATGTCTATCATAAAATCTACATCAATATCGACTCTACAAACTTGTAAATACCACAGAAATTACATCTTTATTTAGAATCTGTTTACAGTATAGTTACACAAGAACAAACCCCAGATAATCTTTCATATTTAGAGAAATAATCTTGGTTTTCTCTCAACCTTTTCTCTAGCAGGACACATTTATTTGCCTTGTCGTCGTGTGAGGAGGAGGTGTAATCCTTATTTTCGTGTTCCTGTGGGACCAGCGCTGGGAGAGCCATTTGTCTGAATACATCAGCATGGCCTCCCAAGGCCCAGGACGCATGCGCGCCTCCTGCTCAGCGCTGGGTATGTTCTCTTAGCTGCCATTAATGTTGGCTGCATAATTACTTAGTGCTAATTATGGTTGTTAATTTATGTACGAGGAGGAAATCATATACTTCGTGTGAAGTTTGCTCTCTCTCTCTCTCTCTCTCTCTCTCTCTCTCTCTCTCTCTCTCTCTCTCTCTCTCTCTCTCTCTCATCCTGTTCTCTAAAAAAACACCTGAGCCACAAGATCCTTCCTTCCCTCACAGCACACCCGAGCCAACACCTTTACTCTCAACACACGAAGTATAACAGCCCCTCCCTCAATACACCAAAGTCAGCATCTCCTGCCTTCAACACACCCGAGCCAATACACCCACCGTTATCAACACATCTGAGTCAACGCACACTCACCCTCTCAACACACTCACCGCATCACTATTGACTAGTCTCCAATATTGTGTTCCAACTGTTACAAGTTAATTCATACAATATTTTTTTTGTCTACGTTCTCTCTGTCATTCATTTACACATAGATGCTATGAAGTGTTCATGACCATCAGTATCAATGTTTTCTACCATAGTTTCCATTTCTTACTAATTTTCTTTCATTGCTATGCCACAGTGAGGAGCCTGGTGAGACTTACAGAGAGAGGGAAGGAAGAGAGATGCACGAGACATAACTGGGAGAGATGGAAAATAAGAGTGGGAGAGATATTCAAGATAGGGCGACAGAGAGAAACTGAAAGTACGAGAAGGAGACATGTTTGAGAAGGGACGGAAACTGTGTTGTAATGTCATCGCTATATTTTATCATGAGCATTTTCTGTTTTTCCACCTTGAGAGGTGTTGCTGTACGCTTTGTTTTGTACTTTTGTATCTTTGTCTTGTATTGTTGTTCTGTACCTCCATGTCTCCTGGTACACTCGGCTTTCCTCTTGTCACATTTTTCCAGACATTTTTTTCCCTTTTTCTGTCGTCGCAAATAACATACTTCTTTCTGTACGTTCATCCCTCATGATCTCCAAGTCCTCAGCTAGTATAATGTTTCCTCGAGGAATCACCTGTGATCTGAGGATTACTTCAGAGAGACAAATATTGTTTGAAAGTAGAGAAGCAAAATTACCACGTCTCATGCTTAACATGAGTGTGAGCATTTACATCACTGAAGCCAAGTGTGACTCCTGAAATCGATTATTCTGAGCAGCAACCCTGAGGTCCCTAATGTCGGTGTGGTTGATGGTGTCTACTTTATGACGTCAAACTTTAATGTTAGTCACTTTTTCCTCAGCTCAACATTCATTCATCGTGTCACACATTGAAATTACACTAACACTACAACCAGAGATGGTAATGACCAGTCAGACGGATACTGTATTTCTTCTACCAAAAGATATGTTAGGTTAACTTCCCGACGTAAATATAACAATAAACCTCAGTGGAAATATTGAAGATTACGACAAGAGAGAGAGAGAGAGAGAGAGAGAGAGAGAGAGAGAGAGAGAGAGAGAGAGAGAGAGAGAGAGAGCATTAGTAGATAAGGAAAAATACGTCACACTGGCTTCCAAAAATCCGAGTATAGTGGTGCGCGGTTTGCATACACCGGCTTCTTTATTGAGTGTGGTTGATCATAACATATGGAGGTCCAGCGTCTCCGAGGGATATAAATTCCACACTTCCGTGGTAACCTGACACTCCGGCACGAGCTGGGAGGCCATGTTATCTGCCTGAGAGAGCTGGCATCCCCCCCCGTCACTCGGTTGTAACTTGCCCTCACATCAGTTTATGTTTATAGATTTATCATGTATAAACCAGGCGGTTCCTTCTACTGCATAAACCTCGGAATGTTTCTGTCTTGAGTAAGTAATAATCCGATATTATATTCAGAAGATATCAAGGGTCATTTCAGAGGTCATTTGTGTCACTGGTTGACAGTTGAGTGTCTGCTAGTTTGCTGACCTGTTGCCACATGGCGACGGAGATATATGGCAACACGGACGTATGGGGATTTATTTTTTCTTTAAAAGACCGGGAAAATAAAACTGGGAAAACTATTCTAATTAACAGTCAGAATTTTTCTAATGCAATTTTCTTCCTTTTGGAGGAATTCTTGACGTGGGTCGTGATTATGTAATCATGTCTGAGGAAAAAAGAAAACAGAAATGAAATGAAATAACTTTCTTGAAGTTATTCTTATCACTCAGGCCTCTTGACTTTTCCCTCGCCACCTACATACTTCTCACATGGTATGATGAATGACCCTGAACATGATCCAGATATGTATATACGTACGCAGGTTTTTTGTCACCGTCACATAATTACTTTCTTTGAGTATGTTATGTGCTGTTTCATGTCCTCAGCCATTTTTTTCATTGTTTTTCGTCTGGAAGAGAATGAAGGGCATTTCTTCTTCTTCTTCTTCTTCTTGCATGTTCTTGCCCCTGAGACCAATTTTTCATTTGCGAGGCAAATTCTGCCTGTGTTGTTTATGTCTTTCAACTCTGAGGTCATGTCTTTCTGTTGACACTGCCCACCTGACCTATTGTCATGCCAGAGGAGAGGCCCGCAGACGAATCCCTTGACGAACTTATTTTTCCAACACCAAGTGCGACTGAGCAGCCAGCCAGACGCACTCACTCACGTATATCTGTTTTCTCTGTCTCTTCTGATTTACATATCTCTCCTCTTGCTTCTTCCACTTCTCCATTCCTTTTCGTCTTTTATTCTTGTTTTCTCTTTCACGCTGATCATGGTTCTCTGCTTATCTTTTTGAATCTATTTCTTTCCATTCATCTCTTTTATTTCATTTTATCATCGTCATCATCATCATCATCTCTCTCTCTCTCCCCCCTTATCCAAACAGCCTTAGTAACAGCATAACTCACCCTGCTTTAGCATATTGCCGGTAAAACGTGAGTATCATGTCCGTATATTAAGCTAACCAGCTCGTAACGAGTAGTTTAGCCTCAACCACCAGACTCACGTTTCATGGTAGGCAACTCACCTATTTAAGCGTGACCCTTACTCTCTGCCCCACACTGTGCTGGCCAGTGTTCACACTAATAAAGGTTTACGATAATGTGAAGGTATCATGTCTTCAGGTAATTCCCCGCGATCCTCCAGCCTTCCCACTGTTTACGATAGTTTATGGATGATATCAGGAAGGTCTGTAAGGCAAAGTGAGGTCTGCTTCCTGCGTGTTAGCCTTACCGTCATTGCCTTGTTACCTTGTTGTAAGATTGGAGAGTTCACTCGAGGCCAAAGAATTAACGCCAGTAAATGCCTGTTGTGTAATTACCACACACACACACACACACACACACACACACACACACCTTTCCTAACGAGTTATTTGCTTGGTTTCATGATCTGTCCTTAGGTTTTTTCTACCCTTGCATCTCCTGAACAACTGTTTGCTGTAATTACGTGTATGTAAGGGAGTTTTACGCCATTCTCTCTCTCTCTCTCTCTCTCTCTCTCTCTCTCTCTCTCTCTCTCTCTCTCTCTCTCTCTCTCTCTCAATACGTGTATGTAAAGAAGTGTCTGGTATGGCTGAGGGTCTTCGAGACTCTCATATGCTTATGCAAGGAGAGTCCAAAGTTGCATCAAGGTAGGTCGTACAGAGCGCCCTTATGTTCTTGCTGGGGCGCTGTTTATCCAAAAGCTTAGAATTTCGTCATCTCCAGGGTTGCCCATGAGGTCCCAGCCAGCTGATGGTGGCCGCCAGCCAGGCGGTGATGCTCAGCACCAAGGTATTCGTGAGGTCGCTGACAAGTTATATCTACAGCTGGTGACTGTCATGCGAATCTCATTCGTCATGCTCCAGTCACCAGGTAGTGTATGGTTGGTGCTGTTGTTTCAGTGTACTCACGAAAATGAAAGCTTGGTTGCATGAAAGTTGAATAACATTTTGTATATATTATTTACCTCAGTTGCCTCGTCGGAGTTATGATTAGCTTCACTGATGACTAACTCTCTGACTAGGGTTCGATCCCCTGCGCGTGGACAGATGGCGGACGGCTCACCCAGCTGTTCGTCCTCCCTCTTGTGGTTGGTAGATAAATAGTTACCAACTTCGGCTGGAGTAAAGCGCCACAGCTGTGACGGGTCCAGCCGGCTGACAGCTTGTAACTCGACTCGAGTTTCCCCGAGGGCGTCTGTGTCCGGGAGTCATGCCCTCACTGACAGGCCAGCGAGCCTCACAGGAGCTGGTACTTTAGTATTACTTTATGTTTCACCTCTGACGTTCCTGAAACTGTACCGGATGTGTGGTCCTCGTATTCAACGTATTTCAACTGTTGAAGTTCCATTCGTAACTTGTGTTGAAATACTTATATAAAAGCATTTAAATTGCAGCATACAAGCCCTAGCCTTTCAGCTCCGCCACTTAAACCGTATTTTTAGCTCCGTCATATAAACTTACTTTAGATAACTGTTAAGTAGACTGATTGTAACATTCCTACACCACGATCGTCTCACAACTCTGCAAAGCTGTCATCGTGTGTGGTTAACAAAGCTTCTTCTCCGACACGCTCTTTCAACAATACCGGCATTTCTCCAACACCCTTTCAACACACCCTCCAACACTACTTTCAACACCCAAACACCCCCCCCCCAACGCTCCTCCAATCCCCTACAACAATTTCCTTCTATCAATTTCCTCCACCAATTCCCTTCAACAAACCCTTAACATTTCTTGACATTAACTACGCCAAGTAAACAACGCTAGTCAAACTCATTCATACTTCCGTACTACCACACAAATATCATAAATTTGCCATCTAACATCTTTGTTAAATACCGTCATTTAAACTAAGTGATTTAAATCTCTCATTTAAACTCATTCATTGGAGTTAAATGCTTCCATTTAAACTAAGTGATTTAAATGATATTTAAACTCTTTCATTAGATTGGACTATTTATGTGAACTCGCACAAACTTATTTTTCGTTATATTTTTTCTTATAGAATGGAAGATAATTGATCACTGTTATGCAATTTAACCCTTACTTCTATATCAGAGTCGTTGATACAGTCCTTTGGATGAAAACAAAATTAGTTACGTCACTGCAGCTCGTCAGGCAGCGTAGTAAGGTGCCATTTAACTTCGACGTCTTGCCATCACGTGTTTACATGATTATTATCCTTTCTAAGAACAAATACCTATTTTCCCTGAGTAATGATATTGTTTCTTGTGAAAAAAGGTATCACATACAGATTGTATTTAACAGATTGGTAAAATTTTATAATTTTAACCCATAAATCTTAGATATGATGTTCAACCATGCTAATTAAATATTGTCATTCAATATCATTCCTGTAGACAACAGTTACTTAAAATCATTTTTTCACATTTTCCTTAATATTGCAAAATTAACAATGCGATATTTAGATTTTTTTCTTTACAATTTATCAAACGTTAAATTACAAAATTCTTAGTTAGAAAATCGCAATCAGAGCGACGCTAAACAATTGATAAATTTAACGAAAAGAGAGACGACATTGGTGACGTCACTGCAACCCGTCAGGCAGGTTATTGAGGCGCCCATTTAAAATCCAAATGTTGCCATACCATGATCATATAAATATTCACCTTGATAACTACATTATTACCTTTCTTATCTTTTGAGCAATTGCATTTGTGCCTCTGTAAAGCAAGGTTTCACGTGTAGAATATATTTGAATACCAGGAATTGCTGAGAGGAAATGTTATATATATGGAGAGAGAGAGAGAGAGAGAGAGAATGTACAAACGCAAGTATCTAACGGTACCTACAGTAGTTATTTAACGAGCACCAACAGAAAGATATACTTCATAATTTGATTTGTTCTACAGCGGATCTGTGTCCATACTCGTGACTTCCTATATCATTCTTGATAATTGTAGTGCTCCCATTGTATGACTTATGTCAGTAAAGGCGGTGAGACGCGTCCCGCTCCACTGCTTCACTGCCATGAACCACAATTTTCCTCTCTCTATTTGAAAAGCGGCAGAAAATTCAGAATTGTTGGTTCATTCTACCAGTGGTCCAGCCTAACTTGATGGACTTATCCCAATCCGGGATATGTGGTTACAGAAACTGGCCGCATTCTTACTGACGTTTGCTGGGGGCTTTTCCAGGGCTGTTCTGTTTTCCAGGTCGGCAGTCTTGATCACAGTATTGTTGTTCTTACCCTTAGGCTCTGTCTTGAAGCCTGGAAAAATCCTGGAGTATGATTCTGGAATCTCTTGTCTGGAAACGGTCAAGGGCACGATGTTCTCAGTGCCTGCATTGCTGGCTTCCACCTTGAAGACCTACAACGGATCCTGTTGTATCCACCAGAGAATCCAGGAGGTTACGGAGCCCCTGCATGTTAAATGTCTTCATTGTGTGTGTGTGTGTGTGTGTGTGATTACTATATGTGTAACAGGGAGAGTTTTACTTTCAACTATTTATCGACCACCGTCCAGGGGAGAATGAATGCTTACATTCAGCGTGGGACAACTGACGCGCCAAGGATTCGAACCCGTGCGGGCCTGACCCCGGGCAGGCCTGTGCTGACACATGGTCAGTAACGTTAACCACTACACCACGATGGCCCGTGTGTGTGTGTGTGTGTGTGTGTGTGTGTGTGTGTGTGTGTGTCCCCCAAGAGGAGCGCTGGCCATTACTGAGGAGAGCCGCACGGCTAGGTTGGCTGACAGGATAAGATTGCACAGGGAGCTGTCTTGACACTGACAAGGAGAGGTATGTGTGAGGGGACGGCAGAGGAGATTGGAGGTCATTTTGCTGGAAACTACCTTCATCGAACCCTACAGTAACTTTCCTTCACAGTTGATAACTCCGTCTTGCTGCCTTTGAACAGCTAAGTCATCTCTTGTTTGACTCTGATGACTGCAGGACTTTGTAGGTACTTTGACCAGTCACACGTGGTTCGCTGGCTAACTGTGTGACTGTCCGCCTCTGGTGTGCGGATTCTGATTGCTGACCCACTGAAGCGATAATGACTGCAACCAGTAAAGCTGGAAGCTGGGAGAGAGACCGTGAAATGCTGCACACGGTCTGGCCAACATGTACAGAGTCTACAATTTCACACATAACTAGTGAGAATTCAGCAACGGACAGTGAGCAGTTCTCTTTGAGACTCACATCACGAGTATTCGTCACTCAAACCTGCTTTTGGCACCAGTGCTCACCACTTACTGGACGCATATAGAGTTATTACTTGGGATGGTTGTGAAATGTATATAGGAATTGTGAAAACTGGTCTTTATTATTTACCTATGTTTTCCCAACTTTGTTATATTATGGAGGTGATTTATTCTCGAAGACTATGTTTTTCCGGAAGGATATGGCGCCCCTTGATGAGGATGTTCAGTATTATGATTGGTTTAATACGCTTGGTGCTGGTTTAATACGCTTGGTGCGAGTATATGTTGTTCAGACCAACAGATCCCGAGCAACCAATTGTCGAAATGTGACACAAGAGGAAGGTATGCCACCCGTCTCGCTGCAGCAGTGCCGACCCATGACACAAGTCAACTAATTAAACTTACGAAGGAGGAACATGACCGGAGGTCACGATGAAGCAAATTGTAACACAATGTTTTGCAGATAATATTAATAAAACAAGATGATTTTCCCCAGATCAAAATGATATCACTAAGAGACAGGTTGGAAGCATGTATATTCTTAATGTCGAGAGAGTAAGAGAAGCATAGGAACCTGGAATGTATTGTTTCGAGATAAGAAGCGATGTGGTCTCCAGGGAAGATCCAGGCAGACAATTTCATCACGTCTGGAACAAGAGACAACAGCAAGACAAATCCAATATATCTTAGCCTTACCAACAGATTGTAACATTAACTTCCTCGTGCCAGTCTCAGCCAAATGTAACCCAATTATGACATTGCTGGAATATGAATGACCAGCGTTTTACGCTATGAACTAATTATCATCACTTATAATTAACTGGTAATTAAACTTATCCGGAAATATAAGCCCAATCTCGTTAAAGTGAGTGGTTAATGCTAATGAATAACAATAATATGGGTCAAGTCTGGCTGGCAGAGGTGAGGCAAGGCAAAGTGTATAACACAAACCAGGAACATCAAGGGGCGTGTGCTAGAGTACAGAGCACTTATCATCATACACCTTACAAAAGACTCTCGATGTTTTGTGAGCTGTAGTTGCTTAATTAGCACCTGGTGTCTGGTAAACATTGGTATGAATACCCACTATTTATATGTATGTATTCATGAAACTTTTTTTATCTATTCATTTCAGAATGTTGAAAATATTGACTGCAGATGTATGAATTGACAGCAACAGGAATGTGTTTGCTAGTAGTAGTTAAAACATCAAGTATTTACAGAGTGAGTGTCATCAAAAACCAGGTCACTTGGCTCTGTGTCTGTGATTAGAAAAATATAGAACAATTGTAGGCTGTAGGAACTATATCAATGTTAGAGAACCCCAGGTAAACATAGGTGTGAGGGGATGAACAAAGTTTGCAACCCATGTAATCGAGAGAATCTTGGAGTGTCATGTTCCAAGCAGACAGGAATTAGAGAACGCGGGACTACCATTACCATGGTTTCTGGAGTGTCACGTGAAACTAAAGAGCAGAGTTTGAAACCACGGGACGATAGTTGACGTGGTTCTAACACGTCAGAATGCAAGTAGAGAAAACTTGAGAACATGGACGAACGACCGACAGCATGATCTCTACACTGGAAGAGCAGACGACCCATTACGGCCCTCCATCCCAGCTTGATCCATTCAACCAGAGGCATCCACCTGAACCTCTCTCATGTCCTGACAACAGATCCCCAGGGAGCCTGCAGACAACTCCCTGGAAGCAACACCAGTTACCTGGGAGAGGAAATGTCCTGTGTGTGTGTGTGTGTGTGTGTGTGTGTGTGTATGTATGTGGGAGAGACAGAGAGAGAGGGGAGGAGGGAATCAACAAAACATTATCAAACTTTGAACACAGTCAGATTAGCAAGAAGTGATGGCCTGATACTTGTCATGATGCTGTCTCCGGTGCTCTGTGTCACCTGGTTCGAGCGTCATCGTCTGTGTCATCGTCATCATTTCGTCTTTCTCTCTTACTCCCATTATCTGTGGCTAATCTTTTACCTTTATCTTTCTTTGTTGCGTGATCTAATTTTCCCTCCCTCCTCTGACTCTTTTAATCTCTCTCTCTCTCTCTCTCTCTCTCTCTCTCTCTCTCTCTCTCTCTCTCTCTCTCTCCTCTGTTTCTTCATTATTTTATTTTTTCT
This sequence comes from Panulirus ornatus, assembly GCF_036320965.1. Taxonomy (NCBI): domain Eukaryota; kingdom Metazoa; phylum Arthropoda; class Malacostraca; order Decapoda; family Palinuridae; genus Panulirus; species Panulirus ornatus. The sequence goes on along the minus strand of NC_092294.1, from coordinate 11,055,278 downwards.
CTCAGGCTCTCTATCTCTGAGTCTCCCTATCTCTCGTGCGCGGCTAGCGCTACGCGCTAGCCCTTTTTTTTTTCTGGGGGGGGGGGCAAATCTCGTCGTAGATAGAGAGGTACTGTCTCTTTCTTGTTCAGTTGCCGCTGAACCCCTGCGGTTGCTCTCTGTCTTTCTCTCTTTCTCTGTTTATACGTGTCTGTATCCCATCTTCCCTCCCTCACTATGTCGCTGTCTAGCACACAGTCACCCGTTCACACAATGCCACACATCAACATGCTTCATCCTGGGACTAGCAGCCCGAGCGAGAGTATAGATTAACTGTCTACTGTCTAATGCCACACAAGTCGGCCTACCGATGTCTCACGGAGCAGTTGAGGAACAGGGATTCCCTGTTGTTCCTAATGGAAGAGAACGGTTGAGGAAACGGTAAGACGGAATACGATCAGGAGAGACAGGAGGATGAGACGAAGGAGAGGAAATGCAGTCTGCTAACTTGAGAAAAACGAAGGAGAGTCAAATGACATCACCGAAGGAGAGGAAACTGAAGCATTGGAGACGGCGGGAGGAGACAAGATGGTGGAGACACCGGGAGAATTGTGGACGGACTCACCTCGGTACCCCCAGTAATAGCTACACAGTGCGTGTACACAGATTGAGGTCCATTTCAGTGATAGGCTGGAACTTCTCAGACTCAGGATGTTTCAGTAATTCTTACCTTCTACGTCACACAGTCGAGTGCTCCTTTACACTTCAGAACCATTGAGATATTGTCATTGCAGTATCAGTCTATAACGACGACTTCTGTGATGCATTACATTATAACTGATCTTTACGTAGGGGACTTTTTTGTATCGAAGTTCTCAAAATATTTTGATAAATGTGAATTCCAGACCTGATCATATTAGATCAGTATCGCAGAGCAAACATTTTCGAGCAAACATTACGCCATCCTTGTTATCTGACAACAAAAATTATGCCTCCGAGACAAGCACTTAAACTCTTGAAGCCTAAGTACGTGAGAGGCAACTCTGGCAAACTCTTGAGACCCGGCGGGAGTTAGCGCAAGGACCTCGTGCTTAGACCATGGCCTCTTATTTCCTGACGTTCACCATTAAACCACTGTTTTGCCCTCCACGCCTCCCCAGCTGCTGCCCTGCCCCCACGCCTCCCCAGCTGCTGCCCTGCCCCCACGCCTCCCCAGCTATTGCTCTGCCCCCACGCCTCCCCAGCTGCTGCCCTGCCCCCACTCCTCCCCAGCTATTGCTCTGCCCCCACGCCTCCCCAGCTGCTGCCCTGCCCCCACTCCTCCCCAGCTATTGCTCTGCCCCCACGCTTCCCCAGCTATTGCTCTGCCCCCACGCCTCCCCAGCTGCTGCCCTGCCCCCACTCCTCCCCAGCTATTGCTCTGCCCCCACACCTCCCCAGCTGCTGCCCTGCCCCCACACCTCCCCAGCTGCTGCCCTGCCCCCACTCCTCCCCAGCTATTGCTCTGCCCCCACGCCTCCCCAGCTGCTGCCCTGCCCCCACTCCTCCCCAGCTATTGCTCTGCCCCCACGCCTCCCCAGCTGCTGCCCTGCCCCCACACCTCCCCAGCTGCTGCCCTGCCCCCACGCCTCCCCAGCTGCTGCCCTGCCCCCACACCTCCCCAGCTATTGCTCTGCCCCCACACCTCCCCAGCTGCTGCCCTGCCCCCACACCTCCCCAGCTGCTGCCCTGCCCCCACACCTCCCCCGCTGCTGCCCTGCCCCCACGCCTCCCCAGCTATTGCCCTACCCCCACACTCTCCTACAAAACATATCCTCTGCCGTTGATACACTGATGATAATAGAAAGAATCCACAGGAAACACCCAGGAGCGATCACTGGCCTCGTGCGGGATTAGGGAAAAGCGCTAAATGACAACGTAAACTTTAACAGTTAGGATCTTGGATTACTGGAAGGGTCAGATTACCACGTTTGATGGATTAGTCACAGTACTCAAGGGGGTTAATTCTGCTCAAGTGCTCAGTCGTCGATCTAAATGAATTAATTTCTCGTCCTTGATCACTGTTCAGGAGTACGACTCTCGGTTGCTTTATCAAGTGATCAGGTCCTCGTATCCAAAGACTTAACTGTGCGTGTTGAAGGAGGTAAGACCTTGTACTGCAGGAGTCGCATCGCTCTATGTAGGATGAGCGTGCTGGTCACCCCAGGATGAGTCCAGGGGGACAACGTGGAATTCGGTCATCACATCTCCACTAGTGTACTACCATGGTGAAGGTTGCAGCACCTCTCACTGACTAGGTACGGTAACCCTCATTATGAGGGTTGATTCATCATCCTCAGTAGGTAAGATTATCACACTTAAGTGGTAACGTTGTCGTACTCACTGGGTAATATTTTTGCACTCAAGAATTAGAGGCATCGCACTCAGTGAAGTCACAGTACATAAAGAATTAGGGTCACCACCGTCCTCAGAGTGTTTAGCAGTAGCAGGAGTAGCCGGTAAGTCATCGTATAGAAGGGCTTCATCATCGTCCTCATAAGGGAAAGTTATCGTCCTCACACGGATGTCATCGTCCTCGTGAGGTTCATTCATATTAAACATGAGGTAAGGCACCATTGTAAACATGAGGTAAGGCACCATTGTAAACATGAGGTAAGGCACCATTGTAAACATGAGGTAAGGCACCATTGTAAACATGAGGTAAGGCACCATTGTAAACATGAGGTAAGGCACCATTGTAAACATGAGGTAAGGCACCATTGTAAACATGAGGTAAGGCACCATTGTAAACATGAGGTACGGCACCATTGTAAACATGAGGTACGGCACCATTGTAAACATGAGGTAAGGCACCATTGTAAACATGAGGTAAGGCACCATTGTAAACAGACTGAGACATCATCCTCGCCGGGTTCGGACGTCGCCTTCATGGGGGAGACTCGTCATTTTCACAAGGTTTTACGTCATGGTCGTCATAAAGTTATCATCGTACTAAGATCGTCCAGGCATCACACTTATATAATCAAAGGAATCTATCCGGCTTAGCGTTTTCTTTCCCAACTCCTCATTATCGTAATGTACCACGCCAGGAACTTATACTTTTTATATAACAGAATAAATACGCTAACAAGGTTGTAATGGTACGCCCAAAAAGAATGAAATGTCTACATCCTGGGATAGGTAATTAGTAGATGATACTTGTCAGGTTTACGTTTGATTACAGAAGGTACATTTATCATTGTTTTTGTAGTCCGACTATGGATTTAGAGAGTTTAATGACTGTTAGCCCAGTTCTCGGTTACATGATGATGAAACAAGAAAAGTATAGCTGAAATTTAAGCGAGTGAAATGTAAGTTTTAACTGTGAACTGCTGAGTGAAGTATTTCTCTCAAGAGTACATCAGTACTGACGGCTTTGTAAGGTCCTTGTGAGCGCAGGATCTGAGCTGAAAAGATTTTGAGCGGATATTTTGAGTACAGGATGCTGAAGGGTGTTGTGAGTGTATCTTCTAAGTGAAGAAGGTTTTTGAGTGAAGATCGTTTCTAATTTGTCATGAAAATATTCTCCCTTCTGTTGCTGTGTCACTGCCTCACCAAGTGTCATGTCGTCCCCATTCGTATATCTCATACTGTGTTACACTGTGTCCAGTCTGTCTCGTTAAAGACATATTCCACAAACACAACATGACGGGTAACACGTGTTCGTTCGTCTCTTGACACACACAGTGGTGAGACAAGATGAGAGCTTGAGATAGATAACAAGAAACAGCTATCACTTATGTCCAGCGGGTGTTGCACTTTGGTTCATTCAGGTTAAGTGAACGTTAAATGAGATAGGGGATGGGATTACAGGGATATTATGGGGTAAATGGGTGATTATTACATGTTTGTGATTACTATTTGTGTTTTACGGAAATGAGTTTTCGGCTCATGTCGCCCGTTCTCTTAACTTTGTACATATTTTGCTTATGCCAGGTATGTGTGGGTGTGTGTGTGTGGGTGTGTGTGGGTGGGTAGCTCTCGTCTGGATGATGAGTGGGATTGGTCAGTGAATGAGGGCAACGTTTTGCATACGTTTATGGGCAGGGTCGGCAGTGACGGAGATTGAAAATATAATGTAATATAGAGGACGTGGAAGGAAAGTGTGAGGGAAGTGTAAGGAAAGTGTGGAGAAAGTATGGGAGAAATGTTGGGTGTACCAGAGTGGTACTGGTGGGGGGAGTATGCTAGGAGAACCTCCCTAATCGAGTTTCGACCCCGTTCAGAAGGACCGTTACCTCACCATAATAGGTCACGTGATGAACGGTGAGTGGCGTAGGATAGAAGGCAAGTGGTTACATTGTGTCGTAATGGCAGCGACAGTATACCCCAGGCGACGACCTGCAGGGAGGAAAGGCAGGCAGGCTGATCATAGGCCGCCGGGAGAAATGTGTCGTGAGAGTTAAGGAACTGAGGAAAACCTGAGACAGAGAGAGAGAGAGAGAGAGAGAGAGAGAGAGAGAGAGAGAGAGAGAGAGAGAGAGAGAGAGAGAGAGAGATTAGACATGACGTAGAAGTAATGAAATCATGATCTTGTAAGCAGAAACAAAATATGAGGAAGATGAGAGAAGGATTAGGGGTGAGCATTAGGGTGATGGGAAGTGATCAGGTTACCGTGAGCTGACCTGTTGACGTTAGACAGTTTACTTTTATGAGGAATGATGCTGTGGTCGGGCTATGGTAGTGTGTAGCTGTGGTGGTGGTGGTCATGATGGTCTCATAATTACTGTGGTGGTTTGCGGTCGTGGTGATGTGTGACTGTGGGTGTGGTGTGGTTGTGGTGATGTGGTCATGGTGTTGTGTGGTTGTGGGGAGTCTGTCAGGAGGCGCCTGTCAGCCGTGGCAAAGACTGCCACATCTTTATAGATTATATTGACAGTTACCCACTTACGGTAATGCTCCTGCTGGCGTAGATTATAAGGGGTCTCTCACCCACTGTGTTAGTGTTGTTGACCCTTTGCTGTAGGTGTGTTACTCACCAGTTTATTCCCAGATATCTGAAGCGTGTGATCCTTGACAATGACGTCAAATGATATACTTCCACAATATGGTAATATACCGTATTAAATATTGATATGGTTTAGACGACGTACGCTGGTAATGTAACTCCAGGCAATTCTCGTTGATGTTAAAGCCTTTTCGCCTATTAACGTTAAGATAGCAGAGTTGATGCAAATTGACCCTTCCCTGGCGAGAACGTAGTTATGGAGGAGAGATGTATAGGTGGTGAGTGCGCTCTGTATACGAGGGTAAGTGACGCTTCCCTCCCACTGATGACTAGGGGAAAATGGCGAGGTGTTAAACGTCGTCTGGTCCTGAAATACTGGTGTCCTGGGGTGGCGAAGGAGGCGACACTCCAGTCTCATAAACTTGTTACCCCCAGGAGGTCTTCGTGGCTGGGCTCGAAGTGGGGCTCTTGTCTTGAGCTACTGACTGGCGGTTCTGGCCTGAATGGCCATCTGTGGGAATTCTTTACTTAAATGACGTCTTTGGGGATCCTGTCTTTGGCTGGCGATGGCACGACTCCTAGACTAAACTCGCGTCTTTGATGCTTTTGTCTTGGGCCAGAAACTGCCTCCTGTACTAAACCAGCGTCCGTGAGAGTCCTGCCTTCTGCTAAATGGTGTCTGTCTCTCAGAGCGGGTGACTGTGACACTCAAGATTTGAATCAATGACTGCGAGGTTACTGTAGAGACAGGATGACTGGGGTTCTGTAGAGACAGGATGACTGGGGTTCTGGCCTTAAACTATTGTAGATTGGCGACTGTGACGCTTCCATCCTGAACTGTGGTTTGTGGAATCATTTCTTACATTCACACTGTTTAATACATGGGTTGACAATGCACTCTCGTGTGCCTCTCATTGATTTCGTACAGTAATTACGACACGTTGTTTAGAGCACCAGACTGAGAGAATTACAGAATGAAATAATGAGTATGAAATACATGGATGCACAAGAAGATGTGATGATAGAGCAAATACTTGTCTAAACACTTGAACACGTCCTCTCACAATATTATTTCCTTACATCATCAAGGCACTGGAGACCTGAGAGTGATATTATCTTATCCCAAAGTGCATTGGTTATGCAAGCTAAATTGATTCTGCGTCCATCCACTTTGCGCGGCTTTACCAGCATCACCTTCAGGAGACACAGGTCACACGTATTGTCCTACTGGGTCCACTCTTGCCCAAGTTTCATTCCTCTGATAAAAGAATCTGCAATGAAGGCCGTAGATCAGATATATATTTATATTTTCATTCCATGTCCAAGGCAAACTTGAGGTACCTTGAGGTCATGGCACATTTTGGATGCTTTTCAGTAGATCTGAGATAGGTGACTGATGGATGTTTCTATGGTCGAGAGGTATTGTCTTGGTTGTGCTCAGGTGACAAGTCCGGTTATACCTAACTGGTTATTATCAAGAATCAAAGATCATTCTACAACAGTGTTTGTGACGAATTAACAGTGATTCTTGTTTTTACTCTGAATGTTTGCGTTGGATGCTTTGTGTATGCTTATCTTGTGTGTGTGTGTGTGTGTGTGTGTGTGTGTGTGTGCTAGCTGGTTGCCTTGCCCTCATAATCAATGAGGATTGGTTGAGCAGTGTACACTCATGTTTATGATACCGTACACTGTCAACCGATTAGAGGAAAGAAAAACAGAGAGGGAGTCGGGGAGAGGAGACAAGAGAAGAGTGATATGAGGGTGAAAAGAAAACGTCTGAGAAGGAACAGAGTGAGTGTCAGAGGAAGAGAAGTGGGAAGGGGTGATGTATGGGGAGTGGAGAGTTTAACGATGAAACTGTGAATGAATTAATGCGTCACAATTAAAAAGGAGAAGTTGAAATGAATCAAGGAAAGAGAGGAAAAGGAGACGGTAGATTACCTTCACTGTATTCATGAGGCAGACACCGGCACATCTTTACGTCTTTACTCCGGGGTTTCATACAGTCAGTGAAAGTAACATGAAACTCTTGGACACAGCGGTAAGGTATCTGAGCACGACGGTACGACCCTTGAGCACGATAAGGATGAGTGAGTTATCTCCTGACCCTTAAGAGTCATGTCAAAGGTTAGGTCATCATACACACACTAGGGTCGTACCGTCGAGCTGAAGGGTTCCATCGAGGTGTTTGAGGGGTTAGAGCACTACCGCGCATGCGTTACCCAGGCTGTGACAGCCATACTCTTTACCCGCAAATATTTTCTATCCGAGGCGTGCCAGAACGATCTATAAATAGGTTTTCTGCCACGGTCTTCACGACTGAATGTTTCAATTTCACGTTTATTTGGGCGGAAAACGAACCTTTCTGCTGAAGGTATCTGAGATTTCCATTCGCTTCGACAACAGTCTTTGCGATAGCTGGAAGTGTTCGATTCCTTGCCTCCCCCTCCCGCCCCCTCTCTGGATCTCCCTGTGTATCTCTCTTCTTCCCTCTATCTCTACCTGTCTCTCCCTGCTTCCCTCTCTCACATCCCCAACCTCTATCTCACCATCACCTTCACTTTCTCTGTCTCTCTGTTTGAAGTATTTTCTCTTTTATGTCGTACAACGTATTAGCAGAATTAACACTTCCAACACGTCTCCTGATCAGCGCCAGACCTTATCGAAAACAAATATCTCTTGAGGAGACCTAATCAAAACCACAAGACATGCCTGAACTAGACCTCATCAGAACCAAACATCTTCAGACCAGACTCTACCATACACCTCAGTATCAAACCTTATCTAAACAAACTTCATTCAGTTCAGCGCCGTTTACATCTTATCCTGTTCAATGCCACCTTTGACCTCTCCCCCACTTCACTCATAACCAGTTCATGTAACCCGAGGGGGACTAATCACTGACCTATAACAACCCCAGATGTTACTGTTTTCTGTAAACCCTGTAGAACTCTACGTTTACTAGTAACAAGTCAACGGAAGTTGTAACAATCTTAATTATCCAACTGAGGAAGTTGAGTTAGTTGCTTTAAACTGGCCTTGCATGGATTATGCGTCAATATTTGCGTCACCATTGTTTAGTGAATTACCAACTCTCGAATATAGGTCGATAGATAGATAGATACATAGATAGATAGCTAGAAAGATAGAATAGCTGATTTATGGTTACAGATTTCATTGCATAAAGGATGATGATTTATGTAAGAAATGAGTGATTATTGAATCTTCTAAAACCTTGGTCTATATATTTCAAAAGTGCGGTACACCCTCTTCCAGTAAGCTAACATACCCTGCAAGTTATAATACGTTATTACAATATTCAGACGTGAAGCAACAAAGGTGTGCAGAGGGAAGTTGGTGGTTTGAGTTCCCGACGGACTTGAAGGAAGCGGGTGTTGCCTGTGCATGCTGCTCTTGTTCCATCTGACGAGTTGCTTACTCTTCATGAATATGATAATTCTTACGATCTTGTGAGCTGTTTTTACCAGTACGTTATCCTCCCGCCTGTTGTCTGCTGGTGAACAGGACAGTCAAAGGTTAAAGCCGAGTAACGCCTCACGACCATCAGTATTCATAGAATATTTCTCCAGTTGACTGTCCATCAGGGAACTTTATATGGACGTTATCTCCTTGTTTACATATCCTGTCGTGATGATATGCAACATTTCGTGCCGTCCACATACGTGTTAGTGTCAGATGACGTCAGCTGGTGGAAACTGTTGTCTGACGTTGGCAGCGTCGAGAATGGAGCATCCTGGTACCCATAGGATCCTTCATCACATTCAAGTCATCCTGGAGTTCCGAACGAGTTTCTTTTGGTCCGAAGAGTAACTGTTACATGCGTGTGTCGTCAACTGAATTCACACAAATATTGTATGTCAGGAAAATATGTTCCCATCCGTTGCTTTTCACCAATGATCGGTATGCGTTAAATTCACTCGGTATTGCTGAACATGTTTTCCGGTGATGAACGAATTCACCTTCGAGTTCCACCTTCATGGTTCCAGATGAGTATGTGTGGCGAGATATATGTACACAGGGAGTAGATATTTACAGAAATAGTCGAAGACATATGTACCATTTGCTGTTAAGTCTTGACAAGTCTTCCATCCTGGACTAAAATGCCTCAGTGATGAAAACAAGATTCCTTGATTTCTCATACTTTAAGGTTTAGCTTCATACCTTAGACCTTGAGGGCCTTCCATCCCTGGCCGGACGAGACAGCATCCCAGAAGAAAGCCTAAATTACAGTAAAACCCAGAGTTCCCCCACAGGCTCTCCTGATACTCGTGAATCTCCCCCAGACTCTGTACAAGACGCGCCACTTGCCGGCTACCCAGGAGGGTTACACTCTAATGTGATGCAGCAGCGCCTGCTGATGTGGCTCACAGCGCCCGTATACTGCTGTCACGAGCGGCACAACCAGGCCAGACCACGCACAACCCCACACAATCTTGTTGTGGTGGTTGTAGTAGTGGGTGGTATTAGTGGTGGTGGCGGATGTGGTGGCAGTGTGGTAGTAGTGACGTTATTGGTGGTGGACCAGAGTGCAGGTATTATGACGGACATGTTGTCATACCATGGTATTTTGTGGGGGTTTACTGTGGACATTGGTTCTCATGGAGGAGAAATGGGAAGAAACGTCACTGTCATCGACTGTCACGTGTCTTGTGATGCTGTTGATAAATTCTGTTACGATTAACCATCATCAGATCTCCTTCTACCGTGAGCAAACAAAGAAAGATAACTCCAATGTCCTTAAAAGGAAGACTTTAGCTCTGATACTTATCACAGATGATCAGATTCAGTTGGATTTATCCCTGTTATCTGTTGTCGTTGTTACAACCCATGTGTTGTCCTTTACCTAGACTGTGTTCCTGCACTTATCTCCGTCTAGTTGTAAAGATCGTATTCCAGGGCAACTGGTGTAGAGGATCCTCTTGCTTAGAATCTTCATCCAGAACCGTTTGAGGGAGCAAGATAATTTGGAATATCTACCACCGAGGTATCTCTCATCTAACTCAATTACTTGCCTTTGTACTTTCTCCAGAAGAAAAGGGAGAAAAAAGGAGGAACAGAATGAGTACAAGGAAGAAAAGAAGGGAATAAGAAGGAGAATGAAGTGGAGAAAAAGGTGGTAGAGGAAGACTTGCTGTTTAACAAACTGATTCTTGTGTCTCCTGACGTAGTATGAGAGATCCATTCAGCCACGCACTGCCTTGTGCTGGGAACAGTACTGTCATGTAACCATATAGTTGTCTGCTGACTTTTTTTTCTACCTCAGATCTTTTCCTGTACACTCTCACGTTGGAACGTCACGACAGACCTACGTTAGAGGGTATTGTATCTGAGTCTAGCAAGAGAAGCTCTTTAGAAAGATAACAAATTTATTCAAAAGGCCGACTATGATGTGTGCATATTTCACAGGAAAATCCCTTTGTGTGTAAATAAAGATAAATTTGACGTCAGCCAGGATTTTATATAACTTTGGTAAAACTCTGATGTTCACATGTAATAGGTTGATTCATAGAGGAGGTAACTTGTGGGTCTTCCTCGTAACTTTTCAACTTTCAATTCTTCCTCGCAAAGAATAAAATATAAAACAATAACAATGTAAATTACACACTTTATATTGTGCTTTTAAACTTAGCACCGTAGCGTAAAAACTTATTAGTTTTGAAATATGAAAATAAATAGAGAGATAAGAGGATGATGAAGATTAGATAAGTAAATGGGTACACACACACACACACATACGCACACACACACATGTGTGTGTGTGTGTAACGGGACGACATGAAGTGGGTCGAGGTAATGCAGCCTCAGTCTACACCAGGAAGACCCTCGCACACCCCGTCTGTGTAGCGGGAGTTGGCCCACTCCCACGTCGCTCAACATGGGTTACACTGGCAAAATTTTGACGCGTTAGGAGAAGTGATTCATGAAAATGACTCAGGCGTGTGTGAACCTTTGAAGTTTACCCGGGTAGTTTGGCTTCAACTTACCCAGAATGATTAACTAGAAATTCTGTCTTATCTACCAGCTGATGCATATCTTAACAGTTTCTATCAGCGTTTCGTTTGAGGTATATATGCTGGCTACAGTTATCACCAGGCGAAAGTTCACATTATTCATTTGGTGAAATTAGGAACTTCAAGATCTCATGCGATAAGAAAATCCCTGTTCCAGTTTTTCTCATTAACGTTATTTATTCTTTCTCACAGTCCAGATGCGAACGATTGACGTGTTTGTTGACGTGGTGAGAAAGGTCATGTGAGTCATGTATATCCATGTTTCTATTGTTTCTCATATTTTCCTGTTCCTGATGTGGATCTTACTTTGTGAGGTGCGTTGAATCTCACATGTAAAATGGGAGAGCATCCATTATCAATAGAAACACATTTCTCTCAAATAAGCAACAACTGGGTTTATACCTATGGCGATGTTGAACTTTGACCTTTTGACCTTACAAACAGAAGGGCTTGCATGCGAAAATAGCATAACCTATGGACATAACGACTCTAGTTTCACTCAACTTCCACCCAACTGACTGGATACCTTTAATTAATCTTGACCTTTGACATTTCGAGCTAGAAATAGCATTTTAACTAGATATATCACGATGAACTTGCAACCTGATGGCGTTAGATATCTAGTAATCAGTCTAACAGACAGATGACCTCGCAGGCAGACAAACTGATAAACAGCCATTTACAGACGGCAGTATTGCCATGTCCGACTTACAGCTTAGGTGTTTGTATACAGAGATGTTCCTCAGGAAGGTTACGGCGCCCCTCAGCGTTGTGAGTTACGAGGCTCGACGTGTCCAGGGATTTCACAGTCTCTGGTGACAAACGTGTTAGTACAAGATGTTTATAACAAACAATATGTTCTTGCTTGCGCTTCTCCATTTCTATTTTGTTTGCCTTAAAGCTTATTCCTCTAAAATTTTACGTGTATCTTTTCTATCCATATCGATCGTAATTATACTCAATTATGTCTACTTCAACACCTGCTGTTTACCATTCTTAATGTATCCACTCGACATTGACCAATTTATCTGTGTCGGCATCTATGTACGGTCACAAACCATACCCCACTTCAAGCATCACCATCTTGGCTACAAACAAACTGTTTCTACTTTTCTCTCTACTCCTCCTACTGGTACGCGAGTACTAAGGGGTCCTCGAAGCACGCACACACACACACACACACACACACACACACACACACACACACACACACACACACACACACACAAAGAAAAGCATTCTGGACTTATACGAAGATCGTTTTAACTCCATAAGCACCTACCACTCGCACCAAATATTGACATCAAATTCCCATATCCCGTGTAACATATCCCGTGTAACATATTTCCTTACCTAAGTACTTGGAAAGGCTCAAAGAGCCTATGTCTAGTAATGTGATATACGTATATGTTTTCCTTACCCTGTGTATAAACTCGTCATAGAGTTTACTTGAACCCAAAAGAATCCATTCATCCACAGAAGTAAGTTGCCCTGTTTACGTAGAGTAAGTACTTGGGTCCACTTCAGGAGCTTTAAACTTCACCACTTCCCAAAACTTTCGTGATATGTGACGGTAGTGCTAATGGCCTGTAGTGTCTTGATACAGCTTTGTTCTTTGTGTATGAAGTTGTGAGGATGTAGAGGGGAGGGCTCAGGTGCAGGGAGGAGGTGAACTAGTGATTCCTTCCCCCGCTGGAATGTTGCCAGACTTGGTGTCTCCTTCCAGAGAATGTTTAGAAACTGTGCTTATGCATTTTCTTTATTTTCTTATCCATGTTTATATCCAAAGTCAAGACAGAACTCTGTCTAAGAATGATCTCTATCAGTGTTTTGTTTTATTCGTTCTTTATGTATATGTAGGTAAATGGATCACTATTAACTGTGTCCATATTTAAGTATTATTGAGCATTATTGTTATTTCTCTTCATAACTGCCTTACAACACAATCGGAGGTTGTTTTGTTTATAACTGTTGTTAGGAAGCTTTGATACCCCAGTCAGACAAGTTCCAGTATATTCTTTACTGCTCTCGTGGTTGTGCCATGCATCACCGTTTCTAAGTAATTACCTGTTGTGTTCGTCTTCAGACCAGGAATAGATCAGGTAGTCAGTAAATGTTGCTTGCTGATGGGTTAGCATTACTCACATTTCTCGCTGGATTCTTTAATGGATTGTATTTTTCATGCCAGTTTTCGTCTGCAAGACACCAGCGATGTTGTATAACCTTGTGCTCTTGTGTCTTGCTTTAGTTTATCTGGTTATGTATGTTCTAAATTTCTTCTGCAGTGTTGTCAGTTGTTGACCCTGAAATTTGCATGAGTTAATCCAGACTGTATCTAATTTGCATAAACCGTCCATCTCCAGTTGAACTCTCGGATTCATTGTTTAGGAGGACGTTAAGCAGACTGATTAACATATAAGAGGAGAGGTATATGTACGTAGGATAGGATAGACGGGCACATAGATATATGAATCAGGGGTTTGGTAAACAAATTAAGAAACAAAGTGATTGGTGAATATATGAATGGGATGCATGAGTTAGTGCGGAAGTGGACAGATTAGAAGATAGATAAACGAACAAATGTATGAGTGGAAACGAACAGATGTTTGAGTTGATTCATTAAGAGGTAGATGATCATGAGATACACATAGACAGTCATCATCGTGTGATAGATTGTAAATCCTGCAGTTTCTCTGACGAAGCTGGAGTCCTTATACGATCCTATAATCGGGAATGGCGCTGCTCGAGTCTGCCGAAGGAGTGAGGAAAAACTATGGAGCCAGCGTTTTTACATCCTGTGGACAGGTCGGCTCTCGAACTGTTATCGAAAAGTTTGTGAGGGGGATTATATGTAAATCTCTCTCGATGTGCTCGGGGATTACACTCACGCTGCATGACACTTTTGGAGGATTACATCAAGAGTTGACACCTAGTAGACGGAAGCGCTAGTGTGACACCTCTGGTATAGATGGCTTAACTGAGGATTAATCTAAGGTTTTTCCTGAGGATTTACTTTAGGATTTACCTTAAGTTTTGATTACGGATTTATTAAAGCTATACCAGAGGTTTTACCTGGGAATGTAACTAAGGTTTGACCTGAGGAATTGCCTGAGGTTTGACCTAAAAAATGTTAACGGAAGATATTGGTAGGTTTTACCTGATCATTTACCCAATCATTTTACATTATCTTTTGTTGAATCTGAGGTTTTGTGTGTCATAAGGATTTATCTGATATTTTTATTGTCAAGTTTATCTGTTTTTTGTCTGGAGTCTTACCTGTTCTCCCTGAGGTTTTGCTGTGACTCCTCCTTAGTTTTCGATTAATTTCTTTACACTGTGTAAAGTTCGGAGTCTTACATCTGTCAGTGGAAACCTGTTACTTGTTCTGATGGGATTTCAGTGTAAACAATTTTTCTGGAATCCTCGTCACCTGAGCCATCAAAGATTCATGTGCACTCCAGAAATAACGTAATCATTTTTGTACCTCTGTTGTTTTGGTATGTAACTGTATCAAGAACTGGAATTCCTCGATCACATTTGTTTTTCTTTGGTTTGGTCCTCCATCATTTAATGGATGCTGCTTCATTCATGTATTTTCACTTTTTATCGCTATTTTTCTGGCTGGATGTATATCATTTTTCATTTCTCACTTCATACAACCACAAAATTCATGGTTTTTCTGCCGTAATTCGAGGTGTTTGTGAGCATAGGTCTGGGTCAGGTACCCTCTCCTCGTGTCCTGACAATACATCTTTGTGAATTCGCTCTGACCAATAATATCTGAGGATTCTCTGAAGTCTTCCAATAACTTCAACATTTTACGGAAAATCTTGCAGCGAAATATTCTTTGGACGTTTTTCGACTTGGAGAATTACAAGAATTGCAATGATAGAACAATATCTTTTACCGAAGGTTCGTCAGAATAGAATTTCATAGATTCCTCTTCCAGGACTTCTGGATTGAGGGTCGAGAAACTTTTGAAATTTTATTCATGAATAAGAAAAACTGAATAATTATTATAATCCATCACAGAACTTGCCAATAATGAAAACAAAGTCAATTATTCACTCGTGCACTTCGTTTATCTTCAATTTCTACAGAAAGTTTTATATATATATATATATATATATATATATATATATATATATATATATATATATATATATATATATATATATATATCCGTAATTGCATAGGTCATTCAGTCAATCATTGACCATTAACAACCCGTCCCTCACCAACAACACCGTAATGTCACTCACAAGATCATTCACAACAAGTCATCTCTTACATGAACAAGAAAACACCAGCTACAATTTCTCCTATAACAATAACCCAGATGATCTCTACAGCAAACGTTAACAACTATAGTTTCTAAAGCAGTGACCACAGAATCAATAACCATCATAGCAGAGACTGCAGCCTCAGTCATAATAACCACAACCACAATAACTACTACTGCTACAGTAGTCACTACGATCATCCTAATGAAAGAATTATTCCCGTCATGTTATATAGATATATTGTTTGTAGCGTCTGTGCCCCACAGTGCCCCCCCCCCCCCCAGGTGGAATTTAATATAAAAGAACGTGGCATTCAAGACGCCCGACCGCCTATAACTTATGAAAGTCCTGCGTCTGAATTTAAATGTGGCGATAAATCGCTGTTCTGAGATGGCATGGAATATTGCCGCAATATTATTATTATTATTATCTTCCTGGAGATCTAAATAAGCTGTATCTCTGCTTTTCATAGCTGGACGCAAATTCCTTCACGAGCATATAAGAGTTTACTGACTCTACGGGAAGTTATGTGGAAGTATTGTGAGTCCATGTTTGAAATTCTGGCTCGCAGTCAATAGAGGTATACGAGGATAAACGCTTAGTGAATCTTGACATGAATCCTGCCGGTATTTTAAGTGAATATCATCTGTAAGGAGAGGAATAACAAGTTTCAAGATCTTAGTGAACTCATGATATAGCTCGTCCAAACACTTGAAAAAGTAATGAAAATTAACGAAAGATTTCTGAGCTAAACCAAAGATCACAGCCAAACGTTGTATAAACCTCAGCAAAATGTCAACCAGATTTCAACCATACATGACGAGAAACTTGAGGAAACGTTGTCCAAAGCTCAAAATCAGAGTTGATCTGCCTCATAACTGACCGACCGTTACCCTTGAGTTCAGACACCACAGCGTGATATTGGAACAATGTATTGACCAAAACTCGATCAGATATTGCCTGAACCCAGCCGCTTGAATCTTCAACCAAATATTGCTCGATATTTATGTATTTGCTCGATATTTATGTACTTCCTGACTGTAAAATATATTTTTCTCCTGAAACAGCAAATACTGATATCAGTCATAAAACTACCAAAAACTGAACTTGCTGTTTTCTGAAACTTAAGCAGATATCATCTGAAACTACCCCCAACGTAGCCTGAAACTTGACCAGACGTTGCCTGAAACTCACCCAAACGTTGCCTGAAACTCTACACGTCATTTTCAGAAGCCCAGTCAGACGTTGGCTAAAATTTAAACAAACGTTGCCTGAAAACTAACCAAACGTTGCCTGAGAAGCTTTCGTACGTTTGTCCTGGAGCGAGGCAGGCCGGGAGGAACATCTCATCCCCTTTATTCTATCGTCCGTGCCGGTAATCCGGCGGGAGTGTGCTGCTGGCTTGGTATGTGCTATGGCCACGGTCTTGTTTGTGTTGCTGGTGGTGATGGTAGACGACTCCCCTGCCCTGCCTGGACTCGTCAAGACCCTCATACAAGATGGACATCACGTCATCCAGAACATATCCGTGTAGTGTTTACTTACCAGCAGAAGTCAGTCGAGTTGACCTTACCGACTCATTAGGGTTGTGCTGTGGTTCGTCTTACTACCTAGTTCTCTCATCAAGTAGTTAGTGACGCTAATTTAATGACATACCGGTCAGCTTTGATGAATCAGACTCCTTCACGTTAATGGATCGAAAACACTCACGAGCCACTTGGTAAAGTTAAAGATCCGTCTTATCAGAGCGTCAGTAAGAAAGTCAGCTAAACTGGTAAACAAACTGTTCTGATGCTACAAAATGAATGCATCAGTGTTCCCGGGGAAGAAGCATCTCTGGGCTTCAGGACTCTGAATGTTCCTCTGTTGGCTGGGATAACGACTTCAGGATTACAGTCAAATCTATAAAACTAGTTTTGTCTTGGGCTGTTTCTTCTTACATTAGAGTCGAAAAAGTGGATGTCTATATGATGAAGTATCAAGGAAGAGACTTTAAGAATTAAGCTAGATTGTGTAGGACGATTTTGAACAAAGCAGCAGCAGAAGAACTTTCAGTGATATCTTTACAGCAGGTTTTTAGCAGAAGTAAACTTGGAGTTGCAACTTGGAAGCTGGCGAAGAGCCAGTGGAGCCGCGGAAAGGGTTCTAGGATACTTAATCTCTGCTATGGTATTTATAATGGTATAATGTAGTGATAAGGCCAGTGGTGCCAGGCCAGAGAAATCCCAGGAAAGTATAACCATAAACAGCAGATTACTGATCGCAAGCAATATTTCTGATGTGGATGTTATAGCGAGGAAAGAGGGTCATTAGTATGAGCAGAGTGCTTGAGGAGCACATACCAAAGATGAACTTCTTCCAGCAGAGAGCAGGGAAGGTCTACCTACATCTACACTCATACAAAACAACGTAGAAAAGAAGGCACAACAGGAAACACAATTCTTGTAGATGGTTTTGTTTGTTCTGGCAGATGTACAGTTACTGTCTGGAAGGTACTGTACCGTACATAAGATGTGTGCTACACAAGCGATTTGTTGTCTTCAGCTGTGCTGTACATACCCAGCCCAACACACTCTCCTGCCGGTATCGACCTGAGCCCAGGGGAGGAGGGTGATGAGCAACATGACGCTCACGATGATGATGAGAGAGAGAGAGAGAGAGAGAGAGAGAGAGAGAGAGAGAGAGACAAGCGGACACGAAAGGTAGAACGAAAAGAGGAGGACGGATGACACGAACAAAGAAAGCGGAGATGTATGAAGTAGAAATGGAAGAAGAGGAAGGAAAGATAATGACAATGATGATGATAATAACAGTTATGTAGCAGTAATGATAATGATAAACTAAGAAGATGGAGAAGATACGAAAAGAAGTATGATAGGAACAACAACATAAATGACGATAAGATTAACCAGAACAGCAAAAAGGAAGAAAGAGATACAAAAATTTTATCTTTAAAGGAAAGAAAAAGAAATTCCTTCATTCCTTGCATCCCGGCCTAATTTCCTTCATCCTTCACATGTTCCTCTTCATTCATCACACTTGTATGATCATGTAAGATATAACTTCGCCTCAAAAGACGTTTCTCATCAAAGAAATATAAATATCAAGAGCGACACTTTGATCGCTTCTCTTAATCAGCTCAGCTTCACATTGGCTTCAGGTGTGACTCTCCTTACCGGCTTGTGACCATGATGGTGACGTAAGTGATGCTGGGGACCTTGATAGTGAACCTGGTGACCTGATAATGATGACTGTGCTGGGGTGCCGCTAGTGGCAGCATCAACAGCAGTTGTTGTAGCATAACAACAGGAGCAGCAACAGGAGGAGGAGGAAGGAGGAGGAGGAAGGGAAACACAATAATCGTCGCCGTGGTCACGAGTGATGAGGTCTTATCGCTCAGCGAGGTTCTCTTGTGTTATAATTCTGCTGGCAGTCTTCTGGTGGCGAGGACCTTGCTCGCCTGCTGCTGCTGCTCCTGCTGTTCGTCCTACTGCTGCTCCTGCTGTTGCTGCTAGTGTTCATCCTGTTGTTACTGCTGCTGTTCCTGTTCATCCTATTGTTGTTGCTGCTGCAGTCACTGTTACTCGTGAAAAAAGATTATAAAGGAATGCAAACACCAGCAGACCACTGGGTTCTCCGAGGCTGTTTGTGACAGCAGAAGAGATCAAAAACGTGGAGCTAAATGTGGAGGAAGCAGGAAAGCAATTACGTGACTCAAAGAGAAATGCTATAAACTTTATATAAACATGGAAGTGCAAAGAGCGTCAGTTGCTGGACTTGAAGTGAGGAACACGTGGGTCTGTTCTTAAAGGTATTTATGTTGTTGCTTTCACAAACACCTACTGGGAGTACGGTAGCGAAGGTACAGAAGCAGGTGTTGTATTTCCCTTACTACCAAAGTCCCATATAACCATTGACTGGTAAGGACCTAATGGTTAATTATTCCACGTGTTAACAATCCTGTTGACGCTTACAGACGAGCTGGTAGTCACTACTGCCTGTGAAATCACACTGATCAGATCTTTCTTAAACTACAGCGTAGGTCAGAATTATTGAAGTGTTTGGTATAACTGATTACCAGGATCAGGATAGTGTTTAGCTTTCTCTGTAATGAACATAATCAGTTCAGGTCGTCTAGTTGGTTTTCATGGTGTATACTTCTCAGTCTGAGAACCATCTTGGTGGCTCGCTATTGTGCTATCTCTCTCTTATCTGTCCTTTTATTATCTTTATCATTATGATAATAATGATGAAGATGATAATGGTGGTGGTCATGGCGGACTCCTCATAGTTGGTGATCTGTGTACCTTTCATCTCTCAGTCGACGACCACCACCGTCAGGTCCTCCACGCACGGTTACTCGCAGATCCTGACTCAACATTTGGTGACACACCAAAGATCTGGTTGTGACGTAGAGATAATGACGACAGAATACGAGAACCAGTTTAGTTCTGTCGTCTGGTAGATATATATATATATGTGGTGATGTGTATTACTGAAACGAGAAGATGAATAGATTAGGTATCTTTCACTGTCTTTGTATATATATATATATATATATATATATATATATATATATATATATATATATATATATATATATATATATTTATACACATACGTATGTATGTATGTATAAGTCTTTGCTCTTAGCAGCAATGAGCTGGATGAGTAATGCATTCTTAACTTTACGAGAACTGGGTTCATGTTTTCGGGAAAACATAAGTCGCATTTTGGCCCATTAAACTCCTTGCTTATATATTGTTCTTCCAGTTCCCAATATATAGTGGCGCAGTATCTCATGGTGAAGTTACGACTCCACTGAATTTTATCTCTAGCTAATAATTTTTCTTAATCGATTAACGAAACGCTTTTCTAATACAGTCCAAACTTTGGAAAGGAAGACTTTTTTTTATATACGTAGAGGGATATTATTAATGTGATTTCTATACTCAGTAAGTCTTTCGCAGTTTTTTGTATTAAACAGCGGTTAAGTTTCAGGCCACCTGCTAGATCGTGGTGACCCGTTCCCCAGCCTCCTCCATATACGAGCCTCCTCCCCCCCCCCCCCCCCCCACACACACACACACACACACACACACACACACACACACACACACACACACACACACACTACCCGTGCCTTTCCTTGAGGAGTCAGAATCGACGCAGGTCATCAGTAGAGGTTATGAGGCGTTTTATCATTTTGTATCAGTTGATGTGTTGGTGGGTCTTAGATTGGTCTTTGGAGCGCATAATAAGTGTATTTTGTCGTCTGAACATTAATAACGTATAAGGCATCTCTATATAAAAACTCTTCTAAGGAAACAGACACAGGATTGAGTGTCAGTGATTCTGGATTTTCTTAGTGATTAATATCTACACAAGAAAAATAAATGATTTAGTAGATAGACAGGCAAATGAATGAACAGATAGATTCATAAACGGACTGTTGATATATAAATGTTGCAGCACAGTGCTGCAGCTGACGACATGTCCTGCCCACGACCTCTGACACTATCATAAACGACTTAACAACAGAGACGAGTAGGAGGTCTGGTGATGTGCCTCTACCATCTACTTCATCATACCTTTATCTAATCTCTCTCTCTCTCTCTCTCTCTCTCTCTCTCTCTCTCAACATCAGAAACACTCCTCCTCTAAGCTTCTTTACTTTACTTTTATTATTTTAATCTCATGTAATCCTAAACTTATGCTCTCCTAACGTCAACCTGATCTAGTATCGTTCCCACAGAACTAAACTGCTTCACAACTTCTCATTCTTCCTCACTCACGAGAACATTCCACAAAGCCCTGCTTGTCTCTCTCTCTCTCTCCAGCACGGCAATCCCCACCCCGTCTGTGTCATTACCCCCTAACATCCCTTTGCCATAAATCACCAAGACCATTATCCATATTGTCTGACGTCTATTCTGCTTCAGTTAACAGGGTAACGTCATCTACATACGGGAATTGTTATTGTGTTCATTCTCTTCCACCATATTTCAGCTGCGCCCCAGAACCGCCCATCCTTCATCTGATGTAACGCTCCAACAATGATAACAACAACAACAACAACAATGAACAGTCATGGTAGCATTACTGAACCCTAATGGACTCTAACATTCATTTCAGAAGCACACATTAACTCCAACATGTACTCTCACACAAGCATACACTCACTCCAACATACACAAGCAATACGTCCATTATGAAAGCTCTGGGCAGCATTCACAAGTTTTCCAGGCGCACCATTAAGAGTCAGAACTTACCCAGTTTCTCTTCTATTCACTTTGTCATGGACCTTTTCTTGGGCCATGTAAGCCACGTACACTTTTCCTTTTTCTCTAAAGATTTTACAGTGTCTGTCTTAATGGAAAAATATATTCTATATTCCTCTTTGTTCTGGATTCTCATTGTTCTTCGCCAGCAGGAGACTCAGTGTTCAGACTTACATCAACGATCATTATCCATCTGGACACCTTATTAGTTATGCTAAATAAGCAAACACATGTATTATAGAGGCAGTAATTCTCATTTTCTTTGTCTTCGTTCAACTGAACAGTATATTGCCTCGTCTGGTCGTTTAGAACAGGACCATTTTCCGTCACACTTGATTATGACAACTGTGAACGCCTGCCTCACTGTATGACTGATGAAACTCTGGCTTGATCACTCCTATCTTCCCACCACCACCACTACCCGACTCGTCATGCAACCAGTAATGTACCTCTGGTCTTCATCATCTCACTCACGACCTCTTCCTTTACCTCCTGATGTACTTCCCCATCATCTTCCTCCTCCACACCCGCTCCTCACCCACCCCTCGCGTTGATGTTCTCTTCGCCTGTTCTTCCCTGCTGACTACTTCTCCTCCACTTCTGCTCCACCACCTGCTCGAACGCTAATCCGACCGAGCCAAGAACGACGTCTCCTCCATCATCATGCTCCATCAGTTCCTTAAAATACTCTCTCCATCTCTCGCCAACTTTCTCAAAATCTTGATACCATTCCTGTAGAGCACGTCCTAAACTCACACACACACACACACACACACACACACACACCTCCCTGCACTTATTTCCCTCAGCCAAAATCAAGTTTTTACTCTCCGTGAGATTTTTGTCCATTTTTTCCCGAAATCGTAGGTTCTTTAATTTCACTCATCTGACTTACGATTCCTCTTTTATACGTAAGATTTTTAATATTTGGTCTTTAGCTCTCTCTACTTCGTTAAAGAGCTCGTCCCTTTCACTGTATTATCTTTTATCTTATCACTAATATTTGCATATTGAACTTCCGCCACATTCTTCGTTGCAACACCGGTGGGTCTCGCCACACCGCATCCCAGCAAAGTGATACGAAAATTATTCGCTATATGTGTTCTCTCTCGCTGTTTACTGGTTCTATAGTGATAATACAGGATGCCTTTCACCAAACTGACTCCTACAACATCAACGCTGCGCTGCTTCCGGTGTGAGAGAAACGATGGCCTTGTCTTACAGTAATAAGGTCATCCACGAGACTGTCTGTAGTGCCTCTCGTCGATAATGGATGACACATCTTCACCCAAGATGACGTTACTCGTGACGTCATCACAGGCAGGTGTAGTCAGGTCATAGCTTCCTCTCACTAACTTTATATTGAATAACGTGTACATAGTTGACCTTCCAACACTGGTAGTACAGGTCCTGGTCCTCCCAACACTGGTAATACAGGTCCAGCTTGCACAGTAGGTACAACATTATCCTTCTATTCCCTTGTGAATTTGTAGTCCTAATTTATTGCTGTATGTCAGGTTTCGGCCTAATGACTGGTCTAGGAGTCAATAGCAATTAAATTCTAATTCCAGTAACATGAGGTCAATTTCAACATTGAACCGTAGTTATGTAACCCATTATAGTGAACCATACTTCTATAACCCATTACGGTTCACTTCCAAAGCTAAGTTAATCAGTTATAGTTTATTGGTAAATATGTTTTTATTCTTTATCTTTTCGTTCATAGATATGAACAATATACTTTATAATACAAACTATTCGCTCCGAATGTTTCTATATTTCCGCAGAATTTTTGTTGTATGTGAGATTTATTCACGTTCTTTCACCAGACTGTTTTTTTCGATATCATCTTTGTATGTGTATCTTTATCATCTTATACATTCCTGCTCCTTAAGTGTCATATTACAGCCTCATGGTAGCTTAATCTCTCTCTCTCTCTCTCTCTCTCTCTCTCTCTCTCTCTCTCTCTCTCTCTCTCTCTCTCTCTCTCTTCATGACTCACGTCTTCAACATTCTGCATCCTCTCCTACATTGTCAGTGTCTTCCTCATAGTACCCGTTCCTTTCTGTCACATCGCCCTTTCTTTGCTCTCTTCCACTCCCTCAGCTCCCACGCTACACTCCCTCCTCCCACCCATCCTCCTCACCCCCCGCGCTACACTCCCTCCTCCCACCTGCGGCAGGTTCACTGCAGAGGCCAGGATACAGCGTCTCCGCTTTAAGCGACGCCGGTCTGGCACGTTTGAGCGGCCTGTCCTATAATGAACCATAAACAAATGAAGGTCGTTCTTCCGTGGTGTCTGGCTGCTCCCTTAAGAGAGTTCGGTGATCAGTTAACGACGATGGTTTTGTAGTTCTGTACAGAACCAGGCAACCAGCGAAATTCCTCTCTTTCTATGGGTATTTGATTTGTTTGTTTGTTTGTGTGTGTGTGTGTGTGTGTGTGTGTATACGTATACATACAAGTAAAAACATGATACGTGCATACAAGATTAAGAAGACGAGGCAACACGTAAAACTTACTCCCCGTAAAACACAAAAATAATCACACACACACACACACACATACACGCACACGCGTGCGCGCGCTTCACTCATATGATAATAGATAAAGTAACAAAATAAAAGAATTGCGATTTTTTTTTCTTTGTGATACGACATTTCTGACCTACTTGGAGAAAGTAAATAAATCCCTCTTGTAATGCATTATGCAAAATGTTGTTTGAAAATCTTTATAAACTTGATGTAAAAGACTAAGGCCATTACGTCCCCCCCCCCCCCACCCCCTCAAACCACCACCTAAGCATCCCTCTCCTTCCCCCCAGCCGCCAAGCCTACCCACCTCTGCTCTGGCCTAAGAATAATATCTCTCGAGAGGGAAGAAAAAAATGGCTTTATGTTTATGCTATAAAGAAGGAGCGCAAGGAGAGGAATAGCGTCATGTTCCAGGCATGAAGAAGTATAGGGTTGTAAGGCAAGGAAGATTGGATGGTAGGAGGCTAGTCGGCCTGGGACTGCCAGAGTGACACCACAGTAGAGGAGCGAGCACTTGCTGGCTGTGGCCAGGTCATGTGTGGTTTTTCTGGGTCGTGACCCAGCAGGTCAACCGTGATGGAAGCACCGGGGTCAGGCAGGGTCGTTGCGTATTCTGAGAAAAAATATTTTTAAAGGAAAGAAATCTTACGGTTAGCATAACTCACATACACAACAGCGCACGTAGAGGCAGTCAATCGTGAGACAAGATCTACGTCTCCGAGGCAGTGGCTGGTCGTGGGTCTGAGCTGAGGTAGCAGCGTGGATGAGTGGTCGTCTGGTGTTGATGAGTCTGGCTGGTGTGGTGTGGTGCACACACCACTACCGTCACATTGTTATCCTACGCACATGTAAATATATAGTGTTAAGTGATATGAACTAATGAATTTTTTTGCAAGTAGTTTCTTAGTGATGAATGTTATAATGTAAGAACGGTCGCTACAGTTGGTTTACAAAATATATAGCCTTTCTTGAATATTTCTTCCATACGTCACTTGGGTCACTGATGAAATGTATTTATGTATGGGAAAAAACTGAAAATTATAATAGTAAATGGTTCAGGAAATGTAACAAACAACGATGCCAATAATTCAAGCAATCATTAGAGCAGAACTGAAAATAATTAAACATTTATCACAGCTAATAAGGGTCGACGAATACAATTAAGAATAAATAAAGACGACGTCTCCCACAAGGGCATAATGAGAGAAGCGCCGTGACTCGGGTGGACAAAAGGCAGGGAACAGTATTCATTGCTCACAAAAGCCACAGTAGAATTAAAACGTCTCCTTTACAGAAGACCAAAAATATACTCAGACGTTCTCAGAGATTCCTTCCCATTCCCTCAGAGTGTTATGGGAAATTCACTGTGCAAGACGTAATCAAAACTCGTCCATTTACATTATGTATATATATATATATATATATATATATATATATATATATATATATATAACAAATGTCTGTAAAATTGATGGATGAGGTTCATGAGGCTGGAAGAGTTGATTGTGACAAAAGTATTTGAATATAATGGATGTACGAGAACATGAAAACAGACGATGATACAAGAAATCTTGAATACGACAGAAAGAAAGATTATATGTATTTCCTACAACCACGTCTGACATTGACCCAAAACCTGGAGATTATTGGTAAATGTTTCAGAGCAAGTAGGCCGGGCGTGAGATGGATCTGTGATTAAAAACTTTTCATGTTTGATACATAAACGTATCGCTCCTGTGGCTCTTGTTACACGAGTGTCATCGAGCGTTAACTTCCTTGTATTTGTCTAATGTAATAGATTTATATCTTGAATATAAGACTAGGGATGAATTATTGGCTCCAGTGACTGGGTATACAGGGGCTGTGTCGTTTGATTACTGGTGACGAAGTAGAGAGGCGATACCTGATATAGATGTGTATGTTATCCACAAGATGTGGCCCACAATCCAGGAATTACAATCACTGATGTGCCTTTACCCATCCTTTGTGTAGATAATGATTGGAATCCCAAGATGAATCACTGAAACGTACGTACATATATGTGTGGACTCACTCACACACACACACACACACACACACACACACACACACACACACACACACACACACACACACACTGGTCTTCTTGTGCTCCCTCCTTTAAAAATCGTCCTCTTGTTATCGACCTGGTGCCCCTACAAATCTCTCTCCTTACCATTACTCCGTCTCTAAGTGCGCCAACATTCGGCGGAGCATCACTCTTTCCTCCTACCATAGTCTACAGTTCGTGTTTTGACTCGGTTTGTTCATTACCTTTTTACTTTCTCTTCTTGTTCATCGACGCTCTTTTTCCTGCCGGTTTTGTCTCCTTTTTTTGTTTGTTCTTTTTTGTTTACCTCATCCTGGGGTCGGGCCATTTAGGTTATTGTTTCCTGCAAGGTACTGCGTTCACCTTAGGTTGGTAGTAACGCGTTGCTGGAATATTGTGGATATATTGATAATAATCCTTGTGTTCATTAGCCTTCAGCGTCTTCCAGGAATCAGTAATATTTCATGAAATTTTTTATATTGTTTTCCCATCCTGGAGTTATTGATGATTCTGGTCAACGTTACTGCGAGGTGTATCCTCGCTCGGATGATCAACGAAAAGTTGAGAATCCAAATAAGGAAGGACAGAGGAGAGTGATCAATGGGAAAGGGAAGAGGGTGGCCATGGAAATGAAGCCAAGATGTGGGAAAGGTAGGGGGATAAGAGGTGGGACAGAGAGGATAAGGTGGCGTTGTTGTGTTGCTCGATGATCATCACAGTCCACATATATCTTTACTACAAGATCAACTTTGGTATTTCATGTACGAACGTCACATAGTAAACTTGTTGTTTACTGTGACCAAAACTACGTCATTAGGTCATGTGATCAGAAGTAAGACTGCGGTAGTTAAGAACCCAGGTAGGGACGACCTAAAGTGTTTGGGATGCGGTAACTTACAATGACGCTTGGTTGAATACTTTCATGTATTAGCTCGTAGACGACAACTGATTACCTCAATCGTGCCTGTGTCAGTGATGAAGGTGATAGAGTACAAAAGCGAAGCAGAGGAAAAGAAGACCAGAGAGTAATTAAAGCGAGGAATATTTACTTAAACACTCTAGTGATGACCAGTGGTGAAGGGAAGCAATAATGACTTACAGAAACACTGATAATTACTAGCAACACCAGTGGTGACCAGCAACACCAGTGGTGACCAGCAGCAATAATGGTGGTCAACAGCAGTGGTCAGCAGCAGATAATGATGAATGGCAGTAACAATAGCTTTCAGCAGCAGCAGCACTTGAGTGTTGGGGTAGTAATAATGTCCAGCGGCAGCGACGATGCCGAGCGAGAGCATTAGTGTCTACCATCATTGGTGACCATCAGCAGCAGCTGTTACCAGCACAAGTTGTGTTCATCACCAGCAGTATTGCCCATCACCAGCAATAGTGAAGTCCAGCAGGGTGGGTTGGTCTGACGATGGTGCTGGCGGCGGGAGCCTGGCTTCGACGACCCAGCCAAGTGAGAGCAGAGTGTTAAATGAAGGGGTCTTGAGGGGCAGCAAGTGGGAGTCCTCACACCAAGCAAGAAAGACGCCTCACTATCGCTCGAGGTTGTTATGTCTCCTTTGTGAGAGGCTGCACCCTTCCCCCCCCCCCCCCCCTCCTGCCTGAAGAGACCACATAGTGCACTGAAAGTTGTTAAGAGAGACTTGGAGTGGGGAGTTCTGTAGGAAACACCCGACTTATAGATGCGTTAGTGCGTAAACTAAATGATGAAGTACCTTTCTAGATAGTGTGAGGGTTAAGCTATACCCTGGACGCCGCTGAGAGAGAGAAAAGGTCAGAGGGAAGCGCTGTGCAGCCACGACAGATCTTTTTTTATAAGATTGTTTATATTCGTATGTTTCTTGGCCACTGGTAGACCAACCGACTGGCTTGTTCTACCGTTAGCTGACATTATCTTAAGGACGCCTCCCGCATGTGCAGTGGAGGAGTTATTTGTTTGATATATTTTGATCTTTTATCTCGGTGGTTAAGCGCTTTTTTATGTTCCTGAAGTAGTAAGCTTATTTCGTCTAGGAAACGTAATTATTATTATCATTATTATTATTATTATTATTATTATTATTATTATATATATATATATATATATATATATATATATATATATATCTTTTTCTTTTAAACTATTCGCCATTTCCCGCGTTAGCGAGGTAGCGTTAAGAACAGAGGACTGGGCCTTTTTTGGAATATCCTCACCTGGCCCCCTCTGTTCCTTCTTTTGGAGAAAAAAAGTGTGTGTGTGTGTGTGTGTGAGAGAGAGAGAGAGAGAGAGAGAGAGAGAGAGAGAGAGAGAGAGAGAGAGAGAGAGAGAGAGAGAGTTTTACACTCTTGTTCCCCTTTCCCTCAACCGTAAGTGTACACCATGTCTCCTCTCATATGTATATGCCCTTTTCCCCAACATAAGCCAAATACCCATCAATCATCAGTCACCGACGTCGAGGGGAGAATGAGCACCCGTGTTGGCTGTGGGCCTGTTGCTAATCCCATTCGAACCTGTGTGGCTTAAAGCGTGAATCATGGCCAGTGAAGATAACCACTGCACGTTTTTTGTCTCTCCTTAACTTTCGTATATTTTTTCAACGGGAGTGTGAGTATGGAATATTATGTACATTTGATGTTAGTATCACTGTATATCATTAGCTTTCGTACGCGTCTTGGCCGTCGCTGATGGATGTTGGAGTTGTTCATCATCATACGTCTAGCACATGTATCAACTATGATCAGCTTACCCAGATCACTGGTGCCGTGTGGACGTAGCCAGTGTGTCTGTGTTTGACCAGTTGTTTTTAAATGTGTTTCCTCAGTAGTGTTACCTTAATGTTACGTTGTGAAAACTGTTTATACTGCAGTGAATATTACAACAGTGACTGGTAATCGGGTGTACAGATATTCAGAATGTGTGTAAATAATCCAGTGATGGTTTGAAGGAAACAAGTCTTACTAACAAGAGGTAGCGACTGGAGAAAATATAGTGTTATCAGTATGAATACAGACTGAATGTGTATACTGCTGATGCTGGCAACCATGAGGTGGTAAACATATTCTCGATGAAGCTATATACATGTTTGGCTCTCGTGGTGATTCACTGAACGAGGCTTCGAGACCCGGAACGCAGGTAGGTGGAGTTGTTTACAAAGGATTTATCCTCATGTATTTATTTATAGTTAGATTATGATGACATTTGTAAACCACATAACTGAATATTTACATTTACGTCCAGCACAGTGACACCCGAACCCTGGGCGAATGGCGCAGGTCCACACCTCACAGTGGTGTTAATACTCGTCCGGTAGTTGCTCCTCAGCGCTCGTTTTGGTTTGAATAGCTGTTTACCTGTCCAAGTGTCCACCTGTTCTTGTGTC
Organism: Panulirus ornatus; assembly: GCF_036320965.1. NCBI lineage: Eukaryota > Metazoa > Arthropoda > Malacostraca > Decapoda > Palinuridae > Panulirus > Panulirus ornatus. The sequence continues at coordinate 11,025,746 of NC_092294.1, read as the reverse complement.
TGTATCTGTCTATCTGTTTATTCTTTTTGGCCTTCGCCCTGGAAATTTGTCTGTTAATGTCAGTAATTAGCATACGGCATACACCAACGCCTTTTTTATGTTATTAGGATGAAGGATGATGTAGGAAAAAATCGGTTGATTGTCAAATGATATCGAAACTTTGACAGATATATTCATAGTTTTATTTTCGATATGCTGTAGCGTTGCTTTTAGTGAGTAAGAAAGTGAGTAAAACATTGTTGAAAAAAAATCCAAAGCAATTGAAAGTGGCGTAATGCTTCGTGATGTAATGATATGTGTCACACGAGACAAGTCGGTGACGGTATGTCTGAAAAATCTGCAGGAACTTCAGTGTTGTTTAGATATTTCCATGAACATTTGTTTTTCTGTATTGACTTACTTTTTCACGTCTTTCAAGGATGACGCCATTCCAGAACCTTATCACAGAACTAGACTTGGAGGGTGGGTGGCCTTGGTGTGGGCGGGAGGTAGACAACCTGTTAACAGTTGGGATTAGATATGAGAAGGCAGGACAAGTCAAGCGTTCCGATGTAATGGCTTATGGTACGAGGGAGGATCTTATGGCGCAAGATGGGTTTATGTCTGTGTGAAAGTTTTTATTAAGATAAAGAAGAAAAGAATTTCAAATATAATAGTAACGCCACCTTTACGTCATCCAGTAATAACCAGTTACGTTAAGCGCTCTAGAACTCTGTGGACCGCTATACCTTCATCTGTTTGTCAGATGAAGATACGTCATTAATCACTTTTGCTGACCGCCTATTTCAAAAACGTGTTATGAGGTATACGCAAGTTAATGGAGTATTTCATACCGAAAAACCTCTGACAGAATTTAATCATCCGTAGAATTAGTATCTCTTCTGACTTCCTCCTCCAGAATTTAGCCTCATTTCTGTCTTCCGCTCCCATGAACCTCCCTCGACCTCTTCCTCTCTTCTCTTTCTCCTTCCATCATTTTTCCTCCTGTATCCTTCCTCCTCGTCACTTTAACTACTCCCACTGTGTCACCTGTTGCCTTGGCCCCTCATCTGGTAAACATGAACTACCCACCGCTGATGTAGTGTCAACAATGTCCTTTGTCACGACACCCGTTGTATCTCCGCAGCGTCTCAAACAAGCAGCGTGAGGTCCTCTCCTGCCTGTATTCCTTCATATTGAGCTTCAACCTGCATTTCATTTTCTAGTATTCATTTCATTTTTGTTAAGTATTTTCATAATAAGCTTTCCTGAACAGTGCTTGAAGTACAAACCGTGAATGATAATCACTACATTCACTATGTAAGCAGTTATACATATTCCAGATATTTTGTGTTCGTACGTAAGAGTAAATATGAATATCCTCTCCGAACAGTTCATCAGCCCCACCCTGAACTACGTCACGCTTGCCTGGTCATCTACCCTTGTCAAAAGCAAACAAAACAAAATTGCAAATTACACAAACCAAGTCCCTCAAAACAATCACTGCTCGCCTAGTCGTCGCAAATATTCAACACCTACAAAGCGAAACAGAAATACTCGGCTGGTGTTTCTTTGCAACAGAGCTAGATCTTTCCCATCCACACCACACAATAACCATCTTCAACTCGTAGGTTGAAACAAAAATCTTACCCCTGCTTCACAGGGGCTGGTTAGATGTGGTGTGAGTTTGAATGGAGAGAAATTGGAAGAAGTGAAGTGTTTAATATATCTGGGTGTGAACATGGCGGCAAATGGAACCCATGAAGCGTAAGTTAATCATAGGGTGGGTGAGGGGGCGAAGGTTTTTGAGAGCATTGAAAAATGTGTGGAATGAGAGGGGGGGGGGGCGAAAATGGGTATGTTTGAAGGTATTGTAATTCTAACAATGCTATTTGAATTCAGGGAATAGGCTACAGATGAAGATGGAAATGAAATGTATGGGGACATTATGTAGTGTGAGGGGGTTTGATCGCGTAAATAATGAAGGGTAAGAGAGAGAATTATTGGCAATGAAAAGATTGTGGTTGAGGGACCTGTAGAGAGTAGTCTGAAATAGTTTGGACGTAAGGAGAGAATGGGTGAGGAAAGGTTAACAGAGAAGATGTAAACAAAGGAATAGAAAGCCGTTCAAACAGCAGCGGACAAATGGATCCTTTCATGGTTGTTTGTGATACTGGAAGATATGAGACACTTAGAGAAGTGTGGTAAAAGTTAGAAAGCATACAGATAAAGAAGGCATACAGTTATGTGTCAGAAGTGGAGGGAACAAAGAAAAGGGGGATACCAAATTGGAGATGGAAGGATGGAGTTAGAAAATATTTTCAGTGCTAGGGGCCTGAACATTCAAAAGGGTGAAAGGCGTGCACGGGATAGAGTGAAGTGGAACGATGTGATGTATAGGGAGTCGACGTGCTATTAATGTACTGAGCCAGGGCATGTGAAGTGGCCAGAGTATAGCATGGAAAGATCGATGGGGCCTGGTTGTGGATAAGGGGCTGTGGTTTTAGTGCATTACACATGACAAGTGGAGAATGGATGTGAGCTTATGCTGCCTTTCTTCGTCTGTTCCCGGTGCTACCTAGCTAACGCAGAAAAGGGTGATCTAGTTGGGATGTGAGCCAATATGCACCTTATATTCCCTTTCTTGATAACTGTGGTGAGGCACCGAAATAGAAAGCTGGCTGCTTTCTCATCCTCAGTTGATCCGGTTAGTCGGGAGCCAAGGACTTTAGAAATTGAAGCGTATTCTTTCCCAAGTCCCAACGTCTCCAAACCAAATGAAACACAAATACTGTGGTCCTAAGGCCTAATAATTCATCTTCTGCTATTTCCTGTGGTCTGCACTGCCAATTGATTTTGTGTTGTGATTTCTATATAATCATCTGTCAAGGTAGAAGCACTTGTGTAGCAGCTGTCTGCTCATCTCCTCAGACATATGATGCTACACCGCTTGTCACTGTCAACAGGTATGAGGGGCGGCGGCTCTTTTTCCAGAGGACAGTTGATAGAAGCAAAACCTCTTAAAATGGTGGTGACTTCATTGTGCCAGAGCTACCGTCTAGCACAGCTCTCTCAACTGAGTCCATATCGGCCTCACTTCTCAGCCACTATCTTTATCGCAGACACAGTGGTATTCAGAGTAATTAGGAGCACAGAGACAAAGGGCTATACCAGAACAAAGAGCATGTAGATCAAACTGTGTGACAAGGGAAGTGTTTGAAACGGCATGTAAGAATTCCTGCAACAGAGAGGGGCCTTACAGCTTGTAGGTGGGCCATCCCCCCTGGCTCTTTAGTTTGGTGGAACATGGTTTAGGCCACACCCTTCGCGATGAGTGGATCCCACTCGGCTTGCTTGTGCATCACTGAATTATTCTAATCTTAGGCTGCAGAAATTAGATCGCGATCGTATGCACCTGTAGAGCTCTACACGGCCTCCGGCTGTATTCCAGACCCCAGATAGCCTGAGTCTGCAGTGAGAGACGTGAAGGCTGGAATGGCACTTTGGGAGGCAGGAAAAGTCATCTAAACGAAGGTTTGAGGACTTTTTAATTGTAGACGTCAATATTTTGTCATATTATCTGAGTTTGCCTCTGTTGAAATTTGGTGAAGGGGTGAAGTAGTAGATTAATGTTGGTAAAGAAAAACGATCGTGATTATCTGTGTTGTGGATTATTTCTTCCATTCCTTTACAATATTCCACTTCCTAACATGAAATGTCGTCAATGGCTCTGGAGCCCAAGGGTCCACCAAACAGAATGCTGCCTTCCGGGGTAAGTTGGAGCTCTTGGCAATGCTGCAGACAAGCTGTTTGCAATATCTGTTGGTGAAGCGTATGATTTTGCTCCTGGAGAGGTTTCTCAAGGTCCTTTACAAGAGATAGGTCAGCAGGCGAACTCTGGAGAACTTGCCAAGATGCCATCATCCAAAAGCCAAATGCTTAGCTCACTCGATGCTGTCTGTATTTACTTTAGAGGCTTGGAGAATTAGAAAAGGAGCAAAGGGATCACCTTGCTGGACCCCCTTCAGCTAAATTCATCTCAGGCTTACCAAAAAACCAAAGTCGTAGATGCGCTGTAGCACATATGAAGGAAAGTGGGAGTAGCTCGACTGATGTAAGCGTCTCTTCTTGAAATGCTGAAAGCAACCTGGCCAAGTTGCTTTGGACTCAGCAAAATGGCTTCTTCGCTAATGCTACTTTTGACAGCCTCATTGGCTACTGGACGGTAAGATGCATTACCGATGGGATTGGGTCTAAAGAATGCACAAAAGTACCATGAAGTATACAGTCTTCTTAACTTACAAAAAAAGAATTCCCAAGTATTCGTCCATTTCCCAAGACCCTTTCAGGAGAAAATAAGGAAAGGACAGATCAGAGAATTACATTTTTAAATTCAAAAGAGGAAAAATACTCCTCGCCTGACTCACGACCACCCAGAGAACGAGGTCGCTCACCTGATTCACCGATATCTGAGGAATATGGCCTCTAACCTGACCCCACGGGAATCCATCTTGGATTGCTATCCGAGGTGGCTCTTCTTATACCAAGGACCACACATAGATATACTGTACTATTATCATTCCACTTGACCTTGAGGCCTTGAAAATTGGAGAAGAGCTTGGGAAAACACTACTTTTTCCTATTTTGCTTTTCCAGAGGAAGGAACGGAGACGGGGGCCAAGTGAGAATGTTCCCTCTGGGACTCAGTCCTCTGTTCTTGGAGCTACCTCACTAACGCGGGAAATGGCGAATATGCATGAGAAAAAAAATAAATATATATATATATATATATATATATATATATATATATATATATATATATATATATATATATATATATTCCCTCTGGTCCACGGGAAAATGAAACAATCAGTTCCAAGTGCACGCTCGTATTATGATCACACCATCAGGAGAGACACTAGAAAGAAATATACCAATCAGTTGATATACATGGAAGAGACGTAGCTTGGACGCCATATACTTGATCACGCTCTCAATTATGACCTTTACAGTATATATATATATGTATATATATATATATATATATATATATATATATATATATATATCCCTTCCAAGCAGAAAGGGCTTCTGAAAAGCCGAAACTGTGTTGGATTCGAAAATAGTGTAGATCAGGCGTTCTTAGATCAAGGCGGCCGGACTCAGGCAGATTTCAAAACTTGATAAAAGGAGAAACATTAAGATAGAAGAGGACTTAGACTTTACATCTTTGTTAAGATAACTGAAAAGAAAAAGCTAAGATGGTATGGAAGACTAGAGATATGTCCAGAAGTATGTGACCTGGTGCTCTTAGCGAAGACGTTCAGCAGGACGCCCTAGAATGAAGTGGGTTGAAGGCATCCAGGAAAACGCTCAAGGAAGTTGAAAACAGAGTACGAGGACACGAACGAGTGGAGAAGATTGACTAGGGGCGCCTACTGACAGACTATCTGGCGTCTAGTAAAAGGAGAAAGGAATATGTGTGTACACGTGTGTGTGTGTGTGTGTGTGTGGTGTGTGTGTGTGTGTGTGTGTGTATGTTTGTGCATATAACTCTCCATCGTGCACGTGCACCGCGCGTTTATCAGTCGTCCTTATGAAGTAATTTTCGTTCATCCTTGACCTTGACCTTGTCTTACACAGTTTATTAGAATAATGTAATGTTTGACACAGTCATCCAGTTATAATGTGTTTTAGCCTCAGTGACGTATTGATAGTGACAAAAACGCTCATCTTCTGTGTCACTAAGCATATTTTATTGTCAGTAATTACGCTGATTACTGAACCTTATCAGCGAACGATGAATAATCTCTTGCTCACGACAAACGAAACATCTAGATTTAGGTGAATGCTTGCCCATACGAAGGACAGTAGACGTCTCAACCCAAGGAAGAGAATGTCATACAACAAGTATTACATGTACACACACTACCCGTGTGGCGGACAATGTTTACAGTAAAATGAAGAAACTAACACCTCCTTAACTATCATATTTATCATCAGTTACAACCTTACCTTAATACTCTGGAAATGCCATTCCAGACATAACTTACTTCTGAGTGTAGTGAGAGGGGAATAGCTTGTGATTCCTTATCTGTTGAGAATATGGGTTATCAACATACATAATCTGACAGTTTATAAGATATGCAATGAATATGGCTTAAACCGAGCTACGCTTAAAGCAAGATGAGGGAACGATGATTGCGTTGCGTGAGGCCATCCAGATGTTGCGCTAACACCAGCGAGGCCCAGCCAGCACCAGTGAGGCCGATGAGAGGTTTGACCAGCACCAATGAGGCCAGGCAGAACCTTAGTCAGCACTAGCGAGGCCAAGCAGAACCTCAGCCAGCACCAATGAGGATAAGCAGAACCTTGGCCGGCACCAGTGAGGCCGGACAGTCTTGGCCAACACAAGCGAGGCCGGGCGGAGGTAGGACCAGCGGCAGTAGGCCAGGCTCGCGTGAGGAACACCGGTGATCCATTAATTAACAGCTTGGCTTTGGTGGGGTATCGAATATTACCTCGTTACTGCCTCAGATGGTCCCTCTCTCGCGTCGACCTTAGGTTATCGACCAGTAGCTGATCACTCCTCATGACCGGTGTGCACTGTAACAAACATGGCCATCGACCTCCCCAAGGTGGCGCGAGAGAGGTCGAGATGGGAGGTCGAGAGGATACTTACCAGGTCGATGAGTTGGGAAAGTCTGAGCCTCATCCAGACGGTGATCTTGTCGGTGTTGTTTTGGACGGGTCGGATGAGGCGATTGTATGAGGTCAGCAGATCGTCGTAGAGTCGCTTGGCGTCCGGATTGGCCTGGCACGTGGGCGCCAGCACGCCCACTACCACCCACGCCACCACCCAACCTAGAGCTGGGCGGAGGGCGTGGGCGTGGGCGGGGGCGTGGGTAACGAGGGCAGGTCGGGTCATGGTAGAGTCACGTGGGTGGCGCGCAGGCGCACTGAGTACGAGCGACACTAGGGATGAACGAGCATGGTTGCGTTCAGCAGAACACCTACTAGATCCTGGGCGGTGAGGGCGGCCGCGGGCGTCGGAAACAGGCCGTGGGCGCGCAAAAAACGGGTGGGGGTGAGGTAGGTAACACGGGAGCACATGAACGCCGTGCGCCCGGGCCTGGGGTCGGGCCAACACTGAGGCAGGCACTCGCCGCCAGTGCCGCCTCTCGCAGCCAGCCGCCCGCCCGACCTGCCCAGCTGTGGCACCTGCCTCGACACCCCAGTACTCCTGGTGATGGCATCTACACCCTAACATGTGTCATCTTATCGTCATACATGTTGCTTTGTTTCCACAGTTGTAACTTTCCTACATGACCGTTATCATTACTTCATTGACTTGCCCGGGCTGCTGTGGCAAGTATATGTACTGTCTCAGCCAGTGATTCGTCTACCACTACTGTTACACCTGTAGCAATGAAACTTTTGCACATGTGTCTTGGCTGTCACGTCTATAACGTGTGACATTACAACGGTGCACTTTTAGCACGTGAGTTACACATAACTAGTGAGTACATATACATGTAACTTGCTGTAGGGACGGACGTGTTATATCGCTAACTTTCTCATTATATGTGGAGTTCTGATCATGCTACTGATAGACAGAGAACAGAAGTATTGGAAGAATGAATAAATCAAAACATAATGTAAGTCATTAGATCAGCAAGGATGGACGAGCCCTTACATCTTACAATCGTTCAAGAGGCGGCAGAGTACCACTGATTCAGGGATGACTACAACAACATCAGTATAAACAAAATGTAAGACTCACCGTGAGGGACTCAGGGGAAGAAGCCGCCGTACATCAAGGCCAAGTAGTGATGGAGACGCCCCAGCGTTACGACACAATCAGCTAATGCCTCCTGTCGTAAATGTCTGGGAAAAATATATATCTTAATGCTACTCTGTCCACACCGGAGGCCTCAGTACCGTAGAAATAGAACATGATTTACATGGGACACATTTTCGGGAATCTTGATTCTTAATTTTTTTCGCTAAGAATTTACGTGTGAGAAACAGGTATAGTAAGTATATATATATATCGGCTTTTTTCAGCTGTTTGATGTAAAAGACTGTAAATACGTTATTTCCCATCTATCACCACAACCCTCTCGTCCTGAGGCACTTGTACCCCGACGCAGAGCGAGGCGTCACAGGCAAAATCTCGTACACGTGATATCTGAAGGGCTGAGAAGATGAGCCGCTTGAAAGCTCCTTTCAAATTTGACGTGTTGAGACCTGCGGACGTCCACCCTTGTGTTGAGACCTGCGGACGTCCACCCTTGTGTTGAGACCTGCGGACGTCCACCCTTGTGTTGAGACCTGCGGACGTCCACCCTTGTGTTGAGACCTGCGGACGTCCACCCTTGTGTTGAGACCTGCGGACGTCCACCCTTGTGTTGAGACTTGCGGACGTCCACCCTTGTGTTGAGACCTGCGGACGTCCACCCTTGTGTTGAGACCTGCGGACGTCCACCCTTGTGTTGAGACCTGCGGACGTCCACCCTTGTGTTGAAACCTGCGGACACTCTTGTGTTGAAACCTGCGGACATCCACCCTTGTGTTTTCCATATTCTGTGTCCCTCCATAGGGCAGGGTGGCGCGTGGAAAACACTGTCTTGACTCAGACTTAAGGAAGGCAAGAGGAGCAAGCATTGAGAACCTCAAGGTACAATGTTTCGTAACATCATAATGATGTGTGTGACTTATGTTCCTGATGGTGTTCCTCAGTATATAGGGTTGTCGTCAGCAGCAGGACAGTAATGTACAGAAGGTTTTACCAAGTCCAGCCACGCACCGTCCTTGCCGGAGATACGTCATCGATCCACTCACGACTGTTGGGAAAATATCTTCTCGCTTCTCGCGATTTTCTTTCTTTTTTCGCAAATGTTTTGTTTTCGACACATTAGCTTTGTGAAAATCATGAGGTATCGTAGGTTTGTTAGAGGCAAAGATGAACAAGTTCTGCTTCATATCTGGCTTAGGTGAACGATCAGTCCAATAAGGAAACTGTGACATTGTAATTTACTGAATGGAAACAGAAAACATCATGGATTCACTTGAAACCTTTTCACGGGACTTAACATATTTGATATTAAAGCTGATACTGTCATCCCTCGGTGGACCGCTTCTCGTACCTGGTCACAAAGGGTAACGTTATAAGCCATGTTGTTCCATCATGTTAGGATGCAGTGAGCAGCAGTAACGTGGCCGTCTGTCCTCGGGAACTGTGTTACGGATATCATGTTGTCGGTCTGTCGGCTGAGGCTACTTTCACGGCATATTATCCGGTGGAGGCCGCCTGGGAGTTGTTCCATGATGGGTTGTGGGGAGTGAGAGGAAAGTAAGGAGTTATGCCCGAGGATGGTATGTGGGTCATCTGGTGTGGATGCCTGGTGAAAAGTTTTCCATTATGGAGGTGTTTGACGAAGGTCTCTACGGTTAGGGACGTCTTTGTTGTGTCTGGTTGTGTGTATATTGGGCTGCTGTCTCCTGGAAGGAACGTTGAACGTCGATCGGCCTATCATCGCCACCAGTAGGCTGGTGTGGGTGGAGGAGCTTGATGCCCTCAGCATCTCCAAAGAAATCAGGAGTGCTCGCTCTTCTAAGACTCGTTTTCTTTTTACTTGAATAACATTTGAACGTTAGATTTTCTTGATTCATTACCTCGTGTTTTCCAGAAGTGTATAACCTTCTTTTCGTTGTGGATAATGTGGGAGTGCGTTGGACTGTTTGATGGTGTGTCGCAAGGATGATGAGGTGGAGTGGTGGATGTTATTGGGAGGGACGAGCTATTGGATGTTGTGGTATGGGTCTGGGTTAGACTAACATACCACTAAACATGGCAGTCGGGGCTTAGCTAGCTACCCCAGCTGTTCATCCTTTTCTTAGGTGATCGTCGATATATGGGTGCCTGGAATGAGCTGGAGTAAATAGTTTACGTATAATGAATGTAGTGCATTGAACACAAACTTCCATAAAACATACAATATTCTCCCGACAGCAGGATTCGAATCCCGTCATGACTTGTATGGAAGCGGGAGACGCTGAGAGATTAGATTATTGAATATATATATATATATATATATATATATATATATATATATATATATATATCAGTGATCGCTCCCTGAGAGAAGTACTACCCCAAATTCCTTAGCGTGAGGATAAGCCTCAGATTCTTGCGACTCACATTTCCCTGGCGCTACACGGAGAAATCAGGTGTAGAAGCTCTGGTAATGTGCCAGGGAGGCTGGGGCAACGGAGGGCGTAAATCGGCTGAGCCGAGGAAATTTCCCTCGTTTCAGAGAATTATAATACAGAGTGTAGGAAGAGAGAGAGAGAGAGAGAGAGAGAGAGAGAGAGAGAGAGAGAGAGAGCACAATAGCTAATACTGTTTACCAAGCACAATAAACGTTAAGTCTAAAAGAGAATCTCAAATAATTTCACCTAATAATCACCATAAAATGCTACAGCACTTTGGTGTTCCACTGAATTTTTGGCTCAGTATTCTGGTTAGGATTTATTTGCTAATTATAATTGTGGAATATATTGGCGAAGAAGCAGATGCTAAAAGTGGCAGTATTGTACATCTCTTTATAAAGGACATTCAGCCTTAAGTGCTTGTATACTGGTGCACAGTTCTCATCTTTATATATATATATATATATATATATATATATATATATATATATATATATATATATATATATATATATATATGTGTGTGTGTGTGTGTGTGAGATATAGGCTTCCATTCGGCTGGAAATACACAGTTGAGGTATTACAGAACTGGGAGGTCATGATAGTTACTAGTTAGCTAATCATATAAGATCTTAAGATCAGGGTAAGCTGCTAAGGTCTACACAGACATGATATTGTGCAAGTTTGGGTATAACAATGGGACCTTTTTACACACCTAGTTTTTGTTCTGTGAAGTTTAAATTTCCATGAGGAAAAATAATTTATTCTGATCAATCTGGTTGAATTTTTCGTGATAATCTTTTTAAGTGAATCAAAGCCAAGATTTCATGTATACATACGAGTCGTTATGCAGCCATGAATGACACTGCTTCATGGTTAATAGCAGTGAGTTCTTTGTGTTCAACAGCTATACAAACAACATATCGTTTGTAATACCTTCCCCATCCCACTAACCTTCTCCACTTCACATATTCCTTGATTACATCCATTACATCCATTCTGCTTCTGAGTTCATCTGGAAAAGAGCTCTTCTCACCGTGAGTAATTCACCGTTTCATAATATCTATTCCAGTCGTTTCCAGCATCTTGGACCGACAATGAAGCAACATCTGGAACCCCCTACACCATCAGTATTAGAATTAGCTTTGGTAGAACTCATGTGACATCCGATTCCCGGGCCAGTAGTAGGAGACTGAAGTAATGCTACTTCACGCGAGAGTTTGAGACATTTAGAAAGAAAAGGTCTCGTCTCTAGGCAAAGTAATCTAAAGTTTTAATAGCGGTTATGTAGATGGAGAAGAACTTTCCTTAGAAAGGTGGGACTATGACCTTTGTTCAGAGAGATAGCGCGGGGGACAGTAGAAGCTTAGCGTAAAACCTTTCATAATACTGTGGGGTCTAGAGTAGAACGCTGGTCCGTCGTGTCTCACATTGTAACCTCAGCTGGCGTGAACATCACCTGCTCGCTGGTTGTTTGATGTTTACATTCTGTGAAATATCAGAGAAAATGGGAATTAAGTTTGATGTTTGACATGTTAAGAGCCGTCACTACATCAGCAGTGTTTACGTCATTGAAGAGAATATAGTCGGAGATTCCCATGAACAGAAGTGATGTTTATATGTTCCGATGTTTATCTGTACCGCAGTTGATGACTGTTACCCACTGACACCTTCCGTAGGCTGCTTTCTTACCACATGGAGAACATCATTCATTTCTGCCATCACTCTTGTCTGATAAATTGCAAATTAAGTCGGAGTTACTTAAGACCTATACATTTCAAGTGTCTGAAATTATTCCACAGTGCCATAGACTCAAGAGACGTTTGTAAAAGTCGAAAATAAGAAAAGCAACTCAGAAACTACACATCAATGAAAAGAAGACCCGAGGTTGTGAGGCGGAGAATATTCTGTGACGATTTTTCACCGTAAGAAAGAAATATTTAAAATGATGACTTGCTCTCAGACAGAAGAAGGATGGTAGAAGTCGTTATGCAGTGATTTATGAAGACGCACCCAACATTATTCTAAACTTTTGTGTGCTGTAAGGTTTTATTTACGTCTTACTCACCAACCTCGCTGAAGGCATCACGTGACTTTTCTATACGAAAATATATTTCGATCTATGCAGGTGTGTGTGTGTGTGTGTGTGTGTGTGTGTGTGTATGTGTGTGTGCACGTAAACGTGTTTGTGCGTCTTTCTGATGTACGATAAGTAAGCATTGATGTAAGCGTCAGGCAGTAGTTGTCTGGCCACATAATGATCATCATACAGTAAACGTCACACAGATATGTTCCTCCATCATACCGTCGTTGTAGGAACACAGACGATGATGATCTTTAACCTGGTGGTGTTTGAACATTTGGGGAGATAGGAATTGCTCCCCACTCCTCTGAGCAGCAGAGGTAAGTTAGTGTATATCTTTCTAATTACCAGACTACTTGATGACGTAGTTTGGTGAGTACCAACTCAAGCCAGCCAACCGCCTGAGGCCTCTGGGGTAAATTAGTCTTATATACCTAAAGGGGAAGTTCCTCCCATGCTCCAGGTGGTCTTGTTGTCCTGACACAGGCTCCTGTCAGCTCTCTCTCTCTCTCTCTCTCTCTCTCTCTCTCTCTCTCTCTCTCTCTCTCTCTCTCTCTAAGCAGTATGTGTTCCCCCATTTTCTCTCCCATCTTTCCTCACCATCTTCAGTGCCCCATACGTTCGCTGCCTGCTTCCTTATCCTCCTTCGCTGCTGCTCCTTTGATGTCTTATCCTCACCAACAGTCCACCAACAGCTACCTCTTCTCTCCCTCTCTCTCTCCACCTCCAGCCCCCTCCACCTGCCCTCAGGGGACTGCCTGGCCCTGCGTATTACCGGCTAATTAACAGATTTACTCCTGATCTGCCAAGAGCTCCCGGTGTGGCATAGCACTATGTTACACTGAACATGATACTCGTTCTCTGCTGTTGTTGTATGATGGTGTATGTTGCTGTATGATGGTGTATGTTGTTGTATGATGGTGTATGTTGCCGTAATGTTTGTGTTGTTTTGTTGTGTTATGAAGAATAATGTCTCATTCCTGACCTATGAAAAAGCACATTGCTTTCTTTTTGTTATATCATGTTTGCAAAGTTGCATTGTCACTACTGTGTACTGATACAAACTCGTGATCTTTTTCAATTGTGATGTATATTTTTGTGTTGCTGGTGACACCTACATACAAATGTGTAGCCATATCACAGGCTTGGTGTATCTTTTATGCCATACAGTTACCTCACATGTGCAAATTCTTTTGGCCGTGTGACAAGCGATCTAGATCATTAGTGGAATTAGTCAAATGATAGATAGAATTATTACTCATATTATCTTCGATTCGCACATGACTGATGTGACCTTTTTAGAAACCTTTTGGGGCTAAAATTGGGAGCTGTACGATACAGATCCATCCGTATGTGAAGACTGAACCCGCGATCACTGTACATCGTCAGAAACATGTAGTAGATACTGAAGAATATCCTAATCACACACCTTTGGTAGACAATACAAGTCTGCAGCAAGGACAAGAAGAGAATGCCACTGTGTTCAGGAACATGGTAGCAAACATACTTTTTCAGACATAGAAGATCTGCTCCTCAACTTTATACCGTCAGCAAACAGATGGTACATGCCACAAGTTCCGTTCCCTCGACCAAAAATACCCACCACCGTCGCCGTTCACTTGGACTTTGGATGCTGGCGCTAAAATGTTTCCGAGAGATCACACGAACGGTGGGATTATATCTTGTGCTGAGCCGAAGGAGAGGGAGGAGGTAGGTGCGGAGGAGAGAGAGAGAGAGAGAGAGAGAGAGAGAGAGAGAGAGAGAGAGAGAGAGAGAGAGAGAGAGAGAGATGGCAGATAGGTTGAGAGTATGTAGAAATAGGAGACAAGGATGAACGGGAAAGATGAAGAAGGGAGAGTGGGAAAGAATGAAGGAAGGAAGACGGTTGTCCAGATCCGCAGGATTCTTTATGAAGTTTTCAAGACGCAGCAGCGAGACTGTAGGTCATTTTGTGCTTCTTTCCTTCTATTGATCCCCTGGTGGCTCTGTAGATGGCTCGGTACAGGGTTCGGACCCAGCCTTCTCTATCTCCTGCCAAATATTATACACTGTATTTGCATCATGATTATACCTTGTCCTACAGTGTAGCTCTTATTAGGATATATATATATATATATATATATATATATATATATATATATATATATATATATATATATATAAGGTTGAACTTCTCTCGCAGGGTTTAGTCGAATCATCATCAGGAACTGGGTTATCGTTCGTTTCGAAACCAATTAAGTAACTGGTCCAACGGTACGGAATGGTTAGGCAGCTAATAACGATCCAGTCGTTTCCTATGAAGACCGCCTGGCACCTAAATGAATATCAAATGACCCTATGAGCTTGGTCACGCGAGCGGGCAGTAAGAGAAGAGATGAGATGAGAGGGGAGCTGGAGAGTGTATAGGCTGGAAGGAAGAGATGAGAAGGTAGCGACAGAAAGTGTACTACCTGCATAGCATGGTTGGTATCGTGTCCAGCCAGGAGCATGCAGACAATACCCACCTGGATTTCTTGTAGACTATCGCGGGTTTTAGGATTGTTTCGCTTCTTGAAAGTCTTTAGATCTGTTGTTGACATTAGAGCTTATTGAGAACTCCGTACTTCACTTAGTTTGATGGGAACCTGTAGCTTAATGAGTCTGCTCTGCTTTCAGGTATCTGGGAAGCTCTAGGTATTACGGTGGTCTCCACGTGAGTCATAAACTACAGTTATTCTCAAGCCCAAATATAGTGTAGCCTTCAGATCGGCTGTTACTTCCACGTTTTCTGTAGCGACGGGGAGGTATGCTGTAGCCAGAAACTCGACTTCAACCCTCAGGTTTTATGTGAGCTGTAAATCTTGTGTAACCTGTAGGTATGGTTTAGGTTTGAGAAGCGCTTTTGGCTCAGAGTATTTTACATCGGATAAATCATTTATAACTTCCAGATGTGCTTTAAGGTATCCTGTTGTAGCTTACAGGTCTGCTGTAGCTTCAGGATCTATTAAGATCTTTAAGGCTTTTGTAGTGTGTAGGTCTGTCGTAGTTCCCAAGTCTGTTCTACGTTTCCTGTAGCCTGTATGTCACTTATAGATCTTGAGTCAGTTGTGGAGTTTGGCGTTGCACTTCCAGAGTTTTTTTTACATCCACTCCATCTGTTGTGTACGCACCGTGGCGTGCACTTGTGAGGCACAGGAACTTGTATGACCTTCTGGGGCCAATGTTGGACAGGGTCTGGGACATACTACGCTAATGTTCTGACGCTACATGGTCGATGTTAATTCATACCTAGTCCCGCTGGTGTCAACTCGTCATACCACCTACATAGTATCGTCCAACGGGAAGTTTTTGTTTTCATGTTGCTAATTCTTGTTTCAGTTCTCTGGTAGATTGTTGGACTGGCTGTAGCACCAGTTATCTCCTCCATACCAGGTCTAGCTGCAAACTTTCATTTTTACAACAACTCAAGCATGCTGGCTGAAGCGTTTCATCAACTCCTTCAGTCCAAACATCCTCCTCTAACTCGTTCTTTCTCGTAGTCTTGCTTCTTCATATGGTAATGGTAGGCACAGCAACACAGTCATTAAAGTATCTTGCTCGTAAGCCCCAGGATCAGCCTCTACTTTACGGAATATGTAGATAAACAGTGAAAGATACAGTAATCAGAAGTTAGTGTCACAAGCAAATTATGGTTCACTGTAAATGTAAACTGTGTAAAATTTACAAGTAGTGTAAATGAGCCTTGTGTAATCCAGCTTTAAAATGCTGCAGCACCAACAGTAACACTATATTACATGCTGTATAAACAGGCTACGATATTTTCGTTCAGTGGAATTCACAAGAGAATTTATTGAGCAGAACATTATGAAATACATTTTTCAGACTGCAGTAAAACTAATCATAAAACAACATGACATTTTCATGTGTGTTTCATCCGCAAGAACCAACATACACAAATGTCGCTACCTTAAAGTCTTACCCAGAGTGACGTGGTAACATGTGTGGTTCCTGTATAACGTGTGGCGCACCAGAGTGGTAACACCTTTCCTCGTTGTACCAGATGGACGCCTCGGGGAAGACAGTAGTTACGTAGAAGTGTAACAGACCAAAGATCTCAGAGTTTTGCCTGAGTTATTATGCATAATACTGCAGTGATTAGCATAGAGAGATTGTTAAGTTTTGTGTGGCCACGGTTAGCGTAGAGATTGTTGGACTTTGTGGGGTAGAGATTAACATAGTCAGATTTGTATAATTATTTTGAGTTTGAACTGTGATAGAAATAAGAATGGAAATTAGACGTTCATAACGAGTGCCAACTTTATCAAACTTTGCTGTTTTGAATTGTGTCTTGACGTGACAGAACGCTTCTCACTGTATGAACTTCAGATAACATCAGGAAATATACAAATGAAAATCGTTTCAGCGTTCTCTTTGTGAGAAGATTCATTATTAATACTGATTGAAATTGTGTACAAATAACAGACAATTCACAAGATCTTATTTTTAATAAAGAAACGACGAATTCCATGGATTTATACTGATATATCGCACTTCTGATCATGTAACTCTACAGTTACGTAAAACTTAAGATCGCTTGAGGAGAACATTGTGTGAACATGTCCTCCGTGGTCAGTCTTGGTATAGGATGCCACACAAGCCTGGGACGGGTGTGGTGTGAAGGACCCAGGTCCTGCGCGGGTCACAGATCACACTGGCTGCTCTTTTGACGTGACGGGTACCCTCGCCCAAACCCTCTGCCATGCGATTCGTCTTCTGTGTTGACTCTACAAACACCGTCCTTACCTGCCACTTGGCGCCCATCCCTAAGGTGCTGACACAGTAGCTGTCTTTGTCTGGGATGTCAAAAAGATATCTTCCTCTGAAGTCTAATTTCTCATCTTCTTCCACAAACAAACAATGGAGTAAGTCTCTTGAGACAAAGTCAGCTATTTACTGGGAGGAGGTGTTGTTCCCCGGGAGCAGCGGCTCACCAGTCATGACAGAGGCACGAGCCAGCTTGGTGCTGGTGTTGCTCATTCACGTCGTCTCATCGCTTGAAAAATGAACCATTTATCAAAGCTTAGGCGCAACATAGGCGCTTTTAAGAACATTTTAGATTGTTCATCACAAACGGTAGATTCAGTATTTAGAAAGTTTATATTCACAATTGTTTTGCCTGGAATGATTAATAAGCCTCAGGCATTACCGGTAATCCAAGCATTTTGTAATTCTGAATTAAGTGACTGGAACCCCAATAACATCCCTTGTGTGAGAAAAAGATTACAACGTATCTGGGAACAAGAGCTAATATTAGCTCAGAATTCAGCGTCGGCAACAAATCATTTAGCGAAGCCAAACAGAGCAAGGCAGCAGTTACGGGGATGCGGTCTCACCGCAGATTGTTCAACGTGAAATATGGAGTAATTAGTTTATCGTGGCAGCAGGAAACTAGAGAAGGCTGGCTCTTCAGGACTTATTGTGGGCACTCACGTGGTGAGGAGGACGCAAAAGAAGGGAATGACACCTGCTCAGTGAGATGTGTTGCAGACGGAAAACTACAGATGTGCAAGAATCGAAAAATGAACATACGTAGGTACAATAGAGGCGGGAGCACAGAGGGCGTACAGTGGTGCAGGATACAGCAGACGAGTGTTGTAGGATGCTCTGGAGGCGGGAGCACAGACGGCGTACAGTGGTGCAGGATACAGCAGACGAGTGTCGTAGGATGCTCTGGAGGCGGGAGCACAGACGGCGTACAGTGGTGCAGGATACAGCAGACGAGTGTTGTAGGATGCTCTGGACGCACGATAATGGAAGGAAAACAGAGGATAAAGGCAGACAGTATCCTGACACGGGTGACGTCAGGTGACGGCGACAGATCTGGGAAGCCGGTTGAGGAGGAGAGGATATACGGAACACCAGCCAGCCTGGAGGGAACGCTCGGGTACACAGGGCCTGACCCAGGTGGGCCGGAAAGGTTAATAGAATCAAAAGCATCAAAATTCGCTGGGTAGCTTCACCATAGTGTTGGTTCTGGAAATATTTTCATCGGCCAACAAGGAAATAAGTTTTCTACACACAACGTGGTTTTGTGTGTACAATATGCCTGGCGTGAGTGAAAATGATTAATAAAGCGTTGGGATGGAGACTGGATTAATTAATGTGAGTTTATATAAACGACGAATATCTTGCCTCTGTGTTTCATCATGTCAAGTGATATTTGTCACCGTTGCACACGTCGGGACAACAATGTCCTCCACCTGGACTCAACATATATTGCCATTCGTTTGCCTGTTCTTGGTTTTTGATTTACAACATTGTCCCCACAAATGTTTCCTTGTTTATATAGTGACCTCTCTCTCTCTCTCTCTCTCTCTCTCTCTCTCTCTCTCTCTCAACACTATACATATAGTGTACTGGCCAGAATCTTTCGTGGGTGTAATTAAAATTAATATGGTTTCAAGACCCGATAATTAATTTCCGACGCTAGACAATGCCTTTGGGGTTTAATAAAGAGGGTATAATGCGTTTTATATTACATATAAACTTTTTTATAATCTTGATGAAAGTTTTTGATTAGACTTAGGGAATTTATCATCATGGGATAATGGGGAGGACTGGATAAGGAGTTTCAAGCAGAAATATATTTATAATTGATAATGATCATTTTGCCTGGAGACAAATGCCTTCAGAGATGAGGGTGAATTTGGGTTACTGGGATCTGATATTAGCAGAGCCCATGGTACGACCAGCAACTTTATTACAAGACAATTTTCTGTAACATTTTTTTTCGTTTTGATGTCCCGATATGAGTCCATCTCCTGATTCCTTGTATGTGTCATTATGTCATTATAGACTATGACTTTGCTGCCTCACTGAGTCCTTGTGTCACCCAGGAGTGATTTTGGTCCCTAAGACGTCATCACACTTGCACTACTGCTGCCCGTACATCTATTACACTTAGAAGAAAGCTTCAGTGTTCTGTCTCGCTGTATCATTAATCTACAGTGGTGATACTCGCTGCGTCACCAGGTTCTGTCTCACTGTATCATTAATCTACAGTGGTGATACTCGCTGCGTCACCAGGTTCTGTCTCACTGTATCATTAATCTACAGTGGTGATACTCGCTGCGTCACCAGGTTCTGTCTCACTGTATCATTAATCTACAGTGGTGATATTCCCTGCGTCACCAGGCTGACGGAAGCCATGTCATGTGCGTCAGTGCGTCGTGTCATTGTTGCCTGCGTATTCCTTCCCTCCTGTTTACGTGTTGTGCGTCGTTAAGCTGTGGGAATATATATTTTCCCTGAGTCAGTCGACGTTCCATTCCTCTTTCAGTTAAAGGATTTTGATTTCCAGTTATAGTGAATCCCCAACACCTGGTTTTCTAAATTTCATTTCGTACTGAAAGTTTCATAGGTTTTTGATGTAAAAAATTACCCTTAACATTACCTGGATTTATGATTAGTTTCTTTTATTCATAAGGCCATATATTTGCTTTGAAATCTCATTATAAATGTTGTACATCATGCTCAATAAGGATCTAGCATGAAAATAGCATAGTACTGCAAATATTAATCATTGTAATTACCGCAAATTTGTATGTAATTATTAGTAATCCGTTACTTGTTGTCCCGAAGATAATGTGTTGAAGACAGTCGACCGGTATATAGAGTAATGAAGCCCACTATAACTTTGTTTCTCAGATTTTGTCCATAAAGTACGCCAGTTGCTCTGGTGTGTCCCCGACCTTCAACAAAGCTTCACTTATACAATTAAGCTGACCATTTCTCGCAGGTAACAGCAGCTGCCTGGGTGTTACCGAGTTTCCTTTAATTATTTTGGCAGTTTTCTGGCCCCTTGATGTTGACTGAAGATCGAGACGAAAAAATGCAACAAACTTCACAGAGGAGAGCTACCGAACTGGTCCTCCAACTCTTCATCAAAGGAATGCTTTCATGTCTAAATTTTTCGGCACTTTGCTGAAACTGTACTTTTGGTTCACGTTCAGGAATTTCCCTTGTTTTGAGGAAAGTATTGAGAGAACCGCATGTGTGTGTGTCTGTCTGTCTGTATGTACGATGTATGAGAGTTTTTCTGTCCGTATGTTTGTCTATTTATGCATGGGCAAAAACTTTCTTTATTATAGGTGTCTGAGGCTATAATTCTTTATGACCCTCACCATCTTTCAAAATGTTAATGTTAATGAAAGCATATTCACTGTAAAGTTTCTCTGTTCTTCATTTACATTTGAGAGAGAACTCGTATGTACTTAATTACTTTACATTTCAAATCAAAAGTATTAAAGATCTCCATTATCCGCTTCATCTCCCTGGGAACTGAAGATGCGCCAGCAGCTGTTCCTGTGACAGCAGTACATGGTTGGCATATATCAATACACTGACAAGGGAACTGTGCATAAATGAAATGCCTGAGTTGTGTTTGCGTCCGGGACAAGTTATTGAAAATGTGAGCTGAATCTTGAGTGTCTAAACATGACTTGGAGGTAAAAGCAAAACGTCTGGATTAAAATCAAAATTTTGTGAATAGAAATCTTGTTGAGATGAAATATAGGAGAAACCTAAGTGAGGAAGAGGTTTGGACTACAGCAGCATGATATCAAGCGATGCTGAAACTTTGGATTAGAACCTATTGATGAAAAGGAGAATAAGGTAAACAAGTTGTGAGTATTGGAAATTGATAATTGGGTTGATGACAAGGAGTTGAAAATGAGACAAAATTGAGGGAGACAGCTGAAGAATTATGATGCAAGTAGGTAGATGATACTGAAGAGATAGTACTGAGTAGATAGATGATACTGAAGAGACAGTACTGAGTAGATAGATGATACTGAAGAGACAGTACTGAGTAGATAGATGATACTGAAGAGATAGTACTGAGTAGATAGATGATACTGAAGAGACAGTACTGAGTAGATAGATGATACTGAAGAGACAGTACTGAGTAGATAGATGATACTGAAGAGATAGTACTGAGTAGATAGATGATACTGAAGAGATAGTACTGAGTAGATAGATGATACTGAAGAGACAGTACTGAGTAGATAGATGATACTGAAGAGA
This sequence comes from Panulirus ornatus, assembly GCF_036320965.1. NCBI lineage: Eukaryota > Metazoa > Arthropoda > Malacostraca > Decapoda > Palinuridae > Panulirus > Panulirus ornatus. The sequence continues at coordinate 11,004,406 of NC_092294.1, read as the reverse complement.
CAGTACTGAGTAAAAACAAAAAGACATGTGGAGACCCAGCGTTGAGAATGAAAGCAAAAGCTCGGAACTGAATGTAGAATATTGATGAAGGGAGAGGGAGGCCAGACAGTTACCTACTGTGTAAATCTACAAGACTAATCGAACAAGTTTACTGGAGAATACTGTCATCAATAGATTGAATATCTGCAAAGTTCATAATACATTAACGTAACTCTTATAGTCCAATGATGTAGACAGCATTGCATTGTATTGTATTTTGTCTAGTATGATCTGTATGTATTTCAGGATGACTAGGTTTGCCGTCTGGTTGTGTGTGTGTGTGTGTGTCACAAACCCTTCGTGTCCCAGTCATACCACATGCACACCTCATCATTCCATAGGATAGACAGTCACTTGACCTGTATTAGATCACTTGTCATTATTGTTTGTGTCTGTCTAATACTAAATCGTTCTACTTCTCCATGTATCATGTCCGTACATGTGCCTCTCTCCGGACCATCTGTCGGCGAGAAGATTACTTCAAAGTTCAGTAACTACGCCAATGTTGAGGAATATAACCTTTAATTGCAATTATCTTGATACACATGATTAGTAAGTTCTGTGATGCTCTTCTAAAAGAAGTAGAATTTTCGTAAGGAAGAAAAAATCTTATTACTTCCGTGTCTCTGAGCTTGGAAATTATATATGGAAATTAGAATGCTCTCGTGAGGCTAGATAATTACCTTAGGTGGGTTTATGTTCGTTGGGAGAGGTAGTCATCCAGTGATGGTTCAATCTGTTGCCTTACCTTGTAACAGACGTACAGATAAAGAAAATAAATCATGTTTATTCTGATTAAAAGAAAACAGTCGACTCCCGTGTCATTTGTATCTTCTCGAGATGTAAGAATATAATAATGAGCTAAAATTTTAACCTTTACATATAAACAGTGATGAACACCGACTGTGATGGGATCACGTTTGTTTTGTTCCACACAGTCTCATTACCCGAAGAACATATATCTCCTGTTCTTTCATAATGAACATAATACACCCAATCAAAACCTTTCCGCTGTGCGCACGTAACTCTATATAAAAGAGGAAATTTGTGCCAAAAGATGCGGTAGATAGAGTGCGAGTAATGGCTCTATCCTCCCAAGGATAAGACAGGTTCTGGAGCCACAGTCAAGACTGCCTTGGGTTGTTGTGTTCTCCAGTAGGATATCTTATCTTAGATCTGGCAGCCAACATCCTCTCCTCCGACATCACAATGTGGTCACACTGATCACGTGCCATCAGTCTTCCCTCAACCCAAGACCTTTTATTGGCACTCCCGAAAAAAACATCAGTATTAATTCCGTTAGAGGTGGTGAGCCTGTGATGATGCAATGCATGATGACCTCTGCTGCATATTGTTTAAGGTCTCATAACATGACCAATCTTCTTCCCTCTCGTCCTCTACTTCACTTACTGTTGTTCTCTTTCGTGTTATTTTAGTAATTTTTCTTCAAGGTTTTTATTAAATGCTTTTCTGCTTTTTCTTCTCTTGTGATTGGTTTTCTAATCTGATACGAGAACTGTTAATGAATAGATGAGGATGTTGATCTTGCTAACTAAGTATGAAGAAAATGTCTGATTGTTTCATGGTTAATTCTTGTGTTCATTATACTTGTCCCACATGTCTGTCGCCCACCCACGTCCCCCGCCAGGGTGGACAGTAATGCCTCATTTCATATTCTTCTCGAACACTTGAGAAGTTGTCTAGTGTTTAAGACGAAGGATAATTCTCACATTCTCCCCTGATTACGTCTTCATTTCCTCTTACTTGTTATTTCCTTCTCCATCCCTGTACAACGATCTGTGATCACATTCTTCCAACAACTTTATTTTCTTTCTTCTGTAGTTCCTTCCTTCCTGCCTCTTCTTTTTCTTAACTTATTGACTGTATCTTAATCCTTTGTTCACCTTTCTCTGACTTTTTGTAATTAGTATTTGTAATTTTCACTGGAAGTTTCTTTATCTTTTAAACTGAAAATAGGTGTGTGTGTGTGTGTGTGTGTGTGTGTGTGTGTGTGTGTGTGTGTGTGTGTGCAACTAATAATTTTAAAGTTCTAGAATGTAGGTAGCTGGGATATAACTGTGTCTGATGTATCTTTTAGATTGTGATGTAGTAATTAGCATTTAGATGTGATGTTTCAAACTTTGCACAGAAATATTAGATTGTATCAAACGCGAGAAGCAAAGATCATATCGGTAACTTATGCTCGGTAATATGTTCACAACTTTGGCCTGGAGAGGGACCCCGGGGGGGTGAGTGTGGTGGTGGTGGTGGAGGACCCCGGGGGGTTGTGTGTGGTGGTGGTGGAGGACCCCGGGGGGGTTGTGTGTGGTGGTGGTGGAGGACCCCGGGGGGGTTGTGTGTGGTGGTGGTGGAGGACCCCGGGGGGGTTGTGTGTGGTGGTGGTGGAGGACCCCGGGGGGGGGTGGTGGTGGTGGTGGAGGACCCCGGGGGGGGTGTGTGTGGTGGTGGTGGAGGACCCCGGGGGTTGTGTGTGGTGGTGGTGGAGGACCCCGGGGGGGTGTGTGTGGTGGTGGTGGTGGAGGACCCCGGGGGTGTGGTGGTGGTGGAGGACCCCGGGGTGGGTGGTGGAGGACCCCGGGGGGGAGGGGGTGAGTGTGGTGGTGCGCTAAGCCATGTGGTCTGACGTGCACTTGTCATGGCCGCCAGGTGCTGCCACCTGCTGTTGACACCTCCCTCCCTGGGCTTAGCTGAGCCACCTGCTGCCACCTGCTGAGATCCTGGAAGTCCAGGGCGAGTGCGTGTGTGTGTATATATGTGTGTTTCTCTGAGTGTGCTGATGTATATAATTACCAGCGTCAAATTAACACGACGAATGAAGTAATCTGAGTCTGACTTCCATTTATCCATGTTTGATAACCATTTTCTTTGACGTTTGTATGACATTAGTATTAGAGTGGTGCTGCAGCGGTGATGAGCGTATCGATGTTATTCTCATTCATATTATTATTATCATTATTATTATTATTATCATTATTATTATCATTATTATCACCATCATTATTATTATCATTCTGTCTGGGGGGTTGGCCAAAACACTCCTTAATCCCAGTACAGTAATTTACAAAAACAAGAACTAGACATAAAGAAAAAGTTAAGCTACATCAAATGCCCACATTCATGTACAGGTTTTCCTCTTCCCACAAACCCACAAACACGACACTCAAACCTTGGTTAAGATACCAAACCAGACTTTCTAAAATCCAACAAACTGCTTAACTTTTTCTTCTATATTTCTATAGCAAAATCTAAACAAAGTCTCGCTCTGTGAAACTGATTCAAACGAAAATTCTCAGTTTTATCAAGGCTATGTGTCGTTTTTCACATATTATCTCAATAAGTCTATAGATTCATGTGAACAGCGAGCGATTACGTTGCGAAGCCAGCGGCTGAGAGCCAGAGAGCTAGGCTGGAGTTCATACGGGGAGGAAGGCAAGGTTGCGGACTCCGTCTTAATTCATCTATGATGAACATTTGTTTTCAGATGTCAGTAGGTGGACTGGGTACACACCGCCTCCACAACATCATTCAGACGTATGCTAGACCTGTGTAAGAGCATCTCTTACTTTGTATAGATATTCTTCCTGTACTTTTCTAATGTGATGATGTACAGTGTACAGCCGTACGTACAACAGCACAAACAAATGATGAGAAAATTTCGTGTACACCATCTTACACAAAGTATAGTGGACGCCTCAAAAGCATCACAAGAAAACTCAAACTTTTAAAAGTAAAAAAAAAAAACTGTCAACGCTTCAGATGAACAATAGGTATACTTTTCATGCGACTGGATGCATGTGTGAACGGAAACCTGTGTACCAAAGAAAAATAAATGGTACTAAAAGACATAAAACAGAGGCTACGAGCGATCAGAGAGGCGCTCGTGCAGCAGATTATCTGCTGAGCACAAGAGTCACAGTACTGTTGCTGCTGTGGCTAGTGTCATGGTGATGATCATAGTGGTGATGGTGAGCTTTGTGACAGCATGGGAAAGGAAGCTCCTGCCAACTTCATCGTATATGACTTTGTTTAAACGTTAATTTGAAAATTAAGTTCATCATCAAGTGTCACTTATACTGCCAGTGAGGACAACTGCAGACTTCCTGAACGGGTGATTCAGGGAAGGGAATGTCAGATGGAGGTGGAATATCTCTTTACCTGTGCATGGGTGAGGATTTTGTCTGTCTTTATTATGTTAACACAATATCCTGGTCTGATGTGTTCAGTCATCGTACGTACTCGTATTTACGTCATTCCTATCAGTCATCAAAAGTTCCTAAATCAACCCCGTATGAGAGATGTATTATGTGCAACGCAGCTGAACTTCGAAAGATAAGCTTTCAATCACACGGCGCTGACACGAGGAAGACGGTCTCTTTTGCTTGCAAAACGTCTCATTAGCGTGTGCTACAGGCTTCTGGTTTCTCCGCCAGGAATGCTTTAACAGCGAAGGGGGGTCGCCCCCTCTGCGACATGCCACATGACCCCCCCCCCCCCCCCCGGACCGCAAGAATGTCGGCATCGACAGCTACCCGATACACACAGCGCCCCCCCTCCCAAACTTTTTCCTCCAAGTGTTTAAAAGAAAGGAACAAATTTCACCAGTTTCCGTTCTTCAGATTCTGCCGTCCTCAGTTAATCGCCTCCACTTGAACATGATCCAAACTTAGGCTATGAACCAACTTACGATCAAGATGCTGATGAGAAGACTTATCTCAGTCTACAGTTGTGGTATGATCCCACTCGTGTCAGTCAACACCCCACGTTACCTCAGTCACCTCAGTCAACAGCAAACATGATCCAATGTCGTCGTTACAATCGAGTCTAATTAATACTTATTATCTCAATGTTTCTTGATTATGCAAATTAACCCTGCTTAATATTTCAAAAGCAAAAGAACTATTTCTTAATTAAGAAATACGCTGATACAATTAGATGCGCATAAGATTATCTTTGATAATGATAATAGAAACTAACCCCTCAGTGTATACTTCTAATATTTACTTGGACTGAAGGGCTTTCACTTTCCTATCCAAGAGCTTCTGTTGCTAATAGACACATTAATTTCATTCTGTCTAAATATTGTACCTTTGTATCATACATCCCACAGTCATTACTTATGTTACAAAACCTCTGCAGTTATATGGTACAGAAATCTGTATAGTTTTTGGCTTTGATATTCACTGAACGATCCTCTCCATTGACCATCAGTAGACGTACCACATTACAGTTGTTTCCCAAGTTTCCCTACAGTTACTGGGTCCTGGTGATCCTGCAGGCAGTTACCCAGAGCAAGAACCCCTAACCTCCAGCACACACGCACAGTTGACGTAGCCACAGACATACAAGAATAGATACATGAATGGATGATAAACTCCGGTGTCTGAGATTTGTGAGAACACGATGGAGTCTTATACATGAGTTCCCTGACGACGCTCTACCCCCTGACATCTAAGGAAGAAGATACAGCTTTACAGAATGTATGTGTGTGTGTGTGTGTGTGTGTGTGTGTGTGTGTGTGTGTGTGTGTGTGTGCAGTTTAAGACTACAGCTGACAGGCGCAGCTATCATTTTATCTAGATAAAACTTTTGCTAAAATATTGTTCTGAACTTTGCCTCATATAAAACGCCTCCTACATGAATGTGTAGACAGAAGCTGTGCAGTCTAGTAAGTGGCCGGGTGTCGACGACCTTTGACCTCGGTTGAGTTCATGTGGTGACTGTGAGAGCCGAGCCAATCATGTAAATTAAATCCGCTGTCACATAACTCCTCACAAAACATCAACATAATTATCTGAAAACAACAGAGCCCAGCAGACGCAGGCTTCCGGAATTATTATAGCGAGGAATTAAAGGCTTTTTATGAGTTATTAACCGCTGCAGTGATTAATGAAGTTCGTTCAGAGAGACACTGACTATAGGGTGATCAACCTGCTAAATGTATTATAAATATTCCCAGCGGTTAAACAAGGAATTGAGTATGATTCTTATCTAGTCTTTTCCATGATATTATATATATCTATATCTATCTATCTATCTATCTATATATATATATATATATATATATATATATATATATATATATATATATATATATATATGAAGGGGTGATTGCAGTTCAGGAAGGGTTCAGATAATCTAATTTAGTTCATTGAAACTTTACAATACACAACAGTTTCACGAAAGAAATCCATTAGTTGTAAACAATGCACAAAGTTTCACCTCCTAACACAAACACACAGACCTTTACACCTTATCTCTGACCTCGCACAAACACACACACATACAACTGGTGAGGAAAGGCAATAATCTGACCGTATTGATGTCATTCTTTGCTCCAGACTAAATCTTTTTGCAGTTCACAATGAGGACAGAATGTGCTCCAGTAACACCAAACACGAAGAGTTCTTAAGGTTGGTCTTTGATGATTTACATTGCCCATCCGTCTTTATCACGGCTGCAACTTGTCTATGAAGTTAGCAGGACGTGGCCACCTCTGCTACTTCGTACTTCCTTCATAGTTCAAGCTTATTCACCAATGCCCAGCTTAAGAAGCTTCTGACACATTTTCTGTGTTCCTTCCCAGTCAAGTCGCTGTTAATCCATTTTAGGAGACCTCCTTTGACCCCCAATTTCCATGTTCTGCTTCATTAATCTTCTGTGGGGGACATAATCAAAGGCCTCCTGATAATCTAATACATTCCACTCATTTATCCCCTTTGTTGTGTGTCGTTGCTTGCAGATCGTCACATACTTCATCCTGTAATTAACTTCCCGAGCATCTTGCAGGTACTGCTCGTTACATGGGTACTGGCCCTCAGTCAGGGTTATTCTTTCTCACATTATTTGCATATATGATGGTGCACCGTTGGCTCTCGTCCGTTCCGTTACAACAGTTCTTCAGTCATGGATATTTTGCACAATATCACCAAAGGTTTGGCAAGGGTTTCCCCACACTCTCAGGGGACAGATGGTGAGATGCCATTTGGACCTTGAGGTCTGTACGGGTCAAGGTCCTTCATGAGCTCCATCACTTCCACCGGATTAATTTCAGTGTTCTCTGAGGTATCTTCCCCTTCCCTAGCTGCTAGTAATGGCTCCTCCTGGGCTTCTAGTATGAGTATCCTGCAACAAATTACATTCACCTCCTCAAGTGTATCCTCGTTTGAAATGTGCGCGCGCGTGTGTGTGTGTGTGTGTGTGTGTGTGTGTGTTTGAGTTGGTGGGCGTAGTACATAATAAGCACAAATTGTATCCAGTCTTACTATATCTTCAGTAGAATATCATCTCATGGTGATTTATATGACGAATGAAAATTATAGGTATAATTTTGTAACCTTGTAGTGATTGATGTTTGATAGCTTTCCCTGTTTTGTGTAAGTTGACCTTGAGCGACGTACAAACAGTAATTATCAAATATTCAGAACTGTACATTGTTTTTTTTACTTTGTAATTCTTTTTACTACGAATATTTAATTTCAAACAAAGACGCTGTTTGCTATTTGCTCGTCAAAACGTAATGGTAAAGTCATTTGTGGACCGGGTCGCTGTCATGACTACACATATTATATGTTACTTATGAGACATAGAATCTAAGTGTAAGAAAACACTTAAGATATCAGAATACGTAGAAAACAAACACTGATGAATAAGTAAACAGGAAAACAAAGACCAGAGGAATAGATCCGATCTCGAAACCCGGAGGAAACGGAGGCAAATAAGCTGCGGAATTAAATTATTTCATCAAAGGAACACCCCAAATGATCCCCTCCCCTCTCTGCTCCCTCACCACCCGAGGAGGTGTTAATAAGGGGAAGAAAAGTATCTTTCTGACAAAAATAGAGAAAAATGTCACTGTGAGCCGGTGAGGTGAGGGGAGCAGGCCGAGAGAACGTGTTTCGGAGTCTTATGCTAACAATCCATTTTTGTCTCGTCTTGGAAGTGTCTCGAACATTTGCTTCGGTCGTTCACGTGAGACGTAACTCCGGGGATGGTTTGCTGGCTATCATAACACGAGGGTTACTCTCTCATCCTGAGGTGGGTTCTGAGATTATTGCTGTTGTGGTGAGGAGCCACACAATGGTACCTTGTGGTGGTGTGTGGCCATTCTGGTCCTGATGCCATTGTGGGGTAGTAATGTACTTGGTAATGACAGGGATGTTTGGACGGTTGGGACTGGAGTGGGACGAGAAGATAACACTCTCACTTCATGGGTGCTCCGCATGCTAGCCGCCTCAACAGATGGACCAACACATGGCTACGTGTCTCCTGTAAACTGAGGAATATTCAGACGCGTTTGATTTCTGGTATTCACACTTACTTGCCTTACTGACAGTACGTGTATCGTTATATACATTCTGGTGAGAGGAAAATGATTTTGTAAACAGATTCACACACACACACACACACACACACACACACACACACACTGGAATGCCAAATTCCATCACCGGGACGTAGAACAAAGTTATATTAGATTTTGTGAAATGTGCAACTAGAACGAAGAGTTGTATGTACCAACAGTAACATGTGGTGAGAAGGGGAACAGAGAAAGATTAAAGGAATTGTTTAAGAGGAGCTGCAGTAGAGAGAGGGAGGAAGACAGAACAAATACAGAAGATATAGGAAACTTGTGAGTGACGCTCCATTGGACAAATACAAGAGACAAAAATAGCTGCATCAGGTGATGGGAGCAGTAGACAAAGTATGGAAAAAACAATTAATAGAAAAACAAAATCCAGATGTATTTCAGAAATATATAATAGTCAGATTAATAGTAAGAAATTAGATTACTAGATGAAAGGACTTAGACATGAAAGTTATTGACACATAGGAAAACATATGCGAGCAAATGACCGAAAACATTTAGAGTATTTGTACGTTCAAGGACTCGAAGGTGCCATTACCAGGGAAGAGCAAGATGGTTCAGAAAATACTCACATTAATACTATGTAAGTCAGTAGACTCACGAAGGAATTAGACCATTACAAAGCCCATGGCCCCGTTGGTGCACAGAGATCCCAGTCAAACCATTGATGATGCTGTATAAGATGTCCCTAAATGAAGGAAATATTCCGATGTATCATTGCTCAATAGGTGACAGAGAAACGGCCCTGAAGTATATATCACTCACGAGCTTAACCTTTAAGATGCTGGAGAAGATAATTGGAAAATTGTTAGAGGAAAACTTGTATGGGATAAAGTTCCTGAGTGGGAGACGACATGGATTTAAATAAGAAAAGATTTTGTGTGACAAATCTACCAGACTTTTATATGTAACATCATAGAAAAATGATATGGCCTACAAATTTCTGTCTCACTATCCCATCTTTTCTAAACCAAGATAATCATTATTCCAGTGACAAGCGTCCTGCATAACAGGCAAGTGTTCGTCTGTACGTCACATTGTGTGATCATTACACTTCACTGTACACCGAGCACCCAACCGTTACATCGTCTGGCCTCGTCCTGGTACACGACACTGCATAGTGACCTCCCAGCACTACCTCACTTCTGCTCATTACTGTGCTGGGACTGATGGTGGGTCATGCATGTTGATGCCTTATCCGATGGGTCGCTTAGCGGGTCCTTCCCAGGCGTGTCATAACGAGTCTCTGTAGTCATGAGGGGGTCGCCGACCCTGGGACGTGAGGGGTCATGGGAGTCAGTAAGAGAGACAAGGAGTGAGTAAACAAGCAGGTAAATGAACGAAGGAGTACAAGAGTCGTGTGAGGTAGTGAGTCGTAATGTTGTCCTGAGTCTGTGTCGCCGCACGTACAGCTGTGTACATTGTCGTGGGTGTAATTAGTTTATGGGGGTCCCCAGAGATGGGGCCGGCCATGTTAAGGGTCTCGGCCTCCACCCATCTGGTGTGTGTGTGTGTGTTACTACCTGTTTGTGCTGAGTTTTTCATGTATACGGAAATAGAAACTTACACTCGCGGGCGTCCTCATCGTATTCTTGTTTTATTGCTATAGACTTTCCTTCAACATTCCGATGGTGGTCGCATTTACTTGTTGTTCACTTAACTTGTTCCCTGAGTCCACTGTCATGCTGCTGAAGATATGCTTCATCATGTCCCTTGCTACCCTCTCCTGTCATCTTGCTCTTGATTCTCGTCTAACATGAAGAAGTGCTTTACATCCACATCGCTCATGTCGTTATCATATACTCCTGAACTCTTCTTTCCTCGAGTGTGGGCAGGTTAGAGCTTTCCTCATTCTATCGCAGCTCATTCCACTCAACTCTGATACTATTCTCGGTGCATTCCTTTGAATTTCTTTCCAGCAGCTTGCTATGTGTCTTTTTAAACGTCTCACAGTCCACATGTTGCTCAAGTATTTTACTTTTTGCTAACTGATGGTCAAAGGTATATCAAAAGACGTAAGTTATGGTATAGACTTTACGAGAGGTGCAAATACTCTCATCAGTTTAGAACAAAGATGATAAAACCATAAATGTTAAGCAAGAAGAGATAGATTCAGAGTCAGGTGTTACTGGATACGAAAAAATGCCAGCAACTTCACAAGTCCTATGCGGTTCAGCGTAAACATAAATACTCAGTATTTACTGGTTGTTGTGTAAACTTGTAAAGGCCATTTCCCTAAACATTTTATAGTGTTAAGTTTAAGGCACCAGTGAGTCGCATCACCGGCGCCTCTGGATTGAAATAAGGATTTACTGTGGGTAGGAAGGTGGCACGTGATGGCCGAGGGCAAAGGACGCCTTGTTAATGCCTTAAGTTCAGTTGTCGTTGTCTTTAGTAATGCTAGAGGCTGTACGTAGTAGGTAAGGACAAAAGATATGATACTAAAAATTTACCCATATATGATATATCTAATTCTGTGGGCGATTTGAATGAACACCAGGTCGTATTTCAGTTATCTTTCTCTAATAAAGCCGATCGGACTTACAAAAGTCATTAAGGTCGCCAATTATGTATAGCATTTAGTGCGAACAGCACAACGGAACATGTGTCAATAAAACTGATCCGTGACGAATGGAGTCAGCATTAATGTTTCAGCTAGGAATTGTGTGTGTATACGCCTCTCCCACCATCACCCATGTCTATAATAGACGCTAGTTCGTGTACACAAACAGCCATGTTACTGTCTTATATAGAGGAGAATGGAAACTACATTTCTTTATCATACATGCGACAAAACACACGTCACATAACAATAGTTGCCGTCGATGAAGTAGAGTTGAGCTGACTGTGAGATGAGGACACAATCCGACAAAAGCCATTAACTTTGTATGAATACTGAACAGCCTATTGACTTGCAGTTACCGGCAGCTAGTGTTTGTACGAAGCCTCTGATATAACGTATTTTCTCTTAGTATCTATTTTTTCCTTATATATATATATATATATATATATATATATATATATATATATATATATATATATATATATAGATATATATATATATATATGAGTGTGTGTATGTGTGTGTGTGTGTGTATTCTTGTGTGGCAATGTGTAAACTAAAGGAAAAATTATAGAGATCACGAAGGTGTTTGGTATGGTATCAAGCTGTTATGGCAAACGGTGATCTTTATTAGACAAGTGGCCAATCCATCTGCACGTCTCATCTGAACCACCACAGCCAGGCCTATCGTGCCTCAGGACCATAGCTGCCTCTCAGACTGGTTGGCTGTTTGGTTACTTAGGTTTCAAGCTTATCATCTACCAAGGTCATTAAGGCCACCAACATCAAGCTGATGTACTTCCTCCAACTGAACAGTCTTCAACACCTTCTTCAGGTGCTCATGATAAATCTGAAACCATATTCACTCTCACTATGCATGTGGTCCTCGCCCTCACACGACATATGATTCAGTTCTTGCGGTCTGGATGTTGACTATTGTTAGTGAAGAACATTCCAGGAGGGGAGTCATCCGGTTCGTCCTAGTTCAAGTCTAGTGGAGGAGTTACGATACATTCTTAGAAGTCACATCAACTGAAGCAGCTCTGAACTGTGGCAAAAACTGGTTGGTACATGACTCGAGTTGTAATATGAAGTGCCGCACCTGCCAGTAAATGTGAGGTCTCCGAGGTGTCGACTCAGGAGTTAGTCTGGAATAAGAAAACACTGGGAGGTCATGCTTTGAGTTTTGAGCCGGAGAGCTGCCCAGGGGAGACGTGTGGCCATCTCGAGACAGAAGCAGAACATTTTCAGAAAATCAGCCGAGTTATCGATGGTTCGTGAGCCGGGTGTTGTCAGGACTGGAATGTAACATGTATGAGATGTTGGTAAGAATGAGGTTGTTGTGCTCAGCTCGTTGTCTCTTATGGAAATCTGAGTCACGAATCGTAGACAGTAGGAAGCCTGCACGAGCGACGATGATGAATCTTGTGTGCTAGACCTTCTTTGTTCCAGTTTGTGTGTAACATCATCTTCCAGTGGCTGAGTGTGGTCCGGTATTAGTGACTTGATGATACGTAATATTGCTCAATGTTAAAGACACAATAGTCAGGTTACACAACGATAGATAAAACCATTGGCAGTAGTTAATTCTATGAGATTTTAGATATTTCTAGAATATTTAACAAATGTAAGAGACCGTTGTTCACAAATTACGAGACTTTACGGATATAGTAAACTACATTTTACCAACGTTTTACAAATTGACGTACATGGAAAGTTTGATATAGGTCAAAACTGCCCGAGGGATGTCTGAACTTCTGAATGGTTTCTAGTAAGGTTGGACCACAGACTTGAAGGATGTGTATGTCAAAGTTCCTCTACAGAATTATACAAAGAATTACATTCACCCAAGAAGTCGTTTACTAGTAGACAGAATGTTTATGTATACGATCTGCAAACCCTTGTGCGTGAGGCCTCTGCTGATTCATGTCAGTATACGAGATTTTGTCCGTGAAAGTTTGAAAAGGAGGAAAATACGGTAGCAATATTGTGCTCAAGACAAGAGGGATTGACACTACCTTGTGTCCTTCGCCCTCTCGTATCTTGTCAGGTTGGCTGTGTCAGCTTCACCGGATCTCGTGCAGGAGAATCAGAGAACCTGCGCAGTAGTGCAGTGCTGGATCATAATCCCAGCTGAGTGGGATATTCCAGGAATATTGCCAGCAACTGTAGGGTGTACCATGCAGCGATGCCGGTACCCCTGCTAGGGCAGTCTCCATTAATTCCAACACACCATGAATAGCGCCGAAGCGTAATTGTTCCGGCCACTCAGACATAACGTCAAGAGTAATCACGAAGCGAGAACATATCTGATATCGACCAGCAGCCTGAAGTTGGAGGCAAAGGAGGAGATGTGTAGGATGTCGTCAAGGTAGCGAAGCCCTCGAGGATACCTTAATACTGGATTAATATAACAGACGTAATCAGAATAAAATCAAACTCTCTCATTGCATCGCAGACTTCGCTGTAGACCTCTGTGTAGACTACATTATGTGTGATCTATACAGGCTGTATAAAGTGTAATCTCCCTGACAGGGAGTGAGCACCAACGATGAGATGCTTTCCTTAACCACTCCACTGCAGGAGGCCTAACGTCCCGACCTCACAGGGACACACTTGGTACAGATTCATTGAAGCAGAGGTCATGTTGACATCACACTCAACCCTCACCAACTTGGTGAGGAAAATATCTTAAATAGAATGATAAAACAAGCCATAGAATGAAGATAAAGAATTTTCTATTTTTCGTTTAACACAGCGAGATTTGTGTGTTCCACGTTTTAAGTGAAGCTGACAAAGTTTCTTCTTTTCACAAAGAGAATATTGTTTAGTGATTATTTATCGTGTACAGAAGTACAAATGAACACTTTGATCAACGAAAATGATATCAGAGTATCATGTATCATGAAAGGGTCCATAATTCCTGTTCAGGCACTGCCATCACCGCCTGTGAGGCAAATCTTGATCCGCTCATCTTCAAGCATTAAGGTATGAACAATTCTAACAACGTAAGTTGTCCTTTTGCAAACGAGTATATCCTGCCAGTCTTACCTGCGAGCAGGCGATGACAACCCAGTGAGATCTGGATCATGAAGATCCTGACTTGGTTAGGATCAGGTTAACGATGAACGACCACTGAATTTCTTTCTTACCAGTCCATTTTTCATGCACGGAACTCCTTGCATGATGCTGCAGGAGTGAAAACAGTGTTGAAGCAAGTGTCACTGCTCAAGCTGGTCATGCATCAGACTGCAGCCACCCACCTCTGGTGGATGGCAACTGTTGATGTGACTAATGATATTGAGTGTATCGAGCAAATACTAATTACCCAACTTACAGAATAGAGGACGGAAGTTCCTTTCTGTACAACTGATTGGGAAAAGTAAGATCAACAATCAAAGATTTTGAGAAATAATAATATAAGAATATATTATCTAGCCCGCACCAAAACGCCAGATTTAATCATTTTGTCGGAATATGGCAGAGGAAAAGCATTTTGGTGGCTACTTTGAATTTCCGTGGATACAATATTGAAAACTAAGGGACTGAATACCCAGGACGTTTGTGATATGGAAATGCATATAGACATTTTGTTCAAAACTTTTGCTCGTTTGTGTCTTGATTTATTGTCACCGTCAGTTGTAGATCATTGTGAGGTTCTGTTGTCATCCTGCAGGTGAATACAATGTGTATCACTTGTAACACTGATTATTTCAAGACTAAGTCCTTTGGTGGCACTGGTCTCATCTGAATAGCTTAAGGTAAACAAGTAGCCAGTTTGAATGTTATGGCGGCCATTAAGAAAGAAGAAAAATTGTTCTGTTGGAATTGAAGGAAAGTAATGTAAATGTGCTCAACGAATTTGAATCAGATTAATATCTTTATCAGAGTCTTGCCCTACACTACCACAGCCAGGGGGCCTTACTTGGACATCATTACTCTACCATCATTCATTTAGATATAAAGTTTTCGATATTTTTCGGTACAGCATTATATCATATATCATCTCTTTCTTTTTGCGCTTTCTGTTTTCTTTAAGATATCCTCATAAACCTCCTTTACTAGCGATAACCTTGTATTCTTTTTCTGTCTCTCCTGAACTCAATACTTGAGTTACATATCGTCTTTATCTTACAGATTCCACCAAAGTTTATCATCTCATATGTGTTCTTCTATTTTTCTTTACGGTTTGTCCTCTCGCTCCTCTTCAATCCTCACTTGCTTCATACCACCACCTCCCACTCCCAGCCTTCGTGTCTCCTCCTCCTGCGCTCCGTTCCCTCCTTGAAACAAATTGTGATAGATCCTTGCGACGTGTCCACTGCCCCGCTCTCTGTGGTACCGGCCTCTGCTGGAGACTGAAATATACCCACGCGTCAGATCCCACCACCTCCGCCATTCTCTGCAGCCAACCTGGATGTGGGACCCACGAGACGGGCCTGAAGGTGATGATGTATGTCTGAGAGAACGGACCTTAAAGGCCTGGAGATGGGTTCAGCATCTTGATGTTTATAGCTGGGTCTTCTGGTATTGCGTTGTTTACTTGCCTTGTTTGATCTGTTTATATGTATCTCTCAACGTTTACTTCATGTCGTCTCACTTATCATCATCATAATTATCATTCTACAGTTATTGACGGTCTTTTGATTGACGTTCAATTACAGCAAATGCTTATATATTAGATAACTTAGATTATGTGTGTGTGTGTGTTGGGATATATGAATTATACTGTGGCTCTCTCTGTCACTTCAGATTATGATTCATGCTACATATGATGACACTCTTCCTCGCTGGTTCGATTCTGAATATTGTTTAAAACGCAGCATTTGTTGGTGGGATCACATTCAGGCAAGCGAATTCTAGTGCCAGACGGCACCATCAGTACACCATAGCACCGGAATACAAGGCAGAAATGCACTGCCATTTTCTGAATGAGACACAGACACATACCGTGAGCCAGTTCTCAGTTTACCAAGAAACATATCACCAAAATAGCCAATCCTCTGATGGCTCCAGCACGACTCTGGTGGCTTTGCACTTCCCTGAGGGCCCTGCACAACTGTGATGGCCCAAGCACACTATACAAACACATTCCAGCACCCTCATATTTGGAGGCACTCAAGCGACCTTCCCTAACACCACGACATCTGCCAGGAACTCCTTTACACCATCCGATGACCCCAACACAAAACAGGCGTTGCACGAGGTATTCCATCACAAGCGCCCATAAAACAAAGACATTCTAAGAATTATTTCACCAGTTTCCATGACACATCCCAGCAATAAATTCAGCCAAGAGGAGATGTTAGCATGAGGCGCGTGGGGAGAGTCTCTGCCACCAGATGACTATCCTACAAAACCCATTACTGAAAACCATTCACAATATTTGTGGCCGCGACGTCAAGACAAACTGCATGAAAAAGTTTAAATGTTTCCCAAGCAAAACAAATGACAGACCTTAAGGTTCCATTATGTCATATCATCACCCTACTGGTTCCTTGGTCTCACCAGACAATGATCACTACCTTGTGATACATTCCAGTTTGGTTCCAGATGATATCCCATGTGATCACTTCCACACAATGATTCGCTTCAGTGTTCATCCTTGACGTAATTGAGATTTTGATACAGTGAAGAGGGTGAACTTTGGCATGACTCCCAACGAAAAGCTATTTTGAGAGCCACTGAAGCCCAAGCTAACCTCTGCCACACAACAACAGAATGACCATATCAGCCACCAGAAGACCACACCAAGGAGGCTTCCACATACCAGCCACCCCTCCATACCACAGCACAAACACTTCCACAGGTCATTATCATCATCATCATCCAGCAACTCCCGCGGACGTAACCCCCACACGTCCAGCAACCTTCTGTAATTGGAAATATGAGAGTCACTGTTGTGGTGGAAGGTCACCCACTCACGTACTGATGCAGTGCGGGATTTCTGCTCCTGTGGTCATTCCGTCCCATTCCTGGGTTTTGCTCTCTCATCAGTCGTCTGCTTGGCTCTGTTTGGTGCTTCTGTTCGCACAACATTTTCCTTTTATTGTGTTACAGTTAGTTTTTGTCTTTCTTATTTATTGTCGATCTTTTGCATATAAGTACTTTGGATTAGGCCAAGTCATACAGACAATGATCAGTTGATTAGTTTCCTCAATTTCTGTTAAGCAACTAAAATATCTCTGTCACTTTAGTAACTATTTGCATTTTTATTGATATATGGATCGAGACGATTTTATTTTCCACTTCTCTTTTCGCCTTTGTTTCAACTGTTGACTTGGTTCGAATGTACAAATATTTCATTACTCACGTGATAAGGCATTATTGTTATAAGTATTTGTTAATTGATACTATTTTTTTTCTATTTAGTTCTTAGTTCAGTCGGTTTTCGGAGACTCTGAAGCTAAATTTTTTCCACTGCGGACTTCAGTCCTGTTAGTCGCTGAGCTAGTGGACGTGTATGCATATTCTGGATACAAATATCTCGTTTGATGTCAAGTTTTCATAAAGTTGTAGAAAGAAGCAACAACTTGGTGTGTGTATTGTTGTATGTACCGAGGAGGAGTCACTGACGAGTTGGATGATGACCTAACGTTCGCTCCTTCAGGTAGTTG
Organism: Panulirus ornatus; assembly: GCF_036320965.1. Taxonomy (NCBI): domain Eukaryota; kingdom Metazoa; phylum Arthropoda; class Malacostraca; order Decapoda; family Palinuridae; genus Panulirus; species Panulirus ornatus. The sequence continues at coordinate 10,986,801 of NC_092294.1, read as the reverse complement.
CTGATGGTGTTCAAGCTGTGAGGCTGTTGACTTTCAAACTTAAGGAACAGTCAGAACTAGAATGAAAAGATAACTTAATTATTATCATCATTATTTGGTTATTATCAGCATTACTTGGTTATTAACAGTATTACTTGGTTATTGTAGATATATTGTACTATGTTTTTAAGAGTTTTGTAGTTTATGAAGTTTACGAAGGGGCATTGATGACATCAAAATACTTTTAAGCAGATATCAATTGATAAGAAGACGACGAGATTTTCACGACTGACTAGATATAATGTAAATCTGTGTACAAATCTTAATAGAAATTACTTTTCATGTATTACCCAGGTAAGGCCTCTCCGTCAGGCAGAGACCCCAAGTTCTTGAGACACAAAGGCTTCATTTTCATGTCAAAGGACGTTCGTATAACTTATACGTATGAAAGGAAAGAAAAACATAAACTCACCAGACGAGAAAATTTTCTCCATCATGCCTCTTTGATCACACTTCAAGGGGAAAATGTAAACGTCCATCCTCTTGTGTATTTAATTTTAAAGTGTAATGAATGTAAGTCCGCGGCCGAGGTCCAACACTGTCGGCTGCAGCTGGCCTGATCGCAGGTTATTGCTGCTGCTCAGAGACCTAACCTGCGGAGGAGACTGGATGGAGGAGGCGATCATGGCTCACACCTGGCTCACTTGTGTCACACCACCTGCTGCCAGAGGTGGATAGACCCGGTGTATCATCAGCCGCTCTCGTACATCATAGATAAAGATGCAGATATCTGATATAGTCGTACAAGGTAGATAAAGATGCAGATATCTGATATAGTATCAACTGTCATCTCTCACTGTAGTGTGTTGATAAGCAGTGACGTAATCCTTTGGTCTGACAGCATAGCTCACCTAAACTCACTCCTCTCACAAGACCTTGGCATGAATCCTAGCATTGCATGGCACGCTCTTGACTCACATCTCTGCATGATTTTGGGAACATCACTGCTCATGGAAAGCTGACATCACTGTTGTGCCAGGTCACTGCTGCCTGAGGTTTCTGTTTGCGATACATGAATCAACAGTGAATGTTCTTAGTTCCTCATGCAGGATATGGTGAGGCTCGCTGCAAGCTCGGCCCACATGCATGGGGCGCGTACGTGTTACTCACTTACAACTTCACCATCACATTACATGCATACTGCAATTCGTTATACAGGCCAGACACGCGCACCTTGATAGCTGCATGTCGAGCATTGCCGCTGATGGGGTGTCGTTTAGCCTCCACGAGAAGCTGAAATGTAGCTATTTGTATGCCTACCGATTCTCTGACGTAGATCCGGTTGGCTTATTGGTTTGGGAACGGCCACTATCCCTTCCTGATGTGGGCTCAGCTATGTCTTAGAGTTATGCAGTTTGCATATTTCATTTTGATTATTCGACCATAGATGACACAGCAAGGATTATCAGATACTTTTGTGAATATCTTTAAATGTTATTTTCATCAACATAAAGTATTTCCTCTGCCGCTCAAGTCACGTATTGCTTGAATATGTGAGGTGATCCTCAAGGTTATATACCTTATGAATAACCCGTCACTGTTTACTGTGCTGTATATTGTAACCTGTCATTGTTCCCAGTGTTTTACATTTATACATTGTAACCTGTCATTGTTCCCAGTGTTTTACATTTATACATTGTAACCTGTCATTGTTCCCAGTGTTTTACATTTATACATTGTAACCTGTCATTGTTCCCAGTGTTTTACATTTATACATTGTAACCTGTCATTGTTCCCAGTGTTTTACATTTATACATTGTAACCTGTCATTGTTCCCAGTGTTTTACATTTATACATTGTAACCTGTCATTGTTTGCAGTACTATACATATATACATTATAACGAGAACCCGACAGTTCACTTGGAATGTGTTCCAATGATCTGTTTCTTCCACTCTGCCAGTTTTGCAGATTATCTTAGTTATTATCGTACAAGATATGTAAGGTCAGCAGAAGGTAATAAAACGAACATATCAAGTTGGCAGACATAAAACCTGATATTGAACAAAGATTTGCTGTGCACACGACCGGATAAGGGAAAATATAAACAAGTTTTTATGTGGAGAACAACCACAGGAGGATTGACCGTTATGATGTCTTTGTTCCATGACTAGCGAAGCTGTAGATGTCTGTTCATTCCTTCATGTTTGCCTCTTGCCCTAACCTTTCCTCCATTAAAGAGTCAGTTCTACACCATCTTCACAGTCCCTCTCACCGGAGACGGTCACAACTGCCACATGTTTTTGTTGTGGTTTTATCCCTTACCATATTGAGTAGTACACGATGATAGGCAGAGGAAGGTTGTACACGGCTGCAGGAAGGTGTGCAAGCTTTAGTGCATTTATGACCCTAGACGCTGCTGCTGCTGCTGTATTCCTTCTGGGTCGAGAAGAGGCAGACACCAGAGCTTCCGGCCATTATCATGTATTACAGAAGCTGTTTTACGAGCATTTATGGACATTTTTATCTCTGAATTTTGCAGATTTACAGCTTGTGGTTATGACGGCAAGCAGTTAAACTACGTGCATAGCCTTACATACAGCTGACGCCGCGGGGACGAACACCATATTTAGAAACAGGCATCAACATTGATTTTATTTACATAAATTTGTTTCTCGTTCAGTCCCAGAGGAGCACTTGCTCCACTCTGGGCTGAGAACTGTATCCTTCTGACCAGCTGATCCCTGTACCGCCACAGCTGCAGAGGCTTCAAACTGCGCCTCACTGCGCTCGTCATGTCAATATGCACAGTTTTCAGGAAATTTTGTCCATAAAGGCTCAGAGAATGGACGGCTTCGTGCGGATTTTATACCCACGAGCATTAGCTCGTGATGCCATACCATTTTTGCCAATGGAAAATCGTAAAAATATTCAGAATGATATAACTGCAAAAAAAGGTTGATGAAGACTTCCACTTAGTTTCCATGGTGATAGATATATGCCAAAGATATTTCACATATGGAAGTACTCCAGATGTTTCTCCTATTTTCATTACGTCAGTGTTTTGAGCTCAGTGTCAACAGAGCCTACACACGTTCTTTTTATAGATCCCTTGTTACGCGTTGTTGACGTGAGCATCTCAAGTTGTTATCACTGGCAACAGCCTGACTGTGCTGTTAGAACACCACAGACCAAGTGTTCCTAATCAGAATAGATTTGTACATAGATGTGTGAAGGAACTTCATACAGGGATATATAGAAATATAGTTCATCGCGTTAAGAAAGATTAGAGATACCTTAATCATCAAGATAAATGGTTTACGGATATTGTTCAGTGTGTAGATAAATCACCTTTGCTTCGGTATAGTTGCTGGACACTGCTTAACATCATTCATGAATCATAATGTTTACATTTACTGCCAGTCTACGATATCAAATACTGTAAGCTAAACACCTCGGTTGAAAAGTATACTTACACACAAACAGACACACACGTATGCACACACTTACGCATAAATATACAGAGCGAGAGAGAGAGAGAGAGAGAGAGAGAGAGAGAGAGAGAGAGCATCGTGGCACCCCAGTCATGTGACAATTGATGGGTAGAATGAACGGTCAGAACCTTGGGAGGCGGCGTCCAATCTGGTGATCGTCGTGGGATCCCTTATGAATATGCAACACGGCCAGGGCACAGATGGCACTCCTGAACCGTTAGCTTAATACACAAATGTCATCCATCACAATGTTGAGTGAACTCACACGACAAGTGCCTTGCTTCTCTGTAATTACTTATTTTCACAGCACTGGGAGGCAGCTCTACACCCGAGGGGTCCCGTCCCTTGAAATTTGTGTACTATCATACAACATTTTCAAACTTTTCAATGCTTTCCATATTCAGTGTTTCATTACACAATCTATTTCATTCATCCACAACTCTTATACTCTGAAAAAGCTTGTTCACATCTTTTCTAACAAGTTTCTAGGGAATTTTCTTGTAAGTGAAGGGGACAGTTCTACAAGTTTTTACTGGGAGAGAGAGGGACATGACTGAAGGAATGGAAGATACATAGTTATAATGACAAAAAATGAGTGGAATGGATGAGTAAGGTGAGGGAAGGATGAGAGTGTTGTGAGTGTGAATGCGACGGTGGTCGTAGTGGTGGATGTGTCATCACTCCACCTTCGAGAGCACCACAGTGGTGATGTGGATCAAGGGAGAAGAGGGATGCAGATAAGGATGACCGATAGGATAGGAAGAAGAGTGAGCCGTGTAGGAGGAGTGTTGCATGACTGTTTATAGTCACACGGGTCACCTCAGTTCAGACTCAGTGTACCTGTCCAGCATAATGGCCGTTGACTGACCGTACTACATACTCCGTGTTGAGCGTCATCCTAGGTAGCTCGCACACTTCTTCTCCCACCCTCCGGTCCGTCTGCTGAACAACGTATGGCATTCAGGCTCCGAGAGCAGAAGATTTATGTCAGCTCTCAAGAGGGACGATCGGGGCCATCGTAAAGTTTATCCTGCCCTTGAGGGAGACGATTCTGGTTATGGCTTTCCGGGAAAATTTATTGATGGTGTGGGCTACTAACTCAGTGCTATCGTGAAATATGTCGAGCTGATGAGGCAGATGGTCCCAGCAGATAGGTATTGAGGATTATGCTAAGCTCTCGAAAAATGAAAATTCTCCTTTACGAACAGTTGCTGTGGATTGTTTTGGCATGTAAGCGTTGCCTTATCAACACGTACCAAGCCATTAACTGAGGCTAGACGACACCCAGCCATCGTGCACCGCATTACCTCCCCTGGAAGATGAAATGAAAATAGGCCGTCGTAAATGGCTTTACAATGAATAATCCAACTCACAGCTGCTGTGAACTGTATCTCTTCATACACAAGCAAGGAACAGATTAAGAAAGGCAGCATCCGCCCACTTCCATTCGCTAGCTGTCATGTGTAATGCACCAAAACCCCATACACACACACACACACACACACACACACACACATGGCTTGGATGAGAGGAAATCGCTCTCTCTTCTCTGGGCAGAAAGCTTCGACAAGAGATTCAGGCATTGAAGGTTACCAGGAGCGGCTTATGCTGTCGCTTCTCTTTGGGTCTGTTCGTGTCACCTCTGTCTGCATCCTTTCTTCTCTCTCGGATTTCAATTCCCTGGTTGAAAAACGTCGTGTCTGTGCTTGTGACGTCTGCAGACTTGGGTTGTGGACTGTCTCTTGGAAATGTTCGTATGAGGTGTGTGGTGGCGAAACGTGAACGCTGATTCAATTCTCGCATCTGCCGTCTTGCTTGATCGAGCTTTACTTCTCTCTCTCTCTCTCTCTCTCTCTCTCTCTCTCTCTCTCTCTCTCTCTCTCTCTCTCTCTCTCATATAGCCGCCGCCTCCTCCTCCTCTTCCAGTTCCTGTAGTAAGTCTTTCCCCTCTCTCTCTGTTATTTTTTCCTCTAGATAAAGAAATCCTTCATTAAGCTGTTTATACATTCCAAATTATGGGACTTTTCAAGATCTAGAATTAATCCTGAAGTTTCGTAATTGGAGTTGTAAGTTAATGAAGTGATTTTTTGGTTTAACACATTTTAATATTCTTGGACGGTAATAACTATTTGTATACCTATCAAAAAATAAGATTTTCCTTTAAGCTATTCTACCATTTTGTTGGCTTTACAGAAACTTGAGAAAGCTTGTGTAAATGGCAAATATTAGATGAATTTGTACTCTACTATCTTTTATTTCCTCTGAGTTATAGTTTTCATTCTTGTTTTTTCTCGTTTCTTTAATGCACTTTGCTCACCCGCTCGCCATAGCTCTCATCTTGACTGTCTCGAAGACCAGTAAAGTTATGTGGTCACTTGGCCATCGGCGTAGGTTGGGTTGGGTCACACATGGTCGGTGGGGCGGTCGGTGGAGTTGGGTCACACTTGTCGGTAAGACAAGCGTTGGGGTCAGACCCACAAGTTCTTAATTTATCTAATTCTTCCTCGTCACATTTCATATAATTTTGCCTCGCCTCACCAGGTCATTTGAACCATTTTCTTCTATTATGTTTCGTCCTTTCCTCTATGATGTATGATATATTCTGAAAAATCCTGGATAGGAGGGCCTATGATATGATTCATGGAAAAAAGGTAACGTAAATGTCCACTAAAAATGCTACCGATTTGTTCTTCATTTATATTATTTCATGTTAGCTGAGACAGCACGGGTAAGTGAATGCCTTAATGAAGACCATCTCATTAATGCTATCTGTCTATCTGGCTATCTATATATCTATCTATCTATCTATATATATATATATATATATATATATATATATATATATATATATATATATCCAAGCCTAATCCAGATGATTAATTGGTCAGCCCATAGGAGAGCCATACTGACTGCGGACAGGCCGCCACGACCAGGATTCGACCGTGTGCGGGCTGGATCCTGGGCGGCCTGAATACGTCGTAGTCAGCATTATTAACCTAGAACTCATTTTAATGACTTCCAACACCCTTGAAGCTTGAGATTTACGAACGATCCGGTGCGTCACATTGCTATCACTGGGAAACACCGATGAGGTACTCCAGTCTGGAAGCACCTACATAGATGCCAGATCTACTAAATGGTTAATCTAGATACGAACTGTGCATGATAGACGACAAACACTGACAGGCAACACCGCTCAAACTGAGTGATATATAATCAAATCCTGACATGATTATTGGCGAGGGCAACTTATGATTTAGCATAACTGACGGGAAATGTCATAAAGAAATTGATCGTTAAAATCAGCCAGGTCCAAGTCGATCTATGGGTTGTTATCATTTCTCTGTAGTTAACTTATTGGGAAGGTACTATGTGAGGTGCCACGAGGTTACTGCTCATGTTACAGTATGTACCACTATGTGACGCGTGTTACTAACGGGAATTATAAGAACAAGAAGTGAAGTCTTGTTATTTAATGCGAAGCAGCAAGTATTTAATATATATATATATATATATATATATGTATATATATATATATATATATATGTGTGTGTGTGTGTGTGTATACATTCAGCTTGCTGTATTTGTTTACCATTCATGTGTTCAGTAATGGTACAGTATACTGTAACATGAAAGTCTTGAGGTATATTTCCCCAGAATTATCACAAAATAGTAAGTAAACATTTTTTCTTCTCCCACTCCCCCTCTCCCGCCCACCTGAGGTAATCCGAGCCAGGCTGGTGAGGCTCAGCATGAAACACCCCGTGAAAACGTCATCTCTATTTTGCTATTTGGGATAACATTTTCTGGAACAACCCAACAACGTCTCACCAGTATTTCTGCACGTCCACTCCCTCATATATGGCCGGCACCATTTACCACAAGCTCACTAAATCATACAGCATTGTATGTCTGTCTTAAGTCATCACAGAACAACGAAAATCATACCAGTTCTGTTTGGCTTGAAAATATAAAAGCGGTTGAATTTATCGGGAAAAATAAGGAATCTTTGCATGACGCATGAAAAATATTCCGAACATACGAACCGGGTTTGAGAAGTTTCTGCTTGAGGGAGATTGGTTGGAGAGAGCAATGTACCGGGAGGACGGGGAGTTGGGTCTGCTTGTATATAAGGTTTCGAATTGCAGTTTGAACTGTTGTGGGTTTGTTGTACAGTTAAGTTTGTGTTCGTCGAATATTGCATTTGAACCAATCTAGGTTTATTAAGGCTTCGAATTCCGGTTACTCTGCTCGGAACTGGTGTCAGGCCGAGACTGAAGTGGAAACAAAGTAGTCTCATTTAAAGTTTCGACCCCCATACGTTCTCAATTACAGTGTCCCTTTGACATAGCATGCAACGCGTATATAATGGTGGTTTTTATGATATAAGTTATTATACAACACATGACATGTAAATTAAGTGATTCAGGATACTGGACGCCTTCCTGTTTATGAAAATGTGAGTCAGTAAAGGTAAAATATAAACAATATGCTGCTTTACTCCTAGCGACCCTGCAGGTCAGTGCTTCAAAGGGTAATTCGAGCTGGACTCACGAGTGTTTCAGTGATTGAAATAGCGAACTGGGCGGTGCACTCACTGGCCAAGTAACGGATGTAGGCCGTACTGTTTCATCACGTTCACATTAATATCTTTTCGTTTATAGATCTAGAACCATAAGATTGATAGTGCAGTGCAACCTTATAATCAATGGTGTTATCCCAGGCAGTAGTAGACAAACTAAGGCACACAAACAGACTATGACCTTATGATGATATGTACGTTACTTTTGGTTGTTCATGTCAGTAAACTGGTTACCTTTTGATCACGTCAGCACAATTATCATATATGCTGGTACGATCTTTGACCTGACCATTAATCAAGGGTTCACAAGGGTTGCACCATAGTGTTGAAGAGGTTACGTCACTGGTGCATGATGGATATGTTTGTATGTCTGTATGTAGTGTTAGCTGTTAACGAACTAAAGTAATTTTGTCGAATTTCAAACATTAAAGTAAAATCAGAGTTTAATCGGTCTTTTCAACGTCATTAGAGATGACAGGAGAAATTACTGAAGTTAGCAACATATGTTCGTTGTAACAGTACTTACTTGATCCCAACAGCTGGGTTGTAGAGTTTGGGAAGTTAGTTTCATGTGATGCATAATATGAGCAACACTTTTGTGGATATGTGTGTATGTATTTCATTCCAGTTTGATTCGTGTGTGATTACCTGTTTGTACTATTCGGTGAGAGGATTTTACACTCATGACGCTCCATCTCTGGAACATCCTCTGCTATCATAGAATTACCAGAATTATTTACTGTGTGTGTGTGTATGTGTGTGTGTGTGTGTGTGTGTGAGAGAGAGAGAGAGAGAGAGAGAGAGAGAGAGAGAGAGAGAGAGAGAGAGAGAGAGAGAGATCTGCCTGTTACGGGGAGAGTTTTATTACTCGTGTCGTTCCGTCTTTCAACCCTCTATATACACTGATGTGTATACTCATACACACCCCAGCTTATGCCAGGTACCCTTTTATAGACAAGCTTGAGGGAAGGAGGAACAGGCAGATTGGCCGCGGACCGAATTCAGCTTACAGGATTCGAAACTAGTCAGGCCCGCGCGTGAATCATAGTCAACCGTTTGAATGCTGTTGCCTGTTGGGCATTTTGTGTTTCGTGAAAGTGCACGTTCATTGCACTATATTCGTATTCATATACTTCCTTGTGTGATAAAATTCAGGTAAAAGTTTTAGCTGCTGGTTAAATGTGAATTGACCCACGGAGACCCCATTGCTCAGAGACGTGAGACGAAAGGTATTCGATTACTAGTAATCGAATAGTCATTTCTCTATTATAGGCTCCCACACAAATGGTAGTGGTTCGAATAATGTTGTCTGTAGGGCATTATGTATTCCATGAAAGTGCGCGCTCGTTGCGCTACTATATATATATATATATATATATATATATATATATATATATATATATATATATATATATATATATTACTCTGCGACAGTGAGGTGAGGCTTAAAGCCTACTTGGTCTACCTGGGTAAAGAGGGACTTGTGAAGTGTCATCATGGTCACCTGACCTGCTTCCCAAGACTCCATCCTTCCTCCTGAGTTGTTATTGGAAGGCCTCTCTACCCCTGAGGGTAGGAAGGCAATGGAACAACCAGAGCTGTAGTATGTTCCTCCTTGCTGTGAGCAGCTGCTTGAAATGGGAGGGACAAGTACGTTAGGGTGGCTTGAAGAAAGACCTAAGGTCATGGAGTCTACTTGACTTGACCGTATAACTTCACCTGCCTCCAGCTGCCCCGCATAAGTTCAAGTGACCTTATCTGACCTAACATATACGTAGCATGTGGTATGTAAGATACATAGGTCCACGCTAAGGCGATGCCAACATACCGTCGTGAAATGTCAGCCATGAACTTTATTATAATGTGTGAGGCACTGACAGATGCCTGCACGTCTGTATAGTTGTCATGAGTTGAGAAAATAAAAGACATAAAGGGAAAAAAAGACTGGGAAAGAGAATTCAATAGGATTTAATTACATTAATAATTACTAGCAGACCAGTTAAATCCCTTTCATCCCGTAATTAAAACTTCTGAATAATACAAGTCTTTCAGGTTCGCAGGAAGAGATGTGTCGTAACCCCTGCCCACGTACCTTCTGTGTTTGTTAAGAGCTTCTCAGCCATCTCTCTTTATATATATGAAGGTATAGATATGTGTCGTGCCAAGACCTAAGTTGCTGCGTAAGTTATAAGGACGGCAGGCAACATATGCCGGCATCATAGTCATCACTGTCGACTGTTGAGCATCGCCTCTTGTTACCCTGAATAATTAGCTCTAGAATTCTTCCTGATCCACCTCCTCTGTGTCCCCGAAGCCGCGTCATCAAGCATCTTGCGCTCTAACCTCGTCCAGTAATGGATATTTACTGGAAATTTGTTACGACCAATCTTGACCACTGTCGGAGGTACCATTCTGGGAATCACTAATGAAAGGAAACTCGATAGGTTTGGGCCACAAGTGTGTGGTATTAAGGTTTTCAGTCATAGTACTGACCTCAGCTGTAGTAACGTAAGCCTTATTATTTTCCATAACGTAGGTGTATGTCTAAGGGAGTACGTGTTGTTATTATAGTCAAAATGAGGTCAGAAGGCCAGTATTCTGAAGAGATGGACACTCATGATAACACTAAGTGTAGGGAGTTGTTACCCACACTCTACAAACCATGTGATGTTCTGTTACTGAATTGTGAGAATGAACGTGGCCCCGGATGTCCTTAGGGTAAATATAATTTGAAGATGATGAACGAAGAAACAACAAATCTTTGTTCTGAAAATATTCCTCCAGCATTAGGTCCCTGCAGGTGCTCCCTCTCCCGGCTGTATTACCTCAGCACAAGTTTCCTTTCGTCGTTATATGACGACGATTTTTATAACGTTTCAGAGAAAATAAGCGTAATTAATGACTCACATCTCCAGCTTGAGTGACAATAAGAGCAACAAGATTTATGTTGACCAGGACACTGACAACTCAAGAATAATGGCACGTTCTTCTGGTGACCCGGGTACCGGCATCTCTCATTATTTCTCACCTGTATAAGGATCTTGAAAATGTGTAAGAATAACATGAAAACATGATGACAAAAAATGAAAGAAAACATGAAAACATAATGGCAAATGGAAACATTAGTTGGTATAGAGAGGGAACCAAGGAAAGATAGCCACTTCATGAAATTTTCTCCGTCAGTCTAATGAGTCGTCCAACTCACGTTCGTTTCCTGATGCATCGCCCTTCCCAGCTGACCGGAGTGTTAACCTTCGTATATTTCATCCACACTTCTGCAGACACGTACATCCGCTACCTCACTCACACACTCGCACATTAGGCGTAGTACTTAACCTTGCTTTCCACTGATTATAAGGTCCTGTGTTCGAACTCTGGACAGGTCAGCTGGCTCATAGCCAACTCAGATGTATTTTCATCTTTTTTAAGTTGGTCGATAATTAGAAGAATTTGCTTCAGTGTTAATGTTCCTTGTGACCTTATTACTGCCAGGGGCGCTGATTCTACATGGTGTCTCCTCGGTCTATACATGTTTTATGTCTCGAAAGCTGAGCTAAACGAAGAATTCCTTGGTTACACATGTAATATAACTTATGTCTTCCCTCAGTTATCTGTCAATGAAATGTCAATTCTCAAGTTACTCATATTAACATCTACAGAAACTAGTTGTATAAAAGCGGCTCACAGCGTATGTCTTGTGATGAATGGTTTTTTCTCTACAAAATGTTCATTTCCTGTTAATGTTTATCCAAATATTTGTATGGTAGTTACAGGCGCTCACAAACCAGACAGCTCCCACTTGCCGTTATGCAGAACATTACATAAGAATAGTTCATCTCTCAAGCTACCGTCTACATGTTTCCATGTTAATGAGTTAACCTTTTCCCTCCATGATTTCCGTTTCCCATGAAAAGGAAATCTTGTTTATTTCTGGAGTCGAAACAGAGACCTGGAGAGTGGCTAACGAGGCCAATTAAGACCTAATTGGTCTGGTTTGTTCCGGCCATCCAGCACGAACACAGTGTCACGCGTGGTGTCCCCAGCTGTTGGGCCGAAAGTCTTTGCTTTGTTCATATATAAAAGAAAAAGAAACCCTTTAGCTTCTTTATCTGTGTTGGTGTTTCCAGTTTATCATTACATTTTGTTCATTTGAGAAATGTGGAACAGAAATCATTTTTCTCAGTAAGTCTTAATATGTGGGGAATCTGTATTTTTCATGTTCATCGTGAAATCGTTCAAGAAAAAATCAGTTTCACTTGAGACCAGTTGGCTACTGAGAGTGGCCAAGTCTGGATGTTTGCAGTTGTCAAAATTATTATGGTATTAGCGAAGGTTATGAATGATTCGTCCAGTTTTCCAGCCACCAACACAAACGTTGTGATCAACCCCAGTCTGAACTCTCCAACATTCAGTAGACAATGTGTTAGTTTCTCCATCATCAACGTTTCTCTTGAAACTTCCCTTCTTTTTCTAGTTTGTCTTCAATAATTGGCAGATTTTCTTCCGTCCATTCTTTGCTCAGGGTGATCTTATGGTTCGTTGTTTTGGGCTCGTAAGTTGAGAGATATATCAAAGAAATATTCTGAGTTCACAAGCAAGGGAACGTGGTCTAACTTTTCCACATACTGGAATGCCCAAGTTATATCGTGAGAGAAAATCTAAATGTCGTGACCGTGTAAGCGCTCCTGACGGCACAAAGTAGCGCAAAAAAACTCGACGGTTGACCGAATATCCGACACGGATCGGTCGGTCAACGCTCATTGAATTATGAAACACGAGACATAACGTGTCCCGTGTAGCATGTAGTCCTGATATGTGGCCCGTGTAGCATGTAGTCCTGATATGTGGCCCGTGTAGCACGGTCGGTAACTCTAACCACTTCACCACGGAGGCCCGTGTGTGTGTGTGTGGTCAGGTAACCGCCCGGGCTGTGTGGGGAGTCTCCATGATACTGTTTCCCAGAGACTTAGGGACGTACAAACATCAACCACTTAGGATTAATCTCAAAATGATAAACCCTCGAGTAAACGTAAATGTTTATCTGCTATTTATTTCGAGGTGTTGGTTCAGTGAGACTTCTTGAAGAGTTTTAACAACGAAAGGTTTATATACTTTCCTCGCACTGTGTTGGCGGTACAATCCTGGTGACGAAGAATATAGCATTACGCAGTTTGACAATGCCATCTTCCCCCCATCTCTCTCTCTCTCTCTCTCTCTCTCTCTCTCTCTCTCTCTCTCTCTCTCTCTCTCTCTCTCTCTCTCTCTCTCTCTTACGTTTTAACTCTACCTGAAGTTACTTTGCTATGAAAGTAAATGGAGTTATTTGTATTTTCAGCATGAAACACAGGGGCCCATTTTTGCAAGTTGTTCTTGACAAAAATAAACAGAGCTCCTCAGACAGTTCCCCTGATTCTCTCTTTTGCACTGGTGGTTCCAGAGGGACCTAGAACACTCCAGGAGACATGGTTGGCCGTATCGCTTCTCGAGCAATTGAAAGAAAGCGGGTGTGTGGCAAGGTTGACCTTTCGTAGTAAATATATGAGGCAGCGATGTTTTCTCCTGCCAGATATACGTGAAGGCATTGTCTCCCGCCTGCAGACACATGTGGTAACGCTGCGTCTGTTACCAAATAAATGTGAGAGTTATACCCCGGCTGTCAAGCAGATCCGGCTGCCTCTGGCTACCGCTCCTGCCTGTGTGACCCGAGATAACCAGACGCCAGACCTGACTTACGGTGATGCCGTGTCTCACTGCTGATGAATTTCAATAAGGCTTTCCTGATCGTGTGCGGTGCTGCCGCGGAACACTGCAACGTTGCCTATTTGCTGAGGGTCGACACTATCGTGTTTCGCAGACATGTCAACAACACAAGACGTGATGCTGTTCTCTCCATAGACTTTCCTGTCTTGCCCCATACGAAGATGCAGGACATGTCCTGCATCTTCGTATGTCTCTCATTTACTACCCACCTCAGCAGGATTTTCTGTCCTGTCCTATTCCATCGGCAGGTTCTCCTGCCATCTGTTTGACAATCCTCTCTCCATCACATAAACATTAGGACTATATCAGGTTTCCTCTGTCCTCAGGCAAATACTCTCCTTATCCACCAGCAGGTCTCCCCTTGTCGGTCCTTCCCAGGTACTCCTATATCCCCTAAACACACGCCCACCTTTCCATCCAGCTCGACATGCACTACTGTCTGGCCCCCTCGACAGCTCTCCTGTCCTGTCCTTAGCAGGGTTTCCTATCATGTCCTGTCCCTTCGGCAGGCTCTCCTACCCTATTCAGTCCCCTCTACAGGCGCTTCTACACCTCTAGGTCAGTCCTCATCCACCTCACCTCATACACCACCCTACATCTATAGGTCACCCTTTATGCACTTCACCTCATACTTCACCGTTCCCCATCAACAGATCATCCATTCCTCATCCACCTCACCTCATACACCACCCTTCACCGACAGTTTACCCGTCATCCACATCACTTCATGCACCACACCTCTCTACCTCCATGTCTTTCCTCATCCACCTCACTCCACTCTACACCACCAGGTCACCACCTTTTAGTCACTTCATCTCACACACCACCCCTCTCATCCACTGGTTATACCCCCTCACTCATCTCGCCATCCATCCTCCTAATCCTCATTCCCCTCTCCACCCCACCATTCCCACACCTCTCTAGAGACTCTGCTTGATGTGCCACGTCGCGTCTCCTCCTCACCCAGAGAAAACCGGCTGAATTCTTCCAGCCAAAAGACCCTAAGATGAAAGGAAATCCTGAGAACAGAAAAATTTTTGAGCCTGAAGGTCTTCATCACAAGGCTTTCCCAGGGCGGAAGTGGGCAGTGTTCTTGACTTACTTTTATAAATTCTTTTATCCACTGTTGCATTTTTTGCCCTTTTGGTGTGTACTTTATTTGGATTTTAAACAACTAAAGTATGTTTCAGTTTCTTTAATGATCTCACTTCTTATTTCGTTGTGCATAGTAATGCAGTGTATATATTTGTATCATTTCAGATAAATAAAACATTTCACTGTTAAATTATCTTATAAAATTTACTATCAAGACTGTCATTTTCACATATACAAATAATACAAACTTCTCTGATACCTTTCCTCATCCTTGACTCCTGATTCACATACTGAGCGAATTTCTCTAATCGTTATCTTATCCTTGACTGCCACATTCTCGTTCATTATCTTAAGTTTTATGTAACTTGTCACGGAAAATATTATGAATGCTGGATAATTCTTGTCGTTATGTGGAATAAGTTGACAGTTTTCTTAAGAATTTCTTGTTCACTCAGTTTATAGTATGGTGCGAACATGTTGATATACAAGTGAGACATCCAGAACATTTATGAAATCATAATTAAATACTACAAGAAATGTAGTAACATTCATAGATGAATCACATTCTGAGTGTCTCATTAATTTCTACATTCAAACATCCATGTGATACATGTCCCGTATACATGGACTGTATACTTACATCATTACAAGTGTTATATTTTATCCACCAGATAAACCAAATAGAGTTGACACTTCAGACATGCACAAAAATTTGCCTTGACTGCAAAACTGAATTTACTTTCGCCCAAAATATCAGTTTTTCTCAGAAAAAATCACACAATTTTGCCACCGTTCTTTGTGAGATATTGAACTACTCTTAATATGCGAAGTTTGTCAGTGTATTTTTAGGATCATCTTATGAAAGTATAAGGATTTATTTGTTTTCTTATGATGATAACAGTCCTGAAAATTACAAATGAGCAGACAGAAGCTTGTTAGAAAAATAAGATATCAATGTCTGCGTGCAGGTGGTGTTGGCCTGTACATCAAAGACTCGCTAAGCTCCATCGACGAATTTTTTTCTTGCCTTGTGTTTTGTGAGATCAGTTCCTGTTCGCTTGGCTTTATTACTTACTGGTCTTGTTCGCTGACGGCCGGAGGAACTATGAGTGAAGAGAGAGAGAGATGTAAACGTAGAGCAAGAGAAAATAAAGCCAGAAAAAAGGCTCGAAGGAGAGGGAAGTAATGTGAGACCAATAATGACTATAGAAGGTAGGTGGGACATGGACAGAAAGAAAGATGACGTGGAAACGATAAGAGGGAAGGAATACGCAGTAACAACCCCCCCCCCCCCCCCCACACACACACACACACACACACACACACACACACACTTCTCTCTCGAACATCCATTCATGGGTAAAGGAGGTGGCGGCCACCCACTGGTGAGGTAGGTTCATGGGAACAGTCAGTAGTTACCCGGGTGTACCAGACCTTCTCTGTCGGAGAAAAGATTCATCTTACGAGACCTGAGCACCGTGGTTCTCGTGCGCCGTCCTCCCGGTGTGTGGAGTCCTCGGTATATTCTCTCCGTTGCAGGTGTATGTGTAATGGTTACGTTACTAGTATACACGGTAGGGCATTTGTGATCCGTTCTATTTTTTCATGGCTTCAGCCAGGATCATTCTTAGTTTCTTGAGTGTACCATGTCTGTCACCAGCCTCGTTATCCAGGCTTCATTATTCATTATCTTTGCAATTTTTCTCTGAAGACTATTCATTCTTTTACACCTGTTTATCTTCATATATCGTAGTATTGATGATTCTCTTTTCCTTTCGTATTGCTTCCAAACATACTCCGATTCGCCTTCGCCAGTGGCACTGCCTGGTTGCCGAGAGTTTTTCTCTCCCATTTGCCGTTTCCTTCTTCGCCCGGCTTTCTTGCAGACCTTCCTCCATCATCGTAGTCCAGCTCATCCATACCACGATACACACTCAAGCACGGCAGACTCTCAGTCTCTACAATGTATTTGTGTGTCGTCAGTTTTTAGTCCGTGCTCAGTTTTATGTGTATTCAACTTGCAGGAGTTTGTTCAGCTTTCGTATATCACCAGTTTTCAGACCGATCTCACTCCGTGTGGGTTGCCAATACCTTACAATGTTCAACCCCAAGATTTCATAAAGTTTCATGCCATACTCATTTCCAGATTTCGGCGGCCTGTATACATAGCCCATAAGGCTCATCTCCCACCTTTTATAACCTTCAGGCGCACTTTCCACACCCGTGGTTAACTAGATTCCAATATATGATCGACATCGAAGTTCCACCATCTATCTAGACCACACTCGGATCCATGATTCATATCTGGCCTACGCCAGAATCCATGATTCGCCATCCTTTAGCCTTCGTTCGACTTCTATCTTCCTCCATCAAGAAACCTATCTACTTTCCAGCCCATTCTGCCAAACTTTATTCCAGCGTCTCCAGCTTCCATATCGTTCCAGTCCTCACTCTTCGCCTGCTTCCAGCCGCTTTCTCAGCTTCCAGCACCGCCCGACCTTCACCTACTTCCATCACCCAGACTACCAGTTCATCTCACCTCTCCCGACCGCCTTACCCAGCACTTTAGGGATCAAATCTGATCAGAAAAGAAATGCCATCTTTTTGAGTCTAATACGATGGTGGGGGTTAATGCTCTCTCTCTCTCTCTCTCTCTCTCTCTCTCTCTCTCTCTCTCTCTCTCTCTCTAATATATTATACTGACGTGTTGATCGTAACATATGACCCAGTCAGAATATAACTTTAGCCACCTCGTTCTCTACCCACTGGTGCGGCAGTACCTCAGACGTTGTCCACATAACTAAGGATGTAATTAACTTTTTAGTGTCGTTAAGACTTACACAGCATGCTTCATCTTATCACGTGATATGTGTTAATGGTTTATAAATATTAAACCCAGTGTATGTTAACAGTCAAGCCATAAGTTCAGCGAAAGTTAAACCTATACAGGTTGGGAGTTGAGAAATATGAATGTGTATTATCGCAGGAATGATATAATTTCGGTCATGTTTAAGAGGCGTTGCAAATTGTATTATGATATCCACCTGTTGTCGTAACTATGATGACTCACTCGGCTTCAAAATATTCCTTCGTGAAAATGAAGAAATTGGTGGAGAGTCTGGAGGGACATTATTTACTAGCTTTGATATCCGTTCCAGGAAACAGCTGGTTCTACTCCCTTTTGCTGTAAATAGCCATGGTAAAATACACAGCCAGTTCGACGGTGAATCACACACCAAAGGATTCGTACAAGCATGAAAAGGATCCGAACTCCCAACTGGAGAGTTGGTTGTGTGGTTCTCGGCACTTATACGAGCTTAGAATTAGAATTTGGTAGTATGTTAGCGTAGAGGATCCTCATGACAGATCTGAATAATGCATGGCATATGTAAAAGGGATGACGTGACTGCACATATTCAAGTCTTGATATGTTTGTATAGGATTATAGATGAAAGGTATAGTGACTGAAATGTATTCTTCAAAAGGACTAAAGAACATATAACATTGAGGGGTTATGAAGGTTATTTTGTGATAGATAGAAAAACAAATAGATAGATAGATTGACAGATGGAAAGACAGTTGGCTGGATGAATGTATGGTTAGAAAGGAAGACAGATAGACAGAGAGATGAAAGGAGAGATATATGAACGGATACATAGACAGATAGACTGAAAGATGGACAGACAGAAAGATAGATAGTAAGACAGGCAGATAGACAAATAGGTAGATAAGAAAGAATGGTTGTGTCGTGGCGCGTTGGCCACAGTATGAGGAAGCGGGTGCCGGATGCCACTGTGATACCAACATCTAATATGGAATGCTGAGAATTCTGATCCATATCCTCCCTCACCCCCCCCCCCCCCCCCCCCATGCTGTAGTTTTTGTTCTTAATGTGAAGTTTGTATTGTTCACCAGAAGTCTTCCTTCTTTCAGATTCTGGCTTGAGAATCTTTTCATGAATGGTTCGAGTACAAAATAAATAACTTTAGTTTCACTGACTTGAATGTTAAGTTTGATTCCTGTAAATTTAGGTAGTGTGAGCAAGACAACGAGTTTAGATTAAAAGACTACCTCTCTCCTTGAGGGAAACGCCAACTATGTTTTCCCGTTAGTTTATATACTATGCAGAAGGAGGCCCACTGAGTTAGCCCCAACAGACACGATCTCCTCCCTCATACCTCTGGAATTCTGATCAGGTCCCACAAAATCTTCAGAAAACTCTATTCCTCGGGAAATTTCACTTTGCGCTTGCGAGTCGTCCTGATTGTCCGCGACAGTCTTCGATTGCTTTCGAACTCAGGCTGATGTTGGGGCCTCGCACAGAATCTGGAAGGTTTTCTCCATCCAAAGAGAACCCACATACACTGGCGGTGAATTTGTTCTTGTGTGGATTTGGTGTGTCTTCCTATTACATCCTCGCGGTTTCTCTCCGTAAAGTGCTCCCCACCCTACAACTTACACACAAGCCCCCTCAACCCCCATCATAAACTCGGGACTCCTCGGTCGTTTAACTTAGTCCCTAGTTCCCCTGCATGGCCCTCAGATTTAGGTCCTGTAACACCTCGACACCCCAGCCTTGACCCTGGCCTGCTGGCAGGAGCAGACAGTGGGGAGGCAGCGTCAATAGTGACCAGATTGCTATTAGCCGTAGTCAGCCTCGGGGATCGCAGGAAGTCTAGCCAAGTTTTGGAAGCAATTGTGTCAGCCGCCGAACACACACCAGGACTCACCTCACCTCTCACAAAATGTAGTACGGTATTACTGAAATTATTTCATTCCGTTTATTCATAAGCTGTGAAATATCCAAAATATCTTAACGTAATACAAAAAGTGCAATCAAACAAACATAAACACTATACACAACTCATACGTAGATACATAGCGGTCAGCGTTCCAGACCCGTGACGCATTCGAGGACCGCCAAGGGTCGAGCACATAGGTACGAATTCCGGTTGCCGCAGTCGCTCCTCAGTCACCCCACAGCTGTTCATTCATTCCTAGATGATGGTCGATAAAATGGGTTCCTAGCTCAGGCTTGGGTATATATATATATATATATATATATATATATATATATATATATATATATATATATATATATATATATATATATGGATGTCCTTGCTTTGGGCCTTAGCTGTCCGTGCAGTTTCAGCTAGCATAAGGAAAAAATACACACAGAAACAGACGTATGAGTTTGAGTTGGAGAAAAAGAAAACTGAAGACATTACAAATGGTAAGCAGAACCTGATCAAGATTTGTGATAAGAGAGGTGGCAGTTTGGTTACTTCTTTACCCCAGGACAACAGTTGTGAAAATGACAGAGGAACGATGATATAAGCCATACTGTCGATCTTGAAAAATGAAAATATGAGAACAACAGAAATATGTTGGAATATGGTCACAGTATTTTGTGAGAAAGAATTGGTGCTGACAGTCACTTTTACAGATAGAAAAGGATGTTTCAAGATAAACAGAAGAATATGTGAATGGTTAGGAACTGAATATTGTAAGACGAAAAGAGGCGTAACCTATCTATCGGCATTTTAACATAATGATGGGACAACTACGGAGGTTAAGGCTGACAATACAAGAGGGAGACCTGGGATGGAGAAAGCTTTGAAAGTGTGCAAGATTGTAGAAGTCTGCGCAATGGATGAGTCGACGGAAGACACACTGGATATTGGAAAGAAGTTTGGAAGAATATGCAGGACTTGGACGCCGAATATGAGGCCATGACGAGTGAAATCGCTTTATTTAAGAAAAGATTTTGATTGTGAAACAGTCTTTAAAGAGAGCTTAGAGAGGAACGAGAATTTCAAATATTTGGGAGGCACTTTTAGGGGGAAATAGATGAATGGAGGAAGAAATATCTGGGGCGTTCTGAAAGGTGGCCAAATTGTTGGTGCCTTCAGGAGAGTGACGAGGAGGAGGCATGTGAGCCTAGAGAAACGGCGAGGTCTGCCAGAGGGTCGGCACAGCCTGGTTTGACGTATGGGAGGGAAACATGCGCGCCCAATACTTAAAGGACTAGGTGGGTGGGTACACACAACAACATTCTTCCTTGTTTCATGTAGAATAAGAGTGAGAAAGTTGGAGAAATAAGGACGTTGAAAAATTAGATGTGTATATCCATATTAGAATGAAAGAGAACCAAATGATTTATAAAGTAAATAATGTAGTTATAGGGTCGCTTACGACCAGTGGATAGGACGACTATGAGAAATGTGGCTTTTGGCGTCTGTACGAGAAGGTCTAAAAACATACTCGGGCAGATCTACCCACATATACCCCTGGAGAGGAAAGATCATATTATAATGGTAGAAGGCGTTTCAACGTGTGGCCATCGTGGTTTCCCAACTGATACAAGAGATATGGTACTACTTCATGAAGTGGGGAATGTTGATACTTTACACCAGCGAGACTCGTAGACTAGGATGCCAGTCATCAAAGTCTGTATCTAAACGTATCTGGGTTATGAGGTGTAACGTGATGTAACTTTCTTGTGAATGAATCTTTACCTGACAGAACGAAGAATTCATCACTTATTGTTGTGATTTCAACATCCAGCCGTGGAGAAGATGGGGGTGATGAGGGCCAGAGGCTGAACGGAGGGTAATCTCTTGTATCAGAATAGAAAGCCAACTTTCACCAAACAGATTTGAGGAACTTTTCCCGTCTTGCAGTTTATTGTGTGATCGATCACAGGGCACCTCTCCAGGACGCCCCAGTGTCCCACCTCCATAACCGACCTTTGAAGTTGTTCATAACTGCCTTTTCTTGACTTTCATATCCTCGTTCTTGATATTCTTCATTTCCTTCCCTTTATTCTCCTTCAATTAAATCCCTTCCTTTCCGTCTCTTCGATTCCCTTCCATTTCCTTCACCACCACCATTACCTTCAATTTCCCATCGTTTTGTTCACACTCCATCATACATTTTGTTTTCGTTCTGTTCTATCCCCGTTTTTTTTTCCGGCCTGTTCCTCTCACCAGCCCCACTCAGTTCAGGCCATCCAGTACATAACACGGTGAAGGTCACAGTTCACTGGGCTATATATAGCACTGTTCAGCCTGTTGGCTGTCGCCAGAAGTTAATTGCTGAACTACAACTTTACGTATGTGTAAAGTAAGTTGATTATTGTTGATTATTGTAGCGATGTTATTATACAATTCAAGCACTGGGAAATGAACAGTACACATAGGAATTTGATTCTGAATCAAAAGAATAAGTCATATCATTTCACTGTAGAAAGTAAACATGATTAAATCGAGGGCAAGTATATCATGATAGGCAAACGTATTTCGATTCAAAGTTGGCTTCCAGTTTTCGAACAAGACTCATTGCCTTTACACCATCTTCACTATGTGAAATATACAAGTAATTGTTACTTGAGCAAAAGCCTACTCATGTTCAGCGGTATTATGACGCAAATCTAGTACTTCTGAGAGTGCAAGAGAGGTAACCAAATATGTATTTTAACATGCATAGCAAATGACAGATACCCAAGATTCTCTTTTCATGACTATTTGTCACATAAACTGAAACATAGGAAGACATTCTTGTTGTCCCATGAACACAAACGTGTTAGTACCAGTACATAAAGAAATAGATATAAAGCCACATAAACAAAAATTTCCCACACCACACAAACTCACAAGCAAACTTTTACACAAATACTCAAACTCACTAAAAACCCGAACGTCCACGAATCCAAATGAAAGCATTTTCCTTCTGGTGAGGCAGGCGTGAGCCAGACCCAAGGTTCACTCGAGCGGTTCATAATCCCCACAATCTCTTCTTCACATCGTCCACACGACTCTGGCTAATATCTCCAGACCTCCATAATGCAGTGATGTGTGCCAGGAACTCCCAGGGAACCTCTCGACGCCTGCTCCTGACGGCGCTGCAGCAGGAGCTGGTGTCTTTCTTCTCTAATTTGCACTCTAATGAGAATTCAAGAGATGGATGGAACTGCTAGATAGAAAATGTTAGAAGGATGGAAGGTTCAAGGAGAGTAAGGTAAGGAGAGATAGGGTAGGGAGAAGACAGCAGAGGGTTGGATGACGGGAGGGGACACGTCCATCGTCGATGAGAGAGGATATTCATGAACGTCCACCAGCATTATGAGTTGTGGTGATGGTCAGAGTGATGGATGGTCCGGGAAGCGACATAGTTGAGATTGATGTGCAGTCTGAAGGCCATCAAGACGCCATCCTAGCCCCGGGAGACCCATTCTTCCTGTCTTCTCGGATGCGTCATTGCGAGCACAACATCTTCTGTGCTAAGGCAAATGACCTGGCAGAGATAGACTGGCAGATACCACGACTGTCTGGAAGATGACTTGATATTCCCTCGTGGCGCCACCAATACACTGGAAGCTAAGCTGCTTCATCTGGTCTCTCCCACCAGTATGTTTGAAGTTGTGGTGCTTCTCATAGTTTCTCTCAGCAGTACAGTAGAGGTCATGGTGATCTATTTAATCTTTCACAAGTAGTTAAGATGTTTTATCCGGCGTGTTGTACAGGTGCTACAACTAGATTTCCTCTGGACACCTGTTCTAGGTCAACATGATTTCACTGGTCTCTGTAAGGAACTGTTCTTCCGCTTATGTTTTAGTCAGTTTAGTGTGAACATCGCATTAACCCGGCTTTCATTCAGTGAGAGATTTTCGTGTACCTACGAGACTGGATGGAGTAAAACTGGACAGTTGTTGACGGTTTGGTGGTGACGGGGGAGCTGGTGGACTGTGTTAGCGAGGGTCGATGTGGGGAGTCGGCAGGCGACATGAAGGAGTCCTGGGACACGAGACGTGTTAACATCTTAATGGCCCAGCCGGCCATGTGATTGATTCATAATGCAGAATGATGATGTGTGTGTGTGTGTGTGTGTGTGTGTGTGTGTGTGTCTAGATTTCTCTTATTCTACCTATCTGTCTGTGTATACTTGTCTATATACGCTTGTATGCATACCGACACACCTGATAACAACAGACTCGTCACTCCTCGTAAATGAGAGATGACAGGTATCATGAGCGTCAACACTGGAGAGTGAAGGCATTCATGCTACCCTTACCACAGATTTACTGACCATATATCCCTACCAGAACTCTTGCTTCAGTGGGACAAATCGTCTGTTTTATCCCAGTCTCTGAGTCCCGTCGTCTCTGCTCGGTTTGAAAAATTCATAAAGTTGCTTTTAGTTTACTTCATCTTACCCCTGTCATTTATTTGTTTATTTATTGTGTTTTAAGCTTAATTCTGTAATTGTTTTACCGTTGGTTGCTTAAAAGTGGTTTATTCTTAATTCCGGAGAGTTTTTATTAAGTAGTTGTTTAGCTGAGATTCTCCCAAAATTATAGTTTACTAAGCGTTGGTGTATGTTACAGCCTCCAAGTTGCCAGTTTGGGATAAGTTTCGAGGGGAGAGGCACGTGGCAGGCGTGGGTCAGACTCGATGGTCTTGTATACGACCACACTCTGCCGTCCATAGTTATATGGTAGAGATCTGTATACGTTACTCATGTGTAATTGCAGTACATCAAAAATGCTTTCAGGAACATCATATACATAAAATTGCTTAAGAAGAAATTTTATATTAACTACAAATCCTAGTATATGTAGATATGATGAGGCTTCAACAGTACAACGGTCCCGGGAACTAATTTGCTGGAGAGAGCCCCGGAATTCGACAGATCTAGGGGGTTGGACTAATTTTCATTAGACTGTTAATCGTGAAACTGTCAGTAAGCTAAGAAAAGATGAGATACTACATCAATGTTGTAAGGAGGAGGCGAACCTTGAAACGATGATCAGATCGCATATAAATAGTAAAATCTAAGTCTGTTATTTTGCTAAATAACGACAAGACTTGAGTGAACTCTCGCCACTGTGGGAACGGCATTCATTATGAGGAGAGGAACAGTCTTTGTAAAAGTATGCAGCAACAGACAGTTCAGAAAACAAGGATCAGTTTTTAAGGAACTCTGTCGTCAAGTTCAGTAATATGAGTATTCTGAGAGACGGTGTGGTAGTTGAAGTCCAAGAATATATTCATGAGATGAGAGATCAGTAGCAGAGTAGACGAATACAAGATGGGGTTAATTTCTTTTTCTTATCATTAGTGACTGATAGGGACGTCAGTGCTAAAGATGATCAATACTTGTTTGTCTCAAGTGTGTGCGTGCTGAGTGTGAGATCAGACGTGTGCAGTGTGGAGGGAGAGATGATCTGACTGGTGATGAATAGCGCGTTGTGAGGGAGACACTGCAAGGAAGATTAATGTCATCAGCGAGCAGAGCCCAGGGACGCTCCAACAATAATGAGAAATTAGTTCCATGTGATCCGTCTGTCACTCTACTGATATGTCTGGAGAGCAAAGAGGTTTTTATTTCTATTATGATATAAATAAGTAGAAACATTATATGATGATGACAAGTTGATAGGGTTTTGTTTAGATACACGAGGAAAGTTGGACAATCTCTGTAAACTTCTCGGCACAAGACTCAGACTTTCAATTGAGGAGACGAGATATATGGTAGAAATGTAGGACGAAGCTGATACTACGTGTTTTAGATGACCTTGTTTGTGGAGGAAATGGAAGATTTTGTACGTTAGAAGGTGGCTGACGCAAGGTCTGTGGGCAGTAGTCAGGTGAAGAGGAGGATGGTTACTTGTGTTTCTGCCAGTGAGGTCCTGCCGGAGGTAATGCCTTTCCTTCTCTTGGTACTGACTCGGGCACTCCTGCCTCACCAAGGCCAGTGAGGTGATGGGACAGGTCGTGTCTGATAAGTGACGCTACCAAATTTAAAGTGACATCCAGGTTCCCACACTGTGGTTTACTGCCATGGGGGACAGGCAGGACCTGCGGTCGTGAGGCAGCTCCAGACTCGTAAATGATGCCACAAGCATAGTGTACTTGTGTGTGTGTGTGTGTGTGTATTTCTGAGTGGTTTATAAGTTCTTCTGCGTGCTTATACATGTATATGTGGGAACATGCATATGTACAATATGTGTAAGCCCATATAGCACTTTCGTGCACTGAGGTGTCTCTTGTTCTCAAAGATTTGTCTTGTGGAAGTATATTTAGGATTTTCATTATCATAATCCACCTGACTGAATCATTTATTGTTTGCTTTTATTCACAATTGTCTGTTCACTGACGTGGCTTTTCTTCTGCATTTGTCTAAGTAAGAAGCTGGATCATGCATATGATCAGGAATTTCTTTTTTCCCACCACATGTACCAGAATATTTCAATTTTGTTTATTTCCTCCTGGCTCACTTGTCCCAGCCTTCCCCATACTCACGTCTCACAGGCTTCTAAACGATCACTGTCAGAGGCCCACAGAACTACCAGCCACCACCATCACCACTGTCCTGAAAATCTTTATCTTATTGCTCAGGTTCTTCATCATGAACTCCGTCCTCGTAATGAATGGCTCATTCACGGTCCTGATCATTGATTCAGACCTCTCCCTCACGTCTTCTGTTCTGTATGATCAGGGGGACCTAGCGTCTAAGAGTCACTTGTTGTTCTCTTTTGCCATTGTTCACAATGTTGATCACATCTTCCTCCTCTGATTAAAGTCTGCAACACGACTGTCTTTCCCGCGTTTGTCTTCATACAATACTCTTGTCTCGTGTAGATTAAATTTTTCATTAATCTCTTGTGTCTTTTTTGCGTAATACATTTCTTTGTGTTGAATATATATATATATATATATATATATATATATATATATATATATATATATATATATATATATATATAAATATATATATATATTCATGAGCAGCTGTTTGTCAAAAGCAAATGTTGAGGTCATCATCAACATCATCTCAGGTCGACTTTCCCAATTTTTCGCATCGTTGTGACCAGCATCATCAGTCTAACATTCAGACCAACATTACCAGTAGTAACTATGCTTCCTCTGCTGTCTCTTGCGTTCAGCACAATCCAATCCCGACATGAAAGCAACTTGCACGCCACTCTTGGTAGAAAATTAGATTATGCAAAATGCATGTTTAATTACTGACCATCTGATGAAATTATTCGTCCGTGCTTTAGCGAATTTACTGATTAATGATGACACACAAAGCTGCCGGGGTTTTCCACTATCTCTGATTATCACCCAGATCGCCTCCATACATCCATGAAATCGTCGATCATGAAACACTAAACTACTGTCCTTTGCGGTAAAAAGACCCTGCTATCTTAATAAAGTGCATATGAACTAGCACTTTCATAGAAGACATAATACCCTCCAACGGCCAGGATTCGAACCCAGGACCTTTTGCATAGTAGACGGGAAGGCTAACGTCTATGATCGCGATCATAGCCTAGCTGGCCTTCCAAAGCATCACATGGAATGCTGTCCTTTGACAAAGGAGGATTATACGTCAAAGGAAATTCTCTGATAGATGGAGGAGAGATGGGTTGTGGATGGTGGCGTGGAGCTCTCCCAGTTCGACCGGTCACCAATAATCTGAGTTGTTTTGGCAAGAGCGATCAACTCCAGTAAATAGACACTGAGTAACTAGTTGTACGTTTACATAGTCTACATTCGCGCCGAGATTTGCGTTTGTTTATCTTCTCTCAGTTGTCAGAACTAGAAACCTCTGAACCGACGGTCATTCGCGTGGTAGTGAGCAAGCCATGGATTGAGTCCTTAGGGACCCAAGGTTCATGGATGAGCTGATATGTGTATGTAGGTGTATAATGAAGGACGCACTCGAATGCTTCCTTGAATAGAAAAAATCTTTACCAATTTTTCAGCCAGCCATCCCACTCCCATCTCTTATCGCTTTAATTCCCGTAACCCACATCTTCCTTTCGTGTATACCATATCCTTCTCTCGGCCTCGTCCTTCTGTCTCCCATCTTTACTCTTATCTCTTTCTCCTTGCCTTTTTTTCCTCCTTTGTCTCCCTATTCCTCCTTATCCTCCTCTTTCTCTGCTAACCCTCCTCCATTCCTCATATCCCTTCTCTCTTCCCCATGCCCTTTTCCATTGCTTACCTCCCTCTCTTCCTTCTTCCCTTCCTCCTTCCTCCTTCCCTCCCCGTCCTCTGCATAACTCTGGTCCCTCATGCAAGCATCATGAGGGTCGTCGCAACTAAAGCCATTGGTAAAACATGTGGTGACCGTCCCTAGACGCCTCCACCAGCACCCACGTCAGACGCCTCCACCAGCACCCACGTCAGACGCCTCCACCAGCACCCACGTCAGACGCCTCCACCAGCACCCACGTCAGACGCCTCCACCAGCACCCACGTCACACGCCTCCACCAGCACCCACGTCAGACGCTTCTACCAGCACCCTCGTCAGACGCCTTCACCAGCACCCTCGTCAGACGCCTTCGCCAGCACCCATGTCCTACGGCTCCTCCAGCACCCACGTCCGACGCCTTACATGCAAAGAGATGATGTAGGATCGGGAGGTGTGCAGGAAGGGATTCTAATACTCAGCGAGTGTAAAGGCGAGGATCTGATAGTGTACAAGCAGGGATCCAGAGTTCAGGAAATGTATCTGCAAGGACCATTGAACAGTGGAGTGTACAAGCACAGACTGAGGCACCAGGGAGCGTACAAGCAATGGGCCAGAAAATGTACAGACAGAGGGTAAGGGAGCAGGGAGCGAACCGGCACGGTATCGTTATTTCATAGAGGAGAGAGTAGTTATGCACGCCTTTATGGATGAGAAAGGAAAGGAACGAGGAAATATTGAGGTTAATTGTGTAAAGAGGACTTGCCTGGAAATGAGTGGATTGCGTATATGTTAGGAAGCTGATAGGTTATTGTCTAATGATGTAGATGGTCTGTTAAGGAAATGGATAGGCGAAGCTTGGAAGTCCTGGATTAAGAATGAGGGAAAATTGAGATGTTGTGTAGAGGGAGAAGGAACTGGAGACATGATATATAGAAGTTCCAAACAGTGAGTTGCGAGACTTGCTGATCAGTGTTATGATGTTAGAATAGAGAACAATGCTTGATTTGATAAAGGCTTCTGGACGATGAAAAGACACAATAGATGGAAAAAAGAAAGAAAAATGAAGACAAAAAGACGGATAAGTATCAAAACTGTAGCTTAAAAGATAGCGTCTCGGGTACATGTGGAGGGGAGTGTGGCCAACACAAACACTGCCTCCCACTTCATGGTTGTACACACACACACACGCACACGCACACACACACACACACACACACACACAAAGAGATACAGTTCCTGGTACAGAAGAAGAGGAACGCTAAGAAAACTTTGTGTTTTTGACACACATTAAAAGTTTTATTTCTAGATATTCAGATCATTGTTTTGTGTTAATGACGCGTGGTGGAGTCGTGTGTGAGTACACAACTCAGGGTAAGTCCAAGAAGACCCAAAAACTCACGAACCGAGATCCCATGTTCTCTTCTGTATCTAATTAAAACTTTTGTTTGACGGGATTTATTGCATGTCGCTGGAAATTCTCAGATAATTAGAAAACACAGTTATTGCCGCCTTCCAGACTTGATTAGTAGTCGTCTGCTGACGTCACGTGCTGAGATGGTACCCAGACTGTCTCTGTGTACAGTAACCAGAGCCAGGAACGTGGGTCAAGAAGCACAAACCATCACAGTTTTATTAAGCAGTATCAAGCATGACTTAGAATGATGATACTGCATCGAACGGACAGATGGATGGACAGAAGGGACTGGGAACTGACAGGAAGAAGGACAGATGGACGGATAGAAACAGAGACAGACAATTAGAGTGGAGGGACAGATGGACTAGCAGAAAAGATGGACAGACAGATGGACAAAAGGAGAGACAGACCGACAAACAGATGAAGGTTCAGATAGACCAATAGATAAACTAAAGTGCGGACGAATAGATGAATAGCCGGTCAGGCATAGAACCACACACATGATGGGCAGACAGACCCATTTGATCACAATACTTCTTTATATTCCCAACGTTACGTTGATAATGATCTACATGATAATGATTCATATATTTAATTCATATATATGCAAATGAAGGATGTTAGGAAATACAGGCTGAGCAGCCAGCAGTTGTTGCTTAGAATCTGCAGTGATGCGTTGTTTAATATTCATCTCAGGCAGAAAAACTCTCAGACTCTGTGTGTGAAATTCATCGACGAAACTCCATGGAATCGCACTTATCTGTTGACGACGGATATGTACAAATGTTTTGTAGTTAATTATATGTTTATTTTTCCGTCGGCAGATGATGCTGCAATGTTGGCGAAATAGAGCGAACAGCTGACCTCATTAGTATTCAGTATCATTACTGTTTACAAGACATATTTGGAAAAATTGCAACCATGAATAAGATTCCCGTGTTCGAAAGACTGAAATTTTTGCTGTTTTGTCTAAATGGTGAAATAGTAAAGGTTGTATGAAGTATAGTTACGCGGAAATGATAATCTGGGCAGGAAGTGAAAACGTTGATTTTCATGGGCATTTAAGAGTCAGAAGAGAGAGTGGCAGAGATGAATGACCTGCGTAGCATCATATGATTCGATTGAAAATGAATAAAGGAAAAAGTATGGTTTTGAGATGGTTTTTAAAAACCTTTGCAGAAGAAACAGTTGTAACAACGATAGAAAAGCAAATTATTGATCATGCCAACGGCCATGAGTCAGAGGCATTAGGAGAGTGTGTGAGACTGACTGATGACCGTAACACGATACCCTGACACTTGCTCCAGCCCCGGACCTTCAAATGATCTTTCCCACAGTAATGGCCATTAAGGGAAAATATTCCATCGTTTAGCTCCACCCTGATGCGTCTTAATGATCTCCCTCCATCACGCTTGGGCTGACTTGCTTAAGGAGATGGTGACAACGAGATATCTTAGATATTACATGAGTAACATCAGCCGTAGTCGTACATATGCACGAACTCGTAGTTATATTGGATGGATAAGAATCAATACATAAATAGGAACCGTTGTACAGTACTCGTGCGCATATATAGATATAACACGTATAAACAGACTTAATACATAGACAGTCAGGTTAAATTAGTATAATCCATGTCAGTCATCTTTAATGCAAGCATGAAAATAGCCTCTACATATCATATTACGCTAATAATGCAGATAATACCGCCTTAATTGTTGACAAGAAAGGGGTAATTAATTCTAATGAAACGACCGTGAGGCTCGGCTGACCAGCAGCCTCCAGACTGGCTACAGAACTGGACCTCTGGTAATGCTGTTTACAGAGACCAGTCAGTCACTAGCTGATAAGATGTCAGATTTCAATGAAAGACACGAAGGGTAAAGATCGGGAAGAGAGAGGGTAAGAAGGGGAGCTGAAATATTGGAAGATAAAGGAATACGGATAACTGAAGAGACTGTACCATGTGTATCAACAACAACAAAAAATGAATTTGCGATGTACACCAACAGAGAATATCCTGCAACATATCTCTTGAGGGAGACGGCTGGTCTCCTCAAGGTAACATAACGTGTAGAAGCAGCAGTTCTACCTCCCATCACACCAGGAGTCAACATCACAGGTACGGGCCTGGTCAACATACTGAAGCGACAAGTGAGCCACACACAGCTGACAGTCATGGAGGAGGGAAGAAAGTGGGGAAGAGGGCGAAGAAGTCAATTACAATGGAAATGAGGAAATGGACATAACATGACTGTGGAGGGAATAAGAAGATGGGGATAATACTGAAAGATATTAAGGAAGAGACAACGGAAAGCGGTTTAGAAAAGTGATTGTGTGGATGAAGGTGACATAGTCATAGAAAATATCAAATGCGAGGTAAAGATCGAAGATGAAAGGAAGTGAGACAGGGTTAGGTTGATGACCAGGTATAGTGAGAGGTTATTCAAATGGGTAATCAGACGATTGCTGAGGCAGCTTGAGTAAGCAGAGGGTTTGTGAACTGTGAAAATGATGGATTCCACCTAAAGTGAGGTGATTATAAGGAAGGTCATGGGTAAACAAGTGCTTCTGGCAGTATGTGTGAGTGACAGGGAGTGAGGATTGATGTAAAGGGCTGAATGGATCGAACGATTGCATCTCTAACTGAAGAAGAATTCTTACATTTGCTTGTATGCACTAATGGGGGATTAATTTTCTAAATGTAGGAGGAAAGTTTATGGTATGGAAGTAGATTAGACAATAGAAATATTGACTGCATTCTAGGACAGTATCTCTTGTATGGGCAGGATGATATTAAATTATGAGAAGAAAATTGAAAGGAAAGTGTGCCTGCAACATATGTAGATTAAAGACTATCGTGAAATTGTTGATAGGATGGACTGAGTGTAGAGTTTCAGATCTTGATAGTGTGGGAAAAGTTACTGGAAGACGGTAAAGAAATTCTACAGAGTTAGACACATGTCAGGAAAATGGGGACCTGAGCGAGAGGTCTGAGGTGGATAAGGCTTGGGTGGGACAGGGTGTGTCGTGTTCCCAGGGCCGTTTGTCTTCATGCAAGGGGCTCCGAGGAAGGACTTCCAGGAAATGTAGGTACAGCAGGAAGGGCAAGACGGACGAAAATGGAAAAGTGTGGAGGGTGTGGATGTTGTGGGTATATAACTCTGTGTTTATTGAGACGACGGAAGGCCATCAGAATATTGTGTTGACACTGGAATGTGTTGTAAGAAGGAAAAGTTAAACGTAGGTTCTGATAAGAAAAAACTGTTTTGCTGTATCGTCAGATATGGTTGGTCATGAACCTGTTTATATAGAGCTTATCCTTAGTGAAGATGGAGTGCCTCGTGTTGATATATCTGCGAGTGGGATAAAAGATAAAGTCGCTGGCGTGCTGGGTAAGGTGAAAAGCAGTAAAGATTGCAGTTTACGGGGTCTTGAGGGGGGTAAGGGGCGTTAAGGGTGTGAGGTAAAGAACCTCGTGACCTCTTTCGTGGTGCTCATAGATTTGCGAAGACTTGTATACCTGTTTGATACGCGAGTGATTTTTTTTTCTTTTTCTAGAAACGAGCAACTGGTGGTAAAGTTAAACCTCACATCTGTCTGAAGATCACATCTGACTGATATCATTGATTATTGATCATCACACACGTGAACTACGGTTGACATCAAAGATATCGTATATGAAAATATATATAAGAAGAACAGTCACAATATCTTTATTTTTCACATCTTTGCCAGGAAAGTACCGGAACAAGTGTACGCGACGCGACAGCCATATTGCTGCCAGTCATTCCATATCTTCCAGCTACACTTAACATCTCTACTTCGGACTCTGCTATAAAATTCAAAGGGAAAGCGAGCAGTGTCAGTAAAATTTCGCTGGTTTTTATGTTATTTCTCATTCGGAACACGTATTTACTTGGCCGTAATGGGGAGTGTGGGGTAGCCCCTGTATGGTCCCGTGAACGTGGAAACCCGCGGGAATGAGATGCCAGATGCACGCCACCCTCCAATTACTGCCAGATATAGCTCCAGGCTACAGGATTCTTTGGGGAAAAAATATATAAAGAAAATACGAAAAGCAGGAATGAAGATGAAGATATGACTAGGTTATTTGTTCTTGAGTCGTAAAGAAAATATCAAAATATTTAATATTTTCTGGATATTTTCTAGAGAGACTCTTGTTGATAAATTATCCTTAGCTTTATAGGGATGGTCGATTACGTCAACATTATTAGTTGTATATTGTTCTATCCTGTGTATTATCAAATACCGTAAACATGATGAAACTGTGTTACTGGCAAGTGATTGACTCAGATTGATTTAGGGAGTGGAGAGCGCGCGCACGCGCGCGCACACACACACACACACACACACACACACACACACACACACACACACACCATAACACAACCACAGGCGATCATGAGCCAGCAGCAGGAGAGAGTGAGTGGAGGAAGATGTGTGGGTGTGTGGGTGGGTGGGTCCTCCTGCAGGAGGGAAGCCTCGCCCTCTGGCTGGCTACCAGGCGGCGGGAATATTGTGCCACCGGCCCGGCCGGACATCGCCATTGTTCCGCCTGTCGATCAAGCCAGAGGCGAGTGATAACCACAGACTCCTGCCCCACTCCGTTTTCTACACCACTGGTTCTTAGCGATAGTCCTTTCTTCGCGTTTCTTCGGTCAAAAATTGTAATATACTTTTCTGAGAAAAGTCGTTGAGTTATTTGTAACTGAAACTTGAATGTAACTTAACACTTTACAAACTAAAAAAGAAGGAACAGAGAACAGAGAAGGGGGCCAGGTGAGGATATTCCCTCAAAGGCCCAGTCCTCTGTTCTTAACGCTACCTCGCTAACGCGGGAAATGGCGAATAGTTTGAAAGAAAAAGAAATATATATATATATATATATATATATATATATATATATATATATATATATATATATATATATATATATATATATTCCCAATTGGTTTCTAAACGTTGCCCACAGCCAAAAATAATAGACCTTTAACTAACATCAGTTGTCAATTCGCGATTGAAGTTGTTGTATGACTGAACTTCTCACGTTAGAATGTTTTACCTTCTCACATCTGAGATCTTTCTGTTGTTATATGGACAGTATTACTGTAGCTACCTTAAACCATACTTGATCACACTGAAGCAACTGTACATAGTATTACCCTGGACGGTCGAATTCGAGCATGTACCATCAAGTAACTTTGAGGTATGATAGACATACCACAGGATGCTCCCCCATCTATCACCCATAATGGGAAGTATACTGAAGGATGCTGCCCACCAATAGTAAGGAATATACTCAGACCTACTGGAGAATGCTCCCCCCATCCATCGCCCGTAGAGTGAGTATACCCAGAGGTATTGAAGGATGCTCCTCACCATATCCAGATATTCGTATCGTTCCCTCTCTTAGACTGACTCCCAACAGGATATTCTGCTATCAATGAGAAATGTGTTCTCTCTCTTTCTTCTCTGTGCGGAGGAACTATTCATTTTTCATATGGTAATGAAGATGTTTTAAACTCGTGGTCATAAATTGTCTTTTATCGTCACTGTGTCTCATACAGAGAAGTTTGTGTATAGAAACTTGGACTGTAATGCTGTGAATGATATTCTTACGTCCGAGCTGCCTGTGGGAGAACGTGCTCTGAAATACAGTCATATACATGACTCATTGTCAAACTTGATGATACAAGAACATTAGAATCGTTGTCCGACGATAGTTTTGTCCTACACGTTCTATTTACTATTCGTCTTTGATATCCACCTGTAGTCACACACATGTTTTCCTCTTCATCATTTACCATACCACATCAGGAACCTCTCCTGGCTTGTTGTCTGTCATCTCTCATGACACCTCGTACGCTTCACCCGCGTCTCTGTCACCCACACTATCGTACGTGACCCATCACTTCCGTCATCAGTCTATATTATTATGAAATCGTTCTATCACTAGCACCCAGCCTTCCAGCACCCTTCCTCCTCTTCTCATATTCTCACTTGCCACAAACCACACCCATGTCTCCATCTCCCTCACTCCATAACCTGAAATTTGGCTTCTCCGTCATGAACCCTAGCATCATTTACACGTGTTTCAACTTTGTTCCAAAATAGGCCTTGTGATGGTCAGCAGTCATCACTCTCTATCATAACTCTCAGCAAAGGACAAAAACAGTGTCTCCCCCCAGATCCCGGAGCGCTTCTCTCCCCAGGACATAAATCTCTGAGAGACTGTTCTGAGCTTCAGAGATTTTAGCGAAACGTCTCCTTGTTGTGCCTTACTTGCTGAGTTGTTTCCTAGTTATGAAATATGATGAACATACCAGTAATGGGTTTTATTGCCTTCAGCGTTGGCTACGTGTTAGTTTTACACCATCCTCTTTGTTCGTCATGTTTGCTGGCTGTCTCTATCATGAGTGTATTTCATGTGTGCTTGTGTGTACGTACGTCCACGTACAACAAAAGTGTTTGTGTGTATGTCATTATCAACTTATCATTATCTATCTATACCATACTATGTAGGGATGAGATTTTACACCCGCGGTGCCCCATCTATTGTGTGTCTGTGTGTGTTTCTGTGTGTGTGTTTCTGTGTGTGTGTGTCTGTATGTGTGTGTGTATGTGTGTGTGTGTGTGTGTGTGTGTGTGTGTGTGTGTGTGTGTGTGTGTGTGTGTGCATTTTGAGTTTTATATTTCTATTAGATTCTGAGTATCACGACACATGATATAGATTTCAGAATTTCTATTTTGTCTGGTGTATGATCCAAGTGGATCATACCGACCACCTCTCTGGACAAAGTTAGTGAGTAAAAGTTACAAGTTAATTGGAACTTTTGGCTCTCTTGTTAGTTTTCTAATTGTCTTTATCTTTGAACTTTAGTACACGTTGTTAGGTTAATATCTTATATATTTCAGATATGTCTGAGGAGGATAATAAGAAAAAAGAAAGACAAATTCCAAATACACATTTAGAATTACTCAAGTTTTATATGATACTTGAAGCATATTTGTCAGATCTATTTTGGATGATATGAAATAACAGTTCTTTCTGGCTGATCCTTTTCATTTGAACTGCTAATGATTAGCTTCATTACCAGCCGTGTGATCCTGGGTCTTTATCTGTGAGGGTTGCCTACTGGGTTGAAAGAGTGCATGCTGTACAACAAAGGAAATTCATATACCTCACGCCAGCCACCAGGAGGAAACTCTCTAACTTCTTCCTCTTTCCTGCTCTCGTTGCCTCTTTGATCTTCCTCTTTTGTCGTAAACTGAATTCCAAACTCCTCGGGTTTCTGTGTAACTAAAAGGTTAATTTAACTTTACTGGTTTGTACCACGGGCAATGTAGCAATGGTGTCAGGTGTCTGTGAGGGTTTTGTCTGTGTGTGTGTGTGTGTGTGTGTGTGTGTGTGTGTGTGTGTGTGTGTGTGCAACTTTTCCGAGTATGTTTTATTTTTGGATATGTATTTGTGTAAGTGACAATCTAAACATTTGGGACTATTATATACAAACGTATATCACAGACAGTATATATAAAAGCAGTATCAGATTATATATATAAGACAGAATATGTTCATCACGACACATACCTAGAGAAATGCTGATCTTGTGAAGAATCGGACGAAAAACAAGTAATGATAGATGACGTAAGAGTTGAGCTGAACCTGCATCAAAACTGGAGAAAATAGCGACAACATTACTCAGAGGAGATGGACGAACTTCTACATGATAAGTAACATCAATCTCATCGAAAGACAGTGGATTGTAACGGTACAATAAACTGTGGTTTGGAAAAAAAGAATTGATTCCATTTTTAGTCTTGGTATATGAAAGACTATTTCCATTTTATGTATTACACAGTTACTTCCATTACTTCTGTTTACGAAATTCTTTTATCAAAATATGACTCTTCATAATTATTTTTTCAAATAAAACGTGATTAGCTGAGTGACTGGCCTATTAATCGTCTAGCCTTTTATGTATAATGGTTTAAAGGCTGATAAATTAATCAGTTAAATGATTAATTATCTGTCTGAAATCTAGATGACCGATTAAATGTTTGTTGGTTTATTGATATTCAGATATATTCTCTGTGTTTTACTAAACATGATCTCATTCGTAATTTTATTATTCTAATCATAAAGCATAAAAGATTGTTGATTTGCATTTGATATTAGAATTATATTTAAGATATCCAACAGCTAACTCTAAAGGCGCTTCAGACTTGTGTGAACATCAGACAAACGTTCCGAAGAAAAATCTGAAAACGTGAAATTGCGGAATGAGAAGATAATACAGACGTAGATTTAAAATTTCACTCAGCATTCAGCAGTTTATGACATACATTAAGAGTATGTGAACCCATATTGATAATGACACTGTCCTCTGTTATACATCATAATACAATAGAATGATAAAGTGTATTTCATTATTGTTCATTGTATGGAGGAGAGAAGATATCATGTGACGCTGCAAACGGTTGGGTAGTGAAACATGAGTGGTATGGTCCGTGGAGTTATACAGACACGCGCGCTCTGCTCACGACCTGGTTCTCTTCTTTGTTTTTACCTTTCTTTTTGTTATGTTACATGTGTTCTCAGTCCCCTTCTTTCCTCTCTGTTTCTCTCATTTTATCTCCTTTCAAATCCTTTTGTTCATCTTAGATAGAACTCATTAGGTAAGGCTAAAGATCTGTCTGAATTATTTCTTTACATCTGTGTTCACTCATCTCTCATCCTCTTCAGCTTTGGTTATTGCCCCCTCTCAACATGACCCCACTAACTGACTCTCTAGCCACTTGATCCATATCCTCCTCCAGGTTTTTGTAATGCATAA
The DNA here is from genome assembly GCF_036320965.1 of Panulirus ornatus. Taxonomy (NCBI): domain Eukaryota; kingdom Metazoa; phylum Arthropoda; class Malacostraca; order Decapoda; family Palinuridae; genus Panulirus; species Panulirus ornatus. The sequence goes on along the minus strand of NC_092294.1, from coordinate 10,948,632 downwards.
TTGATAGATAGAGGAAACACTGCTAAAGTTCTGGAGAGAAGAGACAGTCATCCTAGAATTCCATCCCTGTGATACCTATCTCACAAGGGTTAATCTCACGTCAATAAAAAACCGGATGGAAGATCACAGGAAATTGCTGAAATACCTAAAAACGAGTCCTTTAGTTAACTCCAGGGGGAGTACGATTAGGGTCATTAATGGAGGAATGGAAAGAATGGGGTAGAGTTGATAGAGGGATGCAGCGAGATAAAGCTAAAAAGTCACATTTTCTCTTTCAGATGTTGCAGCTTTAACAGTTACACGTTTCCATTTATTCCCTTGATATCTATCTTAATATCAGATATGAGTTATTAACTTTGTAGGTTATCTAATCCTATCTCCCTATGTTGTACTTCTCATATACGTCACTATTATCTCTCCAAATTGAATTGGTTCGTATTTTTTTTTTTTTGCAGTTGTTTGTTTGTTTGTTTAGTTGTGTGGAGGGAGGAAAGAGATGAGGTGAAGGGACAGAGATGAAAGGAATGGAATGGATGGAGGGGCTTATTGGAGGAAGGGGCTTGGCTGAAGGGGTTGGGATAAGGTACATCCGAGTTACAGGAGATGAAGTAATGAATTTTGTGATGGTTTTACTTAATGAAGAAGTACCAATAATGCTTCACAAGTACGAAGCAGCAGCATACCATCGTAATGTCTTAGGTTACCACTTCTCCAGTTCTGACCGGTCATGAGGGTATCAGTGGCTGAGCAATGAGGACATTTGTAGAGGTGAGGGGGGACAAGGACGACGACCTAGTGCTGGACAATACATGTTGTCGTAAGAGACCTTGGCAGAACTGATGCGGAGGTAACAGAGTAAACATAGACCAGAGGAAGAAGCAGAGATACACAAACGTCAGACGGAAGGAGGAATTAAGAGAATATGATTGTGAGAAGTGAGGAGAAGCTTTCAGCCTCGTCCTCATTTCTCAGAATTATGAAGATTTTACATTAAGAAAAGAGGCATCTCTCCTCTGCAACTGCCTCCTTTTATGTGAATTTATAGACCCCAGGTTAACTTTTTGCTTATATTCTTTTCACTAGTATAAGTAGCCTTAATGCTTTGGCGACCCTCAAATACTTTTTAGTAAATCCATTAAGGTTTAGCGAATATCTCCACCTATCACAAACCTTTTATATTGGGAGATATGAACACAAAAAGTTGACGGCATCGTCCAGAGAAAATGATCGTCTCAGACCACCAGGCTATGGTGCAGCAGATGGTACCATGATCTTCCTTCCTGACCTTTGTCATGCGCAGTGTATAGAAACACACACACACACACACACACACACACACACACACACACACACACACACATACACACCACCTTTTACACCACCGCCACCAACAGTATCATTAACACCAGCAAAATTAATATTAATCCGGTGAGCACTACCATCATCATCACCATCACTACCACCACCAACCCCACCAGTAACACCAACAACGTAAGAACACAAACACCACTGCCAGCAGTAAAGCCACCTCCACTGTCACCATCATCACAAAGTAAGCCTCAGTCATCAGGCAATAACCGTTTCATCCGTTGCTGTAACCACGGTGGAGGATCCAAGCTTTGATGGAGTTTTGTATATCTTTACTTTGCTCGTCTTAACAGCCAACACATCTTCCTTCCACCTCATTTCGTCTTTTAAACTCAGGGTGTCAACAACCTTATCTCTTCATCACTCGTTATCAAAACTTATTTTCCTCCTATTTTTTCCCCCTGATACTTAACTATATTCTCGGAGCTTTTGCCCATTACATCTTCACCAGTTTCTTATTTTTTACACAATCGTTAATTAAGTCTTTTCATAATCAGTGGCACTTTCGTAGCCTCTCCAAACAACTCTCTCATTTACAGTTTTTCATCTCTGCTTCCCTCATCAACTTTCATAGTTGCCGAATTCCACTCTCAGTCAGTTTTAAAAGAAAAACCCAATCCATTTTCGCTCATTCATCTTCCATTTATCATATCCTTCCATGGTTCCAATATCTGAACATTTTTTTACGAAAATATCATGACATTTTTTCTTTATTTCAGCTGGTCGTTGAATGAAACACTGTTGTGACGCCTGACCTGATGTGCCGCTTAATGCTGCCTCCAGTACTCTCACCTGTTGGCATGGGAGACATGATGCATACAGGGGCGCTGAGGTAAGTCATTCCCTGGTTAGTTTATATGGGAGTAGGGATTGGACAGGAAGGGAGAGAGGAGGAAGGGGGAAGAGAGAGAGGGTTAGAGGGAGGGAGGAGGAAAGGTAGAACAGAGAAGATTAAGAGAGGGAGGGAGAAGTAAAGAGAAAACAAACAGAGGAAAAGAAAGTGAGGAAGATGGTTCTTGCGTCTCCTTCTCTGCTTATCTCTTGTGTCCTTCCCTCCCCCGACCACACTGCAACACCCTCCTCCAACACACTGTCTCATAACCTTAATGAACACCTCCCTCCAACATACTACCCCCACATCCTTAATGAACAAACAAAATTAATTATAAAAATCTAAATTAGTTTACATAAACGGGATAGAAATTCTGCTGTTTGATCCAATATTCCTTTATGTATTTCTCTTTCATCACTAACTTCGTTAAAGTATAAATGAAATTAGAGAGCTAATTGAAAACAATTAGAAATGATTAATGCGTCTTTTGGTTCATGTGTTACGACGATAAGATTTACGATGAGCAGCGCTGATCACCTGCAGACGTTGTACCGTTAACTGTTGATCCCAGGCCTCGCTCATAACTCCTCTACATGACGGAAACCTTTGTTATCATAAACTATATATATATATATATATATATATATATATATATATGTATATATATATATATATATATATATATATATATATATATATATATATATACACACACACACACACATATATATATATATATATATATATATATATATATATATATATATATATATATATATATATATATGCAGGAGGGTGAAAGGAGGGCAAGGAATAGAGTGAATTGGAGCGATGTGGTATACCGGGGTTGACGTGCTGTCAGTGGATTGAATCAAGGCATGTGAAGCGTCTGGGGTAAACCATGGAAAGCTGTGTAGGTATGTATATTTTGCGTGTGTGGACGTATGTATATACATGTGTATGGGGGTGGGTTGGGCCATTTCTTTCGTCTGTTTCCTTGCGCTACCTTGCAAACGCGGGAGACAGCGACAAAGCAAAAAAAAAAAAAAAATATATATATATATATATATATATATATATATATATATATATATATATATATATATATATATATATATATATATTTTTTTTTTTTTTAAACTATTCGCCATTTCCCGCGTTAGCGAGGTAGCGTTAAGAACAGAGGACTGGGCCTTTTTTGAAATATCCTCACCTGGCCCCCTTCTCTGTTCCTTCTTTCGGAAAATAGAAAAAAAAAAAAACGAGAGGGGAGGATTTCCAGCCCCCCGCTCCGTCCCCTTTTAGTCGCCTACTACGACACGCAGGGAATACGTGGGAAGTATTCTTTCTCCCTTATCCCCAGGGATAATATATATATATATATATATATATATATATATATATATATATATATATATATATATATATATATATATATATATATATCAGTTGGTAATACTTCAGGTATCTTGTCGGCTATGTTTGATGATCTAAGCCTTGATCTTTCGTCATCGTCCAACACTCACTATATACGTTCCTGTTGTAGTAATATCTCAGGTATTATGTTAACATTAAAGTTATTCCCATAATGTCCTGCATATGTCATTTGACTGCCAGGAGCGTGTGACAGTTCTTTACTTCCCTTTATGTATCTTCTTCACCTTCACATCAATATTCAACATTGCTCCTGGTTCACTACCCCTGTGAGTCTCAAGCTCTCGGCTGAGGATGAATATCTGGCCCAAACTGTGCAGGTTTGTCCCTCGTCCTCCAGTCTCCCCAACGCTAGAGCTGTGAATACTCCTCCAACACTAGGTCTGTGAATACTCCTCCAACACTAGGTCTGTGAATACTCCTCCAACACTAGGTCTGTGAATACTCCTCCAACGCTTACTCTGGATCAGTGAATACCCCTCCAACACTTGCACTGGATCAATAAATGCTCCAACATTTACACTGGGTCAGTAAATGCTCCTCCAACACTAGGTTTGTAAATACTCCTCCAACACTTGCACTGGTTCATTGAATACTCCCCCAACACCTCTCTCCACCATCGGGTAGGTGAACCCTCCTCCAGCACCTTACGTGTTCATTAAACTAAGTGCTCAGCTTTATTCCCAAATTCCCATCTACTCTTTTATACTCTGCCTTACAACCTTTTGTTTCATACTTCTTTGTTGTTTTATATTCGTTTCGTTCTTAATCTGCAGAGTTTCTCATGGACACTTCGTTTATATGACTGCTGTAGCTCTCTTACTGCCCACTTGACGTCTGTATTCGTTCCACCAGATCCTGTTGCATCATTCTTTCTCATTCACCTTCCTCCGGCCCACACGCATCATCTGTTACACTCTCAGCAACGTCTCAGAAAATTTTCGCCTATCTCATTCACTGCTTTATATACTTCAGTCAGGACATTACTCATCATTTTCACTCCTCGACTCTTGAAATACTTCATCCTTTTGCTCTAGATTATGCCTCTCACTTTACGTTTCTCGTTATAGAGCTTGTGCCATTCTCAAGGCTCCTTCGTAGTAGTGTTCATCACATAATGGCCTGACAGTCACCCAGCCAAGATTCTGTTCACTGGGTGTCCCGCCTTATTTCTTTATCCTTCTATTCACAGTAACATACACCAGGGATGTATTATGCTTGACGCAGTTTATGTAAGATGATGCCCGTAATGTTCTCTTTATATCCCACCACTACAGCCACAGTGTTCTTGCAGAACAGATAACAACCTCATTGACATAAGCATCTTTACATGTATCACATTTGAAATATTATCTTAAGATTTTATTTTTCTGAGCGTATTGTGTGAGAACTACAGAGTTCACTTAAAAGAAAAAGTAGAGTGCATATATGAATATCCTTTGAGGCACGGGAGAGAGAACACTACTCACGTATTTCCTGCGTGTCGTAGAAAGTCAATAGGAGGGACGGGAGCAGGGGGCTGGAAATTCTACCCTCTTGCATCATCACTTTCTGAAAGAAGGAACACAAGAGATGAACAAGGATTTTTCTTGTAAGGCAGAGATGTGTGTTCCTGATGGAATTTGGCTAGAAAAGAGAATGGCAGGCCAGAGGAGGACGTAGGATGTATTTCCTGGTATCAGAAGTGGGTTACTGAAGATGATGATGTGGTCTTTACCTCACAGCACCTCGATAATCACTCTGTCAAAGCCATTTTATACAGCCAAGGTATACACACAGTCCCGGACATTCCTCTGTCGCTCTTCTGGATGATCCGCCCGCCAGCCTGGACCACCACGTACGTTGGCCTCTTTCTCAAGCCCCTGCCCGTCCAGGTGAACCTTATCTCTCACGTAAAAATCTCCATCTGCACTTACGAGCTCCTGGCCGGCTGACTAGTTATTAATGATGTAGTGTAACCAACGGCGTCTCACAGCTCAGACGGCGAGGATGATTTCACATGAGTCGACCAGAAATCTGGCAAGTCTGATGAAGACGTTCCACAGAGAAGCACGTATGTGCCCCTGAGAAATATATGGAAGTGATAATCTTGGTAATTTACACCGGTAAAGAACAAAAGATATGTCTGAAGGAATGATATCATCATCATCATCATCATCATCATCATCATCATCATCGTCATCATCATCATCATCATGTGCTGGAATTCATTAAAAGTATAAATGTTCCTCTCGATACATGATATTCACTGTTTACCTCCACATTACTGATCCCAAACTATTGTTGGAACAGTTGTTTCAACTACAATGTTGGGTCATCAATTCTGGTCCGACGGTACATTATGGGACAATCATTATGGTCGGCAAAACAATACAACTAAATTCTGGTAGGCAGCGAGGGAGGTGCAACATTCCTGATCTGCATTGCAAATTCATCTATTTTTACGCGTGATCTTACAAGCTGATTTAACGTGTAAGCTTGACGGTATACTGCACCTACGGATGTAACGTCTGAAACGGCATGTAAGGTTTGGACTATATATATATCTATATATATTTATATACGTGTGTGTGTGTGTGTGTGTGTGTGTGTGTGTGTTTGTTCAGCAGGATGTTTAAAGACTTACAATCATCATTCCAGAACTTGAATAATCATGTGAGAAGTAAAACATTACATTTACTATTATTTTGTGTATACTTCAAGCTCTCTTGGAAAAACTGTCTGTTCATCTCTGCAGCAGTGGGAGGCCCGGCACTTGTTGCCTGCAGTTTAAGCCTGTAATTTGGCCTGAGCGCTTTATTAGTATTTACTGGGGAGGTCACATCACGGTACTGGCCACTGACGGCTTGAAATTCTCGCTGAAAATTCTTTACGTGGCTAAAGGTTAAATGTAAACTTGTTGTAATAACTGTGATTTGTGATAGCGACATACGCACACACACACACACACACACACACACACACACACACACGGCTGATCATACAAACAGCAGCTTTGATATCTAAGCAAGAGGAAGATATCCCGTGGGAGCAAAAGATATTTATCTACACGAATGATCTTTTACGGTGAACAGATAGAAGTTGGTCTGTCTGTTTTCTCTCTGTCACCCAAATACCTTCCTCTCTCTCATCCCTGTCCTTCGCCTCTTCTCCTCCGTCGTTCTCCAGTGTCGTTTGATGTTATTCTTTATATCTCGATGATCATCAGTTGATGTTATATACTTACTGTGTAAGACCATACTTGCAGTATAATCTACGGGAAAACATCACACAACTTGTAATGGTTGTCATATAACCTAATGTGTCGACGACGTAACAAAACCAAGAAGGTGTTGATATGATCGCATCACGACCCGAGCAGAGGCCACTCTTGTCTTACCTTTGTAAGCAAATATTTTTATACTTTTCCGGTTTCCGTGGCACCCAAAATGCTCAGTTAAGGAACAGCTTGATAAGTTACGTACTTTTTAACCTGAATTGCCTCAGGAGTCATAGAAAAATTGCCCTGAGCTCGTCCCAGAACAACCTCAGGCGAGGAGGCAGAGCCTAGATTGTCTGGAGATTCGTGTTTGAGTGATAGTAATGACCAGTTCCATCACACGCTTCAGGCTCTCCTGCTCAGCCTTAATGTACACAGAAAGAATCTGTTTATGTCTCGTATAAAATTCAGGATATGAATTTTTGCTTTTGTTTCATGATATTTCGAAATGTACCTCCTGCAATAATACATATTCAGCTCCCTGAAGCAACAACAAAGTGAATTTGCACTTACTTTAATGGAACATGAATTAATCATTTTTACGACTGCAAGTTAGTATATCTATATTAACTGATTTTTCATCGTCTACTATTACTTTATCCCTATTAGGAATGACATTATGAAAAAAAGATTAGAAGTTAGATGACATCTGTGTTAGTGAGACCTGCTTCAGTCAAGAAGTGAACAGCTCGGAACCGCAAGCGAACCGAATCTGTGAATCATACACTCACGTAACTGACTTTAAAAACACGACTTTATCAACTTGTTTTGACTATAATTCACGTTAAGAAGATGTCATCAATGATTATTTCTTATTGTTAAATATAGTGGTCAGTTACAATCATGGTATAATTAGCAGTGGCAGTAGTAATAATGAGGATGATGATAGTGAAGAAGTGATGACCACATAGGTAACCCAATTAGGTCAAGAAACACTAACTTTGTTGTGGAAGTAACTGTCATTATCGAATTCGAAGAACTTGGGCTAATCTGTTTTGGTATATATGATTTTCATGCGACGAGCTGTCTTTATCAAGGTAACATCAGTGGAGTTATGACCATCTTAATCTTTGTTGTAATAAGTCATGAAATATTGAAGTCAGTACAGACTACTAAGGCCAGAGCACTCATGTGAAAGGAAAAGTCCAGGTCAGAGGACTTACTTTTACAAGTCGGGCAGGCGTGGACTGGGAGTAAGAGAGAGTCCGGGTCCGAGGGACTAACTTTTAAACTCCCCAATAAAAAAGACATTCTCGAGGGAGACAAAACTTGTCCAAGTTGCAGTACTTTCCTTCAGTAATGGCAACCTCAGCCCAGCCTGCACACAACACTGCAAGTACCTGAAGCTCACTGTCCCCTGCGGTTCCTGGACACGTACACTGGACAGTAATACTAACAGCCCTAATCCTGGCACACTGTTTTCTTTATTCACCTTCAACACTGACGAGGGCACTACTCTCTCCTTGTACTGAGGCTTCCCAGTAATCCGAGACGTCTATCCGGCTCGGCTGCCGATCTTCGCCTCAACATTCTTGAAGAATTTAGTTGCTTTTTGTTCATATTTTTCCTTTCGTCTGTACGTCGCTGAGGAAAGTTTGCTGTATTTTTTTTTCTTTTATTTTAAAGTTAAGACTTTGCTATTTCCCCATTATGTTAGGGTTCCTCAAGGCAAGGGATATATTTACTGAATGTCACTAACTTCTTATAGTGAAACGCCCGTTTTTATCAAAATTCTATTGGAACAATGTCTCTTCTGCTCTTACTACCATCTGCTATCTAAGAGCGCGCAACTTGTAGGTCAGCTGATATATGGAACGTCTAGTTCGTCTTGAAAAAATACAAGCTTTTCTGTGTATATATATATATATATATATATATATATATATATATATATATATATATATATATATATGTTGGGAAGGATCACAATTTTGCCCGTGATCAAGATATTCCCATGAGTCCACGGATTATATATATATATATATATATATATATATATATATATATATATATATATATATATATATATATATATATGTATATATATATATACATATATATATATATATATATATATATATATACACAACCTGATACACAGAAAAGAAAAAAAATAGTCATGGTCATAAAAATGAAAAGACAGAAAACTTCCCTGCTCTTGGCGGCTCCTGAGGCCAACGCAAGAGAATTTCCCTGGAGGAGCCCGACTTGCCTTCGCCTTTAACTAAACAAATGTTTTCATAAATTTCAGTCTCCTCGGACCTGCAAGATTTGTAGCTGAAATCACAGCTTGATAGATCACTACCATCATAACCTGACGTCTTGGGAATCATACAAAAATTCCTCGAGGTTGATTCTAAATATCTTGGATGAGAAATAGATGCACTGTGCCTGCAGTGCCTCGGGTCAGGACAAGAGGTACTCTGCTTGATCTGAAAGACCTAAGTGCATTTTGCTGGCTTCTGCAATACCTTAGGTGAGGAGATGGAGCATCAGTCTTCCTCCTGAGATCCACAAGGATGAAGGAACACTGTGTTTGCTGCTGATGTTCATGAGGTGTTATTGTGCATATTTAGTACAACGTTATTCATTGCCGTCACCTCTGAAGCTTCGGGGTTAGAAGGTCTCATAATACTACGTGTGTGAAATTTTGTTTCTTGCTTCACAAATCTCAAGTGAAAATTATACGTCCCATGAAAATATTTGCATGCATATTTGTTCTTGACCAACCACGGTAGTGATAAATTTGTCTCTGTAGTAACCCTTACAGTATTCATGCCTCCCACGTAGCAACATAAGATTTCATTTGGTCTTCATACAACAAAGCCATGATTCCCATTGCGACAAGGGAAAGTTATATTTGCAGCGTTGTCATAACTTAGCATTACATAGCATCACATAACTCGTGTGTGTGTGTGTGTGTGTGTGTGTTTTAACATTCCTGTTCAAGAAAATTAGTTTTCCTCATTCGAAGAAAAACATTTGGCCATGAATGTACATTCATTACTATGATTGCGGGCAAAACTGACCATGATGAAGGCCATCTTGGCTGTAAGGAATAAAGAGAAAAAATGAACTGACCACAGCTGATAAGCTGTGGACGCACAGTGAATTGTACTGTGTGAGCAATAGGCTCCCACGCTTGGACACGAACGCCCTATATATTAACAGTCCTATGTATGAATAACAGAATTCTAAGAAGGTTTTTCTCATTGAAAATTATTTCAAGAAACTGGGAAATGATCCTTATGTGTTACACAGGACCGTTAACCCCGGAGTGCGGCTCTCTAGGATTCTGGAGGCAAGATAATGACCTCTGTGATGGTTATGGGGTAAGGAAGCGAGAGCTACGGACTAACTTTTATCAATATAAATTCTTGTTGAGAGGTAGGAGGAGGGCTGCGTATACGAGGGGAGGTGTACGGGTAATCTCTCACCTGAGTACCAGTGACACTACCTCGTGATGCACTGTGTACGTTAGAGTATCATGTCATGGTAGGTATAGGCAACAACCATTATCATCCTCAGTATGTTACGGGTCTTTTACCATTCTCTTCATTCCCTCCTCCTCCACAGCTTTTCCAACCACAGTCTTCTTCCGTACCTCTCAGTTCATCCTCCCTCCTAGCTCCCTTGCTTCAATCCTTAACCTTTCCCTCTTACCCATCTCCCCTCCTGTGATTCTTCCCTCAACGTCTCCTGCACGCTTTTCATCTCTTTGAGCGCCCCCTCGAACACCGCGAACCACCACACCGTAAGGTACTACCTTACCCATAACATCAAAGACCCATATTCCTTCTCAGCACCTTGGCCTTTGCTCCAGTGGAGCAGGACCAGGATCTCTGAGAGGAGTTTTATCTGGGGGTACAAAGTTCTTTCGGGTCACTTTCCTTTCTCCATTAGTCATCCTGTTTTTTATCCACTACAGTTTTATGCCATGAAGTGTAAGGCCAAAAAGGGCGTGGAAGATAAGAGAGGGGTAGAATGGAGTGCTCTGTTGATTTTCTGCATGTGAGGCCTTATGCTTCTATACTCCCTCCATGATAGATATGGATGAATATATATATATAGATATAGATTCCCGGGTCCCCTTTTGGACCCGCTGGCCAGGATGCGATGTACCCCTGCACCCGGTTCTCAGGGGCCGTGAGCAGGACTTCTGTACCATATTACACCCAGAGGATGTAACAAGCAGTAGATATTGCACGCGCACGTGTTCAACAATGACTTTTGAACGCAAGACAGTTTATAGTACTGGCGGTTAAATGAAGTCTGATAAGCTGCGGGAAAATGATTGTATTTTGTGCAATTATAATACTTTTGTGCAGTTATAACTACAATTTGTTACTGTTAGGTAAATCAGTATTACATGATCGTTATTACATTTGCCTGTTCTCAGTGCATAATGAAAGATTTACACTTTACAGTGTCAATAGATATCACAGTCATATGATTCTGTATGTCTGTTTGCGCGTATCTCTCTCTCTCTCTCTCTCTCTCTCTCTCTCTCTCTCTCTCTCTCTCTCTCTCTCTCTCTCTCTCTCACTCTCTCGCCTAATCTTACTGTAGGTAACAGTAGGCAGGTACCTTTTTGGTAGGACACTGACCACGTAATCCTTCCTCTTCTACCGTCCGATCCCCCGTCGTCCATGTGCTTCTCCGGCCACGTCAGCTTTTATTCTTTTTTCACCCCAATTCCTTCAGCTCTTCCTCCCAACTTTCTCCACACAACAGCATGCGCTGTGAACCGTCCTCTTTACTATTATATCAGACACATTATGGATCGCTACTTCTCCCCCTCGTGACTTTCTGAATCTCATTTACCTTCCTTCATCATTCCTTCAGCTAGTCTTTATTGACTCTGTCCCTTTCCCTCTTTCCCAGTTAGTCTCCCAGCAGACTTGCTCACATTCCTCTCTCTCTCTCTCTCTCTCTCTCTCTCTCTCTCTCTCTCTCTCTCTCTCTCTCTCTCTCTCTCTCTCTCTCTCGTGCACCCTCCCCTACTCATTCAACATTTCGTTTTGCCTTTTCCCTCTCCCTGTAATAGCCTTCCTGTTTCCCCATTTCTTACGCCCTCACCAACACTAGCAGATAAGCCACCGCTACGTTCTTCCACCCAAGTCATTTCTTCCTCTCTGTGCCACTCGACAGCTCTACCTTTACCCACATACCCTCCTTCTCAGTCTCTTCCATCCATTAACTTCTCATTCCCTTGCTTTTCTCTCCCTCTCGTAATGTCCTCCCTTCCTTTCCCGTTCCCAACCTAAAAGTTTATCATTATGAATAACCTATAGAGTCAGAGGACGACTTGAAACTGAGGAAACGCCAGCCAAAGTCATGAGATTGTTACTTAATAAGTCACCTGTGAGTAAGTTAGGAAAGCTTTAACGCGTCTTCACCTAAGTTTGCGATACTTAGAGAAGCAGCTATCACGGGAAATGCCATAAGCTCCCAGGGAACAGCGTCAAGCCAAACATTCGTGGTCTTGCAACATTTTCCAAACGTTAGTCGTCCCACGCCGTCTCCTGTTATGTCACTGCCATACCATCCCCTCAGCCACACGTGTTACCAACGGGAAGGTAACACTTCATAGCAGTACTTTCATCTATAGTGTACTGCATCACTATGTATCGTAGCTTGTGTCACCATGTATCGTAACTTGCGTCACCATGTATCGTAGTTTGTGTCATCATGTATCGTACTTTGTCACCATGTACGTAGCTTGTGTCATCATGTGTCGTAGCTTGTGTCACCATGTATCGTTACTTGCGTCACCATGTATCGTAGTTTGTGTCACCATGTATCGTACCTTGTGTCATCATGTATCGTAACTAGCAGCGAACTGTGTATATACTCCCCAAGGTATCATGTACCTTTTGGTTGCGTGATCATCAAGGTAGACGGGGAACCAACACAGACACAAGCAGAAATACGAAGAGAAATTAGACGAAGAAGAAAAGGAAGAGGAAGAGGAAGGGGAAGAGGAGGAGGAAGTTGTGTGTCAGTGTTGGGATGGTTTTGTAGTCATTAGTATCCGTCTCGTCCGGCTGAAGGTAATACAACTATTTGGAATAACAGAAGGTAAAGAGAGAAGGGAATAGCAAGGAAAAGGAAGAGGACGGGTACGATGAAGGAGAAGGAAGGGCAAGACGAGGGTAAAGGATAATTATGTGAGCATGAGAACAGTGTGAGAGCGTGAATAAGTCGGAGTCTGGAAGTTAGTTGTACTTTAATGGAGAGAGAGAGAGAGAGAGAGAGAGAGAGAGAGAGAGAGAGAGAGAGAGAGAGAGAGAGAGAGAGATCACCGTTACACCTCCTATCCTCATATTTTCAACGCTTTTCCTTCCTTATCTCTGGAGACGGCCTCAGGGAGGCAGAACACGAGACCAGACTACCGAACCAGTTTTTCATCCTATCAAAGAGAGAGAATCACGACGTGATTGGTGTATTTATCGCCAGTATCCGCCAGTCATACCAAGGAAGACGGGGTCGATGACCCTCATGTTACCCATCGTACGCAGCACCAATCTCTCACCAACTAACATCAAACATGAAACTTCTGCCATAGTTTGATTATGAGACCTTCTGAGACGACATTGTTTATGAAGGATCAGTCACCTTCTACAGCCGTCTTATTACGTTCTAACACTCTTTATGGAGCTAAAGTCAGCTAATTATCTAAACTAATTCAAGAACGTTTGTAAACGTTTTGTCCTGACTTAACTGGTTATATTTAAGTTTTGCCCAGGTTTAAGTTATGTGCACGTTTTGCCAGATTTAGTTAGGTTAGGTTAGGTTAGGTTAGGTTTAAGTTACGTGACGTTTTGCCAGGTTTGATATAACAACACGGAAAACTTTGTTGTAATGATAATAGCGTCTACATCTGATTAGTTTCTGTTACTAGTGTAACTGTTTACTTCCTGTCCCAAATGTCCCTTATGGGGCTCCCATGAATCTTCCAATTATTTCATTTGTTATGATAGATAGATAGATATACATATAAACAAAGATACATATGAATTCAGGCATTCATTTCCCATCATTTGATCAGAAAATTATTCCCACATTCCTCTGACGGCATCTCATAAGGCTGAGCTTTGTGCCGGGCAAGGGACGTGTTGGAGTGCCAGTTCCCGTGTTGACAGCCCTTCACCGCCCTGGGAGGAGAAGCTCGGAATCATGCTGCCCTTCACCACCCCAGCAGGAGACGTTCAGAACCACGAAAGGAGACATAAGGGGTCAAATAGTGGTCGGCAACGCTAGAGCAGTCACTGGTTGTGGTAGTTACATGGTGACGTGAGGTGTTACTGCTGCTACGTTTAGGTTCTCAGAACAGACCGATGACGCAGACAGTGAATAGTTCCTCGAGAGTGTGAAGGAGCATAACAACTAGAGGACATAATGCGAAATTCATCAAAAAAGTTGAGACGTTCAGGACCACTCTGTCGTTCACCACCCCAGCAGGAGATGTTCAGGACCAGTCTGTCCTTCAGATTGCTAAGACAAACCAGATTGTTGGCTTTGGGGAGTCCTTTGCAGGATGTGAGCCTCAGGGAACGGAAACTGTGGAAATGACGGTCGGCAACTTTGTTCTAGTCAGGTTCGACGTGACCTCCGTCAGCAGTGTGGTGTGTCTAGTTGCTTCCGTGTACACCTTTCCTTTTATATCATAAAGATTCACGAGGAAAATTAAGATATACTTTTTGAACAGATTCAGCGTCGTGTTTCTACACTCAAGTTGTATGATGGAAGGAGGAGGTAGGGTCTTGCAAGCCCGCCAGGTGGTGAAGAGTGAGGAATGTTGATTCAGTTGTTCTTGTGATAGCCAGCAACTAACGTCTGTATTCCGTCATCGGGAGATGTGATACAAGAGACGGCGGCAGAAGCAGGAAAATATAAATGAAATGGAACATGCTCTTACGCCGCCATGTTCGTACTCCGCCTACAAGTGATGGCCAGTTTGAGACGACATGCTTGCCAGGAAGAGGGAGTTGGCTGCGCCAGCAAGTGCCATAAGTTTACCAAGCTGCTCTAAGTTTGCATAAGTTCTTGTAAGTTCTCGTAAGAGGATCCTCGTATGTCAGAGCAGATGACGGAAGTCTTCCTATTATTATCGAGAACTGAAGACTTGCACAATTAAGATTATCACAAGGAAAACACTACGTCGAGCACCTTGTACCTAGCACATACTCACTCACTACTATATATATATATATATATATATATATATAATATGAAACCCACATTTGGAAAATGTGTTAGAATGTAAAACATTTAGAGATATTTCATGTGTACATTTCGTGCGTAAATGTGGATTTCATAATGGTTCTAATTCTCCGTCTGCAGATTCAACTACCATAAAATTGGCAGTGAGGTGTGATATTACGAGGCTAACAAAACCCATTACACAGATGCTGGCTCCCGACCCTGCTAATGGATGTATTTGCATACATTATACATCTTACACATTATACACCTTTGGGGTCACGGGTAGTGGGTAGGAAGAATAAGATGATATTATTTCTTAAAGCCAATGTATATTTTCTCTTTATGTAGGTTAAGCAGTGAAGTGCTTCGTGTTTTTCTATTGTTTGCCAAGTGGGATGATTAATGTTAAAATGTTGCTGTGGGTCAAGGACATACATCCTAGGAAATATAGTGAAGCAACAGTCTCTCTCTCTCTCTCTCTCTCTCTCTCTCTCTCTCTCTCTCTCTCTCTCTCTCTCTCTCTCTCTCTCTCATCATTTGAGGCCATCCCTCTCTTCATGTTGTATTGAGGTGCTGCAAAATCAATCGCTATCATTAATCATCCATGATAAAACCCGCATCCTTAATGACTTAATTTTTCGTTTAAAAGCTTCAGTAATTGGTGCTTTGCCTGCCGTCTGCTTGATCAGCTGATGGTGACGTCAGTCCTGGCTGTTGAAGCCGTATCACGTCTGTGAAACAACTACTGATGCATGTGTGCCACGTCTTACACATAGCTGCTGATGCAGGTTGCCACGTTTTATGCACAGCAGGTTATGAAGGTTGCCACGTCTCACATATCAAATCTGATGCATCAATACCACATCTCACAAAATCAGGTGATTTAGCTTCTCACAAAATCAGATGATGCATCTGCCACGTCTCACATAAAAAAGCGGAGGCAGTTATGCCACATTTCACACACAGAGCAGATAAGGAGCAGTGTTGCCAAGCTGATCGGTCTCCTGGCTCCCCTATTGAGATGAAAATGGCCAGAAGTGGAACTAATTGTTGGTCCCACAGAGAAGATCCTGGGATTAATGGCCTTGATAGGAAAATATACGCCACCATTTTCTGAAAGTAGTTTTATAACGTTGTGTGCAATTAATTAGCTACTTATTAGTAATTATTGTCTGTCTGTCTGTCTTTCTGTTTGTGAGTTTCTTTTTATACATTTTCACAGTTCCCACGTTAGCGAGGTAGCGCCAAGGAACAGACAAATAAAGACCACATCCGCTCACATCCGTTCTCCAGCTGTCATGTGTGATGCACTGAAACTACAGCCCTCCATCCACATCCAGGCCTCTGAGACCTTTCCATGGTGTAACATGTACAGAAAAGCAGAAGAAACTCTTCGAGTGCAAAGCCTTCACCAGCAGCTGGTACTATCAGGAATATCTGCCAACACCTCCGTCACTGCCACCATCTCTGATGGTACCATCACCTAACAACATTCACCAACAGATCTGTCAGTGCCATCAATAGTGCTGGCAGCCAAACAAATATCACTCTCAGTCATATACGTACCAGTCCTGCCAACATATACGTACCAGTCCTGCCAACATATACGTACCAGTCCTGCCAACATATACGTACCAGTCCTGCCAACATATACGTACCAGTCCGGCCAACATATACGTACCAGTCCTGCCAACATCGTCAAGATGGTCATATATACAGTGAGACTGTTGTGGTGTGACGAGCATCTGGAACATAATGAAAGACATTGATGGTCTTCGTCTGGTGGTTATGACTTGACGTTAACGACCTGTGGCTCTAATAACTAACCAACCAGCAGTCCATCATCATCGCCGTCGTTGTAAGAGCCACTACCTCGATAACACTCTCCTGCCCACCGTCACAGCCAACACCTCTGATAACACTGTTTCTCCCACCGTCATCACCGTGAATATATAATCACCCCACTGTTACACCATCCTCCCACCGTTACTGCTGTGACAACACCATCCTCCCACCGTTACTGCTGTGACAACACCATCCTCCCATCGTTACTGCTGTGACAACACCATCCTCCCACCGTTACTGCTGTGACAACACCATCCTCCCATCGTTACTGCTGTGACAACACCATCCTCCCACCGTTACTGCTGTGACAACACCATCCTCCCACCGTTACTGCTGTGACAACACCATCCTCCCACCGTTACTGCTGTGACAACACCATCCTCCCACCGTTACTGCTGTGACAACACCATCCTCCCACCGTTACTGCTGTGACAACATCATCCTCCCACCGTTACTGCTGTGACAACACCATCCTCCCACCGTTACTGCTGTGACAACACCATCCTCCCACCGTTACTGCTGTGACAACACCATCCTCCCACCGTTACTCCTGTGACAACACCATCCTCCCACCGTTACTGCTGTGACAACACCATCCTCCCACCGTTACTGCTGTGACAACACCATCCTCCCACCGTTACTGCTGTGACAACATCATCCTCCCACCGTTACTGCTGTGACAACACCATCCTCCCACCGTTACTGCTGTGACAACACCATCCTCCCACCGTTACTCCTGTGACAACATCATCCTCCCACCGTTACTGCTGTGACAACACCATCCTCCCACCGTTACTGCTGTGACAACACCATCCTCCCACCGTTACTGCTGTGACAACACCATCCTCCCACCGTTACTCCTGTGACAACATCATCCTCCCACCGTTACTGCTGTGACAACACCATCCTCCCACCGTTACTGCTGTGACAACACCATCCTCCCACCGTTACTCCTGTGACAACACCATCCTCCCACCGTTACTGCTGTGACAACACCATCCTCCCACCGTTACTGCTGTGACAACACCATCCTCCCACCGTTACTGCTGTGACAACACCATCCTCCCACCGTTACTCCTGTGACAACACCATCCTCCCACCGTTACTGCTGTGACAACATCATCATCCCACCGTTACTGCTGTGACAACACCATCCTCCCACCGTTACTGCTGTGACAACACCATCCTCCCACCGTTACTGCTGTGACAACATCATCCTCCCACCGTTACTGCTGTGACAACATCATCCTCCCACCGTTACTGCTGTGACAACATCATCCTCCCACCGTTACTCCTGTGACAACACCATCCTCCCACCGTTACTCCTGTGACAACATCATCCTCCCACCGTTACTCCTGTGACAACATCATCCTCCCACCGTTACTCCTGTGACAACATCATCCTCCCACCGTTACTGCTGTGACAACATCATCCTCCCACCGTTACTGCTGTGACAACATCATCCTCCCACCGTTACTCCTGTGACAACATCATCCTCCCACCGTTACTCCTGTGACAACATCATCCTCCCACCGTTACTGCTGTGACAACATCATCCTCCCACCGTTACTCCTGTGACAACACCATCCTCCCACCGTTACTGCTGTGACAACATCATCCTCCCACCGTTACTCCTGTGACAACATCATCCTCCCACCGTTACTGCTGTGACAACATCATCCTCCCACCGTTACTGCTGTGACAACACCATCCTCCCACCGTTACTGCTGTGACAACACCATCCTCCCACCATTACTCCTGTGACAACACCATCCTCCCACCGTTACTGCTGTGACAACACTATCCACCCACCGTTACTGCTGTGACAACATCATCCTCCCACCGTTACTGCTGTGACAACATCATCCTCCCACCGTTACTGCTGTGACAACACCATCCTCCCATCGTTACTGCTGTGACAACACCATCCTCCCATCGTTACTGCTGTGACAACACCATCCTCCCATCGTTACTGCTGTGACAACACCATCCTCCCACCGTTACTGCTGTGACAACACCATCCTCCCACCGTTACTGCTGTGACAACACCATCCTCCCATCGTTACTGCTGTGACAACACCATCCTCCCATCGTTACTGCTGTGACAACGCCATCCTCCCATAGTCAACATCACTGACAACACCAGCATCTCTGACCACGTCATCCTCCTCGCCATATGATAAAGCCGTCATCAGCGACAAACACAGTTACCAATACACATCGACCTTCCAGTGCCGAAAGAATTGCATTACCGTGTAGGACGCGGACCTGTGGAGTGTGGCGGCTCATGGTTATCACCCTAGACCAGGGAGATGCCAGGAGCGGGTCCTGCCGCTGGAGACAGACTGTACTGTGGTGGTGAGTCGTGGACCAGAGCGTTGTGTAGTGGGTGAGCGTATATACTTCATATGTATTACAGGTTGATTTTTGTCATATATACATTGATGAGGATCTTAGCAAAAATGGTGTTCATTCAATGAAAATTTATATTAGCTTATCCTTTGTCACTGTTTGGTTTGAATCATATTAAATCAGGACTGATGTAAGTACTGTACTTTGAAATAGATAAAGGAAATTAACAAGAAACTAGATACATCAAGCTAGAACTACCAAGACAGTAAGAGAATTTGGGAATTTTTTTCACTGTTGGAAAGGTTACACAGACTACAGTGGACTCAATATATCCAAGAGCAACTGGTTCATAATGGCGTTTTTCAGTAAGTTGAACGCATAGATGCGAGAGCAAGTGGTTCATAATGGCGTTTTTCAGTAAGCTGAACGCATAGATGCGAGAGCAACTGGTTCATAATGGCGTTTTTCAGTAAGCTGAACGCATAGATGCGAGAGCAACTGGTTCCTACTGGTCACATGGCCGGCCCTTCAGATAAGGCAAGTTTCTTGTTCATGAAGGCCGTGGGAGGACTCAACACCTGGCAACAGACTCGCTCACTCATTTGATTTCTCCTAACTTTTCATCTTCAGTATTTTCTCACCACAATTTTCTCTTGTAATTTACTGATGGCCAACTAAGACGTAAACCATATGCGTACAGTCGAGCATTTGTGCCGTAGAGACTGGGAGAATGAGGAAAGATTAATTGGATACCTGGCGAGTTTATACAAGAACCCTTTAAGCGGTCGGCCGATATGACTACCATTCTGTTATCTGCAGTTTAATTTGATTGTGGTTCATTCAATCCAGAGGCAAAGACACTTAAGATTTCATTCGTGAGACGCATTGTCAGCTGGTGACTGACATACCAGCCAGCACGTAATGATTTCTGTTCTCCCCACCTTACTCCCGCTGTGTTATATGTACGGTGCAGGAGAGAAGGAGGAAATGCTGCCGCCTGATTGTTAAAGAAAAGTGATTAGCAATACAATATTGATAAAAATTATAACAGTGATAATATAAGAGTATTAATTATAATAATGATAATGATTACAATAGTAGTAATAATGATAATAGTAATTATTATTATTATGTTAATTGTAATGATATTGAATAATGATCATATACTTCATACTTAATTGCCGTTTCCTTCTTCGTGAGGTAGCGTCAGAGACAGACAGACAACAGCCATATTTGCACATGTCCAATCTCTGTCCGTCATATTTAATGTATCGACATCGGCGCCTGCCACTTATGGTGTAGTAATTTGGTCTGGTAGAATGAAGTAGTTTACAATGTATTTCTCTTCTGGGAACCATGTCATTACAGTCATAACGCACAGCTGGGATTGAGAACCATTGTAAGACTGAACAAATCCCCGAACATATTTTCATTCGTCAGTTGCAGTGGTTTGCGAGTAATGTGGCGCCTGGGAACTTCTGAGATTATTTATTCTAATTCTCATAACACATTTCCTTATAGTTTAACCTTTATTCTTTCTCCTCTAAAGTCACTTAGTTAAGTAGAACTTTTGACTGATTCTCCAGCATTAAGCACTTAAACTTTCAGCTGAAACGGTTCCTGAGATCAGTATGAACAGAGAAGAGTATAAATGGACGAAACATGGATTACCTTGGTTCCTCTCTGCCTAACGAAGTTTAGATGAAAGCCTCCCATTCTCTCTCTCTCTCTCTCTCTCTCTCTCTCTCTCTCTCTCTCTCTCTCTCTCTCTCTCTCTCTCTCTGCCCTAACAGGTGGAAGTCTTCAGCACAGCGTAATTAAGTTTAAAGTTTAATCAGTAATAAATGAGAGACAATTATACCCTGGCCTGACAGAGTCTTAGTAGCGAGGTTCCCTCACGGTCAGAGAACAGCAGCAGCTGTCCACCCACTCTCCCACCTCCCAGTGTTGTAATCCACTACACAACAGCTGGAGCTCTCCACCCACTCTCCCTCCTCCCAGTGTTGTAA
The DNA here is from genome assembly GCF_036320965.1 of Panulirus ornatus. NCBI lineage: Eukaryota > Metazoa > Arthropoda > Malacostraca > Decapoda > Palinuridae > Panulirus > Panulirus ornatus. The sequence goes on along the minus strand of NC_092294.1, from coordinate 10,927,324 downwards.
TCCACTACACAACAGCTGGAGCTCTCCACCCACTCTCCCTCCTCCCAGTGTTGTAATCCACTACACAACAGCTGGAGCTCTCCACCCACTCTCCCTCCTCCCAGTGTTGTAATCCACTACACAACAGCTGGAGCTCTCCACCCACTCTCCCTCCTCCCAGTGTTGTAATCCACTACACAACAGCTGGAGCTCTCCACCCACTCTCCCACCTCCCAGTGTTGTAATCCACTACACAACAGCTGGAGCTCTCCACCCACTCTCCCACCTCCCAGTGTTGTAATCCCCTGGACTTTTCCTCCTCACGCTCCTCTTCCCTCCTCCCAACGCCACCGTATCAACTATTTTTTCTTCCCTTCTTCTCATCTTCTTCACCCGTGTCTCTCATCTCTCAGTTCTCTTAGTCTTGGCCCGTCGCTTCACACTTCCTCCTCAACTTCGCAAGGGAACCAGCGCAAAAATTCAGGAGTAAGTCGCCCGAGTCCGCACGAAAGACCAAGCGGTAAATTTTTGACCTAGAGGGCGTCGTACGAGCTTGATGATTCCGGAAAGAAAAACTTAGATAAGAGTCAAATGTTGTGGTGATATGAAGAGCAGGCGGGGAGGCCGCGATGCCACAAGGAACAGAGAAGCAGGATCGGTGGTGGTCATATAAAGTGATGATAGGTCCTGATATGTTCATTTATCTATTATTTATCATCTGTTATGATATGTGCACAGCGGTAACACACACACACACACACACACACACACACACACACACACACATACACATACACACACACTCATATATATATATATATATATATATATATATATATATATATATATATATATATATATATATATATATATATATGTGTGTGTGTGTGTGTGTGTGTGTGTGTGTGTGTGTGTGTGATTTTGTTCTTTTTGTGGAATTACACTGTATTTTCGGTGTTCTAAAGTTTAACATTTGGTTTTGCTTTTAGTACCTAGTATCTGAGTTACCAGTGACTCGTATTATTAGGACTGATTATCTGACCCCTTACTGTCTTCCTTGCCATATCATTCATAAAATTCTTACATGTTTTTCTACAATGTTTATGGTTTGTCTTCATCTATTATGTTCAGGGTTTGTCTTCATCTACAATGCTCAGGGTTTGTCTTCATCTATTTCCAGCTGTCGTACTTTTACAATGGGTTGTTTACAGAGTCGACCAGGCGTGACAACACCCTACAAGTCTTCAGAGAAGGACAGAAGAAACATTGTTTTTCTTCAAGTTGTAGGTTGTGCTGCGGTTGCAATGTTATTTTGTTCCTCGTGGCTTCTTTGTTGTGGACTGGCGAGCCTGTATTGTGGCTTGCTTTTGTTCTGCTTGCGTGGCATTGTTTGCTGGGCCTTTATTGCTCCTTGGAGAAATTTTTCTTAATATCATGTACATGGATGAAACATACAGGGACGGCCATACAACTGACCTGCAAACGCACACACACTAAGACACACAAACACATGTATTCAGGCAGAGGTGCAATGAGAGTTCCCTGGTGTCAGTGTAACTCTACTTTCCTGCAGGACTATTACGTTTATATAAGGGGGGAGGGGGAGCATGAAGGGACCCCTGAATGATTTAATGTCTGGACAGCCATTCTCTTTCTTAAACATTTTATTATCGCTGTGCTTTAACTTCGTTAAAACTGGAATAGCTCCGTAGCAGCGCAAAGTAGTCACTTGATCGCTGCTCAAGATGGAGGAGGGACGTGTGATGCAACTGGTGTTGAGGATCACACGAGGGGTAGTAGTAACGGTTGACACAGTCATCACCGTCTGCTCCAGGCTCTGGACAATCCACATCTTGTCTGGATAAGTTTATAGCACAAATGTCATGTTATATGAAGAACACACCAAACAGCAACTTGATATGTCTCCACTTCTCTATATGGCTGCCAGGGGCAGTCAACTGTCTCGTTTGCTGCTTTAACACTTCAACACTCAGTCTGTGATCTGGTTTGAGATCACTATCAGTAAGACTTTGATACTATTCTCCTTTATTCGTAATGAAACAGGAATATGAAGATTGTATTTTTTTTAGATGGAAACACAAAGGTTCACAAGTCAGAATTTCGTTATGGCGAGGTTTAACCTTCCGGTAAATTGATCTATTTCCTAATTTGTAAGTTGCGTCACAGCAAAATTCCAGTAACTGGTTTGTCGTTTCGACCGAAACGTTGTATTAGATTTTGAGCAGAGAGGAATAGCGTCTCTTCTCTTTAGTGTGTTCTTCGCGACAGATCATGTTGATGGTAGCTGGAGTACCAGCAGCAGCAGCATAAGCGAAGTAAAGTTCGTTGAAGTACAGTTACTAGCAGTCGTAGAAGTAGTAGTGAAAATTGTAGTGTAGTAGTAGTAGTAAGATATCAGTAATTACAAACTCACTGGAAATCAACATCTATGACGCAGATTACGATAACAAGAACATAAAATGATCAGGAAGTAAGAAAAAAAGATAATTTCTTGTGCTGAACGGCAGAGCTTTAGAGAGGCGACATTCTCAGAGGTAGATTCTCTGTGAGCAGGGCGACATTGTCGTGGACCAGGATGGGTGGCAGAGAGTGCACGGGAGGAGATGCTGGCGAGTGCACGTGCTGTGAATGTACATGGTCGCTAGGAAATGTGAGGGTATGAGGATTATAGCTGTGGGGAGTGTGTGGTAATGTGAGGGGTGCTGAGGTTTGGTAATTGTGGTGTTGTGGGGAGAGAGGCGGAGCCGTAAATGTGGTAATTATGGGTGTGATGGTGTGGTGATGAAGGAAGGGTGGCAGTCTGGCCGAGGTGGTGTAGGAAGTGTGGTGGAGTGGTAAGTGTGCGGAGTGTGAGGATCATAGGAGCATGGAGGCGTGGCAACTATGGGTGTTTTTGAGGACTATTAAAGTGTAAGGAATGTAAAGGTTGTCTGAAACTTGGTCATACAAGATGGATGGCAGTAGAGCCAGTGTGCTGTATCATGTTTCAGTTATCACTGATGACAGTACATTTGTCCGAACTGGTTATTGATGTACTGAGGGTTGGGCCTGTATGAGAGCACCTTGGAGGATGGTGTTATGTCGCCAGTATCCAGGTCGTGCCAGCAGTGACAGATCACTTTGTTCAAGTTTATATTACTAATGGTGTTTATTATTGTGGTTAAAAACCCATCAGCTACGAAGTTGCTACGTAAAGTTGAAGTTAATGGCATGTTGAAGAGATGTTGTTCCTGGCAAAGCATACACAAAACATGGTATGTTGCTGAGTGTTAGTGAGGAGTGAGCTGCTGACATCTGCCATTATACAAGGGCAGTGAGCTGCTGACATCAACCTGGTAAGAGATAAAGTACAACAGAATCTAGTTCAACAACCTCCGACATTATAACTACACCCAGTACTCTCAGAGATCATGTTGGTGCCCTCAGTACTTTATAGGCCGAATTTTAGGACATCACTGCTAAAAAAAAAAAAAAAAAAAGCAAAACTAACCACTGGGTCCCAGAAGCTGTAAAAGCTGATCCTGATGACCCCCAGACCTCGAAAGCTAATCCCAAACCCTCGACACGCTGGATATTAGCTCGGAGAGTTCTAATCACATCGAGAATCAATAGTAGTATTCTTAACGTGTCAAGCGCCAACCAAAGTCCCCTCAGTCTTTTAAAGCTGCCTTATGGGTCACATCACTTTGAGAAATAGACCTAAGATAGCGACTATTAAAAATGCTGAATCTAAGAACCCAACGTAAGTGTCCGAAACATAACTACCCAGATATGGGAATCCTAAGAGTGAGTGTGTGTATGTTAGGACAATACGCCACCTACCTTGTGGTGGTCCGAGATTTGATATAATGTTTCACTTGCTGCCTCCGTCTTCAAAGTTTCAATATCTAAGACTTGACAACGACGACTTTTAGCGTCAAGAATTCCCTAAAGTGCCCTCTTCCTGTTCGTCCTTCTAATAGTCATGTTATCTGATATATCTTAAAAAGTTTTTACTACTTCTGCTATATTTACATTTCTCTCCTCTGAATTCCTCTGTTCTTTCCTTTTCCTCAGCTTCCCTCGTATAGGATCAACTTAGGAGCCATTATTAGTTATCATGTAATCTTGTATATACTACCATACAAATCTCATTAGCATTTTTCTATCTTCCTTTGTTCTTCTCACGTTAACATCCCGCTGTCTTCATCTGACTTTTGTTTTCATCCTCCATCTTGCCTCACAGCTGCTGTGTCCACCGTCCTTCCTCACCACAAGGAAAAGTGGAAATAAAATGTCTCAAATACTGTCTTCTCTGATCTGGCTATTGAGTAATATTCTCCCTTTGTCTGTGTCTGTCTATCTCTTTCTTTCCCTCTCTCTCTTCCTTCTCACTTTCTCCCCTACATCTCTCTGTCATATTAGTCAGTTCCTTTGGAGAGTAACGCTTCGTACCTCCTTTGTCTCAGCTCCCCAGAGGCTATCAACAAATACAAAGCTATTACGGTCTGTTGTTTACTCTCTCAACCCATCAACCAGCTCGCATCCCATGTCAGACCTTCTCTCTTCCAGGGTAAGACATTATTAAGGAAAAATTTTGTTTTCGTATCCTCCATCCAATGACAACATGCAGGAAATACAGAGAAGTGATTATTTTCGTTTTTGAAGTATTTGAGCCAATGTATAATAAACTTTTGTAAGATCGCTTTTATTACCGCAATGCTATATCCCCCGCTATATCCCCCAATGTATATATATATATATATATATATATATATATATATATATATATATATATATATATATATATGTATATATACATATATATATATATATATATGTGTGTGTGTGTGTGTGTGTGTGTGTGTGTAATTTTCATTATAGCCTCATGACCGGGTTTAGAGGGTTCCCGCAGTTTAGTGGCTGCGCTACAGTCAAGACGACGATGAACTCCTTTGGAGTGAGATGTTCCTCGAAGATTGTTCTCTTTTTCGTTAATTGACGATGACGTAATATTGCCAAAAGTGACTCACGGTGTGAACCCAAGCAGGCGGAGTCCAGCAACACACACACACACACACACACACACACACACATACATTCAGTCTCCCCCTCAGATTTCATATATCCGATATTGAAACTGGTGTATGGCACTGCGCTACAAGCGCCCCTGAGTAACATATTCACGACTGGCTTCTGTGCCTCCCTCCGCAAACCTTCGGGTTGTTTAGACAGAACAGATGGAGGAAAGGCATTTTTAAGGGAACAGAAATGGGAAGGGTAAGAGCGTAGTAGTGATGATACAGGGAAGCACAGTGTACGTACAGCTACATGAGGAAAGATAATGTTTTCATTCTGTTTTTCCCCGTTCAGTTCACTATAGCTAATTATCTTGTTTGTTCCCAACAAACAATGTTATAATGGGACAGTTTGTACCTATTGTACAGCTCGACTGCTTTGTATGGGTTATATAATGTGATGATAAGTATTCCTCGGTTGCATTATGGATTCTGATAATGAGACTTCGAAACAGAACTGGAGTTGAGGCTCGGAATGTAAAGCTCATCCGGAGAAAGTTCTGACGTGAACATCTAGGAAAGATGATGTTCAGGAGGACGACAGGCACATTGAGGAATTCAAAGACAAATAAACAGTGGAAGTAACAGCCATAGGGAGGGAGGGGAGACAGTCACTGGGCCAGCTTGTTGTTCCACCGTTTTCCTTCAAGAGATCCAAATATTTTTCAGAAGCAGACGACCAGACGGGTCAGTCCTGCAGCTGAACCTACCTCTCGGCCATCGTCTTCCATGGCAGTATACGTATTACATGAACTTTATAATGAAACGATACAGATATACATCATTGAAGCTGTAGTTCCAGGAACATCACCATATTTTGTCGAGTACAGACGACATTCTGCGTTGTAGTTATGATGATATTAGCGTTACTGTATAACCCCAGGACTCTACTTACGGGGCTCGCGCAGCCTCGAGGCTGCGCTCCACGCAGGAGTAAGGAAAGTACAGACTACCTTGAACAAAAGTCTTTTGATGGGACAACACTCTGTCCAACTGTTAACGATTGTAGAGCCTCGTCCAATTGCAGGAGGAATCTTATCATAGTATATATATATATATATATATATATATATATATATATATATATATATATATATATTTTTTTTTTTTTTTTTTCAAACTATTCGCCATTTCCCGCATTAGCGAGGTAGCGTTAAGAACAGAGGACTGGGCCTTTGAGGGAATACCCTCACCTGGCCCAATTCTCTGTTCCTTCTTTTGGAAAAAAAAAAAAAAAAAAAATGAGAGGGGAGGATTTCCAGCCCCCCGCTCCCTCCCCTTTTAGTCGCCTTCTACGACACGCAGGGAATACGTGGGAAGTATTCTTTCTCTTTTTTTTTTTTTTTTTTTTTTTCCAAAAGAAGGAACAGAGAATTGGGCCAGGTGAGGGTATTCCCTCAAAGGCCCAGTCCTCTGTTCTTAACGCTACCTCGCTAATGCGGGAAATGGCGAATCGTTTGAAAGAAAAGAAAATATATATATATATATATATATATATATATATATATATATATATATATATATATATATATATATGTATATATATATAAGTAGATTCATCTACATACTTTCATTCAATCTTTACAGCAATTTGAGTTATAACTAACCTGTAAATGCCTGTCATGGGCCAATAAGGCCATCATGCGTGATGGAGGAGGTCAACAAGATGCACACATCTGTGTCTCACTTCCGTATTAAACGATTTGGTCCCAGAGTCGTCGGGAAAATAAACGAACTTATGTCTCTTTTATGTTGGGCTGGAGGAGAGCAGGACGGGACACGCTCGCCAATATCCTGCTCTTCCCGACGGTGGCAAAAAATCAACTTTGATTTTCTCGCTAGTAAGAGGAGGGTATTGTGGCGTCTTAGGTACTGCAACACATGGATTCTGGTTAGTCCTTCATAAACAGACACTAATTATGTCATGGCAATCTCCGGCACTCCAGATATCAGCTTTCCCTTGAACATTTTATCTTATACTTTATTGTTCTAATTTTCTTTATTTCTCTAAATTTGTTATTCATTTTTGTTTTCCATTTTTTTGTGATCAAGTTATTAAGACGGTGTTGATCCACTTGTCAGACGCTGTTGGTGATTTGCGTTTCCTTACGATAACAATTTTCCTTTTGCGTCATCATACATTTAACAGACATTTAATTACGGCAGATTTTGCTCTATCGTCACGAATGAATATGTAATTGGTCTCTAAATAACAAGTTTATGATGCTTATTTTCATAGCTAATGCAATTAAATTAGCTGCTTTGGTAACAAAAAGCCAGTATGGGTACAGAAATTTCATGGCGGTCGAGTTGATGAACGTTGAACATGTGACGCTTCACACTACCACTGATGAACGTTGAACATGTGACGCTTCACACCACCACTGGTGAATGTTGAACATGTGAAGCTTCACACCACCACTGGTAAACGTTGAACATGTGACGCTTCACACCACCACTGGTGAACGTTGAATATGTGACAGTTCACACCACCACTGGTGAACGTTGAATATGTGACAGTTCACACCACCGCTGGTGAACATTGTTAACAGTATATTCAGTATCATGATCAAAAAACAAACTCACTAAGATCAAGTGTATGATCATCAAGTAATGCGTGCGTATTATTAGAAGCAGCTACACCATCACATCGCCATCATCACTATGTGTAGCTACATCATCAACGTCATCAGAGGTCTGGGGATGATGGCAAATCAGCGGGAGGAACAGTCGAAGATAAGATGGTCATGACCAGTGTCTGCCTCAGAGCACAACCCCAGCAGTAAAGGATAACCATCAGGCTGGAGGATCCCCCCAGGAGTCCTCCCGGTGACAGCTTCTCACCTGGGTTATATATAGACACTGGTTACGAAGACGGACCTCCAGGTTTGGCTTCAAGACGTATGTCCACAAGATGATTAATGAAGGCTCGGGTAGTCGGCCATCTAGCTAAGGGAGGCCATAACCTTGACAGCTTTCCTCCTACCATACCTTGAAGGCAATTTAGTACATATATATATATATATATATATATATATATATATATATATATATATATATATATATATATATATATATATATAGCCTAGAATGAGAGTAAAGAAGTACAAGCACAATCAGTCTATATGTTTGGGGAAAATGTTGATGATAAAGTAAAGAGAACGGATCGTCGTCGTGTAGTGGAGTTATGAGCTGGTAAGGCAAGTGGGTATGGCTGCACGATGAAGGTAGCAGATGACCGGCATCATTTGTAGATAATGGAGTCATTCAGTAGAGAGGAGTAGTGTCAGCATCAGGGGAGTAGTGTCAGCATCAGGGGAGTAGTGTCAGCATCAGGGGAGTAGTGTCAGCATCAGGGGAGTAGTGTCAACATATACAGAGGTGAGGAGGTGAGCTGGAGTGGCGGGCGTGGTTTGTCAGTGTGGGTGGGGTGCGGGGTCGCAGAGGGAGTTGATCAGTACAGCGGGAGTGAGTAGAAAATGTGGGAGAGACTTAGTCAGGGCGGGGAGGAAAGCATCAGTTTATAGGGGCGTAAAACTGTTTAATTGGTACAGGGAAGACTAAATTATCCAGGCCAGGGGAGAAGAAAGTCACTTTATAGGGGTATAAAAGAGGTTACTTATTACTTGTGTGAAAAAAGTTAATTAATTTCATGAAAAAAATCCTCCAAGTTTCTGTTTTTAATTCCCTATATATTTCCATGTAATTCCATTAATTCCTGTAATGTAGTCTACTCTTTTACGTCAGCGGATGATAACACATCCTTGACGAAAGGCGACTTTCCACTTGCAGTGTAACCACAGCAGGCGGGGTCCGGTAACACCTATATAGTATCAGAAAGGAGCGGTCAATGCCCACACATGCACACATTCTCTCTCAAGCTATCATGTGTAATGCACATTAACCATTGACCATGACTGAATCCCATCCATCACTCCATGGTTTGGCTTCACCACTTCATTTGCTCTGGCTCAGTCCATTGACAGTGTGTTGCCCCCATGTAACACAACATAACACAACACTCCAATGAATTCTACCCAATGCATGTCTCTTCCTCCTGAATGTTGAGGCCTCGGTACCCTGAATCCATCTTCACCCCATCTTTCCATATCCTTCTGTCTCCACAGTTATAACTTTCTCATGAATAGGTTGTTCCTACAGAAAAATTCACGCATATATATTCTTCTCTATATGACCGTTCTATATAGTCCGTTATCACAAGCGAGATACTTCACTCACCTAGCATAGATAGATACATAGATAGATAGATAGTAATATAGAAAGATATGTAGACAGGTAAATAGATATATGTATGCGTGAGCAAGTGTGATTCTGTAGTTTTTATTTTTACGTGTATGTATAGAGGGAGAATATACCAGTGCGTGTATGTATACACGCTAGAATTCTCATAAAACTTGCAGTAGCTGTTTGTTTTTTAGGGAACCGAAATTTCATATTCAAAATGATATTAATTTCAGTACTGACTCAGGTCGAGGAATCGAGCGACGCAAATTTTATTCATATCCTTAAAGCCAACTGGAATTGTTGTGTGTTCGTATATGATACAATTGATGATGATGATGATGATGATGATGATGATGATGATAATACTAATGGTCGGTTTGATGAATTATCTGTAGACGAAGAATGTGAAAATACAAAAACCAATAAATAGAAGCTCCATTAAAAGGCGTTATACAAACAGTCTTTGCACATTTTCAGTGATGGAGGTTAACATTCAGTCCACTGATTACTCATGAACCACACGATTGGGATCTAGCTATTTTGTAATGGTGTATGCCAACTCGTCGGTGTTCACTGCATTTTCTCGTGCTGAAGTGCAACTCGAGGATGAGGATCTTTTGTGACAGGGATGGTGCAGTACCTTTCCTATGAAGTGTCAGTTAAGGTTAAGGTAATAGTTGAAGAAAGTCACCTCCTTATCGGTGGCACACAGTGCACCAAAGATGATCTTGCATGCCTTCTTCACCCATTCTGGAGGTTCCTTTTGTGTAGTGGTGAAGGAAGTAAGACCAGGCGGTCAAGGCAAGGGTGTGTTTGGGAAGAGTCGAAGTTGTATAAACGTTCCAGAGTGGAGGTGGAGGGAGTCTACATGTACTGAGTTGATATAGAACATAGATTGTCAAGAGTGACACCAAGAAGCATTGGACGTCACAGGCTGACGGGGGCGAGGACTACTGAGATAGTAAGGGTGTGATGCGTTCAGATACGAGTTTGACGCAGGTACATGACAGTGGTTTGGTTTGTTGATGGTGATACGGTTGGCGATGGTTCACGTAAATTCTGTTGAGGGTGATCTGGGAGGCCAAGTAGTCGTTAGAGCAGATTCTAACGATGATAATGGCAGAGTAGCCAACGTACTTCCACTGAATCTTAGTTTCCACCAAACATGATAAGGAAAATGAAACATAGGGACTCGATGGTGAAGGTAACCTCCTCGAAGTCTACAGCCTGACCACACTCACTGCAGGAGTTTTCGCTGGTGATGACGTTTTGACTTGAGTAGGTCGAAGAGTTTGATAAAGGCAACGAAGGTGACAGCTACAAAGTCTGGCATATCTCTAAGTTGGAATGTGTGTGTGTGTGTGTGTGTGTGTGTGTGTGTGTGTGTGTGTGTGTGTGTGTTTGTAAAACATGCGCTTTTATTGAATTAAGGAGTAGCAAAATTGATTAGAAAAAAGATAGAATCGTGGACAGAGTTGGGAATTAACATTCTTGGTGTGATGGTAACTTCAAGAAAGCCATGTCGCTACAGCAGCTTTTGTTCTGTAGTATAAGCCAAAACTATTTCTTTGATTCCAGTTTGAACAGAATGGTAAGAGATATGAGGCCAACATTAGAAAGTATCAGTAATTAACATCGGCTGCTATGACTGGCAAAGTGTGTGCTTGGCTAGTTGGTTCTTGTGGACCTCAGGCCTACCAACTGCTAGTGCCAATGAAGCCGTTACTCTCAAGCTAATATTCACCAACCGAAAAATCTTTGATATCTTCTTCAGACGTTAAGGATTATTGTAAGACCACAAACACTCTCACAGTGTATGCGGCCATTTATAACAACAGTTATGGCTATAGATGGGTAGCACTGCTCTTAAGCAGCTGCTGCTTCTATAAATGAGCAAGTGTGCAGCAGGAGGAGGTTGCAGAATTCTCCCACACTGCTCAAGAGGTCAGGACGCCCTGGGTCTCTCCTCTCCACTCTGCTGCAGGGGACGTATGCAGGACCTGGTTACGGTGGCTTTCCAAGTTTCTGATATTCTATTACGGAGTTCTGGTTTCCTGCCCTCCTTCCCTCCCCCACCCACTCCACCTTAGACATCTGCCCTCCTCCTCCTCCCCTCCCCCTCACCCACACATCCATCTTGGACAATTCCTGCCCTCGTTTCCTCCACCACCCACCACATCATGGATATATATGAACTAGAATGGTGTACTGTCATGCATTTCAGATGTTACTTAAGTTATTTAATGTGTTCAGTTTAATGCACTTTCGGCACGACCTTTAGATTATGTTATATGCAACCTACTTGTGGTTTCTCCCCAACACTGTGATAGTGTCTCTACACGTGAAATCTGTCGTCACATCTAATGTGACTTGTGGTTGACAGAGAGAACAGTCTGGAGCCGCCTTGCTCACTAATGGGATCAGAAGTAAACATTGTTCACACACACGAGAGTCTGATGATGAAGTAGACGTTTCGTGATTTGTTCTGTTATCTTTGACGTGTGGCAGCTTGGACGCCCCTGTGGCCCTCACACTGCCATATATATATATATATATATATATATATATATATATATATATATATATATATATATATATATATATATATATGTATATATACACTTTTTTCTTCTCCGTGTAGCTTATATATAAAGAAAATTATGAAAGCTCCCTCTTGACCCATTACTTATCCAGACTAACAGTAGAATGCTTCACTACTTGATTTAGAACTCTGACTCGTCTTGGTTTACCTGTTTACCTTGATAATCTGCCTTGATAAAGCATAAGTAAGATATAGTTCTTTACGCGTTTTGATATTATATTCAAAACAAAAAAGTCATGTATTTCAGCCGACATTGCCTGCTTGAGGGGCTGTACCCAAGACGTGATGCTGCAGACGCGGACCAGTAGATAGCACCAGAGTAGGTCACCGGCGTAGTGCGGCGGACGATCAATAGATGGCAGCACTGCCTGGTTCCCCGCCACAAGGGTCGGGTTTTAAAAACCGGCGTGTTGAAGCCGTCGGAGAATATTACCTCCCGTAGCTTAGGCTTGGCTCCTCTCGCTGGGTTAGCTCAGAGGTTCTGGTTATGTTATATTTGTTGAGTTTTGGAATAAGAGGGTTTTACTGCCTCTTAACGTTGGGTTACTGATGTGTTTACGGAAGAAAAAATAAAACAAGAATGAAATTCTTAGCAACTCTTTTTCCACTCTCTTTTAGGACCCTCTGGCGAGGGTGGGTGGACCGGACCAGAGAACGAAGTGAGCACTAGCCATCAACTGGGACCTCCCAGGCGGGCGGACCTCTCTTCTTCTACATTCACACTGCCCAAATAAACCTCTTACATCATATATATATATATATATATATATATATATATATATATATATATATATATATATATATATATATTGTTTCTTTTTCTCATACTTGTTCACTGTTTCCAGCGTTAACGGGGTAGCGCTAGGAGCGGATGAAGAAAGGCCACATCCGCTCACATGGATCTGTCATGTGTCATGCACTGAAACCACAGCCCCTTATCTACAACAAGACCCCACGGATATTTCAGTGGTTTCCCCCCGCTGCCTCATATGCCCCGATTTTGTCCAATGTTAGAAAAATGTTTTCGTGTTTTACGCATCAGAATGTGGGGGAGTGATATCTTTTTTGGGGTACACAAACTTTCTTTAGTAGAGCCCGTCTCTGTGCCAGCAGTATACGTGCATCACTTCAGGAGGCGATGTATCATGGGCTCATGTGGGAGATAGAGTTGCCGACGAAATATATATGAAACTCACTGTGACATTCATCATGTAGATGGCTTCATGGCGTCTTGGTGATGGAGAAATATGATGGCGAGGGGGCGGGAGAGTAGTGCACCAGAGGGGTTCTTGCCTCACGATGGTGATGGGATGGAAGGAACTGGTACTGCGGGTTAGCGTAAGGGTTGAAGATGAGAGTAGGGATGGTTGAGGTGGTATATAAGCTGTAGGGGGAAAATACAGAGTTATATCTGATGGTACGTGGAGGCTGGGAACGCCAATCATTGGCCGCATGGGGGAGATGCCTAGTGTGGGAGAGATAGATAGATGGTGGTAGGGAAGTTTTGCCGGAAGGAACGTGGGAGTGGTATGGGGTGATAGCGGGGGTGATGGTGATGGTTTGGGGTGATAGCGGGGGTGATGGTGATGGTTTGGGGGGATAGCGGGGGTGATGGTGATGAAAAAGAGAAGAGCAGTGATTGGCTGTAGTGTCAGGGAAGACGCTGGTGGAGAGAGGATGAAGTGTCTGTCGAGGGAGATAGAGATAGATGGGAGAGGGTTGGGACGGCCAGGGGAAGGAGAGAGTGTGTGGGAAGGTTATGGATAGTAGTGAGGGGGCACAGGAGGGTGAAGATGGTGGAGAGAGCGTAGAAGGGAGAGGATTGTAGCAGTGCGGGCGATGATGATGAGGGCCTGAGGAGGGAGAAGACTGTGATAGTGAGGATGATGATAAAGGGACGCAGGAGGGAGAAGACTGTGATAGTGAGGATAAGGGTGATGGGTCTCAGGAGGGAGAACTCTGCGATAGTGAGGATGATGGTAAAGGGACGCAGGAGGGAGAGGACTGTGATAGGGAGGATGGTGAGGAAGAAGTACTTTTTGCCAGTGTGTTGTTATTGGTGATATTTCTTTCCTCTCTTGACTGTTATTACTGGCGCTGTTGTCGAGGGCTGCTGCTACTAGTGTTCCTCCTACTGACGCCTCTGCTTCTGTATTTCCTACAGCCGCCCCTACTGCCGTTCCTCCTACTGATGCCTCTCCTGTTGTATCTACTGTTGTTGTTTTTGTTGGTCTGTCACTCCTGCTGTGCTGGTGTCGAAGGGCTCGGTGAAGAGTGATATGGAACCACGCACCCGCTTCGCTCTCCCGTGTCTTCTTACGCTCGGATGAACGTTACTGGCTGCTGGGGATGTCTTGTGTGAAGAAGCGTAGAGGATGAGGACGCGAGGCCAGGCATGCAGCGGGAGGGAAGGACAGACACGAGGGTTGTGTTGTGTGAGGGAGGCTGGAGGAGGCCAGGTAGGAGGAGGACGTTGCTGGAGTTGTCCTGTGTGATGGAGTCTGGAGGTTAAGGACACCGTGCCGCACACGCAGTAGAAGGGAAGAACGGAAAAGAAGGCTTTCTTGTGTGAAGGAGTCTTGGGGGGGGGGGGGGTCAAGCAGCAGAATATGTGGAGGACGAAGGAAAAATCTCAGAAGAAACAGGAAGGAAAGAAACAGAGTGTGTGTCTCATGATAGGCAGGACTAGCGAGTAGCGTCCACAGCATACATTGACAGCAGCTGGTATTCCCAGGCAGTCACCCGTTCAGGTACTAATCAGACCCAACGTTGCTTAACTTCTCTGATCGGATGAGAAGTGGTTTCCAACAAGGTTTGGCTGCTGGCGATCAATAGAGAGAGAGGGGGGGGGAGTACCGATGAATCGTAAAAGAGGACTTTGTGGATAAAGAGATAATATTGATTAGAAGTAATTGAAAAGATGAAAACCACGTTAGAAGAAAACTAAGATATATGAGAGTAGAACAATATATGTCAAAACTGATTAAGGAAGAAAAAAATTTACCCTACGAAGGAAACTTGTTTGTGAAAGGTACACATGAGATAAGAATTTTTCCCGAGGAAGGAATGGCGGAAATGATGACATCTTGGAAGGAAAGAACAAGAAGTTTGACCGAGGCGAGAGTATTGGAAATAATAGATTTGTTGCGGAGAGAGAGAGAGAGAGAGAGAGAGAGAGAGAGAGAGAGAGAGAGAGAGAGAGAGAGAGGTGGGGGGGGGGGATTTGTGATTTCAAGGATACAGAAGAATGCAGTAAACGTTACTGAAAATATGAGACAACAGTGAACGGTACCGAAGTTATGAAACAACAGTGAGCGGTACCGAAGTTATGAAACAACAGTGAACGGTACCGAAGTTATGAAACAACAGTGAACGGTACCGAAGTTATGAAACGACAGTGAACGGTACCGAAGTTATGAAACAACAGTGAACGGTACCGACGTTAGGAAACAACAGTGAACGGTACCGAAGTTATGAAACAACAGTGAGTGAACGGTACCGAAGTTATGAGAGGGCAGTGAACGGTACCGAAGTTATGAAACAACAGTGAACGGTACCGAAGCTATGAAACAACAGTGAGTGAACGGTACCGAAGTTATGAGAGGGCAGTGAACGGTACCGAAGTTATGAAACAACAGTGAACGGTACCGAAGTTATGAGAGAACAGTGAACGGTACCGAAGTTATGAGAGGGCAGTGAACGGTACCGAAGTTATGAGAGAACAGTGAACGGTACCGAAGTTATGAGAGAACAGTGAACGGTACCGAAGTTATGAAACAACAGTGAGTGAACGGTACCAAAGTTATGAGAGAACAGTGAACGGTACCGAAGTTATGAAACAACAGTGAGTGAACGGTACCGAAGTTATGAGAGAACAGTGACCGGTACCGAAGTTATGAAACAACAGTGAATGAACGGTACCGAAGTTATGAGAGAACAGTGAACGGTACCGAAGTTATGAGAGGGCAGTGAACGGTACCGAAGTTATGAAACAACAGTGAGTGAACGGTACCGAAGTTATGAGAGAACAGTGAACGGTACCGAGGTTATGAGAGGGCAGTAAACGGTACTGAAGTTATGAAACAACAGTGAGTGAACGGTACCGAAGTTATGAGAGAACAGTGAACGGTACCGAGGTTATGAGAGGGCAGTGAACGGTACTGAAGTTATGAAACAACAGTCAAAGCAAAACAGAGAAGCATTGCGACTTTAACCCTTTAAATCAAGCGGCCTCACGAGACCTGCCAACATTTTCTCTTCATTATCGAAAGCAATGAAGACAAGACTCCTTCATCGATCTCTGAATAATCATCCCGAAATTCCTGTTCACTTTGAGAGTAGTGTCAGGCTGGGCTGAACCTTAAGTACTGCACTGTGTAACACATGCAGCGCCCGGGGCCAGGTTGGGAGTGAGATGAATCTTTATATAATGAGATAGCTCGACGTGTGCCGTCCCACGCCTCCCAGAGTACACCATCTGAGCCCTTAAAGCCACGGCGTGTAGGGACGAAATCCTCCTTAAATTAAGTAGGAATTTTAGCCTTCTCGCCTTACAAAAGCCGGTCGGAAATTAAAATAAAATCTCGAGTATGGAGGATCTGACGTTCCTCGTCAGCGCGCGCGCGTGCACAGGATGGGAGGAGGAGAGGGGGGAAGGTGGAGGGGGGGATTGGTTACATTCTCTTTCCAGAGGAAAAAATGCTTCGACGCGATTTCATTTTCTGATATTTTTCCCTTGAATCAAAGTGTTGCATCGCTCCAGATGGCTCAGATTTTGCCTGAAAAATTTTATGCCTGCGTTATTTTGTTTCTTTACAATAACTATTTTCGTATGCAAACTTTTATTGAAAAGATTTTCAGACATGTTAGATTTGAAGCAGAAGACATACTGTCATGTTGCACCATGATGACATGTCTCATTATGTGTAAACATGAGCCACTGTCTCCTCCACAAGTCTGTCTGTAACATGTTACTGGTAATGTGTAATATGAGGCTTTGCCTCCCGCACTAATTTATATGTAACTCGTCACTGGTAATGCTCAGTATGAGTCTAAATCAGTCCACTTCTCCAGTTGTTACATGTGAGGTAACGAGTGAAGAAACTGCAGGTATATCGCCTTGTAACTCTGGCTCTGCGTGTCCTCCACACATCATGTAAACAACTGATCACGTGGATGTTAAAACCCTGCCGATCAGGTGGTCGTCTCGTCCCGTAATGTAGACGACCCATTGTGATCATCTAGATGACCAAGTCGTTTTTCTGATGATCTGTGATTATATAGGTGACCCTCCTTACCGTCTATGGCACGGTGGCTCCCAGTCTTACATGTAGCGTACCACAAGACCTTTTCAAACACTGTGTATCCCTAACTTCTATGATCATCAGTTTAACACAGAAATACTTTCATGTTTAATGAAGCTTTCGTACGTGACATTGCACAACGTAGATTAATACATGTGAAATTCATCTCCCGACATGTCTGTCATAAGTGTGCATTCATACTCGTCTGCTTATGGTTAGAATTTATAATACTGATCCTTCTTACCATCTAGATGGCCCTCGTGTACCGCAGATTGAAACCTCGATCTGATATCAACCCGTGTGATCAACTCGATAACCGGATGATGTATTTGATCGTGTCCGGCTGATCATGTCTCGTTTAATGATCTAGATAACTTGTTGGACCTCTGGATGGCCCATGATCATCCAGATGATCATCTGATGGTCAAGGAGATCGATGTAATCATTAATCCCTGGATTTCTGAGAGTGGAACAATAAGACGAAGAGAATTTCCAATAAAACGTTTGAGTATTGAACGTGCCCCAAAGAGATCACATCGTCTGTGGTATAGATTGATGTATTTTTTTTTTTTTTTTATATGCCCTGCACTCAGGCGGTGAAGAAAGATATTCATTATCTGTAAGACCGGATTACAGGCAGTAACCTTTGCAGATTAATTACAACAAAATGTTTGTATTTCTTTCTTTAGCTTTAACATTTACATGATACTAACAGACAATCTCTCCTACCTTAACCCGCAGCGCTCATGATGATCCACAGTGACCAGTGATGAAAGATTAGAGAGGAGATGGGGTGAGCAGGGTAGGCAGGCATATCATGTAAATCCTTGGTCTGATATTCAGGCTTACGAGTGGGTCTCTACCTCACACCCAACTCGTCCAAGTCCTTCAAAACATTCGCCAGAAATTCTGATCATTAGTTCATCATATATTCCCGGCTTCCTTCATTCCCTTAACACTTTACCTTATTCCAATAATGTCATGACCAACACTCAACGTGGTCTATGAAACGGTCCTGCACACATCTTTACACAAAGAGAAACTTTATCAGGACAATGAACCAGTATCCTTTAGCAGGCTCTTTATATCATTTCTAGGTATTTAGGTCCTTTGCAAGCTTCCTACTCTGTAAATTTTAGTGGTATAGGGTTCCTGTGTTTTCCATCGAGAAAATACTTTAAAACTTGTTATTCACCTTGCTTGTATATATTTGCACCGTCCTTGCTCTTCCCTCTTAAATCCCTAAGCTTGATTAGCTGCTCCTTAACAGACAATTTACCACTGAGTAATTCATGGATTCTTGGAATTTTCATTCCTCGTCCACAGTATTCTGTTCTAAGTAACTTTGACTCTCTTTCCTTATTATGTTGTACTCATTTCTTGCTTTCTAATACCTATCAAATGCTGGTTTTTTTTAACTCCTACGTAGCTCATCCTTCAGGTCTGTTCATTTTTTTACATCTTTACTGAACCACACTTTACCATCTTTAACTTTTCTTGTGTAGTTCAAGCTGAAGGTAACCATAATCTTAGTATTAAGTTCGCAGAACTTCTGTAACACTTGCCTGTGTTGTGGCTACTTTGTTCCCAGGTTGTGTTTCCACGTAGAGAATCTTTGGTTCTGTGTAGTTTCGTGATGAAATCTCCTCCTTGAGTCTGTTTTTATCTCTGTTCTTTGATGTCCTTAATGCAGTTAATCATATTTGCATGACTTTTCAGTATCTTATTTTGCCTTCTTTTTCATCCTTAATATCAATCCTATCCCTCTTACCTTTTTGTATTACTTGTATGATTCTTGAGCTTCAATATTCAAACACTTTATAATTCATTCGAAGGTAGCAAGGTCTCCTTTCCTCAGCAACTGTCTTCAAAATCACCTAACCAGAATCACCTCCTTCCAAACTGCTTCAGTCTCTCCGACGCGTCTCACCCAGTCAGTGCTAACATTAATATTACCTGTCTTACCGAAATCCTGAATGAGCCACACAGCCCTCCTCTTCGTGCAGACTTTCTTTATCCGTTACGTCACTGAGAACCAATTTATAACGAGGAAATGTGAGGGAAATTATTCCAACAATGACGTAACACTTGTGGCTCTAGCGCAGCGTGTTGAATCCTGGAGGAAGTCTCCGCTTCGGTGGCAATCAAAGCATTACCCAGGTGGGGTTTGGCTCCCTCCTTTAATGGATCGGTTTATTCCAATACTCGTAAGATTCCGGGGAACTAACGATCACTTTTGGAGTTTAAACCCATTGCAGGGAAATTTACGACCCCTTTCCTTCCAACAGTAGGGCTCTAAGACCCGTTTGCCAGGGGAAACTTTAGTTTACATCCAGAGGAAAAAAAGTAATACCCTGTTTAGCATCAGTTTGTGGCCGCGTGGTCGTAGTTGTACCTATATCTGCCTTTCTGGTCTCCAACCACATCGTTATGTTGACAGACATGATAGTTATGATTACTCGCTAATTTGGTAACACACACACACACACACACACACACACACACACACACACCTTACCTTACCGTCCTGCCCCAGCATCTCCTTCTGTAAGGATCCTGCGCAGCGTAACAATAGGAAAATGTGTGGTGACATCTTTCTAGGGAATTACGTTTCATAACCAACATGGCTACCGCAGACTTCTCAGATTTTGTAACTAAATCTTCTGATGTTACGAGAAAAGTTCTTACGACTTGGGCAACAAGAATAGATTAGGAGACAGAAAATATTCCTGAGATCACATGGGTACCTTCCTCACACCAGTTTGAGCTAGCAGTAAAGAAATCCTCGCAAATTGAGAGGCCTATCGCTGAAACAGTGATGTCGCCGAGCAGCGGAAACGAACCACGAGACGAGCTTGTTAAAGATTGTTTGTTACTTGGCTTTTAACGTGCACGATGGCTTGAATAACTGGATGGATCAGCTTGTACTGAATAAGTGATAATTGTAAACAAACACCATAATTTTGTTGTACATCATAAGTATGAAGATATCATTGGGCGCTCGGCCAGGATGGTGTTGCTCAGCGTTGTTCATGTATATTTCAGCCTCATGTTCGTATGGGTTTTGTGTGACAGGCAGAGATCGATCGTCATTATTGTGAGATTACGTTACGATAGCTGTCACAAAGCTCCTCCAAGACATGTGTTCTACAACAGCATAATCAGCTGGTAAGCATTTTCCATACGACCATTTGGGGAAATGATAGTTAAATGGTTGAATGGATCTGGCATAAGTGATCAGTATATCAGAACTGATTATGTAGCCAATCATAGAGTTGACAGTCTAAGTAATTCACAAAGGAGTATAATGCCTTATCATCTGTTGTTCGCTGATGCTATGATTACAGTACTGTTAACACGGTAGTTACCTTGCAGACACATTCATCTACATTCGGGGTAGACATATTGTAAATTATTAAAAGAAACATAAAGTCATGTCCAAGTCGTAAAACACTAACTGATTGATGTAACCAGATACGGAAACGTGCGTTCAGACATTGATGTAACTGAACAACTAAAATTGGAAAGAGAATACACGTATTTCCTCCTAAATAAGATACTGAAATATTCTGTATCACAGAGAGAGTATTGCATATTTTCATTTCATATGTGAAGTAGATACTGGGAGTAGTATTAAATGAGTGTGTGTGTGTGTGTGTGTGTGTGTGTGTGTGTGTGTGTGTGTGTGTGATATCACGACAGCCATGCAAGAAACAAATGCTCACTATTTCGTAGGTGATTAAGATCTTCTTGAACATGAAATACGTACAGTTCACATATCTCGTTCCACAAGGCAGTGTTCCCCGGAGTGTCAGCACGAACAACTGACCTACTTTCCAGTCCAGATGTGAGCGCATGTAGATTGTCAATATTGAGATTCAGTTTTTTACAAACTCGCGCATAAAAAGATGAAAAATAAAACCTTGTAAATCATTAAACACCAGAAACTGAGGAAAACAAGCAACAGTACTTCAGCCAGTATTGTCGGGAGTAGTCTTAAAACCTTTAGGTAAATCGTTTAATGGTACTGGATGTTGGAGGCAATCCCAGTGGTATAGCATGTTAATGACTCATTACAGCATTACCAAGTGATTTACCTTCGCTCATTGTTTATAATCTGATGTTTGCCCTCAGAATAACACAACGTTAATTTTATTCACGTTGCAGCTAAGTCATCTTACTGGACGTTCATACGTTATAGATCAACCTCTCATAGCGTGCCAGAGGTGACAAAAGAGCCGTAAGCTACAAGTAATCAGCCTATCATCGTACATAGACATAGATCAACATTTTCACGTGGAACAGACCAGATCAGATGTAAGTCTGTGATGGCAGCCGCATGCGCACGCTGACCCCCATGTTGGTATTCGGAAGTTTCCATACCGCATTCATGAGGTGGCTTGTGGCTGAGACCACCGCTTCCCGCGTAGAACGTGCTGACCACCACCCCGGCTGCGACACGTGCTGTGATTATCACCACTGCCCTTTGCTGCGGCTGTAACCGCCACTCTCTGCTGCGACACTGGCTGTGGCTGAGAGTAATGGCCTCCTGTTGTGGCACTTGCTGTAGTTGCTACTACCACCGCCAGATCCTGCGGTACTGAAATTCTTTAGTCCTGAAAAACCTCAGCTACTCTTCAAAGTGATGTCCCTAACTCCTGAATCCTGACCTCTAGTGTCAGGTTTGCGACGCCGGAAGCTTAAGATGAGGACAGACGAATGAGGTTGACCTACTCTCAGCTATATTTTCCCCGTCCATCTCTGCTCTGGCAAACAATGCTTCATATACACATTTCTTTCGGAATGTTTTCATATAGATGCCTTGCCTTTATTTCTGTCAAAAACCTGTTCCCAGAATGGTAATATCTGGTGACAGTACAACGCATCCATCGGAGGCTGACAAAGTGATGGGTGGCTGTCAGGAAGGAGAGTGACCGCCGTTGCCATCACATGATGCTGTAGAACTGGTTCATTAATCGTCATAACCCTGTCAGGCGCTGAGCCCAGGCGTAACCCAGGACTCATGTGTGGTACAGTAGTTGTGGTGGTGTTGGTGGTGGTGGTAATTGTGGTGGTGGTCGGGTGATAACGTTGGTGCTTGGCAACCGAGGTAATTTTGGAGGTTAATGTTGGTGTGCTAAGGGACGAGGAACGTTTGCGCTGGTATGTGAGTGAAGAAGTTTGTGGAATTAGGTGAGGGAGGGCTGGCAGGTCGGCGGACTAGATCACGAGAGGTGAAGTGTTGAAGGAAGATGTGATGGTATGGAAGCTGAGCTGCTAAGTGTTAGGAGTGGAGTATGGGTACAAGAAAATAGGAGTTTCGAAGCTAAAGAAAGAAAGAAAAGAGAAAGTAACAAGAAAGGAAGAAATGGCAGTGTTCACTGAGAGAAGAGTAGCCTTGGAGGAGAGCTGTAGAGAGTGTAAACGAGAGTGACAAGATTCATAGAACCAGACAGTGCACAGAGCTGACATATGTCCTGGCGAAGATAAGATGGCAAGGAAAGACAGCTAATATTTTCTTCCGGACAAGAAAGATGGGTCATAAAACTTGATGACGTATATAGTATAGAAGTCCTATGAAGTTTATCCTTTGGTTCTAGCAAGAGCTTTATATGTTGTGGACAAAGTTTTCTATGTTTAGCAAACTTTATGAGTTTATTCATTATGATTTTATATATATATATATATATATATATATATATATATATATATATATATATATATATATATATATATATATATATATATATATATATATATATATATATATTGAAAAAAAGGGCGAGTGAATCCGCGTGAAGTAAAGTAGTCATGAAGTGCTACTGGCCACTAATAAAAGCCTGAAGGTCCCGAGGCAAGATTCATAAGAAGACTCTCATGTTGTTTATGAATAGCGTGTGTGTCTCCGACGTAGCTATAAATGTCCCTCATTTGATATTTGCTACTGAACATGTGTTGCTGTACTTGTCTGTAATCACGATTGTGTGTACATGTGTGTGCATGTATAAACGTGTGTATGTGTATTTTATCCATCTTTATGTGTACGTGTTCATACGTATTTGTCATTACCTTGTGTTTGATGGGAAGTAGCCTTACACTCGCGGGGCCTCACCTTTCATCTCCATATTATTAGCCATATATTTTGTAACTTTTCCGACGGTAGTCGTAGCTGTTAACCCTTGGCTTTGCTTGCTTCACCAGTCCATCCACAACTCTCCTGCTGAGAAACTGATTTCTCACGTCTCTCTGCACATATTTCTCACCTAGTATCATTCAGTGCCCTTTAAATATTCTTGCCCATCTTATAAGATAAAAGAACTGTTCTGTGTTTGTAGTTCTTATGTTCTCCTAGAAATCTGTATGTAGCAGTTATCATGTCTCCCTTTATTCTTCTCCCAGTGTGAACAGATTGAGGACATACCTTTCTGTTCGTAGTTCATTCCATTCATTATTCTTATTATAATTGTTGTGTTTGTTTTGGAATCTTTCCAGCAATTCAGTTTGATTCTTCAAGTAAGGAAATTCGACTGTAGTGTTACATCCTCCTGAACTTCTCAATGTCCATAAACCTTACCCTTACCATTCTTCTTACATGCTGTTCTGGTGATAAGTTTGGAGTTCGGCGTGATCTTAACTACTTGATCGCTCTCAGAGCAGTTTTTATTTTCGATATGATACTCACCATCTGATCATTTACGTAGATCAGTAATATCTCCAGCACTATATGTGTATGTATATGTGATTCCTACATGTGATTACCATTTATGTGTTATGGGAAGAGTTTTTACAAGTGTTGCGCCGTCTCTTAGCCTTGTATATGTCAGGTACCCTTTTTACCGCCCAGTCCTTAGGGGAGGATGAAAAGTTGGATGGGTTGTGCACTGGCTTCCACGACCAGGATTCGAACCTCAGGGCCCGTGCATGCGTTATGGTCAGTAACGCTAACTGCTACACCACGGAGGTCCGTGTGTGTGTGTGTGTGTGTGTGTGTGTTACGGGAGCTAAGTTTTGCTCTCATATTGCCACTTCGTTAGCCGTGTGTGTCCGTGCGTGCATGTGTTTCTGAACCCCTGACATGAGCCAGTGTATGTTGAATACAAGTAGTGAAGCAGAGTACGAGTGTGTGCGACAGGGAAGAGGCAGAGAGTGTTGAGTGTGTGTGTGTGTGCGCGCGAGTGAGGAGCCTGGCGGTGGAGGTGGCGGTGGCGGTGGCGGTGCGGCGCGCGTGTGTGGTGGGCAGACGTGGATGTCAGTATGTTGTTGGCCAGTGAGGGGAGCGGGTCACAGTCCAACGCCCCCTTCACGACATGGGGGCCGCGCCACTCTCGAGGAGGGGGGCAGTGCTCTGGGGCCCTCTGGATACGCCACCTCAGAAGGGACCTTCGCCAGTGACCGAGTGGACCGAGCACCCTGATAGCGACAGAACCAGAGGGAGTTCTCACGGAGCTGGTGGTATTTGTGGTGGTAGTGGTGGTGGTAATGGTAGTGGGTGTGGGCGTATATGGGCGTGGGTGTTGGTAGTGGTAGCATGGGCGGCTGTCTTGGCGCCCACGTGCCAGGCCAACCCTGACGCCAAGAGGCTGTATGACGACCTCCTAAGCTCCTACAACCGTCTCATCCGACCCGTCGGGAACAACTCGGACAGACTCACCGTCAAGTTAGGACTCAAGCTCTCCCAGCTCATCGATGTGGTAAGTAGCGCACGACCCAATCTTTCCAGTTCTACCGTGACTGTGTCAGCAGCCAGCAGCTCTCAGTGGCCACATCTTGTTATGGTGCATCACTAACGTTTCCCTCGTGGCCTACGTTGACCCTGACCTCCGTGCCCTAACATGGGAACTTAGCGGGCTGGTTGGCCATCTCTAGCCCATGCCTAAAGCCCCATTGAGGGCGGGGTCGTGATGGGCGGGCCTCAGCGCGCCCGCACATCTCGGAAACCTTGCTGGTGGTATCGACGCTGTCCCCACAGCAGGTGGGGGTGCTGCTGCGGGCATCTGCAGCAGCTGACTGGTCCGCTGACTGATCTCTCCAGTCATCTCAGAACCTATGATAATATGCCAGTTAATGACTTCACCCACGCCGGGTGAACATGCTGATACATCATTACAACGAAGGGTGCTACAGCTTCACCATTATGATGCACCAGACCCATTAAGACTATACCAGTATACCTCTTGACTGCTATGGGTACAACATGGTTGGTTGTACCTTTCTATGGGTACAACATGGTTGGTTGTACCTTTCTATGGGTACAACATGGTTGGTTGTACCTTTCTATGGGTACAACATGGTTGGTTGTACCTTTCTATAGATGCATGAATGAATGAGTTTCGCCCAACTCATAAAGGGCCGTCCTGGTAGACTCGGTGCGACTGTACGTTGCGTATTAGTTCACATGTCGTATCATCAAGACCACAGTTGACGTTCACTAGAAAGATACTTTAAGAACCCAACACTGCCGCGGCCACACACATCAACAGTACAATAATAATCACGTAATCTGACTATGTAGAATGAGAGAACGAAGAGCATAACGTAAAATCCATAGCCTCCTTACACCACCCAGCCACAACCAGTGGCACTGTCCTCCCTAAACCACCCAGCCAACAACCAGCGGCACTGTCCTCCCTGCACTACCCAACCACAGCCAGTGGCACTGTCCTCCCTACACCACCCAGCCACAACCAGTGGCACTGTCCTCCCTAAACCACCCAGCCAACAGCCAGCGGCACTGTCCTCCCTGCACTACCCAACCACAGCCAGTGGCACTGTCCTCCCTACACCACCCAGCCACAACCAGTGGCACTGTCCTCCCTAAACCACCCAGCCAACAACCAGCGGCACTGTCCTCCCTGCACTACCCAACCACAGCCAGTGGCACTGTCCTCCCTACACCACCCAGCTACAACCAGCGGCACTGTCCTCCATACACCACCCAGCCACAGCCAGTCGGCACTGTCCTCCCTACACCACCCAGCCACCGCCAGTGGCACTGTCCTCCCTACACCACCCAGCCACAACCAGCGGCACTGTCCTCCATACACCACCCAGCCACAGTCAGTCGGCACTGTCCTCCCTACACCACCCAGCCACAGCCAGTGGCACTGTCCTCCCTACACCACCCAGCCATAGTCAGTGACACTGTCCTCCATACATTACCCAGCCACAACCAGCGGCACTGTCCTCCCTACACCACCCAGCCACAACCAGTGGCACTGTCGTTCCTACACCACCCAGCCACAGCCAGCGGCACTGTCCTCCCTGCACTGCTAAACCACAGCCCGTGGCGCTGTCCTCCCTGAATCACCCAGCTACAGCCAGTGGCACTGTCCTTCCTACACCACCCAGCCACAACCAGCGTCACTGTCCTCCCTGCACTACTAAGCCACAGCCAGTGGCACTGTCCTTCCTACACCACCCAGCCATAGCCAGTGGCACTGTCCTCCCTACACCACCCAGCTACAGTCAGTGGCACTGTCCTCCCTACACCACCCAGCCACAACCAGCGGCACTGTCCTCCCTACACTACCCAGCCACAGCCAGTGGCACTGTCCTCCCTACACTACCTAGCCGCAACCAGCGGCACTGTCCTCCCTCCACCACCATGCCACAACCAGCGGCACTGTCCTCCCTACACCACACAGCCAGTGGCACTGTCCTCCCTACACTACCCAGCCACAACCAGCGGCACTGTCCTCCCTACACCACCCAGCCACAACCAGCGGCACTGTGCTTCCTACACCACCCAGCCACAGCCAGTGGCACTGTCCTCCCTACACTACCCAGCCACAACCAGCGGCACTGTCCTCCCTACACTACCCAGCCACAACCAGCGGCACTGTCCTCCCTACACCACCCAGCCTCAACTAGCGAAACTGTCCTCCCTACACTACCCAGCCAAAACCAGTGGTACTGTCCTCCCTACACCACCCAGTCACAACCAACGGCACTGTCCTCCCTACACTACCCAACCACAACCAGTGGTACTGTCCTCCCTACACCACCCAGCCACAACTAGCGGCACTTTTCTCATTACATCACCCAGCCACTACCAGCGGCACTGTCCTCCCTACACTACCCAACCACAACCAGTGGTACTGTCCTCCCTACATCACCCAGCCACTACCAGCGGCACTGTCCTCCCTACACCACCCTGCCACTACCAGCGGCACTGTCCTCCCTACACCACCCAGCCACAACCAGCGGCACTGTCCTCCCTACACCACCCAGCTACAACCATCGGCACTGTCCTCCCTACACTACCCAGCCACAACCAGCGACACTGTCCTCCCTACACCACCCAGCCACAACCAGCCGCACTGTCTTCCCTACACCACCCTGCCACAACCAACGGCACTGTCCTCCCTACACTACCCAACCACAACCAGTGGTACTGTCCTCCCTACATCACCCAGCCACTACCAGCGGCACTGTCCTCCCTACACCACCCAGCCACAACCAGCGGCACTGTCCTCCCTACACCACTCAGCCACAACCAGCGGCACTGTCCTCCCTACACCACTCAGCCACAACCAGCGGCACTGTCCTCCGTACACCATCCATCCATAACCAGTGGCACTGTCCTCCCTACATTACCCAGCCACAACCAGTGGCATTGTCCTCCCTACATCACCCAGCCACAACCAGTGGCACTGTCCTCCTTTCGCCACCTAGCTACAACCAGCGTCACTGGCCTCTCTACACTACCCAGCCACAATCAGTGGTACTATCCTCCCTACACCACCCAGCCACAACCAGCGGCATTGTCACCCCCGCAGCCATTCAACCTTATTTCTTTATCCATCTTCATCCAGTGGCATATATCATATTCATTCAGTTAAACAGTAATTTAAGGTCTGACATTGAAATACAACCAAAACAAACACTAAGAGCGTAAGTCAGGACAGCTGGCAACAACCAGCTCTCCACGTCGTGTCATAATCTTCTCCTCACGAGTTGTGGGCCAGACACACACAGTATCCCGAAGCCACTAATAATGCCACATGTATCAACAACCATGTAAAGTTGAGGCCACCAAGAACCCTCATGATGTGTCCCACACCATCACAACACACTCCACTCCATCACAACACACTCCACTCCATCACAACACACTCCACTCCATCACAACACACTCCACTCCATCACAACACACTCCACTCCATCACAACACACTCCACTCCATCACAACACACTCCACTCCATCACAACACACTCCACTACATCACAACACACTCCGCACTATCACAACACACTCCACACCATCACAACACACTCCACACCATCACAACACACTCCACACCATCACAACACACTCCACTCCATCACAACACACTCCACTCCATCGCAAAACACCACACCATCACAACACACTCTACACCATCACAACACACTCCGCACAATCACAACACACTCCACACCATCACAACACACTCCACACCATCACAACACACTCCACACCATCACAACACACTCCACTCCATCACAACACGCTCCACATCATCAC
Source organism: Panulirus ornatus (assembly GCF_036320965.1). Taxonomy (NCBI): domain Eukaryota; kingdom Metazoa; phylum Arthropoda; class Malacostraca; order Decapoda; family Palinuridae; genus Panulirus; species Panulirus ornatus. The sequence goes on along the minus strand of NC_092294.1, from coordinate 10,898,611 downwards.
AACACATTCCACTCCATCACAACACACTCCTCTCCATCACAGCACACTCTACTCCATCACAACACCACACCATCACAAAACACTCCACACCATCACAATACACTCCAAACCATCACAACACACTCCACTCCATCACAACACACTCCTCTCCATCACAACACACTCCATTCCATCGCAAAACACCACACCATCACAACACACTCTATACCATCACAACACACTCCACACCATCACAACAGACTCCACACCATCACAACACACTCCACACCATCACAACACACTCCACACCATCACAACACACTCCACACAATCATAAAACCACCCACTCCATCACAACACACCCCACACCATCACAACACACTCCACACCATCACAACACATTCCACTCCATCACAACACACTCCACACCATCACAACACACTCCACTCCATCACAACACCATCCACTCCATCACAACACCATCCACTCCATCACAACACACTTCATACCATCACAACACACTCCTCACCATCACAACACACTCCACTCTATCACAACACACTCCACACCATCACAACACACTCCACACCATCGCAACACACTCCACTTCATCGCAACACACTGCACACCATCACAACGCACTCCACACCATCACAACACACTCCACACCATCACAACACACTCCACACCATCACAACACATTCCACACAATCACAACACACTCCACACCATCACAACATACCACTCCACACCATCACAACACACCACTCCACACCATCACAACACACTCCACACCATCGCAACACACTCCTCACCATCACAACACACTCCACGCCATCACAACACACTCCACACCATCACAACACACTCCACACCATCACAAAACCATCCACTCCCTCACAACACGCTCAACACCATCACAACACACTCCACACCATCACAACACACTCCACTCCATCACAACACACTCCACACCATCGCAACACACTCCACTTCATCTCAACACACTCCACACCATCACAACACACTCTACACCATCGCAACACACTCCACTTCATCGCAACACACTCCACACCATCACAACGCACTCCACCTCATCGCAACACACTCCACACCATCACAACACACTCCACACCATCACAACACACTCCACACCATCACAAAACCATCCACTCCATCACAACACGCTCCACACCATTCCAACACACTCCACAACATCACTACACACTCCACACCATCACAACACACTCCACATCATCACAGCACACTCCACATCATCACAACACACTCCACTCCATCACAACACACTCCATACCATCGCAACACCTTCCACTCCATCACAACACACTCCATACCATCACAACGCACTCCACACCATCTTAATACACTCCACTCCATCAAAACACACTCCACTCCATCACAACACACTCCACACCATCACAAAATACTCCACACCATCACAACACACTTCACTCCATCACAACATACTCCATACCATCACAACACACTCCACACCAACGCAACACACTCCTCACCATCACAACACACTCCACGCCATCACAACACACTTCTCACCAACGCAACACAATCCACTCCGTCACAACACACTCCACACCATCACAATACACTCCACTCCATCACAACACACTCTACTCCCTTACAACACACTCCACACTATTGTAACACATTCCACAGTATCACAACACACTCCACACCATTACAACACAATCCACTCCATTCCAATATACTCCACACCATCACAACACACTCTACACCATCACAACACACTCCACACCAACACAACTTACTCCACTCCATTCCAATACACTCCTCACCATCACAACACACTCCACACCACCACCACAACACACTTCACACCATTCCAATACACTCCACGCTATCACAACTCACTCCACACCATCACAACACACTCCACATTATCACAACACACTCACACCATCACAACACACTCTATGCCTTCACATCGCACTCCACACCATCACAATACACTCCACGCCATCACAACATACTCTACAGCATCACAAAACACTCCACACGATCATATGACACTCCACACCATCACAACACACTCCACACGATCATATGACACTCCACACCATCACAACACACTCCACGCGATCACAACAGACTCCACACCATCACAATACACTTCACCCACTCCACACACTCCACTTCATCACTATCACATCACACTCCATACCATTATAATACACTCCACACCATCACAACACATTCCACACCATCACAACACACCCCACATCACAACACCACACCATCGCGACACATTCCACACCATTACAATACACTCCACACTATCCCAACGCTCCGAACTATGACAACACACTCCACACCATCACAACACACCCTACATCATCATAACACACTCCACATCATCACAACGCACTCCAAATAGTTATAACACACATCACAATCATTCAAACTCTAAAGCATTACACACCGTAACAACTCACAGCATAACAGCTCGCTCCACAGCATCATAACCTGCTCCACAGCATCATAACCTGCTCCACAGTATCAAGACACACTATTGCACTTATAAAACACTACATAGCATCAGAAACTCCACACTTTGACACACATCACAGCATCACAACAAATACCACAGCATCACACCACAAACTTCAACGTCGCAAAGCACATCACAGCATCACATACACATTACAGCATGAAACACCTAGTAACATGATAACACACATCACAGCATAGTATGTGGGACGCTACCACATACACACACACACACACACACACGGAGCGATACTTGATCACCATTAATCACACCTTGGCTGGGCAAGGCATGGCCGGCCCCCACCCCCCTGCTGGTCATTACCATTCAAGTCATCACGCAGACTAAATATTTCAGCAGCGATATTTTCAGGTGGTTGAAGTGCACGAATGTCGTGCTGGAGGGGAGGGTCCTGGGCTGCTGGTGTTTATAGTGCTACCATGGATATTGCCGCCTCAAGGCTGAGTGAGGGAAGTGACTCTCACAGTCTGTAGGAGAGAAGGCCAAACCCTCGCTGACAGCCTTTGACGCTGCCAGATATTTACAGCGGCGCATATATATATATATATATATATATATATATATATATATATATATATATATATATATATATATATATATATATATATATATATATATATATATATATATATATATATATATATATATATATATATATATATATATATATGTGTGTGTGTGTGTGTGTGTGTGTGTGCTGGAAATGAGATGTTTGAGGACAATATGTGGTGTGAGGTGGTTTGATCGAGCAAGTAATGTAAGGGTAAGAGAGATGTGTGGAAATAAAAAGAGCGTGGTTGAGAGAGCAGAAGAGGGTGTTTTGAAATGGTTTGGTCACATGGAGAGAATGAGTGAGGAAAGATTGACCAAGAGGATATATGTGTCGGAGGTGGAGGGAACGAGGAGAAGTGGGAGACCAAATTGGAGGTGGAAAGATGGAGTGAAAAAGATTTTGAGTGATCGGGGCCTGAACATGCAGGAGGGTGAAAGGCGGGCAAAAAATAGAGTGAATTGGATCGATGTGGTATACCGGGGTCGACGTGCTGTCAGTGAATTGAATCATGGCATGTAAAGCGTCTGGGGTAAACCATGGAAAGTTCTGTGGGGCCTGGATGTGGAAAGGGAGCTGTGGTTTCTGGCATTATTACATGAGAGCTAGAGACTGAGTGTGAACGAATGGGGCCTTTGTTGTCTTTCCCTAGCGCTACCTCGCACACATGAGGGGGGAGGGGAATGTTATTCCATGTGTGGCGGGGTGACGATGGGAATAGATAAAGGCAGACAGTATGAATTATGTACATGTGTATATATGTATATGTCTGTGTGTGTATATATATGTGTACATTGAGATGTATAGGTATGTATATTTGCGTGTGTGGACGTGTATGTATATACATGTGTATGGGGGTGGGTTGGGCCATTTCTTTCGTCTGTTTCCTTGCGCTACCTCGCAAACGCGGGAGACAGCGACAAAGCAAAATAATAATAATGATAATAATAATATATATATATATATATATATATATATATATATATATATATATATATATATATATATATATATACATCTTTTTTTTCTTTCATACTATTCGCCATTTCCCGCATTAGCGAGGTAGCGTTAAGAACAGAGGACTGGGCCTTTGAGGGAATATTCTCACCTGGCCCCCTTCTCTGTTCCTTGTTTTTTTTTTTTTTGGGGGGGGGGGAAGAAAAAAAACGGGAGGGGAGGATTTCCAGCCACCCGCTCCCTCCCCTTTTAGTCGCCTTCTACGACACGCAGGGAAGTATTCTTTCTCCCCTATCCCCAAGGATAATATATATATATATATATATATATATATATATATATATATATATATATATAGATAGATAGATAGATAGATAGATGTAGGTAGATAGATAGAATATGTATCAAAGGACCCATCAGGGGACAGATATCATCAAAGATCATAGCTTTCAACGAGACAGTTCTGGGAAGTAGAAGACAAAGAGGAAATATGATCAGCGCAGCGTTACCAGTCTACTGTATAGAGGTAAAACCGTTCCAGGTGTGAGACTGGTACTCCAAAAGGACGAGTCATCCCGTTACAGTGCAGGTGTCACTTTTCAGGAGAGAAAACTTTAGTCGTTTGAACAAGTCCCTCTCTGTATTTAAAGCAGACTTATCTTCTTGTGTGATGTAGGGTATCCAACGTAGCCTAGACTTTATAATGGTACCAGGTATGTTGAATGCTTAAATAGGATAGAAAAGGCGTTATGAGTTGGAGAAACTGAATTCGAAGACTATAAGGTTCTAGAGGCGTTAAATTTAGGTAGATTACATCTACCCCACTGGGAAATCTTATCCAAATCTGAGTTTACGATATGACGAAGCGGAGATCAACAAAAAGATTGGGTGGATCTGAAAGAAGTGGTGGAATGGAGAGTTAGATATTCAGCATGTGAGTCAATTGGCTTATTTGTTGGAGAAAAAATGAGCTGATAGAGGTGAAATGGAACAGGAGGCAGGATAGGATCTTGAGGAACTCCACTGTTCCTGGGAAAAGGAGAGATTGATCCATCAGCAATTATGGAAATATCTACTAAAAAGAACGCTCACTCTGAGAGGCAAGATTGGCGTAGAAGATCAAAAAGGGAGGAGGGGGCTTGGTCAACCTCCGATGCCACACACTACATAAAGTATCTCGAAATACCAGGTGCTGCAACATAGGATCCCGAATGTCTCAGACAAGATAACTAGACTTTACTTATAGTGATATTATCACCGGTAGATCTTATACAACGAATATCATATTCATAGTCGTAAAGGAGATTGTCACATTCAAGATGTTCAGGAAATAGAAATTGGGAGTCTCAAACTTTGAGATGAGTGGAACTCTGAGCAATAGGAGGATAATCGCGATAGAACGACTATTCTGTTTTAAGATATGAGGTTCCACGACATGCACCTAAGGTGAAAGAATATAAATGGTTTGAAAGAAAACGATACAAAAGAGTAAAGTCAGGCTCATATTCTAAGGAATCTTCCATTATAAGAAGAGGGAATGATGGGGATTCTTTACTCCCATGACGCCTGTTACTAGGAACTGTATGCACATTGGACTCCGTCTTGTTCGTAGGGATAGTATTACAGAATAAGAAAACGAGCGTAAGATTAAGAACGCAAATAGTAAAATATGGGAAGATTAGTTTCTTAAGAGGTAAGTGGAAAATGTTAAGACTAGTCAAGTAGTTTAGTCTTAATGAGACAGGGAGGTAAGGTATACAATCCTAGACGGAGGTTGTGAGATGGTTTTGATTATCATATCAACAAGTCGAGACGGTTGTACTGGCATGGATTGATGCATTCTGATGCATACTCCCTCCAGACTCCCTTCTACCTTAGGTGTGGATAATCTTGGTGATTTTTTTTATTCATATCTTATCTAGTATTATGTATTTCAGTTGCTTTATTATGTTGATGATTTTTTAGATCCTGTATCTTGAATTTATAGGTGACATTGTTAGACATGAGATTTTCTGTTGCTGAAAACTTGCGTGTTAACTGTGAACTATGTGAGAGTCTTAACATCCCACAGTGTGAGTCCTAACATCCCACAGTGTGAGTCTTAACATCCCACAGTGTGAGTCTTAAGATCCCGAAACTGAAAAGTTGATCTTTTAGGACGTTTTTGTAACGAGCATCCGCCCTGACCATCTGTGACCTGACCATTACATATCATTATATACCAAGAGATTCCACAGATACTGAGTGTCACTTCCGATCAGGGAGACCGAATGACGAAAAACAAAACTTCCAAACAGTTCTGTCGTCAGAACTTCTTTCAAAACTAAGAGAATGGACAAAGGAAAAAGCGATTATATAGTAAACTGGAAAGTAAACCTTCCCTCTGAAGGAGAAATACTTAGTCTTTACGAAACACTGGAAATATTTGAAAGAACACCTCAGAGAGTATCTAATGACTGAAGATGGAAAACAGTTATGGCCGAGTTTACCCCCGGAAACTCCGTTTTCTGTGACGCGAAGAGAAAGGAAACTTTGGCTGCAGACCAGCTCGATCAGTAGGCAGGAACACAATAACAACATTGAAGATGAAAGTAGACAGAGGGTAAGCGTTATACCTAGTTTTGTGTCACTACTCCGACTGCACAAGATGAAAAGCAAAAGTCTATTCCTTCGAATGATGTTCACAGTCATCTAAACTATATTTTGTCTACAATATATGATAATATGTATTTGGGGATACGATGTTCATTCTGTAAGTGTGACCACGATAAGATGTGATATATATCAAAGATTAATCAAGTAATGCACATATCACTGAGACAAGGTTGGAAAATCCGACTGTACAGTTCACAATCTATAATCTAACAAACGCAAACCATTTAGAGCTCTCCTCGAACGTCCAAGCAAAGAAGCTGACCACCAAATGGTGTTAAAGTACCCTTTGTGGCAGTAATCCAAACAGCAGTGAATCGGCGGCAGCCACTGTTGGGGTTCACACGTTAACTGTAATGCTGTTTTAATATGGAAGAGGCAGTGGCAGGTTGTCAGTACTCACTTGAGAGGTTTCAGTGGGGGTGAGGTGGGGCCAGTCCGAGGGGTCCGGGGAGGTGGGAAGGATGTATAAGGAAAGTGGGACTGGGGGAAGGGGGCGGGGGAGGGAGGGGAGGAGGGCAGTGGGACACGGGAGGAACGTCTAAGCGACTATTTGATGGTCGTCTGCTGCGGGAGCCACAGAAAGGGCAGTTCCTCAGGGGCTGGAGGAGAGGACAATTGGAGGGTGATTTGTGGGAAGGGATCTGGGAAGTGAAGAACTGAGGGAAGCGAGGCGTTGGTTGAGTGAAGGGAGCTGCCTGGTGGAGAAATCTTAAATGTCTGTGGCTGATGATGATAACTTCAGTTGTACGAGAAGCAGGGGAAATTTTTCTGGTGAGCATCAAGAGTGCATCTGGGAAAGTAACAAAGGTTGACTAGGATAGAATAGAAGAGTTTTTTGGGTATAGAGATATAGTTTCTTTGGATCAAGGTAGCTTTCGGGGAGCAAGAAAGGAATGGAATAGGATTTTTCGAAGGTAGTAAAATGGTTCTTCACGGTTGAAGGAGACGGTATCTAGTTGAGAATAAAGAGAGTTCTCCAGGATTAATAGCTGTTTCAGGGAGCAAACAATAGGAGACCGCGAGCCGTGAAGGAAGGAAGTTATTCTGATTTTATCAAAAAGGTGTTTTGAGGCGTCTGGAGAGGTCGCTGGCAAGAGAGAGCGTGGCAGAGAGGTTAGAGACTCGAAGAGAACAACATCTGATATTCTGGGAGAAAATACGTAATTACTGAAGGTAAGTGAGGAGGCTGTGTCTGTAATGAGAAGAAAATTATGGTGGAAAAAGAAGAGATTACTCCAGGGAGTAGAATTAGATTATGAGGGGGAGTAATGGGACCTCATCTGGGGCAAGTCAGGAGGAGTAATATTAGGCCGAACAAGACTGGATTCAGAGATAAAGTTTCCCAGGAAGAAGAGGATCAGATCCGGTCAGGTTACTAGTAAGACGGAGTTTTCTGTCACTGGTCAGGAAAGGATCAGAGGCCGATGATTGTAAGGGAGTGAGGGGGGGGGGGGTTATGTCCGATGATACTGAGGGAGGGGACTCTATCTGGTGATACTGAGGGAGGGGACTCTATCTGGTGATACTGAGGGAGGGGACTCTATCTGGTGATACTGAGGGAGGGGACTCTATCTGGTGATACTGAGGGAGGGGACTCTATCTGGTGATACTGAGGGAGGGGACTCTATCTGGTGATACTGAGGGAGGGGACTCTATCTGGTGATACTGAGGGAGGGGACTCTGTCTGGTGATACTGAGGGAGGGGACTCTGTCTGGTGATACTGAGGGAGGGGACTCTGTCTGGTGATACTGAGGGAGGGGACTCTGTCTGGTGATACTGAGGGAGGGGACTCTGTCTGGTGATAGTTAGGGGAAGGATCATGGTCGATACTGAGATCTGATTTATTTTCATGGCAGAATATTCTCATGTTCGTACGTTGCTGTCGGTGTGTAGTTGACGTCAAGATGTGTAATGTTAAGACGAATTACAATAATCAGTTTGTGGTCATATGACTCTCTCCGCTGACGTCATTACTTGAGGTCATGTGATCGTTTATGGATGACGTCACCTTTATTATGGTATTACTGTTTACAATAATGTCACTGTGACGTCACAGTTTATAATATAACTCTTTTAGAGACGTAGCTATTCACTGTGATGTCACTGATAGCGATGATATTACTGTAGTAATGTTACTGCTTACTGGGATATCTTCTTTGCCAGTGATGTAGCTGATTACGATGATGTCAATGTTTCCCAATGTGTCAGTATTTACGTGTGATGTAGGATTCACGGTGACATCCCAGGTTAGGTTACATCTCTGATTGATGCCTTTATTACCATGATGTCACTGGTTGTGATGACGTCACTGCTTAAGATTACATCACTGATTTTTTGTTCTCTTTACTATAATGACGTGACTGCTTCTAGTATTATCATAGTGAATGATGACGTTGTTTCCTGTTCTTGTGGGTTGATTATGATTCTCTCTCTACAATGACGTCACCATCTACCTGGCTTACAAGACAGATACCATGTTGTACAATGTTCTCCATCATCCAGCCATGAGAGGGATAATGGAACATATCTTCCATGGCAGACACCCGTCACCATTAAAGTAAACAAAAAAAAAAAAGATTGTTCCGGGTAAATGCTTTAAATAATCATTTCAACATTCCATATTTAGATTTTATCTAAAAAGCTCAGCTTTGTATTTCATCATAACTAAAACGAAAACTCACAAACTCACTGAAATGGAGACTCATAACTCCCTTCCATTTGCATGGGGTGGATCAAGTACATACAGTCATGCAATTTTTGCAGGAAATGATTTTAAAAACTAGGAGCAGCAGTCCAGCCCCTGGGCTAGCAAATGACCGTGTCGCACAGTTCTCGGAGGTGCACTTTCTGTCACTCTGTTTATATATCTATGTATATATCTGTCTGTGCACGAGTGAGTAGATTTATTTATACATGTATGCGCGTGTATATTTTTGTGTTTGTGTACATGATTGCTTTAGTGTCAGTATATGTGTACGTGTTTGATAGTTGTACATAGTGAACGTATACACCTGAGGCTGGACCTCCCCGGGCAGATGTGGAGTACGTAAGTCTTCTTTATACTAACATTTGAAGCAGTTTTGATAAGTGTCATCGTGTTACCCTGATACAAATATATGCATACAAGATTTCAAGCAACATAATTTCTTGCCTAGATAGTATATGTGAAGTATTTCAATTTTCATTATCTTATACTCATTTAAGGAAATGAAATTAATCATGTTTTCTCCATTAAACATTTAATCAAAGACTATTTTTATATACGTTTTAATTTCAAAATGTTAAAGAAATAGACATTGGAAATGTCATTATTATTCAGAGATAAATGGAACAATAAAATCGCATTCCATTTTAGAATAACAAAATCACTTGAAATATATCGTCGGTATCCAAAATTAGTATTGCTATAAACGACAGAAGTACACTATCAAACGTACCTAAAAATCTGAAACATAGATGGATAAAAGAATGGACAAATAAATGAATGTATATGAAGGGTTTATTGAATTTAGGCAGCCAATTGGCTGAAAATACAGTTGAGGTATTGCAGATATTACAAAACTAATTATACGAGAGCTTAATATAAGGACGAGCTGGATATTTCCACACTTTGGATAAGCTTATTGATGAGGTAATCTAGAGAGACAGGATGGCTGATATACAAGGATGTTTTCAAAGTGAATAATATTGATTATATACAATGAACTTGAATGAGCATCAAGTGATGAATAGTTACAATAATACAGTAGCTGCCATACCACATAGCATAACTAACAGGAAACTGAGCTGTTCATTTTCATAGCTATGCACTTGTTCATAGATTGTTTATGAAGTTTAAGTTGTATGTGTAGGACTGTTCTTACATCTTGTCTGTAGGGACTTTGACTCCAACAAGTCGATTGTGGTGACGAACGGTGTTGCGTGGTAGATGGGTGTCAGGGGAGAGGGGTATTTGTAACAGGGTTATGTCTGCAGTTTATTGCGAAACTGCCCTCTGAGCTGCCGGTGTTGGTCAGAAAGGCTGGACAGATTCAGCAAGATGAGGGTTTCTTTGTAGGTAAGAAGGGTCCAGGATGATTCTGCATGCACTTTTGTGCACGCTTTCTATCTGGTTCCTCTGTTTAGCTGTTAGTGAGGAGGACCAGGTAGGGAATGCGTACATGAGCTTAGACAGTGAAAATGGGATGTACATTCTTGAGCTCAGTTGGTGGGACACTAGTGATTTCAGTCGGCGGAGAAGGTACAGACGGTATGAGGAAGATTTGATGCTTGTGCTGACATGACTCTTTAAGTTTAAGCCGTCTTCTATATTGACACCAAAAAGTTTGAAGTCCCTGACTACCCGGAGGATGTCACGGCTTAGTGTAATGTCATGGGACAGGATGTCGTCTGCGCTCAGGTTGATGTGTATCATTACAAAGTGTGTGTGTGTGTGTGTGTGTGTGTGTGTGTGTGTGTGTGTGTGTGTGTGTGTGAGTGTGTGTGTGTGTGTGTGTGTGTGTGTGTGTGTGTGTGTGTGTGTGTGTGTGTGTTTTAACCCTACTCATCCCTATGTGTAAACCTCCCTGCCTTCATCATCTCTAAGATCGTAGTCATAATGCAGCCATCCACGCTTCCCTTCTCCTTTCTTTCCATCTCTGCTCCCAGTATTTGCACAGAAATCTTTGCTTCCTCTCTCCCTTAATCTTTCCAGTTACACCCTACCTCAGCCTTTCCAACCACTCCCTCCTCAGCCTTTCCAGTCACTCCCTCCCTCAGTTTTTCCAGTCATTTACTCTAGTCTTTCAAGTCGCTCCCTCCCTCGGGCTTTTTAAACATTTTATTGTCAGACTTTCCAGTTACTCCCTCCATCAGTCACTCTAGTCTTCCCAGGCTTTCCACTCAAATCCTACCTCAGTCACTTTTTCACTCCCTCCGTCAGTCTTTCAAGTCACTCATTCCCTCGGTCTCTCATGTCAACCTCATCTTCATTCTTTCCAGGCACTCCTTCCTCAGTCTTTTCAGACACTCCCGCCTCAGTCTTTCCAGACACTTCCTCTTTAGTCTTTCCAGTCACTCACTCCACCAACCCAGTCAATTGCCACTGATGGCAAAACCTTTTGACGAAGTCTAAGACTCCATCTCTTAGACAAACACCCATGACGCCAGCCGCGCTAGTGAATGTGTGCATCTTTGGCGGGTGTAGATTTCGCTGAACGTAGATCGTCTGTGGGTGTAGATTCTCGTTTGGTGTAGATCATCAAAGGTTGTAGATTTTCGCTGGATGTAAATCTTCAGTGGGTGTAGATCTCGCTGGATATAGATCACCAGTGGGTGTAGATCATCAGTGGGTGTAGATTCTCGCTGGGTGTAGATCGTCAGTGGGTAACTAAAGAGGCTCCATGGGTCGTGGATGGATGTAAATAAATATTTCCCACAGTTGAACAACTTGACTTGAACTGAACGATGTTGGCGGATGATGTCTAGATTAAAGCTTACGTGTGAGGGAGCGAGAAGGGAGAGAAGGTAACGTGGCGAGAGGGAGGGATGGAAATGAAAGGAAGGAGGCATGGGTAATGTGTTGAGAAAAACGAGGAATGGTGAGGCGTGAGGCGTAAGATAAGCTAACAGGTGAAATAATAGTAATGAAGGCGGAGCTGCATGTGTTGGGACGGAGGAGAGCTTTACCGTAGATAGTGAGATATACCGTCATGGGCAGTGATGGAGGTAGGCAGACGGAGGGACTATACCAGGGAGGAAGGAGGCATGGATTTAAGAATGGCATGACCGGCGGAGGGAAAGAAAAAAAAGTAAAATCAGGGAAGACGGAAGAAAGCTCGGGCAATAAAAGACTGAGAAGGATGAGACAGTAAGACAGAAGAGAGAAGGTGAGTAAAAGGTAAGCGAAAGCAATTGTGATGAGGTAAGATCAATGAATGCTGGCTGAGCCGGGATGGAGGGATGGGTACTGAGGCAAGACGGAGGGGTGCATTGTGAGGCAAGACGGAGGGGTGCATCGTGAGGCATGACGGAGGGGTGCATTGTGAGGCAAGACGGAGGGGTGCATTATGAGGCAAGACGGAGGGGTGCATTGTGAGGCAAGACGGAGGGGTGCATTGTGAGGCATGACGGAGGGGTGCATTGTGAGGCATGACGGAGGGGTGCATTGTGAGGCATGACGGAGGGGTGCATTCTGAGGGTGGACACTAAGGTAAGGTTTAAAGGTGGACATTGACGTAAGGTTAGGGCACTGAGGCTGAGGTCAAAAAATGAAAATCTCATACAAACTGATGTACGTAAACTGGACCACAGATTATTGTTTACATCTGTCTGTAGATCACTCAGCCAGTGACATTCAGCCGACATAAAGCAGGTATAACAGGAACTTCTCTCTCCTCAATGTTATTGTACTGACATAATCAAATAGAAAAAAATGTTGACCAAACATTTTGCCACTGTTCATGTGGTTCCGACGAACCTTTGATCTGCTACATATTAGCATTTTACCAATGAAAATTTTTTGTAAATATTCACATTCAGCCAAAATTTAACCGGATTATCGAAACCAGTTCCCATTTGATTACGTCTGTTAACATATACCCAAGTTTTCATATTTATATCGACCATATTTCAACGAACATGACTACTGCCATTTTCTCAAAAAAGTTCCATATCAAAACTTGAACATCATTCCTATTACTTTATAACTCCAGAAGCCTTGTCCAAGTGTTCCAGCAGCTTCAGGGCTGCGCTACAATCAGTAGCAGGGTAAGGATGGGCTTCTTTGGAATGAAATGTTCTTCGAGGAGAATGTATTCCAATGACATAGCCTCACCGAAAGAAATATCCAACTGCTACTTAGCCACAAGCAGGCGGAGTCCGGTAACACCGAAAGTTGGGAAATATATCAGCATTCTCTAAGTATATCAAGATATTCATTTACTAGAAATGAGACTCCAGTGAACTGGAAATTAATTAGCATCCATATAACCTGGATGATCCAGCACGGTTAACCCGTGTGTGAGAAGATAACACTGATTTAGATGTGACGTGTAAAGAAAATGTAATAAACTTTCTTAATAACATTCGTGAACATAAGTGTTTCTTATAAGTAATACTTGAGAACGTAAGTCATCCTGGGATCTAATGTGTAGGTTGACTCATCACTTAAGTAATCGTTTCAGTTGACATAAAGACTAGATTATATTTTGACGACAGTGAAGATAACTGAGTTGTAGGTTAGGTATGGTTCTTGCTGGAGAGGTCCTTCCATGACGATCAATTTCTCTGTGATAAAACTCCAAATCTACCAGTCAGAGGGCTCGAGCAGCATGACGTCACGTAAATGAAAAGACGTGATTGGTTGGTAGAGGAAGACACTCACGGATGATCTGCGTCGTCGGGTAGGTTTGTTCTCATTCAATGAGTAATGTATACACTGCTCTCACCCTGCTCGCTCCGGAGTTATTAAAGTAAACAGATATGAGAGAGGCGTTCACGTGGGGGGCAGGAGAACGTGCCGTGCTGCAGCTGGGATCAGGATGGTTACATCTACTGCCACAGTAACATAGCCATATACACATGCATACAATAACACGTAAAGACATCTATACACACATTAAACCTACACAATACACGTATAACAAACACAGTGTGTGTGTGTGTGTGTGTGTGTGTGTGTGTGTGTGTGTGTGTGTGGCATGATTTTGTCTATACTGGTTATTTTCATGTTAACCGATAATGAAGTTCTCATTTTCTTTTGATCTAAATATAGTAAATAATATGAAATTTTTGAAAGCTTTCCATCAGATGTATTTAAAATATATAATAGAGAAATTGATATATAAACATAGTAACATTATAAAGGGGAACCAGTCATATATATATATATATATATATATATATATATATATATATATATATATATATATATATATATATATACATACAGTGAATGTAGGTTTGCGGCAGGGGTGTGTGATGTCTCCATGGTTGTTTAATTTGTTTATGGATGGGGTTGTTAGGGAGGTAAATGCAAGAGTTTTGGAAAGAGGGGCAAGTATGAAGTCTGTTGGGGATGAGAGAGCTTGGGAAGTGAGTCAGTTGTTGTTCGCTGATGATACAGCGCTGGTGGCGGATTCATGTGAGAAACTGCAGAAGCTGGTGACGGAGTTTGGTAAAGTGTGTGGAAGAAGAAAGTTAAGAGTAAATGTGAATAAGAGCAAGGTTATTAGGTACAGTAGGGTTGAGGGTCAAGTCAATTGGGAGGTGAGTTTGAATGGTGAGAGGCTGGAGGAAGTGAAGTGTTTTAGATATCTGGGAGTGGATCTGTCAGCGGATGGAACCATGGAAGCGGAAGTGGATCATAGGGTGGGGGAGGGGGCGAAAATTTTGGGAGCCTTGAAAAATGTGTGGAAGTCGAGAACATTATCCCGGAAAGCAAAAATGGGTATGTTTGAAGGAATAGTAGTTCCAACAATGTTGTATGGTTGCGAGGCGTGGGCTATGGATAGAGTTGTGCGTAGGAGGATGGATGTGCTGGAAATGAGATGTTTGAGGACAATGTGTGGTGTGAGGTGGTTTGATCGAGTAAGTAACGTAAGGGTAAGAGAGATGTGTGGAAATAAAAAGAGCGTGGTTGAGAGAGCAGAAGAGGGTGTTTTGAAGTGGTTTGGGCACATGGAGAGAATGAGTGAGGAAAGATTGACCAAGAGGATATATGTGTCGGAGGTGGAGGGAACGAGGAGAAGAGGGAGACCAAATTGGAGGTGGAAAGATGGAGTGAAAAGGATTTTGTGTGATCGGGGCCTGAACATGCAGGAGGGTGAAAGGAGGGCAAGGAATAGAGTGAATTGGAGCGATGTGGTATACAGGGGTTGACGTGCTGTCAGTGGATTGAATCAAGGCATGTGAAGCGTCTGGGGTAAACCATGGAAAGCTGTGTAGGTATGTATATTTGCGTGTGTGGACGTGTGTATGTACATGTGTATGGGGGGGGTTGGGCCATTTCTTTCGTCTGTTTCCTTGCGCTACCTCGCAAACGCGGGAGACAGCGACAAAGTATAAAAAAAAAAAAAAAAAAAAAATATATACATATATATATATATATATATATATATATATATATATATATATATATATATATATATATATGAGAAATAAACGGATAGACAAAGACAGTAGGAGAGCTTAATGTTGAGTAAATAAAGATAAGTAAGATATTGTCTAAGAAATGGAGGTATGTAATGTACACATGAGTCAGTTTGTAGCAGTAAAGTTGCACTTACTGTCGTTATCTATCATATTTCTCGAGTTATTCTTGAGCCTCAGGTCCCCAGCTGGACGCTGATCAGCTACTTGTGTTGTCAACAGCTTAGTTTGTCACACATATATGAATATCTCCAGAAAAAAGTGAAAAGAACATTAACTACATGATTTGATATGACTGACAATAATTCGCTGAGAAATAATTGAATAATAGTGATGTGCTGATTGGACTAAGTATGACTGTGTACCAGTTTATAATGAAGCTAAACCATCGTGGTAGGAACATCTATACTCCAGTGATAACATCACAGCCTCTCACATACTACAAGCGTGTGTGACGTAGGCATCAGACATATAACTGGTCAGGCCAGGGTTGGAACGATTACCTCCACGTTGTAATTATTGTGTCGGTCGTTAGATGGCGGTGTGACGACAGTTCGTAATGTCACAATATCACTACATCCCGCCCTACGATAAAATACACAACGGTTTGACCGAGCATATCAAACGTTGTAC
Organism: Panulirus ornatus; assembly: GCF_036320965.1. NCBI lineage: Eukaryota > Metazoa > Arthropoda > Malacostraca > Decapoda > Palinuridae > Panulirus > Panulirus ornatus. The sequence continues at coordinate 10,882,141 of NC_092294.1, read as the reverse complement.
TTGAATAAATACCAGAGTTGTGTCCGCAACGATTTCATAAAAATTGGGATTATTGTGTGGGAGTATAACTGCTGACGCCAGACCTGGCCAGGTAAAGTGTGGTAAGAGTTTGAAAGGATGAATCTAACCTTTTGTTGTTTAAGAGTTCGATCTGCACTGAAGTGGTCATGAGGACCATTTATATTCTCTCTCTCTCTCTCTCTCTCTCTCTCTCTCTCTCTCTCTCTCTCTCTCTCTCTCTCTCTCTCTCTCTCTCTCTCTCGTAGGTAGTTAGCAGCAGCCCCGGACCAGCGAGGTATTCTACCGGTACCACATCCTGGGTATCAGGAGGCTTAGTGAGTGTTGCGCAGTTACTAGCCAGCGCTTCAGTGGCTGTCAAGTTGTGCTCTTCTGGTCCAGGCAACAGTCTTCTCCTTCTGCCTCACCCACACGCGGGCTGCTGACTTTTAGTCAACAAACATATATTCCTCCGTCTCATACACAACACTTCTCAACACGTTATTGTCACGATTTGTTTATCGAAATTCTATATTTTCCTGCGTTGAGCGTCGCTCGCTAGCCTTGCCGTTTGTCAGATTTTCTTCGTAAGTACTCTTACGTAAGTACTGGTAAGTCAGTACTCTCACTCTCGTAAGTACTCTTACGTAAGTACTGGTAAGTCAGTACTCTCACTCTCGTAAGTACTCTCTCTCGTAAGTACTCTTACGTAAGTACTCGTAAATCAGTACTCTCTCTCGTAAGTACTCTTACGCAAGTACTCGTAAATCAGTACTCGTAAGTACTCTTACTTAAGTACTCGGAAATCAGTACTCGTAAGTCAGTACTCTCACTCGTAAGTACTCCTACTTAAGTACTCGGAAATCAGTACTCTCTCTCGTAAGTACTCTTGCATAAGTAATCGTAAGTCAGTACTTTCTCTCTCCTGCCATATGCTGTGTACTGGTAGTAAGTAAGCAATACTCTCTCCTCCCATCTCTGCTCTTGCCTCTCACTCTTCCTACGTGGAAATACCTGGTAATTACCATATAAATTCCCGGCTGCATTTTGTGATGGTATGATCATTAATACTGACGACCGTACACACCTGCCCTTGATGTGAGAATAATTAACTTAACTTTCACCACAGCATTTAACCTTGCCATTAATCTTGCCACTTTGAAACGCTAAGTTAAGTAAATGTACAATTTCCCTGTTAACTAGACGACATTTGCATTTTGACAAGAGAACGTTACTGGACACACACACACACACATATATATTAATGCCTTTAGGCATTTACACATGTACGCCTGTGGGGATATATATATATATATATATATATATATATATATATATATATATATATATATATATATATATATATATATATATATTTCTTTTTTCAAACTATTCGCCATTTCCCGCATCAGCAAGGTAGCGTTAAGAACAGAGGACTGGGCTGAGGGAACATCCTCACCTGGCCCCCTTCTCTGTTCCTTTTTTTGGAAAATTAAAAAAAAAAAAAAACAAGAGGACACACACACACACACATATATATATATATATATATATATATATATATATATATATATATATATATATATATATATATGTCCCTGGGGATAGGGGAGAAAGAATACTTCCCACGTATTCCCTGCGTGTTGTACAAGGCGGCTAAAAGGGAAGGAAGAGGGTGGCTGGAAATCCTCCCCTCTAGTTTTTTTAATTTTCCAAAAGAAGGAACAGAGAAGGGGGCCAGGTGAGGATGTTCCCTCAAAGGCCTAGTCCTCTGTTCTTAAAGCTACCTTGCTAATGCGGGAAATGGCGAATAGTATGAAAGAAAGATATATATATATATATATATATATATATATATATATATATATATATATATATATATATATATATATATATATATATATATGTATATATATTCCGACAATATATATATATATATATATATATATATATATATATATATATATATATATATATATATATATATATATATATATATATATATTCCGACAATATAACTCCCTCATATCAGATGCAAGTAGATAATCGTATGAACATATTTAGAAAGAGAGAGTCACATAGGTATACAAACAGACATAACTACAAATGCAGATATTCCCGTAGACGTATCTTGAGCCTGGTTGGCTACCGTCGAGGAGTGAGAGGAACGTGATTTTTATGGACGTCACCTGGATGTGAATCATAATATTAGCTTGTTTACCTTCCAGACTCCAGGAATGTCGTACAAACAGCTCACTCTGCCGCCGTTACTATGAACCTGACTTAGGGTTAGGTTAGGTTTACACCGACTTACACACCCATTCCCTGAGTTCTCTACATCCAGGGACAGAGAACCAACATGCTATGTGACTCTGCGTGACCAATGACCATCACATAACATGATCTAGTCTGTCTGATGACCATGACCCAACATGACCCAGTTTGACCAGTAATGATAAAGCAATCTAACCTAACTTGACTGGTTTTTACATGTCTTCACGTCAGTAACAGACGGAGCGGATGCAGGCCAACGCTCGGTAAAGATGTTCGTACAATGCATCATTATATTGCGTGAAACATGCTATCATTCACTACTAAACGAAACTGAAAATACACTGCCTGGTCCCTGTTACAAGTAATCTTTCTTGGTTTACATGAACCGTACTGCAATAAGAAAACAAATCCAGTTTACATCCTGCATCTTTCTATGTTCATCAGTACTCATTTCCCACTCCTTTTATATGATATATATATACATATATATATATATATATATATATATATATATATATATATATATATATATATATATATATATATAAACCACAAAAATACGCTGCTGAAATGAAAATCCCAAAATTTCGTCTCATATTTGGACCAGGACACTCGTAAGATTAGGCATAAAAAAGTAAAGAGTTTCGGACTGAGCTTAAATGAAAACTTTAGAATTCTACTGTGTAGAATATCTTCCCCATTTCTTGCCCGACCTTAAGAAGGCAGCGTGCTGGGCAGGGCTGAGGTAGGCCGGTCATATTGGTTGGTGCTCTGGAATTTGAAAAAGCTGGCTGGGTATTGTCCATGGTAGAGAGATTTTAGATATTTTCCTTCCTCTCTCTCCCATATATATGTAACAGGGTAGATGTCAGAGGATAGAACTGTTGGACAGGGAGATATCTGATGCGTGCATAAAGTTATCGCGCGGCCTTGTCGTTATCGCGCAAAACAAACACAGTGTGAGCGCTAAACCATCCAGCCACCGGTAACGATAACAGAGATCAGGTTATTTGTTGACAAGTAATCGAATATCTTTCGTGCCACATACACAGGCAGCCAGACCTCTGTGGGCCAGCCCTAGCCAGACACATGGTAACAAGTAGTAACGTTTTATTGATGTATTCCTGGCAACACTGAGCTATGGCAACATGAACAGGCGCTACACCAGTCGGGTAACTGTGGCGGTGATTTGAATCCTCTCCCTGTGGAGGGTATGTATATAGCATGGAAAGGCGCTTTGTTCAGTATATATATATATATATATATATATATATATATATATATATATATATATATATATAAAGAAACATTTATGTTGCTGTCCTCAACTCGAAAGGTTTTAATGGATGTTTATATAAGACTGTTCCACAGATAGGAAGCACAGCCATTACGGCAGTAAAAGTTTATTCTCAACATTCATACATAAAGCAAGTTTTCTGACTAGTTGTTATGTTTTCTGAACAGTTGTTATGCAAAGTTTACGGCTATGGTTGTCAATATAGCAAATGTGGCCAGCGTCTGTTGTAGGCATACTGCCATATTGCAGAGAACGAGAGTTTTGTCTCATATATTGTCAGTATAGATTCATACTTAATTGGGTGGATACACGTGCTGTATGTTCATAGTGAACGTGTGATTTGGTTCTGTTCTTACTTCCCGATTCGTAAATAACATTTGAAGCCAATGTAAACTGCGTAGGTTCTTGAACTGTTAGTATGAAACATCATTTCTCGGTTTACTTGAGGAAAACATTCCTTCTCTGGTCTGTGGTGTATTGGTGTAACATTCAGGCTGGGATGTGAAATATTTTGGAGACATAACCAAGACACCGGCTTCGGATCATGTCAAAGGTTGCAAGTTAAAGTACTGTCAGCAATATAAAGCAAGGGACGAAATGTGACGAGTCCATATTCTGGTTTACTTGTCAGTCAACAGACCAACAAGGTAGTGAGAAATTGTTGCAGAACCGTAAGCAGAATGGATAAAGCTCAGTCGATCAAACGTGAGGATCGTGTCACTCCTGAGTGTTGTAGGTATTTGATAACCTTTCACGAACAATTTCCGTATCACGCTGAACAACACCTCTGATTTTTCTGTATTCATAATCATTTGCCACCGCGAGGATGATCTGTAGTGTATGACAAGTGAAGCCCCGACAGGAGTAGTATTATACTACTGCCTCATAACCCCAGATAGGAGCAACACCACATGACTCATTACATGTGGGACACTGCCTATAACAGACCGGGAATTTCTGCTGCAAAACAAGAAACCTAACACAAAATTTTAGTTTACCAAAGACGCTGAAAAAGAAACGAGTTCTGATGTGTTTGCACCTGAGAGTCTTCCTCCATTTCTTGAAGATTTTGGGATACCTGAAAAAAAGGAAAAAGAAAAGAGACTTGACGGAGTTAACGTGCTTCAGTTAACGTGCCTTCAGTTAACGTGCTTCAGTTAACGGGGTGAAACCTCAAGAAGAAATTTAGGTCGAATTTGTCATGACTCGGCTACGTCTGTGTACCAAATATTGTAGAAATATATGAATCAATCCCAAGAAGGTACCCTTGGCTAGTCAGATGAATATGGAAAGTATATTGTAAGCTGAGAGTCACCTGATGCAGTAGGTCCGGTCCCTCCGTGAACACCACACGTCGCTCTGCGCTACGTGAAAAACTGAAATAGTGTAGGATATTTGCTTATGCAAAATCCTCGCTCCTTGTGATTAAGTTTCTCTCCTGTGCAGATAATCCTCTTGATATCTCTTCCACTTTCTCTCTCCAGCTTTCCCTACCACTGCATCCCCATCATCCCACCCACTCCCTCAGGCAGCGGCATGTCTTTCGTCTTAATCTCTATTGGGCTACGAGGATCGTGTTCTCTGTGAGATGTGGAGAGGAATGCAAATCCTGGATCTCGAGGCGAGCATGAAGGTGCTAATATTTTCTGGTGGGCGCCCGTAGGGACCTCAGATGCTCCTCTGGATTATACAGTTCATATTTTGAAGAATAATGATCGCCAGTTATATGATATTACGTATATGTATCCGAGGAGATGTATAGCTACGTCTAGTGAAAATAACCCATACCAACCCACCTTGTTTGCCACACCTCTCCTGCCAACAATTCACCCACACCCTACATATTAACCTTCATTTACCGCTTCAGACCCACACTTATCCTTCCTCCCCTGTGCCCATCTTCTCAACCCCTCATCCACCTCTGCTCCTCCACAAGTAGACGATCCGTTTCCCTGAGCCTCGAGTAACTCATAATGTTCTCGTTGAAGACCCACAGGAACTGCCTTCAAAATGAGATTTACTGTTCTCTCTCAGCTGTGTATTAGATATTCATTAACATAGAAAAAAATTTTTGAAGGATGAATTATATTTTAGTAACGAGTATCATAATATAACTCACTACAAAAGTCTAGTTATACATCAATGTATTTGATTATACGTTACTGTATTCTAGTTATACATCAGTGTATTTAATCATACGTTATTGTATTCTAGTTATACATAACATTGTTCTCAATGTTAGTTACATGATAAGTACATCTAACGAATTTTCAGAGCATACGAAAATGAGTGAGAAATCATGCCTTGGAAACAGCGCAAGCCTTTGACTTCCCAAGGATTAAAACGTCTAAAACACTTTTCCCAGGACCGACTTCGTAGCACGTTCGCTTTGTAATTTAACTTAATAGCATCTCTTTTGGTCTTTGCTGGCACCATCAGTAAAAGTTCTTGAGAATAATGGCTTCATTTTACTGGTTTACATGGATGAAAGAGGCAGAGCAAGCCTGAAGGAGGCAAGCAGGAGTGGCCCCTGGCACCTACCATGTCTCTTACCATTATAGGGAACCTGACAAACGCCTGGCCAATTGACACGTCGACGCTTTTACTAGAATATATGTATTCATTTTTTTCGCTTTTTGGGAGTTTTGCTAGTTCTCGTTCCATCAGCCAAACTATCACTTGATGAGGTTGTTGCAACGTCCATCTGAACGGTTGCACTTAGCCGCTAAGAATAATCGTGATAAAAGTAGGACAGTCATCTTTGCAGCCACTTACCCCGTTTCTGTGATGGCAGTTGGTAGTTAAACAGCAACAGCTGATGTTTGCGTAATGTATATAAGAACATTGTCCAACGTCCCTGGCAATGACATGGTGATCGTTTGGTGTTTCTTCGCCGATCAGTCTTGTCTCGGTGTCTCTCAAAGTAATCATTTCGTCAGAATTTTCATTGTAAGTTAAAGCGAAGATAACGACTATGATCATTTAGGAGTATGTGTTCAGCGTTTTCACTGTGGAAGTTACATCTTGGGTATGAGTTGTTTAGTGAGATGATGAGTCAGTGCTTGTAATGTTGGAGCGGTGGGTGATGCACAAAATGCACACGAGAAAGCATAATTATTGCATGTCTAGGAAGAGCAGTTTCAAGATGAGAGTTCAGACGTTTAGTGTAGCGGAGTTAAAGACTGGGTTGTAAGGGCGATTGTTTAGTGCTTGTCGAGTCATTATTGTGAGAGTACATCTTGTAAATGTCTTCATTATTGAGAAAGGGTGATCTGCATGTATACGGTAATGCATTGTGAAGCAAGGATAAGCTTTTAATGTCTACTTGGGGTTGGTAATGGTCGTGAAGTGGTTTGGGTGGGAGGGATCTGGTAATGTTGCAAAGAGTTGAGTGCAGAGCCTGTTTAGGTGAGATTGTGTTGGAATTATTATACTTTGCTGTGCAGGTAGTGAACATTTGTAGCTGTTAGGTAACCGGTGATTGTTCTGAGTGATCTGTTTGCAGGTTTGTTATGTTTGGTTTTGACGGGGTAGTTGACCAGTCTAGTGGACGAAGGTGGAGCGGATGAATGGTTTGTGAAGGATACTAAGGAGATCGTTTCCTTGTGGAAAACTGATACCGGTTTGCGATATGATGAGTGGGCGTCATGTGTATGTGATATCTAGTATAAGTTTTTCTGAGTGGTCACATGAAGGATATGAGGTGGAGTTGCAGGATAGATTCGTGTCTGGTAGGGACTAACTGAATTATTATAGATTTCGTGAGATGCAAACATGCCATCTTGAGTTAGCCAACGATTTATGTAGTGTTGCATGTTTGTTGTCGCCTGAGTAGTGTTAGAGTGCTGCCATGTGACCGTGAGGCCACCATCACACGAAAGGAGTCTCACGAAGTAACATTTTTGGGTGTTTGTGTCTTCATTAGTAACGTTTCTCTGTACTAATAATGTTATCGTCTTCTGTCTCACTGCTCACTTGGGTCCTAACGTCTGAGCGCTTAGCTAAGGACGCTGATTTTGTGACAATGCAGGTGGAAATTCTTCCACTGACTGGGAATGTCAGTCTTTGGATAATCATTTAATGTCTTGATAATGAAAGAAGTATAGGGGCTTGCCTCACCTGCCTGGGAGAGCAAGGCTGGCAGCGCTGGAGGGGAGGAGGTTGTGTCACACTCGGATTACTATATATATATATATATATATATACATATATATATATATATATATATATATATATATATATCCCTGGGGATACGGGAGAAGTAATACTTCCCACGTATTCCCTGTGTGTCGTAAAAGATGACTAAAATGGGTGGGAGCGGGGGCTTGAAATCTTCCCCTCCAGTTTTTACTTTTTCCAAAGAAGGAATAGAGAAGGGGGCCAAGTGAGGATTTTTTCTTCTAAGGCTCAGTCCTCTGTCTTTGACGCCACCTCTCCAACGCGGAAAATGGCGAATCGTATGAAATATATATATGTATGTTCGTACGTGTATATATATATATATATATATATATATATATATACATAATGATGTGTGTGTGTGTGTGTGTGTGTGTGTGTGTGTGTGTGTTTTTGTGAAGCTCTGAAGGAGCAGTAACCAGAAAAAATAGGACATTGTACTTCAGCTCACCCCCAACATCACTTCCTACAAAGAAAGAAAAAAACATGGGTAAAAAGCGCCACTGTTTCTTGACGCAATTTGAATATGCAGATGAGGAAAAAGGAAGTTTTATCATGAGAAACCGCGGACATGTACGGCCTTACAGCCAGAGGGCCGTTGGCCGCAATACCCGAAGCGTTGAACAGCCAACATTTGGTTTATGGCGTCTTCCGAGGTTGTTCTGCTGTGGGTAGCCGTTGATAGCTAGTGGATAAAAGAAACAGAGAGAGTTTGGTCAACTTTAGTGGTGGAATGAATGTTTGTCTGAGTGTGTTGGGATTGGAACGAGCGTTGCGGGTATTTGTGTTTGTGTGTATGTGCTTGTAAGTGTGTTTGTGTGAGTTTCTGTATGGGTATGTGAATGTGTGTGTATGTCTTTGAATGTGCGTGTTTGAATTTATGTGCGTGTCTGTTTTTATCACTGCAATTACTTGTTTGAATGGCACGGAGAGGTAGTTCAACACTTAAGGATCAGTTCATGAACTGTCTCAACTACCATAAAACTTTTTAACTTTCTACATACTGTCCACATTCACAATCTAATCACTCAGTTGATTCCATATATCAGCCACTCATGTACTATAAAGGTACCTTTACATCGTTTCTAACATGTTAGATTTCATGATACGGCCTCCACTTTGTGTCATCTTTGTATCTCGAACTGCACACTGTTTCGTCACCCTCTGTATTTCTGCATTTATCTGAAACCTCCAATTTTGCTCTCTTTTAAGCCTAACATTAGACAGACCATATGCTTCCCTGATTGTCCTGTCGTTATGAGTCATGTTAATTTCTCTGTAGCTTCACGTATTAGTTTTCCATGTACCTCTTTTCTAATGTCCCCAGGTGTCTGCTGCACTGTCAGTCATCACACTGTTTCTGTTCAACAGGCGCAGAATTTGCTCCTGCTCTCCGCCTTCTGTCATAAATAGTCTCTGGTTTCTGTGTCGTGGGTAACTCCTTTTGTTGTTCCATCCAAGAATATCCAGAGAAAACCCTTTTGACCTTTCTTTCAGAAGTTTTTTATTTACTGCAACTTCTATCCTCTGGGTACAGTTCCTCTGAATTCCCTCATCTAATCTGATCTTGTTGTTATGCCTCTTCATTATATTATTTAGTTCATCAGTTTTCTCTTCTATATGATGTGTTTGTGCTCAGTTGTAGGGCTGCACTTTTGGTGGATATGCGTATGTGTATTTCTGTGAATGTGCGCATGTTTATGTGCTTTTATGACCTTTCTATACATGTCTTTGTATGAATGTGTATGTATGTTTTTGTATTAATAAGTGTACGCATATGTTCATTTGTGTGATTGTATATATCCGGTTATAATGTAATATTAACAAGACAGACACTGGACGTCTGGACAATAATATCAGTGGCGTCAGCTGGTGAGGAGCGCCAGTTGCCATCATCTGCCACGCAGGGCAGCTGGTAGCACGCGTCGCAGACCATCATCTGCCACCCAGGGCAACTGGTAGCAAGCGTCGCAGACCATCATCTGCCACGCAGGGCAGCTGGTAGCAAGCGTCGCAGACCATCATCTGCCACCCAGGGCAACTGGTAGCAAGCGTCGCAGACCATCATCTGCCACGCAGGGCAGCTGGTAGCAAGCGTCGCAGACCATCATCTGCCACCCAGGGCAACTGGTAGCAAGCGTCGCAGACCATCATCTGCCACGCAGGGCAGCTGGTAGCAAGCGTCGCAGACCATCATCTGGAGGCAGCTGGTAGCAAGCGTCGCAGACCATCATCTGGAGGCAGCTGGTAGCAAGCGTCGCAGACCATCATCTGGAGGCAGCTGGTAGCAAGCGTCGCAGACCATCATCTGGAGGCAGCTGGTAGCAAGCGTCGCAGGCCATCATCTGGAGGCAGCTGGTAGCAAGCGTCGCAGACCATCATCTGCCACCCAGGGAGAACAATACATAATTACCCGAGGCATCAGTGTGGGAGGGAGACCTGGTGTGTGTGCTCTGTAATGCACTCCTGCTGGGCTCTCCTCTGTGTTACACTGTACAGTATTAAGCTTGGATATCTATTGGATCTGGACACTAGTAGTGGTGCTCCTTCGTCGCTGGTGTACTTTAGATCAAATGAATTTATCGTCAATGTTGCTTGTTTACATCTCGCAGAACATTAGCGCTAAAAGTAAAGTTCCATTGGCACCTAAGGTAACAGGTAGTGTTCCCCTCACTGTATATACCTGTCGTATTTTGTGTTGTACTGGTTTCATGTAGCGGCATGTGTGCTATTGTCATGTGGCTGAGAAATGGCTTGTGTCATGTAGCAGCCTAAGGGTTGGTGTTATGAAGCAGTGTGAGGCTGGTGTCATATAGCAAGATGAGTCATGTGTTACAGGGTTAGTCAGTATATCCTCTTACCCACATTCTTCGACTGTGACGCCACACAGTCGCTACTTCTCTGTGCAAGTCCCTACGTTCCCCATCAATCCCTCTCTCTCTCCCGCTGCTCTCACCTATATCCTTCCTCCTTTCCACGCACATGTTATCTCTCTCTCTTTCTCTCTCTCTCTTTGCTCACACCCCTCTCCTCCCTCCACTCCCTCATTTGACTTCTGGCCGTATTTCTACCTCCTGACTCCCGGGTCTTCCCCTCTCGCTTATTCTCTACTCCATCCTCCGTTGGCGACCCAGAATTAACTACCTCCTCCTCCTCCTCTCCACCATCCGTGCCGCTGCATAAAATTCCTTCTCTTGCTCCCCATCACCAACTTCACCATAAATCCCAGCTTTTCTCCACCCCCGCCTCCGCCCCTAGCACTGCCCCAGCCCCTAGCACTGCCTCAGTGAACTACTCATTGTCAGTGTTGCCAGAGTTCCCCAGTCATACACACCTCTTGAATGACGTTGATTACGTAGTTATTCGTCCATTAAATGATGAAGGTGATTATGGATACTTTTTCATATTCCTCGCTGTTATCATCCCTATTTAGATTATCATATTTACTCTGGATTTTCTCATAGTCATATTCTTATGTTTGAAACAGTACACCAACATGCATTATCACTAATCTAGTTTACATCTCTCTCTCATACCTTGTACATCTCTCTCTCTCTCTCTCTCTCTCTCTATATATATATATATATATATATATATATGTTTGTACGTTTCTTCTTTATGTGAGTATATAATCATATTCAGAGGTAAGTTTACCCAGTAGTGGTGTGTAAAACTGAGGCAATATATAACGTCAAGAATTGTTTAGTTTTTTTTTAAGGAAACGACGTATAATGTTTTGTTGCTGGAGAAAAACAGCGATGGCTACAGTTTCAAGCATCATTCTATGTTGAATTATTAGCCAAGATAAAGGAACAAACACCACAACAGCGAGTGTAATGTGTGGAGTGTACGTACAGGAGAAACTGGGTAATATTTGAGGTCTTGGCGACTATCTAACAACCACATCCCAGAACTGAAGTTTCAAGATGGAAAGGAAAAAGAAAATGCGCCGAAATTCATATTTACTCGATTGAAATGAGTTTTTTTTTTTCACATTCTGTGACTCGACTGTTGAAACATGCACCTTTAACCTTCTCACTCAAAGCCAGTGTTTAAAGTTGCGCACAAGTAAAGCGTGTTGTCTAGTTTGAGGAAAAACAACTTGCCTATCCTGACTGAAGTGAAGTTAAATATAGTTTTGCTGCACTGGGACATCTACAACACATAACATACCTTAACTTAAGGAAGGTTACGAAAATTCTCTTAGCCTCTAAATGGAGTGAACTTTGAAGTGCCTATGACTACTATTGATGCACAGTGGTGTAAAAATGTCCATAGCTCACAGGGAACTAGAGAGAATTTTTCTTTTTAAGCTTTGTCTCCGTTTTTTCAATGATTCTTTTACGAAGACGATTCGGTAAGAAAGTCACTCCCAAGCTAACTTTACTTTGGATAAACATTTCATGTTAAGGTTTTCTCTTTAGATTTACCACGTCCTGTCAATACGCCAAATTGAATTCGGAAATGAGATTTGAGTCTGATGCTCAAACTTTCTGCTATTAGTGCTTCCGCTAGCGTTCGTCCATTATTAAACCCAAACTCTAGTTTACTTCTCTAAGTATTCAGTTTTCCAGCTCCCTCTCCTGCTGCTGCCCTAACCCAGAACCTCACCGGAGATATCCATACACTTATGGACCATAAATATGATTCTGTGGCAACATCCAGCCAGCCATCCACCCGCTGATTCTTACAGAAAATTTATTATCACACAAATGACCGTAATATCATCCATCACGTTTTGTTGAGGGAATATTGACTTTATGACTCGGGCATCTGAACTGTTGTTCTGAGGCTCAGTCAACTTGTAAAGCCAAACTTAAGTAAGAGCGTATGTCGTAAGGCACCTCATACTGAAGCCTTGAGTGAATATCCGGTATCCTTAACATCGATTGACTTTTTATGAAAATGAAAGATTCTTAACAGATTTTGTATGTTAATCTTAAGAAATTACCCGGAAGCTACACGCACGGTGTATGCTGTCTGCGTGTGTGTGTGTGTGTGTGTGTGTGCGTATGTGTGTGTGTGTGTGTGGGTAAGGGAGTAAGGGGACTGGGAAACCTGCCATCAGTCAGTACCATGAGGCTGGAGATACCAGCTCAACCTCGTCTTATTTGTTAGGAAGTTCTTGTTTATTCTTCGTGAAAACTTCCATTACAGGAAAATGGTACAAAAAGGGTAGTGAGAATATATCAGTAAATGACCATACAGATATGCAAAAAAGTTTGGCATTTATTTTTCATGGTTAGTGAAATGGTAAAAATATTGTTCAACATTTGGCGAAATGAAATACGCACACAGGAAGCTCGGAAAGACGCACAAAAGGAGAATATTTTGTGAGCTTTTAATTGTAATGATCTGAGAGCTACTAACCAATGTACAGCCGTCACTCAGAGAACAAAGTATTTGAGTTTATTGTAATGAATCCTCTTTGCAGCAAATCGGACACCCTGTTCACCTTATATGATTCAATAGCAAGTCCATATTTTGTTTAAACACGAGAGTTCCTGTTTTCCTAAACGTGCAAAAGATCAAGACAGCTGAATGAGTTCAGAAAACAAGCAACAAAATTGTTAATAGGACTATGAAACAAGCCAAATGAGGAAAGATTAAGCGAATTAAAGCCTTTCGCTTTTACAAGCGGAAGCTTTGTGATGACATAAAAGCTTCTAGGATGTTCAAAGTTCTGGTATTATTAATTTAGATAGATAGTACACAAGGATCCTCTGAACGAGAAATTCTTCTCGTTCAGAGGATCTCATACAGATGTAGGATAACACTGTGCAAGTGATGGATGACCACTTGGAAGAGTTGTCAGTAAACTTCTCATACAGAAGGTCATCATAGTTACAGTCCAGTGGGTCTTTTTCTGCATGTTTGCTCTGTGTAACGTAACAGTAAATGTATGTCACGGTGATCCTTAATGTGATCTGAACATTTATGTATCGATTATACTTTGCATACAACATCGGCTAACATCCTGCCTGCATGATGGTATTGTCGGAACTGCTCACTATATAGACAGCCAACGTCGGTATGATAAAGATAACCATCAACTTGTAAACACATTCGTCGCTGTTAGCACGACTGTACGACAATTGTTTATGGTGGCTTAGTCTTTTGGCTTCACAATAACAGATCAAGTCAGACGTCACACCATCATAAGCAACAGCCGTACCGTCATGTTCAGAAGTTACATAACAAACTAGTGAGTTCTGTCTACCTCACTGGAAACCCCAGCCAACAGATGGAGGCGGGAGCGAACCTGACTAGTGGTTTACTTATGCTACATCCTCCATGAGCATGGCACTAGTAGCACCTTCACTCAATACTATGAACGTTTCCATGCACATAGCTTTGCAGTTATCACCGTGAATAGAAACATAGAAACATTTCTAGGGAGTGGATGGTTCACAGTCAGTGTCCGTGAACCAGTCCTTGTTATCATCACTTTTTAGAAGTTCTGGCATCCGTGACCGAAGCTCTACGGGAGCAAGCGTCCAGCAGACCCCACAAGAGGACCTGACCCAGCCAGGGAACACGGTCGGTCAACAGTGAGCGGTGGCGGCGGCACTCGGGGGCCAGCCTGGTGCACGTGACTACACTGCCTGATGAACGTAATGCTCGCAGCTGATAAGAACCTCAACTTAGTGTTCATTTGCATACCATTACCGCAGGACCCAGATCTGTGGTGGTTCACCAGCAAATATACTTGACAAATATAGAACCATAGTATATGTCTTAGATTTTTCTATCACATTTAGAAGTCCTGCATTATATATCTTCATGATAACCTGCACATACTAATATTCTTTCCTCGAGCTGTGTAGGCAGTTGTACAGGTGGAGAAACAAACGGAAAAGCAAGAGAGAAAAAGTCGTCTCTGTGTTTGTAAACCATTGACGCTGGAAACGTCGCGATAACTGTCAAGCCATTTATTTTGGTCCCTCACTCGGTGAACTGTTGAAGATAACATCGGACACTTTACCAGCAGCAACACCTCTAACTGCTCATCGCTACACGTGCCACTAGGAGAGTCATTCGAGAGACTACTAGTATCCAAGAGGGCGATCCATTGCCTCTAGTCTTCATTAGTCATCCACTATTGACATCACAGAGAAAGGTATGTTAGCCGTCACTTCCATCTCCATAATACTCTGGACTTACACCAAATGAAGAAACATGAGAAGAATCAGAGCCTCTCTTACAACTTATCCAAACACCACAATGTCTCTTCTTACCCCAATACTACCAGCATAAATGCTGCTAATTCGGGAACAGGTATCTAACTGGAAATTCCCCCGAGATCTAGTATTAACGTCATCATCGTGGGGCCTACGGATGATGATATTGAGAAAACGTAATAATTCGTCTACCATCTCACAGATATGCAAACTGCGGTATGTTAAAGTGCTTCCAGATCTGTTCTACGTTCATAAGTGACAAACTCGTGGAAAACAAGACACTAAAATCAATGTTCAAGAAGGCCTTTAAGATCTTTATAGACGACTCCCAGAGGGAACAAACATTGCTCTCAATTAAACTCTGAGGGAGACCCGTTCTCCGCACGGCCACCAAGATCAATCTTAATTGTCGTTTCATCCTCTTCTTCAGCTACCAACAAACTGGTGGCCTAGATTCTTCCGGATTTTCAAGAAACATCGCTGGCGAGGAAGAGCAACTCTATTCTCGATGTCAGCCAATGGGATGAACTCGCTTTCGCCTAACCCCGGCCAACCTCCTCAAAGAATCATAAACAAGGCAGTTGGGACAGTCCCATCGCGGAGAAGATTGCCTCAGCTATGTTCGAGCCAACTTCATTCCAGAAAGTGAAGGAGGTCATCTCCAAGCAGTGAGTGACCTTCACGTTGAGGAGTCTCTGTTGACCGCCCCAAACTTCTCCCTTGACATCCGCTCCGGTCGGTACTGGCCCTGTTCATCACATCATCGTTCTTCTCCAGAGTTCATAGGAACGTCTTTGCAGATGAGTGATGGCCGATCTACACGGTGTCCAGACCTTAAATCTGGCACGAGTGCAACGAACTGCAGCCGTCATAGTCAGGCGAATGTCTCTCCTGCCGAAGGACACAAATGACTTAGTAATCCAAGAAGTGATGGCATGACATCAATGGACATCTGCATAGTTGAGGTAATCACTTGGTGTGAGGCTGCCTGCGTCGCCCCATCATAAACTTATCTTCCAAGAAAAGTGGGAAACCAAGGCAGCGCTGCTGACTCCAGAGAAGTCCACTTGAAATCAGGGTTGATGGATGTGAAATGCTATTGCCATTCTATCCTCATGAGTTCTGAAACGCCCAGGTTCCTGGTTCGAAAATGCTCTTAGATTATATAATGAGCTAACATGAGAGTTTACCGAAACCACAAAGGATGCGAGAGCTCCTGAATTTTAATTTTGACGCCTCGGGATAATGAGGGAAGGATGAGTGGCGGGCAGCGTCACGCGGGGCTCCTGCTGTACTCACCAAGAGTGGCGAGACACTCACGACTTTTAAATTAGTTTTCGTACTTAAAGTATTTTTGGTTTGTGATGATGGTTGAGAAGAGAAACACGTGAATTAATGTGGTAACGTAGAAAGAGAAATTTAAAAAAAAACAACCCACAATTTAACTTATGCCTAATAAACATCGTCAGGATGTTACTCTCTTTAAGGAACCCTCACATAATGATCGTCAGTATCTGAAAATTAAAATCTCCCTGAACCTTACCTGACCATCACCAGCAAACAGATTTAAGATCCCCCCACCTCCTCCCTTTCCAGTGTCTTTGGTCATATCTACCCGGGATATGACGAACTCCATGATAAGGATCTTGGAATATTCTTAACCTTAATGTCTTACAGAAAATTCCAAAAGTCATTAATCCCTGTGCGCGGTAATCATTAATCCCGGTGCGCGGTAATCATTAATCCCTGTGCGCGGTGATCATTAATCCCGGTGCGCGGTAATCATTAATCCTGGTGCGCGGTAATCATTAATCCCTGTGCGCGGTAATCATTAATCCTGGTGCGCGGTAATCATTAATCCTGGTGCGCGGTAATCATTAATCCTGGTGCGCGGTAATCATTAATCCTGGTGCGCGGTAATCATTAATCCTGGTGCGCGGTAATCATTAATCCTGGTGCGCGGTAATCATTAATCCTGGTGCGCGGTAATCATTAATCCTGGTGCGCGGTAATCATTAATCCTGGTGCGCGGTAATCATTAATCCTGGTGCGCGGTAATCATTAATCCTGGTGCGCGGTAAGAGCGACAGTGGTGGTGTCGGCAGCGTGAGAGGTCGAGTGTGACTACACTGGCTGATGGAGGTAATGGTTACCACTTCTAGGGTAAAGACCGCAACATAAGCCTCATTTGCATGTCATTATCACAGAACTTAGATTTGTGGAGAAGGGGGTAGGGTGGGTATATATATATATATATATATATATATATATATATATATATATATATATATATATGTAGAGGAGGATATGACTGCTTTTCATTTAGTGAGGTTTTCAAATATATATTTACGGAAATTGTCCTCGCTTTAAAACTCACTGATGCATCATCCCATGTTGAATATTGTGTTCAGTTTAGTCATCCTACTTGAGCAGACGGACAGAATAGAGTGAGTACAGAGGCGAACTACCATGATCTTCAAAGGCTTCAATAATCTTGATATAAAGAGCTGCTTAAGGATAGATCCGTCTGACTTCACTCTGGGCAAATGAATTACCTTAAGAGTAGATGAAAGCGATACCCTAGATACGTTTAAGCATAAACTGGATAAAAGTTTTGCTTCAAAGACACATCTGATGTCATTTGCATCTCCTTAGCTGTACGATAAGTTTTCAGAACTTTCTCTGATGATTACGATTGTCCTATTCTTACTACACTAACCCACGAGTCTGTTCTCCTCTACTCTCACGAACATCCTCTAAAGGACCCAAAGGCCTGTTGCTGCGTGAATTCATATGTCAGTTTTACATATATATATATATATATATATTATCCCTGGGGATAGGGGAGAAAGAATACTTCCTACGTATTCCCTGCGTGTCGTAGAAGGCGACTAAAAGGGGAGGGAGCGGGGGGCTGGAAATCCTCTTTTTTTTTTTTTTAATTTTCCAAAAAGGAACAGAGAAGGGGGCCAGGTGAGGATTTTCCCTCAGAGGCCCAGTCCTCTGTTATTAACGCTACCTTGCTAACGCGGGAAATGGCGAATGGTTTGAAAAAGTACATACATATAGTGTGTGTGTTTATGGGATGGCCTTGATTAGGGCCTCCGTTGCCCTTGCCGTTTCTAGTAATAAAAATAAATTAAACTTGGGATTACCATACATATGACAAACGTTATATTATACAAACTTTGAAAAATAAGCTTTTGATACTGCTCAAACGATTTTGTCAGCGACCAAATAGAATTTCTAAATGATACATGATAATGGGTATGCTAGAAATTTCATGGGTGTGTGTATTGAAGAATCCATTAACAAAGTTTAACCAAATCCTTAAGGCCTGTCTACACGAGCGGGCCTGATCGGCGGGTTTGCCCGTTAACGGGCAAGTTCTGGCGGGCCTGCCCGTGAATGTTGTCCACACGACCCAAGTGATGAAAAGCCGGGCCTGCCCGACGATGCTGCCAGTAGCGGGTGGAGTGCGGTACGAGAACCATGGTGCCTAGCATTGTCAAGAAAAAGATAAAGGTCAATCAAAGTACTAGTAAGTGCTTTAGACCAAAAAATTGTTGGTGGCTCACTAGAGTTATCCTGGGCTGCCATCGTTAAATGTTCACTGTGCTACTATGCCGTGAGATGTGGGCCCGCTGTGGGTTCACGATAGTATCTTGCGTCTGGCAGGGTAGAAACTCCAGCTACCGGGCACCAGCTCACTGATTTCGGTCGGCGGGCTTTCGGGCAATTTGATCGTTTGCCCATCAAATATGCCCGTTAACGGGCAAGCCCGCCGATCAGGCCCGCTCGTGTAGACAGGCCTTAACTCATGCGTCTTGTCTGGCCAGGATATTTTTACTTCATTAGTGGCGCCTAACATTTGATAACCATAAGCCGTGTTTAGAGCTTAAAATTTCTAACGTACGCCATTACTTTAGGAGAGTTACCTCGTATCTACGTTTGTAAAACTCAGGTCTCGCTGGTCGTTATGATAGGAAATTCAGGAACTTAAAAAGAATTCTCAACCAATACAACGCTGAAACTTTACGACAGCAGTCTTGTGCTAGCACGAGGATAGTGCGAGAGCAGACATGTTTCTGGTGACTTCACAGCAGCAGACGATGGGGCGTTTGACATCTGATCTGATCTATACGGTTGAAGTCAATTGATTGGTAATCATACCAAAATTGTGCTCCTCCCCCCCTCTCTCGTGCTCAAGGGTCAATCTCGTGCTCGAGGACGTTGGCTTCTTTAGTTTCGTCGAGCGAGACCATTACTGTTGGCAGCCAGTCACGCTAACTGTGTTGACAATCAGTGACCTCGAGAGAGTACACTTTGTAGTGATCGCGCTTAGAGCTGGTAGCCGGTTGACAGACCTTGGAACACTAACTCGACAGGGTTAGTTTCATCTTGTGAAAATTTATGTAGAACGAAACTAATCAACCGGATGACCGACTGGGGTCTGCCTCCAACGTAGTTAATTTGTCCCAAGTGTTAGCGTTGCACAGCAACCATGGGGATTTAAAGTAAATTCATGTCGCCGATATAAGTCCTTCAGATATTTTCAGCTCAAAAGCAAGTTTTAAGTTACTCGAAACTATTTGAACGGAGGTTATAGGTTGGATATATTAGTGAACATTAACCGAATTCAGATGATCCCTGTAAATTTTAACACGCAGCGCAACGATGCCACTGAAAATCCTCTATCAACCAGGCTAGCTACGATTACAAACTATATTATCAGCCATTTATAAAGCGCTGTACCAGTATCCACAAACATGAAACAAATGTGCCACTGTGGGTGGGTCGGGACGAGCATGTTAGGGCACCAGGTGGGTGGGTTGTGACGTTGCCACGCCACAAGCCGCCAGGTTCCCCCGGCTCACTGGTAACGTTGTGCTACCTCAAATTATCGTAATTTAGGGGTATCATATAAACGAAGCTGTACATTGTCGTGTGTCACTGTAGCCAAGCTGCACAAACACTATACTCGTAGGTTATAAAGCAAAGTAATACAGGAACCAGCCAGACGGGGTTGGCATGCAGTGTTGCTTGCTATCGGACAGAACTGGTCTATCTGTTCCTGGACTTAGCCTTTCATTCTTGATACGGAGCCATTATGACCAGATTTGGCTCAGTTGTCGCCACACGTAAATGGTCTCGTCTGGAATTATGCTGCGTGTCTGACCTTTGTCAGACTCGCTTCATGCCAGATCCCTTCTCAGAATATAGTACCTACTCTGGCCACACCTGTGATGCTCGGGGTCCGCTACTCAGAATAGATTCCAAGTGAAATTTTATAGTAGACAGTCCATGATGGAGGTGCACTAGTCTGTTCAGTCTTACATTTCGTGGAAAATCTGATCATAAACAGCCTTGTAGGAGCAACGTCGCCGATATTCCATTTAAGACAAAAACGTTATAACAATGTGACCCATTAATTTATACATTTTCCAAATATTACATTGAATGTTTGCCTCCGGCATGTTGATAGTCACTACGGAGGACGACTTGTAGCTTTACTTTAATCACGACCATTGACGTAGCTGTCTTACCAACTACTCGATATGATATGACAAAGCAATATAGTCATAGCGAATAGTGTCATGATCAAGGTATACCTTATGGTTGATATAAAATTATAGCCAAAAAACAACGCTGCAGTTTCATAATAGTACGTACATATTCCTATAATAGTGGTTATATGCAATGTAGCACTATGTATGGAAGGGCGTCATTATGTTCGTTAAACATGTCCACTAACCACTCAGTCACTAGTGAACGTGCGAGGTTCACCGTCTACCCTGGACCACGATCCTCCCGCAGATGTAATAGTCAGATGTAACTAATAAATTTGTCATGGGTGATGTGTTAGTTTCCAGGGCGAGCAGACGAAGGAGATATAACGAGGACATTGATCGAGATCAGATAGCGTTATGCAGCAAAACCATGTCTACTGTTTAATGTGGACGTATCAAACTTCAAGTTTAAGGGAACGAACACGTCGCGTTCTGTCTTTGGTAAGAAATGATAAGCCGGTAATGTCCTGTTGCAGGTGGGTCAGTAGACTTCTGCACTAACTTGTATGAAAACAAATGTACAACTATTTCATGTACTTGGGCCGGGACTACGGTGTAACCAACAAGATTACCGCTTTGTAGAGCTACAAGCTACAAATTTATTTTAGGCATCGACTCCAAGCTATGTACAAAGCGAGCATTTTATCAAAAATTAAAGAAGTGAATTTACATCTGTTGTACAAGTAAACTTTTCCATGCAAGATGTGACAAGTACACAGTAACAATCCATAAAAAGTTTGTCCGAAATTTCGACTAGTTTGGAGTACGATTCAAGATAAACACTATTTATATACGTAACGTTATAAAAACGCAATGTGTATTTGGATGGTTAGGTTGGAACAAATATCTGCAAAATATTGAAACCATTACTGAACGACAGCAATATTGTTTCTTGGCAAGATAAAACCAGCAGTTTGTAGCCACGGTCGTTAACTAGCAAAACTATCGTTATGCGATATCAAAACAAGTTGTGGAAAGTAAAATATTTGATACTGTAGACTAGCTGTTCAAGGTTTTAAGTTGCAACAATAACTTGAAATTACCAATTCATACTAGAGGTTTGAATTATGCCAAAGCGATTGCTTTTCGCGCGTTAATAAACCATGTTTGTCACAGTTACCGATGAAAACCCACACTTGTCCATGTTCAGCAAGATATTCACCAATCTTACCACTTACCTGAGTACCCACCGTGGAAAACACTTTCCAGTAAACAGGTAATAAGACATCCAATTACATCTATGAATTATATTAAATCAAAATACATTTCTGTAATCAAAGTGGATTTATACTCCGAATGTCCATGACAATGACAATTGAACAAACATTGGAAGAACGTTGGAACGGAAGACACTGGCGTCGTCTCTCTATACTGCAGAAATCCGCTGTGATCTCTGCTACCACACAACACATTGACCACGTACTCGAGTGCTGGCTAGGCTGCTCCACCACAATCTCTGCGAACGCGTCTAAAACCATACGTTAATCCGTAGTAACATCTACGGCACTTCGACCAACGTCTCCCATCATCTGGACAACCCAGCAGGAACGGACGTGGCCAGTCACAACGCTGTCCTGAAAAGAAAAGGCTTGCTCATTGCGCTCGTTGCTCCTATGTCAACTCTGGGTGGAAGAACCGCGCAACAGCAGTGGGCCATTGGCCAATAAGATATCAGCTCTGAGGTGACGTAGGATATTTTCCCGCCAAGAGTATAACTACCAGTTAAAACCCAGTTAAACTATCAAAAAACCACATGTGGCATGGCGAACACTGTCTACAACAACAAAGTTGAACAGTTCTATGGTAAAAATGTTATTGTGGCATGACAAACTCTGTATTTGTTCTCTTCTACGTTACATAATCCTTTAATTATCGCCCATACCACGCTCGTGTAACATGAACTCGTGGGCATACCCTCAAGTATATATATATATATATATATATATATATATATATATATATATATATATATATATATATATATACATATATATATAGTCTCAACTTGCAGTAATTTTTCACTATTGATCTTGAAGCGGAGAACAATGATGAAAAGTATAGCAATGATTACCTTCTCTTCAGGCATACAGCAGAGTTCCTCATGAGGCATTAATAAAGGAAATAGAGACAAATAGAATTAGTGTGGAAGTTCTAAAGTGGGTTAGAAGATGGCTGCCCGACAGGAAACAGTGTTATCATAAACTGGGATACAATTCACATTGAGGACTTGACTACTGGCTGTCATGGTACATGTGTATTCCCGTTATTATACTATATATCGATGAGTAACACAAAGATGCCACAATGTTAACACATTTTTGAGGATACAATAATAGGAGGAAGTTGATACATTCAGTTGAAAGTTATATAATACTCAAGGGAGATCCGAGTGGATTATGAACGAATATGGGCAAGGAAATGGTAAATGGAATTTAGTACTGACTTGTAGACTTCTTGGTATTGAGAGAAGAAAGGGGGTCTAGGTTCCAGTGTATTAACGTTATGATTTAAGTGGTTATAGATTAGCTTGTGAGAACGATCCTGAGTGATAAGCACTGCCATGAAGTCAAGACAAAAACGTATGAAAAATTGAGAAAACTTGAATTGCCTTTATATGAATGCGCGGAGTAAGGTGATATAATGGAAATGGGCAAGATAAGAGGGCTAAATAAGTGGGATATTAACAAAACAGATCATCCAGTCAAGAGAGAACTGGCACAGTGGATTACAAACTCTGAATTTCGATATTGTCGAAATGAAAATAATGGTTTGGACAGCGAATATATATCTTCAGAAAACTTGAAATAGAGACTGGATGGTTACACAAGTGATGATGGGTGAGTGTGACGAGGAATACCCTGGCATGGGACAACAGGTTAAGTACAGTTTCCTTCATAAGTTCTTATGTTCTCATGAACCTTCGCCATCTCATGACAGGAAGTGGTCATGTGTTCTTGTTCTCTTTAACTATTTGCTTCTCATCATTTCCGGTATTCCGTTTTGTTACGCGACAATATTTCGTGTACAGGTTATGAGGTTATTCATATAATGGTCTTTCCCTTATTATTCAGAGTCGTTTGGTGTGTGTGTGTGTGTGTGTGTGTGTGTGTGTGTGTGTACGGTAGAATCTTCGTCTTATCTTCCTTCATGAGGTGACATTAGTATCGTTGACTTATCATAGGTTCTTTGTACTCTTCGTATGGTAACAACTCGTTACGTCTATTAAGTAATAACTTGGACAATGGAAACAATGTTAAAGCTCCTCCCGTTCGTATCACCACACTTGATGTCTCCCGTGACTTGCATTATTTCATCCAATAGCTGTTTATAATGTCATCCCATTATTCAATTGCCATTGGCTTTTGGTCTACGACGAGCTGGAGAATATTGATGTTCGGAAGTATCTCCCTTCATGTCGTCATATTAACTCAGGTTTCTAATTTGCTGTTTATAGATTTTTCAAAATAATTGGCTAGTTTGGCTGGGCGTTAAGCAGGACATGATTGTTTGTATGGCTTGCATCTGATACTTCCTTGTCCCCGAGGACATGACAGGATCATATCTTGAGTTATAACTACCTTTCAGTTTGTGTAGTTTCATATTAACTGAACGTTACTTGTCTTACATATTTGTGAAAGTTATATTGTGGTATTTTAGATATTTTGTTTTTGTTTATTTATACGCATTAGAGTGGGTGTCTACTGACGAACTATCCAAGTATCAGTTTCGTGGACGGGGGTTTGTCATTGTGCTCCTACATTAAACATTTGGGTATATCGGTGGGAATTTTGGTGTAATAAAACTTCTCCTGTCAGCATAAGCGAGGGGAAGTACCTTTTCCCTCCCTCAGAACGTGAAGGAACATTTCGATTTATCCAGGTTGTTTTTGGAGGAATGTTCTTGTATATGTGGCACGCGTGGGGGTGTGGTCTACTCCAGCCGGTTTCCTGATCCGTGTTGCTGGGGAACCTCGCGAGCAGTTTCTTCTGTTCTGTGTTGGTGTGAGCATTTACTATTGTGATGGAAAATATAGACATAATTACTCTTGGACATGTTAAGATTGACGAAGCATAGTTTAAGATACGGATGTACACTCTTGGAGAAATAGACTTAGTGGGCTTTATGTGGCATTAAACAGTTTCAAATAACTATTGATTGTTGCCAAAGAACTTTATGTAGACCTTGGTGCATGTGATTTATGAAACTGTTTTACTCGACACGAAGATTATCGACTATTAATCGACACTAAGATCATTATCGACTAACAGAAGGCATTCGACTTCAATTTTTTGGATCAGAAAAATGGTAATTCTTTTCAAGAAACCGACTGCGCTTGGAAAGTCATTTTCAGCGTAATACCAGGTGAGCTTTCCCTCATGATTGGAATAATTTCAGCTGTTCATGCTGGCTGTTGCAGCATTAACTTCCACATGGTAATGTAAGAGTAACACAATAGACCAATTTTTAAGATAAACACTGCTAGGTGGAGGGAGACCCCATACATTTTTAAAAACGTTGGTTAGTATTGGTTATGTTAGGCTGTATGATCCTTTTGGGTAGGTTGACTATGGCTTAGAATGTTTTATTTCTTTAATCCTCTGTATTGACTTCACATTAACTTCATATTTTTCCCCATTTCGACTTCCATAATCAAAATCAAAAATGATTTTTCCCCTTTTTTTTATGTCGAAAGTTCTACTTGCTGACAAATTTCCTGGTGGAGGCTTGGGTTGGAGTGAGACATATGAGGCAGCTGAAGATGGAGACGAGATTGTCTATGGGCAGGAAGTGTAAACCTTCCTTTTAGAAATGGATAGATTTCAGGTGTCTGGAAAGACGTTAAAAACCAAAGTTCCATACATAAGCGACGTAGGAAACAAATCGACGTACTGTATATAAGGCTGAAAATTCTGTGTTGTGACTGGTTGATGAGTAGTTTGCTTTGTTTTTGAGAGTAATTACAGTATTATACAAGAAATATTTTTCTTTAGTATTATTGGAGGCACTGTATTTTGTTTGGTGTTGACAAACTGCGTCTCGTTTAGAAGCAGTTAGAATCATCGCCAAATATGTTTGCAAAAGATTTTTGCCTTTAATAACGAGGCAAGCCACTTAAGGAGTTTGAGTAAATATCAATTTTCCTTGTGTTACTTAGAATTGATCGACTTGACCAACAGAGGATATGTTACCAAGACTCAAAGAAAAATGGAGTTTAGGAGTTAGATGTAGGAAGTGAGCTAGTCAGGAGGCAGAAAGTGGGATAGTTTAATTAGTTTGACTGTTTTAGCCGCATAAATTAGTCTCTAGTTTGCTCTTGAAACTTTTTTTTTTACAATATTTTCATCATACATTCTCTTATTTGAATGTTTCCGTAATTTTTGTTGTTTACAGATTTAACGCGAACAATGAATTGAAATAAAGTTTTTACTGGAACATGCTTAAGGCCTCTAATGAAGCCAAAAAAAATTTTTTTTACTATAAGTTTCGGGGGAAGATGGCTATGTTGTGTCCAGACTGCTTTTACAATCTGCACAATTCTTCACCAGTAATCGCTAATGGTGAGATTTGTTTGGAATTTTTGTGGTCACGGCAATCATTGATATACGAAAGTAGAAATCATAGTTTTGAGATTTTTACCAACGTCAGAAAATACCCACATTATGGCAAATTACGCAATGTCTTGTTTTTTTCACTGATCAGAGATGCGGCCTGGCTTGGTCTAGGGTTCCGGGGACGAGTACCTGGTTAGTTTTAAGCCAACAAATTTCTTAAGTCCTCCCCTGCTTTCCTCTTCCTCCACCGCTCTACGATGTAATCATTTTGTTTTCGTCTTGGTTGCGGTTTAATCGAAACGTCGTGTAAAAGGTGCATTGTTACAATCATCGGGGTACCTGCTCACCTGTCTTCTGCCGGGAGGTATGTACCCACCCGTCCTCTGCTGGATGTTCCAAGATATGAAACTGAATTTTTTTTCTGAACTGTAATGACTCCCGCTAGATGGTTAGATTTTCTAGTGAAATAGATCCTTTCTTCGAACTTGAGCAAAATTGTAGGAATCTCTACTGCAAAAACCTTTCATATGTGGGGTACGTCAGTCCACAAATTGACGCAAGAAATTATATAATCACACTCGTCTTTATATTTCTATCAACTATTAGTACGGTAATAATGGAACCCTGTGTATCACGGTCACACGCGTTCCTCAACATTGATTCTGAATCACAATCCGTATTTTACTATTCAGTGGTCGTCAGGTTCCAGGTTTTAGGGTAATTGACATGCCGGATTATCCCTCTGCAGTGGAGGGACGAGAAGACAGCTGGCTAAGCCGGATTTGCAAAGATAAGACCTGGAGTGGGAGCATCGCGGACAGATGGGAGTCGAAGTCAGACGATCAGACGGAGGCACAAGAGAAAATATCGAATGTTTTCATTACACATCGTGCGAGTCGTGACGGACCACGAGTACTAGTGATGTACATAATACGACGTAGTGACTTATTTGTGGAACTGTTGGCGAGGGCCATGTACCCAGACAACCCGGGATTAACTCGACCACAGTTATAACCCGTCGGATGGCTGGCTATTCCTGTTTCAGCTGTGGTGCTTTAACCCAGCCGAAGTTGGTGCCCATTTACCAACCAGCCAGAGGAAAGGTATATATATATATATATATATATATATATATATATATATATATATATACACACTATTTATAAGTCGCCTTCAGTATTCACTCAGGCATTCATAGACATACGGTAGGTCTCTCGTTACTGAAGCATGCAGTAAGTCTGTGAATGAAAGGAAGATTTTGTAATGGGTCACTGAACGTTACAACTACATATAGTTACCGTATATGTGTATTCGTCAATGGATATATATTGAAACAATGGTCCTTTATAGTTCTAAGTAATATATGGTAGTCAATGTATAGAGTTGACAAGCGATCATTTGATAACCACTTGTTCCTGTTTTTGCTGTTGGGGGTGTGACTAACCGATCTTTAAAACCAGTCTTATGAACACTGTTTCGGCTTGGCTGGCTATACGATGTGGTCCAGATGATGTACTAGGTCATTCAAGGGACGGCTGGAATGATACACTCCGCCTTAACAACACTCATCAAAACAACCCACTTGTAAAATGCTGTTTGTCTCTATATATTTTCCACAGTTTTCTATTGAGATGTCTCGCAAGGTTCCTCATATTGTGATGTAACTTCATTTTGTTGCTTTTCTGCTTGTTTTTTTTACCTCGTTAGATAACTTGAGTGTTAACAATTACAGTGGCTTTAGATGCCAAGTGTGAAAGTATTTACAGGTGTGCAAAAGTGTACCCGTGTGTATCGCTCCTGGTGTCTGTATGTATTGCTTTGTAACTTTCAGTACACAGATTATTATTTTTGTCATTTCCTCGTTTTTTCATAGATTTTCAGTACCCTCCACGTAATCCGTACTTGTTATATAGTGAAAGCTGTGACCGTCAACGAGGTAGGAACTGGGTCTTTCATAAACTAGATGGCAACTTCGCTGAGTACTTGCTTCATTTTGATGATATCTGTATTGTCGTAAGATACTTGTAATATATTTCGGGAGGCTAGGATTGACAAATCGTTTCAAACATTCCAGTTATATTCTTGTGTAATGAAGACAAACGACTACACCATCACTCGCTAAAAATTTACAAATCGATCGCGTCTCAAACCAAATATAATCGCTGCCCTAACTGCCTGTAATGTAAGATTAATTAGGAATAACAACGTATTATGCTCAAATATATTAGATATTGATAACCTAACCATACTACAGTACGTAGTCTATATTGGTGGCAAATAAGACAGGCTGTAAGCAATCATGCCTGATAAAGAGTAGGTACCCATTATGTTAGTTTCTTTTACAATTTCATATCTTATAAAATTTATGATAGTGAATCCTCAGTATCTATAATCGTTATGCACAGTACGTTTGTGCATGTATCATTAGACAGTATGATTGGTGCTTTATCAATATTTGCATGAAGATATAAAAACAGATATGTCAAGTAAAGGAAATTTGGACGTGGTTACTTAATAAGTTTAATAAGCATCGCAGATGAGTAACTTTTCGTTATCATTTATGATTATCGGTTTAAATCTTGTGTAATGAACCAACGCGTTTTGTTATATGATTTGGATTCATCATGTCGGCATGTTTAGTGAAGCTCAGTATGATACTATCAGTTTAGGAATGTTATTTTACCAGTTTTCCTGTTAAACAAAAAATCAATCCTATCTATGCAGTCAGCTGTAGGTGTGATTGCGCCTAGTTTTCAAATGATGGTAATACTGTGGATTTCATATGGAGTCACTTTTTACGATAGTCTTCATTATTATAAGATATAGACATTAATGATAACGATCGTAATATTAGTAAATGGGGACATAAAAGTGGATACACACACTGTGAGCAATACAGTCGTACAGAAATGTGCACACTCCTGGACACCTACAGACACACACTTGCAGACATATGGCAATTACAGACGGAAGACATTTACAGACACCTGAGGCTCACAGACACACACTTTCAGACACATGACACTCGGTGACTGTTTCGTAGATTGAGCACATTGCTGAAACAAAGAAACGAAAGATAACCACGTACTGACAGCAATACCGAGGCACGTTTTCAAAACAGTGATGAAAACCCAATAAAAACATTGGCACCTCCCAAATGGGTCGTGTTGATGTGTGTTGTGGGACCTGATTGTACACATGTGTGTGGTCCCCTGAACCCAGTGTGGCTGCAGGCGGTGCTTGTGCAACACTGATGATGTTTCTTATCTAGAGGCGAGAGTCAAGGTTAGCAGATGAATATACAGCCTCCAAATTGAACTGCCAACAGTTTCCAATGCCCTGAAATTTATTAGTCTTTAGGAAAGAAAATCTGATAGTCGGAAATTCTTTCTTCAGCAGAATCAAATTTCTTTCTTCATGATTGTAATGTACTTGTGCTTAAAAATCCTCACAGATATGCCAAATTTATTCGTTTTTTCTGTATCACGTCAAGTATTTCGCTCGGAATGCATTATGGAATAGATAGATTAGCAGAACCTGTAACTCGGAGGCTTTGCCTATAACTTGAGCCTACCTGTGAGTAGCGTTAAAACAATAAAGAAATAAAAGTATCGAAATAGACTGAAAGACAAATCGAGACTGAGAGCCAGTTCATATACCGTCATGACACACAAGAGGAAGCGACGAACACGAATCTTGTGGTAATTATGTTGTTGTACCTCCCATTCCTCGGGGTGGGTTATCAACGTGTATGGGAACCCGCTCCTCCGACTGACACTAAATAAACACTGTGGAAGCTTTGTGAGCAGTTACTCTCACGTTACATAACTGTGCTCGACTGATCGAAAATTAGTGAACTCTTGAGATAACTCGTACCGAACATTATAAGATGTGTGTACACATACATAACAATGTAACATTACAGACGCACCAGTAATACCTTAGGTTTGCGTATTGTAAATATTTTGGTTAAGGATTACTTTGTAATGCAATTTATTTATTGATGCCAAGCGCCTGTAAACAACACGTTGGAAGTTATGTAATCCAATTATTGTAGTTCGGTCCTTTTTTATTTGCTTTCTGTATCCTCTTGAGCACACTGATCATAACGTACTTAGGAGTGCACATTAGATTCTCTGCTATTCAACAAGAATCAAAATTCTTGAAAAACAATACATTTCCTGAGTCGCATCATAAAGAACTTAAGCCAAAATAGATTACGTCTGAGATAAAGTAATGCAAGGCTCCCTTGATGTTAGAATTCATACGGAACACAGTGCCGAGAGAAATGGTCAGTTCATTTTATTCTCGTCTGTTTGAAAGAAAATTGGGTTTTCTCCTGCTGGAATTGGAAGGGAAGTTGGAACTTCTCATACAAGTGTATTTGAGGTTCAAGGAAACATACAAGATAACATGGGAAAGGAAAGCATCGAAAAACAATTACTGTTGCAAAGAATATAATTAGTGTAGTGTTATCACAGATAAAACGTACAGTAATCCTGTCGTTATCAAGGAGAACTTTATTTGAACGTTTCGGCTTTAAATTACGGAGAAAAGTTACATGAAAGAGGAATACATCAGAGGACTCTTGCCATCAAAGAGAAATTAAATGAGACATCGTCAAGGTAGACCTGGATTAGCGCAGCACTGTGTTAATGAAGGACTGGACATTTAGGCCAGAGATATTTCCCGATGAAGTTAACCTTATCCTGCGGCTACCATGGAAGACGACACTCCTGAAAAATGTGTGTGTGTGCTATACTCTCCATGTACCAGGCTAGATCATCTTTATGTAAGACAACCTCCCTAGACACAATGCAAGGGTCGCTTCTTGCTAGTCTGACGGTGAAGGGAATTTCGACCCGTTGCGCTAAACAGGAGAGGATGGTGATACGAACCAGTATATGGGACAATATTGTGAGAGAGACGAGGAGCTGATATTGAGGCAACGTGCACAGCACACACTTGATAAATGTGGGAGGAAGCCACAACTGGGTAGAACCAGGTGAAATCTGTTCCAGTGACTGTAGTGTGTTGCTGATAGTCATGCTGTTTATACGAGTGTTCACTTGGGTTTCATGTCATTTGTAGAGAGTCACTGCTGCCCCTATGGTTTTGTATCCCACGCCAATCGAATCTTCATTTATTCTTGTTATGTTAAAAATCTTTGAGACATAGAATATCTGTGGTTACCTTTGTGTTAGATGTATTTGGCGGTCATTTGATTTGAACATGGAATTGTTGTGTTCCGCATTTTGAGAAAATTACTCCTTTACTTGTTTTTTCTCCAACTTTTTATCTCGATCAATAACGCTCAATATTTAAAACAAAAGTTAAACCTTACATTAGAATTTAATGCGACTTCAGTTTATCATGCAAGTAGTTTGTTCACAATATGCTTTACGCTACAGCTTACCGTTTCCCGCGTTAGCGAGGTAGCGCCAGAAACAGGCACCACAGACCTTCCCGGAGCAATCCCCTGTTGTTTCATGTATGTAAGACGAAAACTGCAGTAGTAGGTGAGATCGTCTCTACTCTTGATGCTTCATGTCAGCTAAGTATCAAGGATGATGCATTAAGTCATGCGGTCACGCCTTCGTAAAGTGTACTTGATTCAGTTTAAAGAAAATTCGAAAAAACCCATCAAATACAGATAGTTATTGAATAGCACAATGATAATGAAATAAGTCTGTCATTAAGAACTGGAAATACAGAATTTTCAACAAATACAAGTTTGAAATCTCTCTAGATTCTTCGCCCAATATGCAAAATTAGAGGAAAATTTTCTGCCAAACTATCCACAATTTTCTTGAATCGGTAAGAAATATAACTAATGCTGTACTGCTTGTTTGGGCATCTTCAGCATGACCCACGCAGATGAAGCTGATGAGGCCTATAGGATGCAAGTGTCAGTATTCCAGTGTGGTGGTGTGTGCAATCTCCTCTCATGATGGAAATGAACTACATGGATTAAGTTCCACTCTGGCGCAGGCAAGCTATTCCTATGACAGAGTTGATGAATTCTCAGAGAAACGCTACGTCTATATTCAAATTTCTATATAGGGATATAAGCCTGACCCCTCGATGGTAAACTGAACCATGTTGTAGAATACAACTCTGTTACGATCTTGTGTAGATGTTTTCCTCCGTCAGATGGAGGGAGAGGAAATAGGATTAGATTTTATCGTTATTCCACTCGAGAATAAAGAAATGAGTTCAAGCTAATGATGCGGATGAAGCAAATGGGTTCTGTTGTGCTTATATTCTGACGTGGTACAGAGGTTTACGTCGTGATGTCTCCCATCATAAAGCAGGAGTGTCTTGAGTGTTAACGCTAGATAATGTCCGATCCTTGTGATGTAGGAAAGAGTCACAGTAGCGAGAGATACTCCATCCGAGCAAGACGTTCCTGGTCGTCATGGCCACGTATCTTGTAGGTGTCATTGTGATAAACGCAAGGGTCGTCATGGGTAAAGTTCTAAGGGTCTTCATAATGGCAGATTCAGGGGCGTCATGAGAACATTCTGTGGTCGTCATGGTAGTAGGCACATGTGTCGCATGGGGTAAATACTAGGATGATAGAGGGGGTAGACACGGGGGGGGGGGGGGGGGTAGTCAAGCTGAAGGTACGGGGTTCGTGGAAGGGTAAGCATAAGGGTCGTTAAGGGGGTAGTCAATGGTGCGATCACGGGTCAGACTCTGAATTCAAGAAGGAAGATCAGGGGATGGTGGAAGGTGCGTATGTAGATTGCGTCTGTTACTGATTATTATGTTTCAGATGTTTATTTGCTTCTGGAGGTTTTCGCCTCTCCAGAGAAACTTGTTCCAGAAAAGATAATTTATAGATCCTTAATAGTTCAGAGCATGTCTATAGTCGTCCTCATGCCCAGCCAGCTGTTCCTCGCGCTACCAGCGGGACACATCCTGGTACCTTACCTCACTTGCTGACGTCATCAGCAACGAACTGGTGTTTTATGTGGAATAAAATAAAACAAAAAAAGCCGTCAGCGTTTGTGCATCCCGATTGGAATGGTCCTGAGTCGAGCACTGCAGTCATGTTTATTCATAGTAAAGAAATTTGATAAAGACAACAGGTAATTAAAACTGAAGGGGAGGTCTCGTTAAATATACTGGAAGCGTTTGTCATATTCCAAGTCCTTGTAAAATGGTTGTGTTAAAACACTGTTGAACTAAGTCCAGAGCAAAAGAGAGGGACATTATGAAGGCTATCGTACGCTTCAGGGAAGAAATAGTTTGTCTTAGGTAAACGGAAGGGTACAAGAAGCGTCAGAGTTTAGTGGTTGTCAGAATTGTTGCAATTGTTTCCGTGAAGAGAAGAGATAGTGTTTATTGGCTGAGAATATTTATATTTGGAATGGTTGAGCCTGTGAAACATTTCACACAATTGCATAACCACTGCCCCAGGTCGTGGTGATACAGGAACCGCGCCCATGTAAATATTCAACAAAATATATTTAATGTATACGTACAGCACCGTGAGGTCGCTGTTGTACCTGGAATTCACTAATCGAAAAATTGAATGTAGCACTGAACTTTAGGTTCACCGCTCTCTCTCTCTCTCTCTCTCTCTCTCTCTCTCTCTCTCTCTCTCTGATCTTTTCATCCCAGTGTACATCACAGAGCGTTCACCGTCGTGCTGCCTCACACCAACATAAAGCAACCACCACGTATGTCATATCCATCAGGGCAGCCAGCCCCCCGGCCTGGCTGCCACACAGGCCGCAATAAGCCTGATGTAAGGCGATTAGCGACCCAGTTGGCATACCTCAAATGGACCGTAAATCTGGCCTCTCCACCACCATCTTCGTACAGTAATGCAAAGAAAATGTGGTAATGGTGCGGTGGTAGTGGTGTGTGTGTGTTTGGAAAGGGGATATTTTTGTGTATAGCTTGGAGTCTTTCTCCATTTACTTTGTATGTGTGTGTATGTGTGTGTGTGTACTTACATCTGGCTATGTGTGATTTAGCTTTTCCTGGAGTCCGAGAATAAATCTATGAACTTTTCATTAAGTTTCGGTAACACTATATATTTCTTTTATTGTATAATGAAACTACAAAACGCCGATCGGCGATAATGTAGATGTTTATATATAAATTCAAATATTGTTGATAACTTGGTACATCTGAAATATAGTTTTTAAGTTAAATGAAAATTTAGTTTGATATATTGATGCAAGTCTTAAGGTAGGGGGCAACAATACGACGCAGTTTGTGTGGTGATGTACAGCCTTCCTGACTGAATCATGAACGTGCCATCCACCACACGCACGGGAGGTGGTGATGTACAGCCTTTCTGACTGAATCATTGATGTGCCATTCACTACATGCACGGGAGGTGGTGATGTACAGCCTTTCTGACTGAATCATTGACGTGTCATTCACTACATGCTCGGGAGGTGGTGATGTACAGCCTTTCTGACTGAATCATTGACGTGTCATTCACTACATGCTCGGGAGGTGGTGATGTACAGCCTTTCTGACTGAATCATTGACGTGTCATTCACTACATGCACGGGAGGTGGTGATGTACAGCCTTTCTGACTGAATCATTGACGTGTCATTCACTACATGCTCGGGAGGTGGGCGCCTCCATTCGTGGTGTGCGGCTCCCATCTGGCTCCTCTGTGGTGGTCATTAGCTCTCCTCTCTCCGTTGCCGCGCACTTCGTCCATTTGCACTGTGGGTCGATATCACTCGTTCCTTTTTCCGTTTCCTGTCTGCCAACTTCAGCTGCTTGGTGCCATTCCATTCCCTCGTGTTCGCCCGGTCATCACAGTGAAGTGTTGCACTTTGTGCCGTGTCTCCATCTCTGGTGTAGCTGTTGAGTTACATGTTGGGTTACCCTGACATCTCGCCGCTCCCGATCCTTCATTACTGTATGACACTGTATTTCCTCAGCCTTTACCGTTCCGTGTGTGTGTGTGTGTGTGTGTCAGTTTCCAGGTTCGTCTCTGGGTCGTACTACTAGATGCACCACCTCCATCTATAAATAACGGCTGAATTATCAGGCCCGGAAAAAGTCAGCAGTTTATCATGTTTACGTGAATATTCTAGTGGAAGGATATAGACACGTTTCCCGATAAAGGAAAGTATTGCATTTACATTGTTGTTTCTGTAGTAATTATATCGTATATCTTTTGATCAAATGTCTGTGTTAAGTTTGCAATCTATATCCATACTGACGATTGGCCAACAAGGATACCATTTCGTTTAGTGACATATATCGTGACTGTTAATTCTGCCTGATTATTTCAGTATTGACTATGATGATGACATTTGCACTGTTCCAAAGAGCAAGTTACGCATTATTGTGAGTCGCTTCACCCTGGTGAACATTCTGCAGATGAACTACCATCTGGAAAACCTTGCTATCTGTATAGCATAACTAGGTGTATCTTGTTACCTGTATTCATCCGTCCGGTGTCAACCTAAGTATTACTTTCATCTCGACTGATCTGCGAAGCTGATATATATATATATATATATATATATATATATATATATATATATATATATATATATTCAGGCTTTTCTCCAATATTTCGTTTTTTCTCAATGTCATTGTTAGTTTACTGGACGAAATTGGGTCATGGTCAGAGACGCTAGAGGTTCCTGATGATTGGCTGCATTTATCTCCTGACCCCATCCGTCCCAGCTAACTGCTGATTACTCGACACCGTCGAACAGAATCACTCGTTAGTTTATATCATTGGACGCGTTCGTTGATTGCTCCGGGGTTCACATGCTCACAGATATACTTCGTTTATTCATTTAGAGATCTCAGATATCTTCAATTGGCTTCGGGTATAGCTACTTCAGGATCGTCCTCAGGGGGTGAATTACCGTCGGCAGCGGGTAAACCCATGATCATCCACGTAATGTACCTTACTGGTTATCACAAACTTTTTCATCCTCATCCCATCTGATGGAAGTACCTCAAGGTTTTAGTTATCGTCCTGAACAAGTTGGACCTTAATGCTCAGTTCCTTGATTGTTAACTTTACCTTTTGATACGGTTGCTCAACGAGAGGAATATGACTGTTTTGTTTGTTTACGATTTTATTCAGTAAGATGGCTCCGATGACTTTACAGTAATGTTCATAGTTCATACAAGATGTTAATATTAGTAAGGAGCGGAGGATTTTTTTTTTACAACCTGCACCAACTTTTATCAAAGTAAATAACGTTTTCAAACAGAACAAACAACTTCCCAGTTATTTCATGATGTTAGTTTCAGTAGATATTTATCAAGAATATTTCGTACAGCAACACTGTTACATATACACGGTATGAAAAGGTTTTTGAGATGAGACAAATTACACGCAAATCTATTAAAAGGATACACATAGCGAAATGTCTTACTTTCTCATACGCGAAACCTTATCAGATAAAGATAATTCAACTAAATTTCTAAGACCTAAAACTCCCTTAGATTGAGAAATTTCACAATGACCAGGCTTTCCTTGCGCCTATAAATTCCAACACTGGCTATAGATCTTTAGAAAAAAGTTTCATGAAGATTATTTTGAAGCATTTATTATAAATAAGTCTCTTGCAAGTTGATCTTTATATTAAAGTTTGACATTCACGGCTCTAAAGCCACTATTGTAACTTGTGTTGACAGGAATGTTACAAAGGACCTTCCTCTCTGGCCTCTGCACAGTAACACGGAGGAGAGTACATGCTGGCGGCAGACGTCGCCATCAGTAACGCGGAGATAGGAAGCCATATTCAAAACGTTGGCATCACTTCAGAGATGCAGTTGGATGTTAAAATCCTGTTTAGAGTAATGACATTACGTGGATGATGCAGCGGTCAGGCAGAGATGGTGTGTCATCCACACCACAACGAGTGGAGTGGCTTTGTTTACCTCGACCTCGCTACTCCCGTAAGTAAGGAGGGGAGGAAGGCCTGTTCACACAGATGGCGCTGGAGACTTACTGCAGTGGGTAGCCTCCAGAGAAGTGATAAAGAATGTTACTACCGTTAGAGAAGAATTTTATGCTGCGAACTTGTTAAATATGATTACGTGATGCGAATTGAGAACGTTTTTCATCTTGCGAGACTTTAAGATACACACACAACGCACGTCTACGTACCAATTAATGACGTGATCTTCAGCTGTTCATTATTATAAACAATTAATTTTCACTTAAGAAATATATATATCACACCTAAAATGCTTTTATTGACCATAAAGTTGAATATAATGACGTAGTGACACTGTTCGTAGGTGGCGGAAGGAGGCCCAGTTAATGAGAGCTCAGCGGCACTGTCTGCCTTGCGTGATTACAATTATCTAAAATGAGAATTCGGAACATAAATGATCCTTTAAGACACTGAAGCCATGCTAACAATTCATTAATTACATCAGCAGAGAAACACTTTTCATATTATAAAGTTCACAAAATCACATTGATAATGATATGGATATCTTGGCTTTGACTACTGTTCTTCATTATAAAAACCCGTCTATATAAACAAGCAACTTTGAAATAAAAACTGAGATTGAAGTTGTAGGTCGGAAAGTTTAGTTTCATAACATCCGTGAGCTTCCTGACATGACAGAATGACCAAACTGGACGAGTGGTAGGGTCGAGGTTTCACTGGTTATGATACAAACGTTGATCATCAGGAAAGTGTCGGTACTAATAAGATTCAGTTCAGTTGTGGATAACTTTACTTGGGGTTAGTCAGCCTCACCCTGACAGCAGCAGCCTGTGGTCTCAACATTTTACGAAAAAGGAAAAAAAAAAGCTTCACAAAATATGATTATTACGTCAATTGATATGACGTGACTGTCATACATATGACTAGCTCTTAGCTGTTTGCGATGCTGAAGAACACAAACCGGTGTGATTTTCTTACCTGTAAAGTAAGTTGAAGAAATGAATGAAAGAAATGAGAAAATGATTTCATGATCATGAATAGTTTGTCTAATGCATATCAGTTATTCGCAAATCATACATTGAAATGTTTTCAGAATCCGAAATGCTTTACAGGGGTATGAACGACTGACATACACAACCCCATGAACATCATGATATACAACTTGTAAATAGAAAAGTTGACTAACTTTCGTTGATATGGTTGCATATAACGTAAGATTATATGTTTATCACAACTATCATCATGAAATTATCACAACTATCATGTTTTCGGTAACTTCTTTCGCTGAGCTAAGATGTGGGTTGTTTTAACATGTTGGCTTCTCTAGGTATAAAGCAAGACAGATAATAACACTCTCCCTGAAAGGGACAGATTCATTACGAACACAACTGGGAAAAGCCTGCAGAACCCAGCCACAGATGAAAGGAACCTTTCCACCGACCACCATAATTGGAACATTGACAAGTTAGGTAATAATGTTTTATATATATGTATATATATATATATATATATATATATATATATATATATATATATATATATATATATATACACTAGTCATCCATGCCAAATGCCCATCTACTCGTCAAGAAGCACCGAGGAGAGGTTGCACAACTGGGTTGATTGAGGGCCGACTTCTGCTTCAAGGATTCGAACACAAACACTGAACATACGATATGCATTCAACACACACACACTTATCGTACCCGGAACCTTGTATAACAATACATGAGGAAGGACCGTCTCCCTCACTGTCTCTTGTAGTTCTTCCTGTCTTCTCTCGGGTCGGCCACAGTTACGATGTAGCCAGCCGTCCTACAGCGCCGCTTGTAACAAATGTTAAAGTTTTAAGTTAATGGATAGATGCTGTACACTTGCCATGGAAGATGTATTTTTTATGTAAGATGAGACGTCACGTGCAAATGCATGCCTATCCTAGCCTAAGCCAGGTACCCAATTTATTGACTAACCTCCTTGAGAAGGTGGAACAGCTGGGTGAATCTGTGGACCGACTGCCACCACCAGGATTCGAACCTGTGCGCTCGACCACGGACGACCCGTGAAAGGTTAGTCTGTAACGCTAGCCGCTACAACAATGAGATCCATGAATTACATAACGTTGCTCTAGTGTGGGGGTGGACCAGCACTAGTGTGGGGGTGGACCAGTACTATTGTGGGGGAGGACCAGTACTAGTGTGGGGGAGGACCAGTACTAGTGTGGGGGTGGACCAGCACTAGTGTGGGGGAGGACCAGCACTAGTGTGGGGGTGGACCAGCACTAGTGTGGGGGTGGACCAGCACTAGTGTGGGGGTGGACCAGCACTAGTGTGGGGGTGGACCAGCACTAGTGTGGGGGTGGACCAGCACTAGTGTGGGGGTGGACCAGCACTAGTGTGGGGGTGGACCAGCACTAGTGTGGGGGTGGACCAGCACTAGTGTGGGGGTGGACCGGCACTAGTGTGGGGGTGGACCGGCACTAGTGTGGGGGTGGACCGGCACTAGTGTGGGGGTGGACCGGCACTAGTGTGGGGGTGGACCGGCACTAGTGTGGGGGTGGACCGGCACTAGTGTGGGGGTGGACCGGCACTAGTGTGGGGGTGGACCGGCACTAGTGTGGGGGAGGACCAGCACTAGTGTGGGGGAGGACCAGCACTAGTGTGGGGGAGGACCAGCACTAGTGTGGGGGAGGACCAGCACTAGTGTGGGGGAGGACCAGCACTAGTGTGGGGGAGGACCAGCACTAGTGTGGGGGTGGACCAGCACTAGTGTGGGGGAGGACCAGCACTAGTGTGGGGGAGGACCAGCACTAGTGTGGGGGAGGACCAGCACTAGTGTGGGGGAGGACCAGTACTAGTGTGGGGCAGAACCAGTACTAGTGTGTGGAGGACCGGTACTAGTGTGGGGGAGAACCAGTACCAGTGTGTGGAGGACCAGTACTAGTGTGGGGGAGAACCAGTACTAGTGTGTGGAGGACCAGTACTAGTGTTCTCCCGGACATTGCTTTGTGTATAGTTACATCCGGGTTTTAGCACCGAACAAACTCACGCTTGTAATTCATGTCCTAAAAATCTAGTGTTTTTTTATGCACTGATAACGAGACCTTCATAATGATTAAGCCTGCATATATTGATGACCAGACTCATATTTACTGATGACCAAACCTGCATACATTGATGACTAGACTGATGTTATGACCTGTATATACTGATCGTGCCTAAATTACCAGGAGTGTTTGCACTGATGACCAGCATCTTTACAGTAATCATCAGAGCTACATACACTGTTCATCATGCCTGCATATCTCGATGACCAGACCTGCATATAGTGATGACCAGAATTGTATATGTAAATGAACATACCTATATAGATTAATGAACACATCTGTATATTTACTAACGACCAGACACGTATATGCTTGTATGAAATCTGTGTATACATACTGAAGACCGGACTTTCATCTGTTGATGCGCAGACTTTTATGTAACGCTAGAACTTTTTCATACTGACGATCAAATGTGTGTATAATGAAGCCAAACTGTATACACTGATGACCAAACTTGCATATATTGGTAACCAAATCTGTTTGCATTGATGATCAGACTTTAATATACTGATGACCAGGTCTTGATATATTGGTAACCAGACCTGTATATACGGTGAGGCGGCAACATCCCCGTAGATTCGCCATTCGCTACAACACCTTAGAAATTCATCTGTATAAGAAATTATGATTTGAACTAAACCGGGTTTAGCTAAAAGTCGTGAATATAGCGTCGTCCAGAGGCAAGAGGTATGTTGGGAAGACGCGAGATCTGTTGACAGATATGCATGAGGGGACGAATTGGAGCAAAGACGCAGACACTCAGAGGTATTGGACGGGAAGAAGCAGACATTCAGAGGTATTGGACGGGAAGAAACAGACACTCAAGAGGTATTGGACGGGAAGAAGCAGACACTCGGAGGTATTGGACGGGAAGAAGCAGACACTCAGAGGTATTGGACGGGAAGAAACAGACACTCAAGAGGTATTGGACGGGAAGAAGCAGACACTCGGAGGTATTGGACGGGAAGAAACAGACACTCAAGAGGTATTGGACGGGAAGAAACAGACACTCAGAGGTATTGGACGGGAAGAAACAGACACTCAAGAGGTATTGGACGGGAAGAAGCAGACATTCAGATGTATTGGATGGGTATTGAAGAGAAGCACAAGAGGATGATAATAACAGAGCGAGTGATTCATCCTCTGGCCTTGAAGAACCTGGTTCCACAAACCCCTCCAAATGTTTGCTAACATGTGCATGTTAACGTTTGATTTGTGACGATCATCATCTTGAACATTAGTTACATTCCACCTCCTCGTATGTCTTCATTTATGGCTGATCTTGGCGGTGCGGTGCGCTTGCCAACAGGAAACAAGACAATTACCTCAGCCTCAATGCAGTAAAAGCCGAAAACTAACGAAATTTAAAGTGAAGTTGTCCCCATTCCGATGGTCTTGTTTTCGTAACCTGTTGTGGACGTGACGTAACTACGTTTTTGTTAGTCCCGACGGTGTATAGTTATAACCTGAGAACACAGTGTCAGCAACGAGGAGACATGGTGAGGACGTGACCTGACCTCACTTGAACCAGTATTGTAGGGACCCCGTGGGAAGCATGGCCTTATCTACCTTTACTATACTAATTATTTATATACACCGATGTATGTTACGATCAGAGTCTACATTCTGAAACACTGGAGCTTATCAGAATACAGAGCTGACAAACCTCAATGTGGCAAGAGAGCACACAGTTCTGCAGGTTGTCAACATTTTAGATGATGAGGAAATAAAAACTAATGTGGTTAATGAGGACTAGTTTCCTGTAGTTAACAAAGATGAAGTTATCAAGGTCTCTTATTCAGACCACAGCTAGATAAACATATCCAAAGAATCTAATCATATTCAGACACGTTTCTTACTCGAGAGACAAATACTTTTCTTACAAGAACAGGGTCAAAAGTATCTGAAGCCCAAATTTGCAGGTAGGAAGAAATTTAATAGTCGACCGGTTAGGGGTTCCCGGAGCCTTTCTCCCTGTTGCCGCACAGTTTTGGGTTCCATGCTCTTTGAGTCACTGGAAGGTCTTGTATCTGCAAAGAATGTGTTTTGGCTGAAGATGACGATCAGTCTGAGTTGCCCGCCAGCTGATCTTTCTCTCCTCTGTTGAGGGAGAAGATGCCGGTCATCTTCAGGCGGGATAACAAGACAGGAATTAAGTTTGTCAGCGAGACTTTTGTCTGGTTTTATAAAGTATCTAAGATGACCCTCGTCAGGAGAGATATATTGACAGACGTAATAGTGGATAGCTGTGCAGACGTAACACTGTTTATGGACAGATGTACAGTGATAAAGATGTAGATCAATGTGAAAAATGACAAAGATGTGGATAAAGAAACAATGTTTACATAAGTCGATGGACAATAAAATGTGGATATAGACTTACACACTCATACACACACGAAACAAGCAGACAGATGTAGGTCAGATTTTGAATAGTATTCACACCTGTGGTGGTAATAATGGCATTGGATGAATAATTGCAAGAATTTAATTGCTTGTGTAAATTTCAGCAATTCTCGTTTCAGGATTATAAAGGAAAACATTTAGACTTAGATATTAGTTGACTACCTACAGAACTAAAAGTTAATAAGGGGTTAAAGTTCTTGT
This sequence comes from Panulirus ornatus, assembly GCF_036320965.1. Classification (NCBI taxonomy): domain Eukaryota; kingdom Metazoa; phylum Arthropoda; class Malacostraca; order Decapoda; family Palinuridae; genus Panulirus; species Panulirus ornatus. The sequence goes on along the minus strand of NC_092294.1, from coordinate 10,839,470 downwards.
GTTATTGGTATTTGCGTGGCTAGAACAACACCATGTAAACCCATGTGTTGTATCTCTTGCTCTATTATGTAAACAAACATAAAAGAAAAGGCGCACATCTTTTGATCCCAAACACTGGCCTACCCTTTCTCTCAACCCTTTACCCCTCCCACAACTACATGGCTTCCCTATCCCCTACCATCCTTCATACCCATCGCTCTACCGCTCCATGAAAACCCTACCTTTTGTTTTGCCTCGTCGTAGGTACTTGTAGATTGGTATTTCCTTCACCCTTGCTACCAACCACCTAACCACCTAAAACTCCGGAGAAATTCTTCAATAACTGCACTTCACCAGCCTTACTTTACTGCCTAGACGTGCCCGGAGGTCGCTCGTGAACGTTGATCCAGAAGTTGCTCTTGAAAAGTCCGAGAATCTTAGAAAAATTGCCTAAAAAGCGGGAGTTAAAACCACTGGCTTTTTATCCCTTTGGAGGCTAAATTGGCAGAGTTTAAGGGCAACGAGTTCGTCCACGCGTGAGGCGGCAGAGAGCAACGTTCCTCCTGCATAACATCCTAAGTTACAAAGATGAATAGATTTTTTACTGTTTTTTCTCAGATTTGGTCTGAATAAGGTGGGCGGCTTAAAGTTGCAGGCATGCATCAAAAACCTACTGTTTTTGAGGCACGTCTACCCTAGCCTCATGGTTGAGAACCTGTTCTCGGTTAGGTCTGTATATTGATGTGACCCGCCGAAGTTGGCAATCATGTTACCCAAATTGAGATACTGTAAACTGTTTTCATCTATGATGTAAACTTTGTCTTGAACTGGAGTTTAGCCCCACGCTGTCGGTCGATGTAATAGTTGACTCGTTAGTTCTTAGGTGAGGTGATATTTGTTGATAACAGGCATATTACATTATCTTGGAACTTACTTTGCGAACTCGACTGAATTCCACCCATAATGCTACAGGAAATTTCAGAATTTCAAAGTCATGTTCCTCTCTGACCTTCATTAGACCTCTGTATGTACTTATTACACTGTAATATACCTACACTGATACATACATCAACTTCCAGTTTATGTTGGATCATCCTTCGTTCATGTTGTATCTTTCTCCCTCAAGCACTTGCGATCCTCACTCGTCCGTCACCAGAAACTATATTGCCTCTAGCGTCACTGATGGTCGTCGTTATGGTCTTGCGTCTGTGCCCATCTCCCAAACCACGACTCTAGTCACAATTCTCTTCCCTGATCTGATCTCGCAGCCTGTTTACAGCCACGGGACGTCCGGGCTGGTTACATATATTGCCACACATCATATATTGCAAAGGAACCTGTGTTGAACTAAATCTGCATTCTTAAACGTCAGTTTTCTCGAAATACTTGAAACTTTACTTTCCTGGAAATACTTTCACTTCTGAAATTGACAAAAATGTTTACCTTAAGCTGTTATTTTTCCTACCTGTTTGTTACTTCTTCAGGTTTTCCGTCTTAAGAAAAGTTACATCCATCATCACAAGAGACCTCGCTCAATACCTAGGAACTTGCCTCCTGATCCTCTTTCACCTTCAACAACTAGCAGTCTATAGGAACGTGCCTTATCTCCATCCAGATCCCTTGTTACCGTGTGCTCGTATCCTCTCGTTCTTTGCTACACACCTACTTGACTGTCACAGCCGCTACGATGAGCATCAGGCCATCTACCCTGACTTTACAAAACCCACACGCTCCTCCGTCCAGTCTTCTGCGTCTCCCATACCCAGTTTGGTATTTCTATATACCATCTTAACTCGTCAATTTTATGCCTTAAGCCTCTCGCCACCATAATAACGTCCTTCAAATTTCTTATATTCCAATACAGTGAAGCTTCGTGACTGTGGCAGTGTAGGGTATATACTACATCTGCAATGGATATGTAGCCTAATATTGTTTGGTACAAGAGAAACGTCTCTGCATTAAGTAAGCATTGTGAGCTGCCTCATAGTGCCTGCTGGTGTTCTCGTATTTACGTTAATTTAACAGAAAAACTATGCATAGTCACGGTGACTTGATCCCACCTGCTGCCAGTCGTATTTTGTCCCTCACTGGGAGTGTGGAAAGATAGGTCAGTGTCTGTTAGGGCAGACGTGTATGCTTGAAGACACGGTAGTCTTGACTCTATTTTATGGATAGCCTTGGATGTTTAAAGAAAAATTAGATGAGGATGGATGCCCTGAAAATGCAATGCCCGAGAACGATATGTAGTGTGAGACTGGTTGATCGTGCAGAGGAATGAAAGCGTAACAGAAGGATGACCATGTTAGTAAGAGCAGCCTGGCTGGCTGAGGGCTTGGATCGAGGTGTTGTATGAAGGTTTGGTGGACGTATAGCGAAGACAGGCGGAGAAAGACCGGCTAAGAGGATCTGCCTGTCAAAAGTGGAGGGAGCAAAGGGAATGGAAGTACGAGAAGGAGATGGAAAGATGGAGTTAAGGAGGCTTTGGGGTATCGAAACCCGAACATTCAGGAAAGTGAGAAGCTTGCAGGGCACAGAATGAATTGGAACGATATGGTATATGGAGGATGACGTACTGATAATGGACTGAACCAAGGCATAAACCATGGAGTGGTGCGTGAGGCTGGGCTGGAAACTGTTTTGGTGCACCAGACGTGAAAGTTAGGGGATAAATTTGTACAGATAAGATCTCTTTTTCATTTTAACTGAGAGGGTATGGGCAACCGAGGCCCTAATCAAGGCCACCTCAACGCTATATATATATATATATATATATATATATATATATATATATATATATATATAATTTACAACAGAATGTGAAAAAAAGATATGCAGCAAAAACAATTGTGAAGAGTATGCTCAGCGTGGAAATGATCACTCCCTTAACTGTACAATAAATCATAAACTACATGAGATAAATCTTTAGAATGGCCGGCCATCTTCGCCTCAATGATGCCCTCCCGCAGGAGACTTTTATCGAAACTCCTTTGAAAGATTTATAGCAGCATTTGCTCACACGCGTTTGGTTTCCACAATCCATAAGATAATTGTCATCAGTCGGTAACCATTGTACCTACATGAAGCTTTACGTTCTCTCTGCCAGAGTCAAAAATGAAAATTATTCTGATCATTCCCCCTCAAACCCCCAACCCCCTGCTCGACTGTGAGATCCGTACGTCAAATATCACGACCTAACCCTTTAAAGCCAGTGGTAGACCAGGCCGTCATACCCAGGGGTCGTACCGTTGTGTTGAGGGATTGCTAGAGGTTATGTGGGTATGGTGATCGTCTCCATGATAACGTAACATCTGGTGTGAACACTGACGAACGTTACTCGTTAATGTTACTCTGTGTGACCAAGGCCTGTGAGGCTTACTCGTTAATGTTACCCTGTGCGACCCAGACCTGTGAGGCTACTGCTCACTTTACGTCATTGTATGTCACCGCTGTTGTGACGTGGTTACCCACCTGCCATGCACATGACATGCACATAAACCTAGGTGTTATGCTCGACTACATGTGTTTGCTTGACATTGTTAAGGACGATCATAAGACACGTCTCCAGTCAGTAATTCTTGTGTTAAGACCAGAGTTATACATGTGCTGTAATGAGGGTCTTCGTAAGTCCTAGTACCGTTTCACTTACGTTAGATACAAGAGGCTTTGGTCCAAAGGGCTTCCACAACCTGATAACCCTCCCACCTCACAGGTCAGCTCGTACATCACGTTTGTGACACGTATTACAAGAATAAGGACGGGCTTTCCATTATTTTGGTTTATGACTTCAACACATTTCCTTCCATACAGTTATCATAGGAGGTCATTCTAGGTCTCTCTACTAAGTGCACACACATTGTTTACCCAGACATGTGTCTGGCAACAGTGTGTATTGTTGTTATAGTCGGATCTGGCTGGGGCGTATTATAACTCGTTTCCTGATTCATATCCAAAGGAAGAAACTATTTTTTTTCCGTTTCCTTCTTATCAAACGCGTCCCAGCAATATCTTGCACAGTCTTTACCACTGTCATGCTCTTTTTATGCGGGCCTGTTCATACTTACGCATGAACAATTGGGATGAAAAAGATATCTCGTGACTCGGGGTCCGGATCCTGGGCGTGGCAGTCAGCTTACACCCAACCCAGGTGTTCATCTCCCCTCTGGACCGGTCTATGAATGGGTACCTGGCATAGGTTAGGACGTGTGTGTGTGTGTGTGTGTGTGTGTGTGTGTGTGTGTGTGTGTGTGTGTGTGCGCGCGCGCATAGGAATAAAGATGTACATGTATACAAGGCTAAGGGACGGGGCAACGCAAGCCTAAAACTCTATCCCCGTAACTTACAAATATTAATCACGAATAATAAACACACACACACACACACACACACAGTAGTAAATACCATCATTACGTCTAACACACGGTAACACATGACATCATTAGAGTGTGGGCTGTACGTTATATGAAGAGCGTGTGTCGCTCGTCAGTGTGTGGGTCAGGTGTGTGGTGGTGGTAATGGTGTCTTCCACGTGGCTATATTTAGGAACTTTGGTAGGATACTGTGTTGATGATTCAGGATGTCATCGTCAGGAGTCGTGTGTACTAGAGAGGTGCCAGAGAGCACCTCACTGCTTTAATCTTGGTTGTTCTCCATCGGTACAGCAGAAGTGAAAGCTGATGAGAGGCCAGTACTGTAGGAGGCATCATTAATGCTGGAGCTAATGTAAAAGGACTAGCCGCTCTTTCGTTGGCGTAGCTGCAGTGGACTCCTGTGAAGTTGATACTACTGCAGAAAGAAAAGACGCCACTGAGTGTGGCATTTCTGCAGAAGTGAGATGACCGCTAGATCACTGTACATTCTTGTGGATATTATAGTCAACTGTGATGAAAGGAAAGTTACTCCATGCCCGTGGAGTGCTTGCTTGGTTATCATGTTGGAAGAAAAACTGCGTTTGTGGAGTCAGGCAGGAGGTAGAAAGTCGCTAGAAGACAAGGAGGTAGTGTTGGCACTTGGGCCTGACCTGGCAAGCTGTGTTAAGCAGGATTCCTACAACACAATGGCACTTACAAGCCTTGGGACGCAGACCCGCTCTGAAGGACACTGAGCTGACATCAGGGCTTCGTGCGAGCAGGTTCTCTTTCCAAATTACTTACTAAGACGTTTAGAGAGTAATGGGCTCTTAACTATTCATCTCGTAACGAGCTGTCAAACACAAGACCGGGTCTGAACGCTGATTTGGAGACAGCACCATATCTAAGTGTTTGGTAGGCATACAGCAAAGATGTTCTTAATTTCCACTTTTAGTTCAGCTTTAGCTTGAAATAGAACTATTGTTGATTAGATATAAAATCCTTAGCATAGATTGGAATATATTATACTTTTAAGCGAAAGAACAGGTCCGTGAGCAAATTACTTTATCAAATGTAAAGGTTAAGCAGACATTTCTGGTTAATGGGGCTTCCAAAATTGTCCCATGGAAATTGAGATTAATCCTTTACTCTTGGTGGTGGCGATAACGTTACCGTATATTGAGACGTGTATGATCATTATAATGTGTTGAATTATGGTTTGTGGGTTCATTTGGGTTCACCAAGTCGATAAAACTCCTGAGCAACACAAAATTAGACAGTCACTCGTAATGCAGTACTGCAGACAAGTAGGTTTTCACCGTGATGACGCAACGTAACATGGAAGGTTGGCACCGCAGCTGAAGAGGACGTAATGATGGATAGCACTGCTGCTGAGGAAGGACGTCTATCTCTCGAAGAAGACGTCACTAAGGTTGGCTCTGTCGCTGAGAAAGTCGGGAAGAATAGTTGGTACTGCTGTTGAGAGAGGGCGTAACTAACGCAGGCGCTGCTGCTGTAGAGGATGTTATCTAGGCTGCTGAAAGACAAACCTTGATAATGTTAGCACTGCCACTGGTGAAGTCGTCACGATAGCTGCCACCAATGAAGATGGGAGAATCTCGGCAAGCCTGCTGTTTTGGAGGTGGAGAGGAAAACAAGGTTGGCACTACTGCAGAGAGAGAAAAAACAGACTGACACTGCTGCTGTTGCAGAGAAGGAACTCGCTATAGCTGGCACTACTGCAGAGGAAGGAAGGAACGCTGGCGAGGTTGGCACTACTGTAAGAAAAGATATTTTAGGAAGTAAGGTCCATCATGTAGTCGCCTGGATGAGCTCTGTCACCTAAATATTTTACCCACACTGGAACGCGACTTTTGTTTACATTCCACCTCGTGAAATGGAAATGACTTGCTCACTGCGCTTGCTGGTTCTGAATTGTGATAATATGAAAGCTTCGATTTTTTTGATGAAGAGGGGGAGCTGTTTTCGGTGCATTACACATGACAACTAGAGAATGGATGAAAGCAGATGCTGTCTTTCTTCGTCTGTTCCTGGCGCTACCTCGCTAACGCGATAGATCAAGTATTACTTCTCAGTTCATCTTTTGCTTTGTCTTGTTCATCTCGCTTCCTCGTATTACTTTATAACATGTTAAACGTATGATGTATGATCTGGAGGTTTATAGATGATACGTTAAGTACCTCGAGTGATTCCAGATGTTAAATTTCCTGCACATATTTCCTAGTACACCTGTAAAGGTTTACTGTCCAGTTGGCTGGATGTTTGGTGCCTGATCCAAGTGCTATGTATGATCATGTAAGGGTGACAACCTGGACTTCGGTACCGTACTTTTCACTTACACTGGACAAAGATGTACACAAACTTCCTAGCGTCATGATTATTAATCTTAATATGTTTTGTCCATTTTATGATGAAACTTACCCAGTATTGTCATCTTTTCAAGATGCTGGTAATTTTTTCCGAACATCCAGACACCGTCACCTAAGTTACATGCTCATGTTGGCAGCGCTGTTAGCTATACTCCAGCAGAGCTAATTTGTTTCTGTTCCAGACGTTGTGTTCCCACACGTAAGACAAACCGTGAGTCAGGTTTCATCTTCAAAGTGATCACGTGATGGGTTTGATGTCCCAGCTACAACTCAGAAGACTTGGATAATTTAATGGCTTTCAAACATCTTATTAGAAAAATTCAATGACGCTTTAAATTCTACTCAAATATCAGAAATGTGGCGAATATAGTTTTTTTTTCGGAGGAGCTTCATATAATCGCTGTATAAGAATATTCCTCCCACAACACATGATATCACAACGCAAAAATTAGTCGAGGTAAAGCAAGCCAACATTAGTAACACTAAACAGAATGGTTGTATTTCATCAAAGTTGATCCAGGAACCAACCACCGCGGAACATTTACAACCCAAGCAGAGTTTCTTGGTGAGGAACATCTGTATCCACTTGTACCCGCCTACTGCACGCAAGAGCCACTTGAAGACGCACATCTGCTCACTCGAACGAAACAGCAGCTTCCAACGTCCACTCAGGTGTTTCATGGACCACTTGAGAGATTCCCAGCGCAGACTAGGAGTTTTCGAGTCGATATAACTCTAACATATCACTGTGGTAGCTCTCTGTTGCCACCCTGGAACTTGCTTCAATGCTTGGAAACTTTCCTGAACTATTCGGGAACTTTATGAAATCGGTTGTGAATTCTGTCCACTACCCACAAGCCTCCTTGGGTTTGCAGGAGCTCAGAACAGCCACTCTAAACCCCATAGAACTTCCACAAAAGTTGAGCAAAACAATTGTAAGCCACGAGAAAGTTTATTAGTAAAAATGAAAGTTTCTTTGCGTCACTCCTGAGGGCCGCCTGGACAACGTTGTTGCATCTATTTCGTGAGAACGAGAAGCCTGGCCGACACCGGTCCTAACCAACACCAGGCCAGTCTGAGAGTCTGACCGCCTACCATACTAGAAGAGCAAAAAAACAGACCATATTGGCTTGACTACATCATAGATGGGGGTGAGCAGAGGTGTAGGAAGTGGGAGAGTATCCAGCTGAGCAGAGCGTGGTAGCGTGCTTCGCTCTTGTTACCATACTGGAAAAGAGAAACGAATGGTCATCTGCTCCTGCCAGTGGGATGCGAATAAGGACGTTGTAACCCGCAAATACAATACTGACAGTTTCCTCATGAGGGTGCGGACGTGGTGGTAGACAGGATCCACCCATGACACACACACGATGACACATGTAGGCGTGGGTCAGAGTTGGTGCCCGTAAGGATGTAAACTTAGGACGACTATCCTGCTCATCCATGTGTTAAGGATTCAGTGAGAGCAGCAATTCTTAACCCTTCCTGAAACCAACCTGGGCCAGTCCCCAGCCAGCTATCCCGTCTTACGGTCACCCGTCACCATTATGGTCATGATGTGTCTCCGTGTCGCCATGTCAGGTCGCAGGATGGCTTGAAGGGAGAATCACCTAAAGCAGATGGTCTCAGTGAACCTGCATTATCTCAGGCTCGTCTGCCGGAGTCAACAGATGCACGAGACTCGGGCGGGAGTCATCCTATACTCCTTTGAATCGTTGTTATTTATGACTCGCTGGACTGCAGATAGTTCTGAATATATGTACCGTAAGTGTGAGCATGTCATCCATGGAATATTTGGTCATTAGCTACGAGTCTGTGAAGATACCACATTCCTGCCGTTGGTGTTGCGAGGAGAAGCTGCCCGCTAAATGTATAGGTCATAAGAAGAGGGGGTCAGCCGTACTCGAGGTTCAGGTGGGGTACCTTGGCAACGCAAGATAAAGGAAAAATGGAATTTGTGAACGAGTGAGAAGTTTATAAGGATATTACAGGATAAGAGTTGGTAAGGAAGAATGATGAATGCAGGGACAAGAGCCAAGGGAAGGATGAATAGAAGAAATAAGGACGATTTGAATGCATTGGTTAACAGTAAAATGATTGCGATATAGATGGATCAGGATATTGAAAGGAGAGGTGAGTGCAAGAGAGTGGGAACGAATGATGGAGTGGGGTAAAGGTGGATGTTGGGGAATTGTGATGAGGTGCTGAGAGAGGCTGGAGGTGGGTGCTGGGAGAAGCTGGAGGTGGGTGCTGAGGAGAGTATTGTAGCTGATGCGTCCTGGAGAGAGATGAGGGAGGGAGGAGCGAGAGTGTGGCTGGATGAAATGAAAGAATTCCTAGAAGGGTGGAAGGCAAACCTTGGTGGGGAGAGAGGATGTCCAGGGAGTAGGGACGAATTTGAACAAAGGAAGAAAATGAGCTTGAGAGCATGGGAGGGAGGAAGGGAGGGAGGGAAAGGAGAAAGTGTGGTGAGTGGGAAAAAGAACATGCTAAGGAAACAGTCAAGAGGTGGGGGGGGGGGGGATGAAGTGAGGAGGCAGGCGAGAGCGTAAAGAAGGGAGGATGGAGAGAGAGAGAGAGAGAGAGTGTGAGTGTGTGTGTGTGTGTGTGTGTGTGTGTGTGTGTGTGTGTGGAGGGAGGGAAGGAAGGATGGAGGCAGAAAGCTGGGGTAGGGAGCATAATGGTGAAGGAGGGAGAAATGTAGAGCGTGGAAAAAAAAGGAGCACGTGGAGGGAAATAGGGCGTGCAGGGAGAACAAAAGAGCAAGAGGTGAGCCCTTCCGAGGTGTTGGTGTTGGGATGACGGCAGCAAGGGACGCGACACATCCTGGAGAGTTATAAAGTATTCAGTTGCCCCTTCACCTCCACCCACTACGCTCTTTCAACCCCTTCCACCCACTGCATCTACCCCAACGCTCCTTCACCCGCCATCTACACTCCTTCAGTCAATCCGTAGACTCCTCCATTCCCATGGTGTCATTTCAGCAGAAGAAATCGGGCAGAGGCAGGGAGGATTTCTCCGAACCAGAAATTGTGAAATACTCTACCACAGTGAGACGTCTCAGGTGTATCTTGTGGTGGATGACTGAAACAGCCACCACCACTCCGTTCTCTAAAGAAAAAAAAATCGTAAATATGTAACGACTATTGATATGAAATGTTCTTAAATCTTTAATGAAAATGTTACGTGTTATTAACAAATGTTTTTCATTTATTCAGATGGTTTCTACATATGACGCTTGTCAGAATTTTGCTTTAGAAAATATGTAAGTTAGCGCTGTCATTATTGTTGTTCATAACTATGTTTTTCATTTTACTTTGTTCGATGGTGGTGTTCTGATAGTGAGGAACCAACGAGTCTGTTATGATCTTACAGAAGAATCGCTGGTGTTGAGGGTGATAATGGCTCGGTGTTCTTTGCGTAACGTTGGGTCGCACTCAGGTCACTCGTACAAACAAGGACGTACATGAACACAAACATGAAACATACACTAGACTTAAGCGCACAAATAGAAACAAACACGTAATTGCGCGCACACACACACACACACACACAACACTGACAGAGGCAGCCTAACCTTATCACGAACTGTAACAAACATGGTCACCAACATACACCGCCAAGCATCGACATACACATTATCATATTGTGCCTAACTTACGTATATACCCTTGGTAACTTACTCATCCACTAACATGAACATATTATTCCTCTGCGGCGAGGACAAGTAGTGCCGCCGGCCATGTCCGCCCCTCTGGTCCGCAGGCCTTAGATATCAAAATGTCAACCTCTTCCCACCACCTCCGCCTGGAGGGCTGCCTGCGCCTGTCACAAACTTTCTCCGGAACCTCCCCGGTCCTGCGAGGCAACATCACATAAAAAAATGATGAATTTCTAACCAAACAAAAGTAAAAAAAAAAGCTTAAAAGCGGCATTTCTTGAAATGATAGTGTAATGAAACTTGACGCTAGAAAGACCACTACTCTCTCTGGACTGTTGTAACACAAAAGCTCCAGCGAGGCTTGGGTGTGTAATGTTTTCACAATAAGAAAGGTTTAATGGATGTTATGTTTACACTGCAAGAGATGTTTTGCTGTGTGTTACGTTTAAGTTTCAAGAGAGGTATGTTCTGTATCGGGTTCCACCACAAGACGTGTACGGTGTATAACAGTTATGTCATAATCTTAAAAACTGAGAACCTCTTAAGTTATCAACCAACATTTATGAGATTCGTTTCAATATACTCCCAAAATAGCAGAGATCTCAGTTTAATCTAATGGCTCTGGAGCAGGCAGTTGTGTTTTACAGAAATACCAGTTTGTTTTCGTTCGCTTGTACAATGGACGTGTTTGGTGTGCCTCAAGTTCACAAAACTGGAAGAGTTTAGTGCGTCTTAAACTCAGAGCACCTAAGAAGTTTGGTGTGTCGAAAACACATAACACTTGTAGAAAGTTGGCGCGTCCTAATCTGTACTGATGTGTTCGGAGAGTCTTACCTGCACTACACAGAAGTGGTTGTATAGGGAACTCTGACAACTAGAGGTGTTTATGGCTCCAGTCCTCAGTGATGGGGGTTTGTTATGATGGACGCACACGTTGCTGGAAGGGCCTGATATTACGGCTCGGCGGACTAAACCGTGACTAGGATTTCCTAAGCTGCCATAGATCGGTAGTGGGGATGAAGGTACTCCGCCAACTTCGCTAGGTCTCATATTGGTAGCGTAACTGTACTCATTTCACCTTCGGTACATATCTGACCAGTTCTCTGATTTAGCTTCCTGCGTTCCAACACAAATCTTGTTTATCATTTTAGCTTTTTATCGGCTTTCCGAAAATTTTATATAAAGATATGCACACACAAGCCACTGCTCAGCAGAGCACAAGGACCACATTCGTACTTTTAGTACCTGGACGTAGCAGTGAAGATGGAGTGGATCTCCCAGGGTTGTTCTCTACAACATTCACTAACGATGTATTTTTCCATTATTTTATATGAAATTTCTGTCTCTATTTTTGCTGAAGGAAACCTAGATAACGATTTTCAGAGAACAATTTCGTTTTTCATTATTATTTTTTACTTGAGATTGAATGTTGAGAAATTCATTTTCCTTTGCTTTATGTATGTAGCTACCTGTATTCTAATGTGAGTGAGGCGAGAGGGGCAGCTTGAAGAGATTTAGTAGGGAACCTAATTCATCTACTCCCCCGAGTGATGGTCTGAAGTATTATCTTCTTTTTCACTCATGACTCGTCTGACTTTTAATGCCTATGGATGGATTTGCTACCTAAAGGTCTTTGGGTTGGTAATGAAACTTGGAAGGTCTGTAAAGGTTTCCTTAAGTGTTCCAGTGTTCTGGCTCTCTGCCCTTGACCTTTTTAGTGCCTTATCTTGTGTATTTTCTGCTTTTTTCTTGAAAGGCGTCAAAAGAGTAGGTTGCAATACTTCATCACCTTGTGATCATCGACTGGTTTGGTTAGAATATACAAGTAATTGCCAAAGAAACTACTAGGAGAATTTCACTAAAAAAAGACGTTTTTTGTTTTGCTTTGAAAATGGGAGCAACTCACAAGCTGAGTAATATCAATGTACTCTACTGTATGTCTTTTCTTCATACTGAGAAATATTGCAGTTGTTCCCATAACTTGATTCTTTTATTTCTTCCGTGCTGCCACTTTAGGGGAAGTGAGGACTTCTTGCATATTTTACATATACAATATCCAATAGAGATGGACGAAAAAAAAAGTTGAATCATTATAGAAAAGGCCTACATATTATCCATGGTCTACCCAACATCTGTCTAATATTTACGGTTTTGTGAATTTAAAATGGTCATATTAGAAATATTTGAAATATTATATCATAACTAATATATTTTTGGCCAAAGCTAATTAGCAATTAACGATGCACACACGAACATCAAGTTAATATTTTCAAATTTCTGTTACTTCCGAAAACCTGATCTAGTATAGTACAGTCTGTACCCAGGTTATTCCATTTCTAAATAATCGGATTAAAGCTCAATGATATGAGGACACTGCCACCTCACTGTGCAAAGACGCCTTAGTTAAACAGTGATAACCAACATCAAGTTGTCTCATTACTCACATGGCGTCAGTTGTTGAGACAGTGCAATAGATTCCCAAGCCCTTGTTAACATTCTTGTTTAGTATGTCACTTGAAGTCGGGTACAGCATCAAACGCTGCTTCACGGTTTGTTTAATTTTCAATCCCTCGGGTAGATCCTGTACATACAGAGTCCTTTCTGCAACTTTCACACCTTTTGCTTGAAGAATCCTGACGTTGGCAGTAAGGTTAGGCTAGTCACTACCTCACCTAGAGAGGTGTAAGACACTCTTGATAGTTAAGTGTTTGACAGATAAGAAAGCTTGCCAACATGTATATCACTTGTTGACATGATAGTGTGGTGAAAACCACAAATTATAAAGGATCCATTCCTGTGATTATAATGTACGTAGCGAATCCCATATATCCTCGTGTAGACTCTCGAGAGTATAGACTTAAGAAGTAGAACGTAAAGAATTCGGTTGAAATGGATAAATCGGAGCTCCGAGCTATGGTCAAATCCTGCAGTACAGAAGCTCACTTCTCAAGTGAAAACATTGGATATGGTGGTTATGATGGGCCAAGCACGTGAACATGTGACGAAGACAGACCACTGGCCATGTAGTTGAAGCTATGGGTGTTAGGTTGCGTTGGACTCTGGCAATCCCTACGGACAATATGGGCGTGGTGAGGGGTCCCCAGCATGCTGACAGTGAACTACAAAAGAGCTCGTCTGAACACTGTCCGTGAGCTTTTAGGCCGTCCTGGAGCCGATACAGACGACCTCTTCCAGCACTTTGGTAATGAGGACAAGACACAGGTTCACCCACTTTGATCCCGAGACAAAGGAATAAAACGTGCCGTGGAAACACGCAGGATTCCAACCCCTTATGATGTTCAAGATAACATCAGCTAGGATGGTCATGACCACAGTAGATTTCCTCGAAAACAAATACTGTCAATGATGAGTATCAGTCCAGCCGAAGGGGTCGATTGAACGATGCAGTCAAGCTAGAAAGGTGAGGTAGAGTGACTCGAGGTGTGTTGTTCCACCAGCTGTCAACAGCTACTGCTGGTAACTATGGCCACAAATGACTTGGCATCATCCCTGCTTACCAAGATCGTCCCCCTGCTATTTGCTACTCCCTCAGCCTACTGAAGCTGTGTCAGAGAACAGATATGAAAATGTAAATATTTTGATTGGGTTATTGGAAGACTTCTTATAGAAAGTAAGTGCAATGCTAGAAAATGTCATGTTCAGAAATATCCTGTTTTCTTAGTAATGCCGTAAACTTTATCAACCTTTTATATGTAAACTTGATCACTTAACCATCAATGTAATATCTTATGAAATCAATTACTTGTTTACCTTTTGAGTACGAATCCTTCAGTTCTTAACAGTGCAGGGAACTAAGGATTCTTATCGTCATCCCAGTAATTGTCAAGTGGAGGTGGATATGAGGATATGACAGTATGAAGACCAACTGGCTTAGTAGATATTTGAGATGAGGTGGTGTTTTGAGACAAATATTGAAATTAACTGTAGCAAAGTAGGCGGGCATGATCAGCAGTAGTTTTTGCTTGTTAATCAGAAAGAGAAGCATCTGATATGCTGAGGAAAAAATGTCTTCGTACTTGGATGTAAATGATGCATGTGTTTTGTGTTTCTGGGGAAGAAGGCCATATTATTCTCGAGAACACCAGCTTAGTGCAACTCTGAGAAAAAAATTAACTGAAGCCATTTCCTTTTTTTTCTATAGAGTTTGGACGATAAGTTGCCAGAAGTTCCTGAGCAGCATTATTCCCAAGCTATCAATCTTCAGGCAACCGTCGGCCGTATGTGGAAATTCCTTTATGTACAGAATTTAGGCCCTAAAACCCCATTCGCTCGATACCCACTTTTCTTTGCGTCATTACCTTCATTAATCAGCGGAGCTGAGGGGCGAGGGAGCTATTACTCAGTAGCTGGCAAACTTCAGAAACATGAAAGAAAATATACTTTCAACGGCTTCCATCTTCTCCAACACCACCGTATAAACTCGAGAAACTACTGGCTGACTTAACTTGGGTCTTGAGTCACTGAAGCTGGAAATTCTGACGCTGAATGATCCAGCCAGAGTTTAAAGCTCACACAAGACAGAGTGCAAGGCAGTAAGGGACGACATTCACCCGTTTGATGGGAAGCCCTAACTCCGCTAATGGTGTGAGTATTGTCAGTTTGTCTCTCATAAGCTATTTGTAATTACTGGTATGGAAAGGGAGGCTTACACTAGCAAGGCTTCATCACATAAGCTCATATATCTTGTTCGTATTTTGCTCGAGCCGTCAGCAACATGTTTGTGTATTTCTGGCATTTTACGTGACTATTCGTATATTCCATCAAAGTCTCTCTCTCTCTCTCTCTCTCTCTCTCTCTCTCTCTCTTCTCTCTTTTATATATATATATATATATATATATATATAGAGAGAGAGAGAGAGAGAGAGAGAGCAATTAAAGTCATCGCTGAAGAAAATCAGAAGACGGAAGAAAGGAAAGGTGAAGAAGACAAAAGATACGGGAAGATGAGTAAGCACTGCAAAGTATGACAGATGAAGCCAATGGGTGAAAGAACAGTAAGAATATGGAAATTTGGAAAGTAAAGTTAAAGGAAAACAGGAAATTTGTAAAACCATATGAAATGAGGGGAAAGAAAAACTTTGTTAGCAGTCAGTCAGTCAGCCGGAATACCAGTATTAGCCCAACAGATGAAACATTTTCTGGAATGTTGAAGATATGGCAAGCAGGCGAAACATGATCCTAGGATTTTCTTCAGCGTTTTCATCACAAATGTTTCTTCCACCGCTGACCATCTGAGGTTCAATGTGCAAGTTTGGACAAAAATCCGAACCGTCAGATTTCAGTGGACTGTCTTGCAAATGGCTCATATAACTGCCTCTCAGTTTTTTATTAATCTCATTCATTTTCATTCAGTTAAGACTTATGAAAGGATATATTATACAATGACTTGTAAGTCAGTCTTGGACAGTATCTAAAGTAATCCTTGATCCGAAGTGTTGGCAGCATTAAGATCCCGTCTCTTAATGTATGGTGTTGATGTTCAAAGATCAGTATCATAAGGCTAAATGTTAACAGGAGAGGTAATGTTCATGAATGGTTGAAGCAGGTCGGTGCAACAGTCATTAGTCTTTTTGGTTCCAGCCTAAACTGGAAGAATCCAGATGCACTGGGGACTCGGTCACAAGAGCCGTGGTTCCGCTTTCTGTAAAAGCTGTTAACCATTACCACCCTGGTAGGGTGAGTCTTGTGTTGTAAATTATCTTACCCAAGCGTCACACTCCCCGCTCAGTCTAATCCGCTGGCTCTGGGCTGAAATAACCCCAGAGCCTAAGTGCAGCCAAAACCTGGACTCCAGTCCTTTAACAGTAATTGCCAGCTGTAAGGGGTCAGTGTCCATGTTTCAGTTGATCGTGATTCTCAAAGGTCTGCCACACTACGATGATTTGATAAGACTCATTTGAACCTGGCAGACAAGTTTTCATTTTCCTAAGCGTCCACACAAAAATGGAATTAAGTTTCCATCCCAGAACATAAAGTTCCATACCGGCAAGTTCCTTGTTCAGTAGAGATATCCTACCCGACTGACAAGTTCCTTCCGCAACAACCAGTTTTCTGACCCAAAGCTCAAGGTCCTACTCGACCGACCAGTTTACTACCTGTCAGACTCGGCCTTACTGCGCCGCCGTGTCCGGTTTATGAACGACAGTTTGAATTATTCAGGACAGAGTACACAGCGCAGGAGGGCTCTGTCGCCCCTCGAGGGTTCCTGGCAGACGCACTACCCTGGAAAACATTCTCTCACAACAAGTCGTCCAAACGACGAATTTTTAACAAGCCATGCATTGCCCTTGGCAGATGTGTGTAGAATTCTGAAGACGAAGAAAAAGTATCAAAAGGAACGAAAAAGGTTCATAACATAAAGGCAGACGCCCTGGGGTCCTCTCGCTAATGTAATGAAGGCGGAGGAAAGGTGGCAACATAAACGACACGGGTTATATTCCCAGGATACAGAGAAGAAAAGGAAAGTAGGATAAGGAAACCTAAAGAACTTACTGATTATAACAAGACTCGTAACGGGAGCGGATTTAACAATCTTGGGCAAAAGATTTGCAGGGAATCTTACTCCTCATGAGCGAATTTTTCAGATCGAGTGTGTCCAGAGGAAGGAGGGTAGGAGGAGTCGAGGCAAGAGTGTCTTATGTGCAAGATAAACACAAGGAAAGTTACTCCGAGGTAAGAAAGATCAAGCAGAAGGTAACCGCAAAACGGGATGAGAAGCATGAAGCCATGAGAGGGATGAATGTTACAGAGGGAAACATGTGCGAGGAAAAAATACAAATATTGATGAAACGGAAAGAATTGGAAGTTATCTGTGAAAATATGATATAGGAGAGAGAGAGAGAGAGAGAGAGAGAGAGAGAGAGAGAGAGAGACATGATTCTGTGATATATTATGTGACTAAACGGTTAATACTTTAGAGTTGAAAAATCTAGATACCAAAATGATAACCATGAAAAGTGAAAAAAAATAGAAGGTAACTAGGGAATTCTGAGAAGATAAACAAGAATAATGTATTATAAGTAGGCTTCTTACACTCTGAATACCTAGAATGTGCACCAGTTCCCGAAACATGATGAAAAATTATTACAATATTCCTATCTCCACACATGATAACCTTTTTCGAAATTCAGACCGTCAACTTCTAGCACCTCTCTTCAGCCTCACTGGGCCTTTCTGGCGCAAAATTTCAGCTTTAGAAAATGTAGAATCTTTTTAGTTTGTCTCATTTACTCGTACTAATTGTATCCTGATGATCTGGCATATTAAATTTTGATTTTTAGTATTCAATATTTTGGTAGATGTACTTGTTCTGGCCTTATTTTGGTAAATGTTCACTAAAGTACATGTTTTTTTTTTTCGATATAACTGTGTGGCGCTATTCATATGTATGTTTTGTTTATTCTCTCTCTAGCCCTGTCTTTGGTATTATCTCGTAAGGAATCGTATGTATACACTCGCACTTACACACACACACACGATTCCACATGGGGTCAACACGAATGTAAACTCTCCCCGTAACGCACAAATGAAAATCACATACACGTGAGAGAGAGAGAGAGAGAGAGAGAGAGAGAGAGAGAGAGAGAGAGAGAGAGAGAGAGAGAGAGAGAGAGCGAGCTCTGTAATTCATAAACCTACAACACAGAATATCATAAACTGCTAAGTCGTGTTTTCCTCTTTCCAGGTAAGTGGTCGGCAGGTCGTACCCCAACACTAGGACAGTGGGATTCAGCCAGAGGTGAGCAACTGCTGCCGCTCACTACGCTTGCCTCTGCCAGTATAACAGGTATTGTTCAGGTGTTTCATCTTGTATTTTCTTGTCACTGTAGGTATATAACACATCCCATGAATGACAGCACTACAACAGATAATGGGTAGTTGATTTGCCGCCTACGAGTTAAATCTATATTTCCATTGTCAGTTAAAAACTCTTAACAGTATTTTGCGTTATAGAAACAATCGCCAAATTGCGGAAATATTCCCTTACGAAAGTCCCCAAAGACCCAACCATTACTGAGGAACCTCTATCTCTCTGTGAAAGATAATGACCCATTTGTTAAACGGTTAGTTAAGGACAAATACTTTTGAATCTTTTTCTTTTTTTGATGTTGACATTTAATATAGAAATGTGGCATTCAGTGATCGAAAGAAGCTTTTCCTCCTTCAACCAACCAGAGATCCGGAACTAAGGTCAAACGCCATCTGATAGATAATAAGGTCGTAAACTTGACCCCATATTCTCCCAACGTTATCATTCCATCATCATACTTTAACCTTTAACTTTTTCCTAATAACCAGTTTAAGTTGATATTAAGTTATAGGTGTATTTCAGGCATTTGAAAGAAATTTTTTTTTTTCTAAGTTACAGTTTGTAGCCATTATTCCCCAGAAAGAACAGATGTTACTTCGCAATTATGTTAGTTAATGCTATGTAAATAGATGTTCCAATGCCTTTAGTATGAGGTTAACAAGACGGTTGACCCAGTGTGTGTGTGTAAGCAATTTATAAACTCGATTTTTCTGGGTGATTTTAACTTTTTCCTCCACGGCCTCTGCTCACTCCACAGCCTCGGGTGATATACGTTCCTGTCATGTTCTAAGCTTCGATTCTTTACATGTTAAGCTACGGAATTTCACTTATGGTTAGGATAATATGGCTCTGTCATCCTTCATAAACATTTGTAAGATTTTTTGTTACATTTTACTGATCTCGTCACAGTATGCTGGCATCGTCTGTTCGTCGTTAGTTTGAGATAGAAAGGCGGAAATAACTTGGTTAAGTTTATTCAGGCCTAATTCCTACTGTTAAAGAGTAAGTTTGTTGTTGATGTTATTTGTTGTAGTTGTTGCTGTTGTTGCTTGTGAATCAAGTAAGTGTTGTATTGTAATTTTTGTGATGATTGTGTCATGATTTTGTTTTCACGTTTGGAGACCTTTTGTGATGATAGGTTAGTTTTTATCTATATTCAGTCTGCGCGGGAGTTCGTTTTCAAACTTTCATTGAAAAACCTATAATCCAGCTAGTAGGAAAATATATTGTTTCGAAGAACAAGTCGATACGTGTTGTCAAGTGTTACGTTTGAGATAGAGATTGCGTGTGAAGAGAAGGGAAAGAGAAGGGTCCATATATCTTGAACCACATGCTTGTCAGCTACACCTTCAACCCTCAACTCCATTCATTTCAAAGGAGCTAAATTTACCACACAATGGTAGATGATAAAAGAACATCGTGATAGTCAGTGTTACATTATCAATAACTTAAATTCCCCAAACGAAAGAATGTTATTTGCGAAAGTATTATACCTTTTTCTAAATTTGGGCAATAGTTGTTATATATATATATATATTATATATATATATATAATATATATATATATATATTATATATATAGAGAGAGAGAGAGAGAGAGAGAGCAATTAAAGTCATCGCTGAAGAAAATCAGAAGACGGAAGAAAGGAAAGGTGAAGAAGACAAAAGATACGGGAAGATGAGTAAGCACTGCAAAGTATGACAGATGAAGCCAATGGGTGAAAGAACAGTAAGAATATGGAAATTTGGAAAGTAAAGTTAAAGGAAAACAGGAAATTTGTAAAACCATATGAAATGAGGGGAAAGAAAAACTTTGTTAGCAGTCAGTCAGTCAGCCGGAATAACCAGTATTAGCCCAACAGATGAAACATTTCTGGAATGTTGAAGATATGGCAAGCAGCGAAACATTATCCTAGGATTTTCTTCAGCGTTTTCATCACAAATGTTTCTTCCACCGCTGACCATCTGAGGTTCAATGTGCAAGTTTGGACAAAAATCCGAACCGTCAGATTTCAGTGGACTGTCTTGCAAATGGCTCATATAACTGCCTCTCAGTTTTTTATTAATCTCATTCATTTTCATTCAGTTAAGACTTATGAAAGGATATATTATACAATGACTTGTAAGTCAGTCTTGGACAGTATCTAAAGTAATCCTTGATCCGAAGTGTTGGCAGCATTAAGATCCCGTCTCTTAATGTATGGTGTTGATGTTCAAAGATCAGTATCATAAGGCTAAATGTTAACAGGAGAGGTAATGTTCATGAATGGTTGAAGCAGGTCGGTGCAACAGTAATTAGTCTTTTTGGTTCCAGCCTAAACTGGAAGAATCCAGATGCACTGGGGACTCGGTCACAAGAGCCGTGGTTCCGCTTTCTGTAAAAGCTGTTAACCATTACCACCCTGGTAGGGTGAGTCTTGTGTTGTAAATTATCTTACCCAAGCGTCACACTCCCCGCTCAGTCTAATCCGCTGGCTCTGGGCTGAAATAACCCCAGAGCCTAAGTGCAGCCAAAACCTGGACTCCAGTCCTTTAACAGTAATTGCCAGCTGTAAGGGGTCAGTGTCCATGTTTCAGTTGATCGTGATTCTCAAAGGTCTGCCACACTACGATGATTTGATAAGACTCATTTGAACCTGGCAGACAAGTTTTCATTTTCCTAAGCGTCCACACAAAAATGGAATTAAGTTTCCATCCCAGAACATAAAGTTCCATACCGGCAAGTTCCTTGTTCAGTAGAGATATCCTACCCGACTGACAAGTTCCTTCCGCAACAGCCAGTTTTCTGACCCAAAGCTCAAGGTCCTACTCGACCGACCAGTTTACTACCTGTCAGACTCGGCCTTACTGCGCCGCCGTGTCCGGTTTATGAACGACAGTTTGAATTATTCAGGACAGAGTACACAGCGCAGGAGGGCTCTGTCGCCCCTCGAGGGTTCCTGGCAGACGCACTACCCTGGAAAACATTCTCTCACAACAAGTCGTCCAAACGACGAATTTTTAACAAGCCATGCATTGCCCTTGGCAGATGTGTGTAGAATTCTGAAGACGAAGAAAAAGTATCAAAAGGAACGAAAAAGGTTCATAACATAAAGGCAGACGCCCTGGGGTCCTCTCGCTAATGTAATGAAGGCGGAGGAAAGGTGGCAACATAAACGACACGGGTTATATTCCCAGGATACAGAGAAGAAAAGGAAAGTAGGATAAGGAAACCTAAAGAACTTACTGATTATAACAAGACTCGTAACGGGAGCGGATTTAACAATCTTGGGCAAAAGATTTGCAGGGAATCTTACTCCTCATGAGCGAATTTTTCAGATCGAGTGTGTCCAGAGGAAGGAGGGTAGGAGGAGTCGAGGCAAGAGTGTCTTATGTGCAAGATAAACACAAGGAAAGTTACTCCGAGGTAAGAAAGATCAAGCAGAAGGTAACCGCAAAACGGGATGAGAAGCATGAAGCCATGAGAGGGATGAATGTTACAGAGGGAAACATGTGCGAGGAAAAAATACAAATATTGATGAAACGGAAAGAATTGGAAGTTATCTGTGAAAATATGATATAGGAGAGAGAGAGAGAGAGAGAGAGAGAGAGAGAGAGAGAGAGAGAGAGAGAATGATTCTGTGATATATTATGTGACGAAACGGTTAATACTTTAGAGTTGAAAAATCTAGATACCAAAATGATAACCATGAAAAGTGAAAAAAAATAGAAGGTAACTAGGGAATTCTGAGAAGATAAACAAGAATAATGTATTATAAGTAGGCTTCTTACACTCTGAATACCTAGAATGTGCACCAGTTCCCGAAACATGATGAAAAATTATTACAATATTCCTATCTCCACACATGATAACCTTTTTCGAAATTCAGACCGTCAACTTCTAGCACCTCTCTTCAGCCTCACTGGGCCTTTCTGGCGCAAAATTTCAGCTTTAGAAAATGTAGAATCTTTTTAGTTTGTCTCATTTACTCGTACTAATTGTATCCTGATGATCTGGCATATTAAATTTTGATTTTTAGTATTCAATATTTTGGTAGATGTACTTGTTCTGGCCTTATTTTGGTAAATGTTCACTAAAGTACATGTTTTTTTTTTCGATATAACTGTGTGGCGCTATTCATATGTATGTTTTGTTTATTCTCTCTCTAGCCCTGTCTTTGGTATTATCTCGTAAGGAATCGTATGTATACACTCGCACTTACACACACACACACGATTCCACATGGGGTCAACACGAATGTAAACTCTCCCCGTAACGCACAAATGAAAATCACATACACGTGAGAGAGAGAGAGAGAGAGAGAGAGAGAGAGAGAGAGAGAGAGAGAGAGAGAGAGAGAGAGAGAGAGAGCGAGCTCTGTAATTCATAAACCTACAACACAGAATATCATAAACTGCTAAGTCGTGTTTTCCTCTTTCCAGGTAAGTGGTCGGCAGGTCGTACCCCAACACTAGGACAGTGGGATTCAGCCAGAGGTGAGCAACTGCTGCCGCTCACTACGCTTGCCTCTGCCAGTATAACAGGTATTGTTCAGGTGTTTCATCTTGTATTTTCTTGTCACTGTAGGTATATAACACATCCCATGAATGACAGCACTACAACAGATAATGGGTAGTTGATTTGCCGCCTACGAGTTAAATCTATATTTCCATTGTCAGTTAAAAACTCTTAACAGTATTTTGCGTTATAGAAACAATCGCCAAATTGCGGAAATATTCCCTTACGAAAGTCCCCAAAGACCCAACCATTACTGAGGAACCTCTATCTCTCTGTGAAAGATAATGACCCATTTGTTAAACGGTTAGTTAAGGACAAATACTTTTGAATCTTTTCTTTTTTTGATGTTGACATTTAATATAGAAATGTGGCATTCAGTGATCGAAAGAAGCTTTCCTCCTTCAACCAACCAGAGATCCGGAACTAAGGTCAAACGCCATCTGATAGATAATAAGGTCGTAAACTTGACCCCATATTCTCCCAACGTTATCATTCCATCATCATACTTTAACCTTTAACTTTTTCCTAATAACCAGTTTAAGTTGATATTAAGTTATAGGTGTATTTCAGGCATTTGAAAGAAATTTTTTTTTTTCTAAGTTACAGTTTGTAGCCATTATTCCCCAGAAAGAACAGATGTTACTTCGCAATTATGTTAGTTAATGCTATGTAAATAGATGTTCCAATGCCTTTAGTATGAGGTTAACAAGACGGTTGACCCAGTGTGTGTGTGTAAGCAATAATATAAACACGATGTTTTCTGGGTGATTTTAACTTTTTCCTCCACGGCCTCTGCTCACTCCACAGCCTCGGGTGATATACGTTCCTGTCATGTTCTAAGCTTCGATTCTTTACAGTGTTAAGCTTACGGAATTTCACTTATGGTTAGGATAATATGGCTCTGTCATCCTTCATAAACATTTGTAAGATTTTTTGTTACATTTTACTGATCTCGTCACCAGTATGCTGGCATCGTCTGTTCGTCGTTAGTTTGAGATAGAAAGGCGGAAATAACTTGGTTAAGTTTATTCAGGCCTCACTTCCTACTGATAAGAGTAAGTTTGTTGTTGATGTTATTTGTTGTAGTTGTTGCTGTTGTTGCTGTGAATCAAGTAAGTGTTGTATTGTAATTTTTGTGATGATTGTGTCCTGATTTTGTATCACGTTTGGAGACCTTTGTGATGATAGGTTAGTTTTTATCTATATTCAGTCTGCGCGGGAGTTCGTTTTCAAACTTTCATTGAAAAACCTATAATCCAGCTAGTAGGAAAATATATTGTTTCGAAGAACAAGTCGATACGTGTTGTCAAGTGTTACGTTTGAGATAGAGATTGCGTGTGAAGAGAAGGGAAAGAGAAGGGTCCATATATCTTGAACCACATGCTTGTCAGCTACACCTTCAACCCTCAACTCCATTCATTTCAAAGGAGCTAAATTTACCACACAATGGTATGATGATAAAAGAACATCGTGATAGTCAGTGTTACATTATCAATAACTTAATTCCCCAAACGAAAGAATGTTATTTGCGAAAGTATTATACCTTTTTCTAAATTTGGGCAATAGTTGTTATATATATATATATATATATATATATATATATATATATATATATATATATATATATATATATATATATATATATATCCCTGGGGATAGGGAAGAAAGAATACTTCCCACGTATTCCCTGCGTGCCGTCGAAGGCGACTAAAAGGGAAGGGAGCGGGGGACTGGAAATCCTCCCCTCTCGTATTTAGTTTTCCTAATGAAGGAACAGAGGAGGGGGGCCAAGTGAGGATACTCCCTCAAGGGCTCAGTCCTCTGTTCTTAACGCTACCTTGCTAACGCGGAAAATGGCGAATAGTATGAAAATATATATATATATATATATATATATATATATATATATATATATATATATATATATATATACTTATTCGCCATTTCCCATTTCCGAGGTAGCGCCAGGAACAGACGGAAAACAGCCTCTTTTGTTCATAATCACTCCTTTGTTGTCACGTATACATAATACACCGAAACCAGAGCCCTCCTACCCACAGCCAAATTTCATAACTTTATAGTTTCCCCTAACCGCTTCATATGCCCTGGTTCAACCCAATTACAGCACGTCGCCCCCTACATACCATATCGATTCAATTCGATATTTCCCATGCGCACCTCGTATCCTCCTTCATGGTTCACGCCCCGATCACTAAAAGCACTTTTCACTTCATCCTTCCACCTCCTCCTCAGTATCTTCCTCCTCGTTTCTTTCTCCTCCAAGTTGTACGCCTTCTTTAGCAATTTCTCTTCACTCATCGTCTCCATATGTCCGAACCATATGTCCAAGAAGCTCAGGTATGAGAAAGACGTTGGTTATCTTGAGTGTTTGGTATAATGCATAGTCGTTAGAATTCAGTGAAATGAGAATTATCTATTAATTGATTCATTATAAGATGAAATACTCTTTAAGTCTGTTTTTTTCGGTAAGTTTACACCATCAATTTACATTCGTAGATACTCGAGGTATAGTCGTCTACTATGTGGCCACAACGGTAAGAACTGTGAATGTTCCAGATATGAACAAACAAGCAAGGAAGCTTTCATCATACTGATGATAATTATTCAGTGATGGCTATTAAGCTTTTCATTAATTTTCTTTACAAAGGCAGGCTTCTGATATACACTCGGCAGTAAAGGAAGTTAGTCTCTTTTATCTCTAATTGGAATTTGATGTGGACATTAAGTGCTCTATTCACTGCCATAAATACGCTGTTTCAGTGGATGGCAGGGTACCGTCCAGGGGTACATGAAGCCCTGCGTGTTCCTGCAGGTGCTAGGGACTGAGAGGTACCGTCTGAGGGTACATCAAGCCTCACCTGGGTCACTGATGAATCGCTGGGCAGGAAGAGAGGAAGGTTAGAATGATTCTCCTTCCATATAGGCTTTCATGAAGCTCACGACTTCCGTGTAAGTGATCTGCAGAATGGGACGAGGGAGGATCATGGTAGACGGGGAGGTGGGAACATCTGTAAATGTTTGTTGTCGAAGTTATGTCTTTTGATTTTAATTTTTTTTCTTTTTTTTGTGAAAGAACCCATGAAAATAAATCTTGTATTTGTCAACTGTAAAATAGTATGACATGTTGGAAGCTTTGCTGAAGACTGAACAACTCTGGCATGTTCTCTTCTTCACCATGTTAGCAGTTCATAAACACGGGGGATTTTTTTTTTTTTCGAATTCCTGTAAACCACACCAGGACCTGAGCCGCATAGTTTTCAAACAAACAAAAAAACATGAATATATCAATACCGATAGACTGAACATCTAGTTATTTTGTTGCGGAATTTAGCCTAACACATGAAATATTTCATCTCTCATTATACTGATTGTAATACATTTTTACTTATGATTTATATTTTCAAAGTAGGAAATTATTTATGTAAGTACAAGATGACCGAAGTGACGTAACTTTACTCAGGTAACAATGAACAGTTACATTTAAAGCAGACCTTCGCCCCCCCCCCCCCCCCCCCCCCCGCCGCCGCTTGACCTCTCACCTTTAATACTCCGGGAAAATCTTTCCCTTAATTGCCTCATCAGTTGGTCAGATGGTTATTTTCAATGAATAATGATAAGTTATAATTGGGATGAATAATATCTTGGGATGAATAATATTCATAAACTTGACCTAACCTAACCTAGAATAACAGAATTATTAAGTCTGGATGTCATAGTCTCAACCAATTTGTTGAAGTAATTCTTCTCACCAAAATATTTAGTTACAAAACTAAACATACAAAAATTTATCTATCTCATATGAATGAAATAAGACTGTTTGACAATATTTCAAAAAAATTCCGTGATTTTGATGTTCTCAAAGTCTGATATAATCCTGTAAATGTATTTATGAAATGTTAATCGTAAATGAAAACCAAACGCGCCTGATCCTGGAGGATATTTAATCATGGGTAACTAGAGAGTTGTATAAATATAATTTCAGATTCATTCAAATAGTGTTTAGAGATCTATTTCGCAAAGTTAGAATCTATGTTCGTTTGAATTTAGGAAAAAGTTATGAATGTGCAGTGCGCTGTGATTTGACCCTTATGTAAGAAGTATCTAATGATGAATGAGACCTCATTGATATACTTGACTTCCATCATGCCTTGGTGAAGCAAGTGTCATTCTACCGTCTTTGATCCTTCACAACACAACATCCAGCACCATGATCATGGTCAGTACACACTTTCTAAATGTATTTGATTGTTCCTTACGTTGAGGTCAAGCAGGAATGCTGCCTTATGTATGGTGCGCAATCGTCAGAACACTCGTATGTGTACCTACCTCACTTGTCAACACACACACGCACCTGACACGCTGCTATGGTAAGGTTATCTTTAAACTTAACATTAGTCGTGACCTGTCATAACCTAAGTTAAAGTTACCAAACTTACTGGAATATCTCATGGCTCTGCTTACCTGTGTATTATATATATATATATATATATATATATATATATATATATATATATATATATATTTTTTTTTTTTTTTTTTTTGCTTTGTTGCTGTCTCCCGCGTTTGCAAGGTAGCGCAAGGAAACAGACGAAAGAAATGGCCCAACCCACCCCCATACACATATATATACATACGTCCACACACGCAAATATACATACCTACACAGCTTTCCATGGTTTACCCCAGACGCTTCACATGCCTTGATTCAATCCACTGACAGCACGTCAACCCCGGTATACCACATCGCTCCAATTCACTCTGTTCCTTGCCCTCCTTTCACCCTCCTGCAGGCCCCGATCACACAAAATCTTTTTCACTCCATCTTTCCACCTCCAATTTGGTCTCCCTCTTCTCCTCGTTCCCTCCACCTCCGACACATATATTCTCTTGGTAAATCTTTCCTCACTCATTCTCTCCATGTGCCCGAACCATTTCAAAACACCCTCTTCTGCTCTCTCAACCACGCTCTTTTTATTTCCACACATCTCTCTTACCCTTACGTTACTTACTCGATCAAACCACCTCACACCACACATTGTCCTCAAACATCTCATTTCAAGCACATCCATCCTCCTGCGCACAACTCTATCCATAGCCCACGCCTCTCAACCATACAACATTGTTGGAACCACTATTCCTTCAAACATACCCATTTTTGCTTTCCGAGATAATGTTCTCGACTTCCACACATTCTTCAAGGCTCCCAGAATTTTCGCCCCCTCCCCCACCCTATGATCCACTTCCGCTTCCATGGTTCCATCCGCTGCCAGATCCACTCCCAGATATCTAAAACACTTCACTTCCTCCAGTTTTTCTCCATTCAAACTCACCTCCCAATTGACTTGACCCTCAACCCTACTGTACCTAATAACCTTGCTCTTATTCACATTTACTCTTAACTTTCTTCTTTCACACACTTTACCAAACTCATTCACCAGCTTCTGCAGTTTCTCACATGAATCAGCCACCAGCGCTGTATCATCAGCGAACAACAACTGACTCGCTTCCCAAGCTCTCTCATCCCCAACAGACTTCATACTTGCCCCTCTTTCCAAAACTCTTGCATTCACCTCCCTAACAACCCCATCCATAAACAAATTAAACAACCATGGAGACATCACACACCCCTGCCGCAAACCTACATTCACTGAGAACCAATCACTTTCCTCTCTTTCTACACGTACACATGCCTTACATCCTCGATAAAAACTTTTCACTGCTTCTAACAACTTGCCTCCCACACCATATATTTTTAATACCTTCCACAGAGCATCTCTATCAACTCTATCATATGCCTTCTCCAGATCCATAAATGCTACATACAAATCCATTTGCTTTTCTAAGTATTTCTCACATACATTCTTCAAAGCAAACACCTGATCCACACATCCTATACCACTTCTGAAACCACACTGCTCGTCCCCAATCTGATGCTCTGTACATGCCTTCACCCTCTCAATCAATCAATATATATATATATATATATATATATATATATATATATATATATATATATATATATATATATATATATATATATATATATATAATGATTGTGACGAGTGTGATCCTTTGTGAACCCCTCATGAACCACTGCATGGTTCAGTGTAACGTCACGTAATCTGAAATGATAACACACAGAATGATCTAGTGGAACCCAATATAAACTTAAGACTGAAGATGACCCAGCGTATGTTGACATGCCTTCCTGTGCCCTAACGGGACATAACCCAGCCCAAAATGATGCACTGTCTTTTCATAACGTCTCGATCAAAATACGAATTGATTTCACCACGTTCATCGTCTCCTGTCCTGTTCTTCTAGACTGGTTCCTTTAACGCAAACGTCTTTTCACGGATCTGACAACAGTTCTCGAGCATATGTCTCTCGCGGCAACAATCGCACATCAAAGCAAGGCGTTTTTAAGTACCAGCCACTTCATGTGGGCTTTTAGTTAGTCCTTTCCGTCTATACCACACCACACTTTAGTTTCTATTGGCTTTGCTAGGTTATTGGTTATCCGTCTCCGTTTTCTTATTTTTGATCAATATACAAAAGGGTGCACCACTACGATCACTTAATGAAACTACAAATTTATTCGAATCTCGACACATGTTTATAGAGTGAAGTAATCTTTCGTGTTCAAGGTGTACCTCATACTACAGTCTCTGTTCACTTGAGTTCGCTCGTAGCAGTTTAGTGACATCCTCACTGAATCACATTCTCAAATAACACCAACGACTGTGTTTTATTACCGACTTTAGGTCAAGTGGGCGTGGGAGGTGAGGTGTGCCATAAACTAACACCAATGTTCGTCTCTGACACACTGGCTGGCAGCCTGCTCTGGACAAGTCTATTCACTTGAGCTACTGGGCCTGACCTACTAGACTGGCATACTATGGTCATATTGACTTCCAGGAAGACGACGATTGTACATGAAGCATAAGGAGAGAGAGAGAGAGAGAGAGAGAGAGAGAGAGAGAGAGAGAGAGAGAGAGAGAGAGAGGAAAAAGTGAGATTTTACATCCTACTCCACCACAAGTGTACAACTACGTATATACAGACCATCTCGTAAGCTTTAGTATAAATGACCTATTAAGTACGCTGTGAATGCTGCCTCTATTCAGTAAAGCCCCCTACCTCATCCAGGCGCCAGGACATCCTCTCCCTATCCCCTCCCCTTCCTCTTTTCTCTTCCCCTCCTCTCTCTTCACCTTTCACACTAAAGCCTCTTAAACCATTGATATTTCCTCCCACGAGGCCCTAGAACGTCTCCCCCTTAACCAAGAGACGCTTATGAGGATCTTCTCTTTGTGTTTGAAGTCTGGTTAGGTATTACCTCTCCCGGAAATGTAATAATATTAATTATGCCGACCTGGGTTAGCAACAAAGAGGGCGTTTTCTTTACTGCTGTAGCTTCGTATGTTCGGAACATTTTTCCAGATTTGTGAAAAGTAGGAAAATCCCTGAGTACTACTAGTTTATATAGTGGCCTAGTTGTATGCGTGTGTAATGCTCTTAGATGAGGTGGTGACTTTGTGTTTCAGAAAGTAGAGTGAGCCAGCTTAAGACTCGGGTGATTCATAGCTTCATCTGCTTGGTACTACATGATCATGCTCAGTAACTTGTCCCTCATATATTGAGTGCCGTGCATGTTGAGGTGGGACTGTAATGGGAGTATTTTGTTTCATTGTGAAGGTGTTGTGAATCTGTGGTTGCTATGGAGTCATGGATTGTTCTGAGTGCATTATTTCATGTGGATGGTACTTATGATATTCACTTCTGAGAGGGTGGATGATCAGGGAGATGAGGCATTGTTTAAAGTATAGCGGTTGCACTGCTTCTCGAGTCTAGACGATGTTGATATTTTTCTTTCCCTAATCTGGTGTCTCACACTTCAAGAGCCTAACAAAACGCACACACACTTAACTATACCGAGTAGCACTTAACGAGCGATTTCCTGACTCCGTTAACAGCTCTGTCCCACTAGACATACAGCCAACAGAAACCACACTTCCCAGACAAATACGAGTCACACTCTACGCTCTGGACTTCGCCAATCGGTAAAACATTACTATATCCCAAGACCTGTCATACCATGAAGAAGACACCGAACACTTAATGCTCAATTGTCCTTTACCATCTTTTCATAGGCGTAAACATAAGACGACGCTTTATGACCCGTAGTCTCCACCAGTGGACGTGACCATCTTCCTGAGTGCTGCTGGATCCTCAAGATAGAATGTAATCCTAGGACAGAAAGTATATATATATATAAAATAGGGTGTAGGGTGAGCAATGAGAATTATACAGGAAAACATAGGTAAAGACGAAACAAAGAAAATGGAATGAAAAGGAAGAAGAAAATGAAAGGAAAAGGAAGACAGGAAAATAAAGGGAGAGAAAAATCTCATTACCAGTGCTCTGGTACCAACGAGGCTCCCAGATATTTTGAGAGAGAGAGAGAGAGAGAGAGAGAGAGAGAGAGAGAGAGAGAGAGAGAGAGAGACCGACCTGCCAGCCAGTGGAAATATCTTGTTAGAAATCGTGGCCACTCGTAGCAGAAACCCTCCCTCCTGTTCTCTAATTTGAAATGTTACTGCCACTCGTGGGGACTCTCCTTGGACTGTGAGTCCCCTCATTACTGCACAGTCAAGTCTTGATTACGTGCGCACAGAGAGAGCTGGCCTAGTTCTCTCTCTCTCTCTCTCTCTCTCTCTCTCTCTCTCTCTCTCTCTGAACAAGGGTGTTGGAAGTATACGTCACTGGAAAACCTTTTTCACAGCAAAACTTGTTTCGCTGTCATGATAATCGTTTATCGTATAAATGTTTGTCTGTATATAGAAGTTATCATTATTCGTATTACATTATCATCATTATCATCCATGTATGTCCTCAGAACCACTTTCTCTAAAGGGGTCGTTGCTAAAGGGATCGCTGCAGTTTCAAGTATGCGTTACTTGTAGTAACATGCACACATAAAAAGTAAGTGTTACCGGACTCCGCCTGCTTGTGTGCAGATGGAAAGTCACCATCCACGAGGTTGTGTAATGATCAGTGAACACACAGTAGTACGGTGTCGTCCCTCAAGTTCTCACTCCAAAGGAGTTCATTTGCTGTTGGTTTGAGCACAACTGGAGGAGCTCCACACAGGTGCCTCCCCTACTCCTTCTCCCTTGCTTGCTTCATTGCCTAACTCTAGTTCACATTAACTCTCATATTTCTCTCATCACACTCTCCTAAACTCTGACATCAGCTTCTGCAACTTCTCTCTTGAGTCTGCCGCCTGCGCCATATCATCCAAAAACAACTCCTGGAACGCCCACCTTCAGCATACTGCAGACCCGTCCTCGCTACAAGAACATTACCTTTCTAACCAACCTGTCCATGATGAACATGTGAAACTAGCATGACGTAAACTCATTTCCATGGGAATCGCTTTTCTTCCTTCCTACTCCCACATAGGCTTTGCTCTCCTGGTAAATTCTCCCCAGTACATTACGTAGTTCTTATCCCATACCATATACTCGTAACGCATTTCTTTAGTGCGTCTCGGCCAATGCTTGCATATGCTATCGCTAGATCCCTAAATGCTATATACAGATCCTTTCCTTTGTATATAGTTTTCACGCACAAACGTCTAAAAGCAAACATCCTGCCTCCACATTCCCTTCAAACATGCTGCGTTACCTATAACAAATGCGCTGCGCATGTGTGTGTATGTGTGTGTGTGTGTGCAGCTTACAAGGGACTGTAGAAAAATTTT
Source organism: Panulirus ornatus (assembly GCF_036320965.1). Classification (NCBI taxonomy): domain Eukaryota; kingdom Metazoa; phylum Arthropoda; class Malacostraca; order Decapoda; family Palinuridae; genus Panulirus; species Panulirus ornatus. The sequence goes on along the minus strand of NC_092294.1, from coordinate 10,806,978 downwards.
ATCATACAAAAAAATGAGGAAAGCTTTTCATATGGAGAGTCCATATGTTATAATGAGAATTTCTGTCGAGTCTAGATGGCATGTAATGTCTGCCTCCCCAGGGTCTAGATGTCATGGGAGTCTGAATTTATTTAGACATTTTATTCACTTCATCTTGGGAGTAGGAGTCAAGTGGTAGCTGAGTGAGGTTGAGACGAGAGCAGGACTCCTCAGTGAGGCAAGAGACTTACGTCACTGACTGTCACCTTGATATAGAATCAGATGAGATGGTTCATTTGTGTCAGTGAATTTATGGATGAAAGAGGCTGGCAGTACTTAGGAATGAAAATGCTTTCCATCAATTCACAAACAAGTCTGTTTACAAACTTAGTCCAACTTTACAGTTATGTTTTATTATACTTTGATTAAATATTTAACTGACAGCTGATAGCAGGTTCATACAAAGCCCTGCTGCTGCTGCAGGATTATCACTAAACATCACAACGGTTCGAGGGGGTCGTGTCTCCTTCCATGGTCGCAGCATCCTCTCCTTGCGTGTCGCTATCGTTATATTCGTCGTCGATGTTTTGTTTGTGCTCAGGGTCTTGTGTGTCGTTATTGTCGTGGTTATCCTCGTTGTCGTCCAGCTCTGTGTGTTAGTCGTCCTGATAATTATCGTCATCGTAGTTTTTGACGTCGTTGTCGTCCTCCGTCGACTGTGTGGTGGCCATCGACTTCTTTCTCGATGTATATATTCATCATGATCATGATGACTTCGCCACGGTAGCTGATGTTACAAACATTGTGGACACGTCTTGCACAACATTTTGTCTCGAGGAATTTTAAGCGACCAGACACCAATCACTTTCGTTCATATTCTCACAAAGACCATCAGAATTCTATAAGTTTCCAGACTCTTTTCTTCACCTTTGATGATTGAAAAAGTAGATAAGTTTATGATGGGAAGGATTTAATTAAACTAAGTTTTAAATTATATAACTGTATCATAATTTTCTGCAGTTTAGAGGAAAATGTAGTGACTGAGCCTTTATTATTTCCAGAATAATCCCTAATTGCAAAATATTTTGACGAGCTTCTCTCGGCAAAATATGTTAATTCTGTCGCTGAAAAATATACGGTCTACATATTTTTTCTTAATCTTTGTTTCATTAATAATCTTTCTCATTTTGTAATGTCTTATGTTTAACCGTTGAAGTTCAAACACTTGGAGCTGCTTCCCTGACTAAGTCAGTTCTCGGGTAAACTTGAAAACAATTTGTGTCCTGTGCGTCCTCCTCTGCCATCTTTCCAGTCTCGTATAATCCTACAATAACGTATTATATTTTTGGTTTAAATATCACTGTCAGAGGACAGAAACTATCGTATTTTTAGTGTTTGTTAATTTTGCATTAAACATTACCTAATTTTCTTGATTTCCTTGTTCTCTCTTCCTTAATATATATTTCTAAATTGAAAAAAATGATCAACCATGTCTGTCGCAATTTTCTACTTTCGCTGTTTTTGACCATTCGACTCCAAAGAGCTGAGGATTTGGTGTCACATTAGTCTGTGGCGCAGTGGTGATGTCTGTGATCGCTATCTTTTAGTGTGGCAGATGTTAAATTGATATGTCAGTCAGTCAATTAAGGTAAAATGTCTCAGATTTAGACCCAAACGAGTGGATACCTAATTAAGCTTTTGTTCTTGTACATTTATCGAAATACACCATTTACATTGTTTATGATTAGCAGCAAAATATTCTGTTGCAACTAAGTGAAAATATTCCAGTATTCCAATTGCATTGTCTGCTCCAAAGGATACACTTGTCCTGACTACATAGTGACAAGAACAACAAAAGAGCGATACTAACAAGCTTATAATCTTAACAATTTGTCATAAACAGTAAATTTCTAATATTGTAACAAGGGAATCGAAGCCATGTATGCAACATTAGACATCCTGCCACTTTTTCCCAGACAATACAATGATGACCGAAGTCTTAAGTAGCATATGGCTGAACTTCAAACCTATAAATATGTGTCTAACGGTCAGATATGCAGAAGAAAATTTGGTTTTTAGCTTGCAATAGTTAATACTTGTTCCAAGATTGTCGTCATATCGAAAGTTGAAATTACTATACCGAGAATAACAGAATACGAAAGTGCGAGTGCCTCCACGACAGTAGTTCCTGCCCATCAGAAGAAACACCAAGTTGATGATAAACTTCCTGTGTTGTTACCACAGGGGACGTGTAAGGGGAGGTGTTGCATAATGTCGTTGGTGGTCAGGTAGGTTATATGAAGTGACGTAAGGTAGCATAGAAGCATCTTGCAAAAACCTGCCACAGTGCGTTTGTTGATAATGTCATTGTCGACCTTTAAAGGAACCCCACCAGATATGGCTGTGCAGCTCAGATTAAAGTGAATATGAATCCAGCTTATTTTTGGCACTAAAAAAGTAGATAAAGCTAGATAACAAAGTTTTCTATTTTTGAAGGGTGAAGATTTTTCTGCAAAGGAGTGTGTTTTGATATTCATCAGTTATCACTTCTGGTTATGAACTGGTTTGATGTGTAGCAGCAGGTAGCCTAGAGCGGCGTTGTCGTGACCGAGCCACACGACCGCTGTGATCAAGTTATTTCACACATTTGACATTTCTTTCTTTTTGTCTTAACGGTTACTATGCATATCTTCATGTCTTCCAGCATTTTTAGTTCGCTTTCATATATTCAAATGTCAACCAAAAATTTACATTTATAAAAGATGTCCTCGTGTACAGCGCATCAAAGACAACTGCAATGTATAAAGAGAAACCTAATATTTAGCTTATTTTGATAAGATAGACCAATATAGACCTTATGAACAGCTGTTCGTTCTTATCACAGCACCAAATGTTATCAGTGAACACTAGGTTTAGTTATTAGAACATAATATATGTTATCAGTAATGTCTGTAGGGTGTCCGAAGGCTCTCCTGCACTATATATGTTTAATATCGGGAGTGATAAAGTGGAGAGCACCATCATCCACTCCTGGCCAGTCACGGTAGGTTTGCTGTTGCACGACACTGGAACCTCCCTGAGGGAAAGATGGTCTACACTGTTAGTGCTGGGTCACACACTCACAGGTACTGATAGGTCACTATCTTACACGTGCCGTCTTGAGTCACTGCACCACATGATACTGCATTGTAACAGTAAAGGTAAAAGAGTAGTTTACGTAAATGATATTGGGAAGATGATGGTGGGAGAGTGTGAGGAGGGACGGGGAGAAACGGATGGGGAGAGATGGAAACAGACTGATACAGATAATGCCAGAGACAATACAACAAGATTTGAGGAAATAACTAAGAGTAACGAGGAATATGATAGGTGACGATGGAACCGTTGCTATTACAGGGAAGAGAAAGTTTAATCACTAAGGAAGGCGGCACAAGTAAGTGGCGTCAGGACAGCCTTCATCCATGAACGCCTCTGAACACAAACGCCCTCATTCACGAACACCACCACACACGAACACTTACAGTGCCTAACACGCAGTCCCCCTCACACCAAAATCTCCACAATACATCCTCAACAACTCAGAATCAGCACCTCCACGTATACATCTCCTTACTGACACCTCAACACTATCTTTACACTAACACCTCCAAAACAACGCCTTCACACGAACGCCTCCACAGCAACACCTCCACGTCAACACCACCACACTAAGATCTCCTCACCAACACTTTCACAACAACAACTCTGTTCCAACACTTCCACCCATGAACAATTCTGCCCAGGCAAGAGAAGTTTCCTTAGCGGTATCTGCTGGTGTTTGGACGAGTTCGTGAAAGTGTTTGCAAGGGTCAAAGACTTTCAGGTGTTTTGAAATGCTGTTCTAAACACACAGTGAGATGCAAGATGGTGGTTAATGGGCCCGAAGAGGCCGATGGAAGACTTAGGTAACTAGAAAAGATCGAGACGAATGAGGATCAACTGAGCTGTTGGTGGTACCAGTTGCCACACTGTTATGTAGGAGACACTGCTTAGCCTTTCATCAGCCCGGCTTGATACATCAGGTGACGCACGGACGGGAAGGGAGGCACGACGCACGAAATGGCAAACTGGAATGGTACAGGTGAAAGACAATGTGAGAATGACCATAGAGAGGGTTAAGGTAAAGGATGAAGAAAGTGAAAGTGAAGGAGGGTAAATAATGAACAAGGAGTGTGATGGTGAACGATAGGGAGTCGATGAAAAATGGGGAGGGGGAAAATGAAGGAAAGGGAAGGGTTAGTGAAGAGGAATAATAGTGGGGAAAAGTGAAAATGACAAAGAGAGGAAGCTTCATAATGATGAAAGTGAAGATGAGGGAAGGAAATAATGTCTAACTGTGGGGGGGGGGGATGGTAACGGTGAGGAAAGACAAGATAATGGTGAGATAGGAGAGATGATGGTCAAATGAGGCAATAAGTGATGATGGTAAGAGAGGGAATGTTAATGAATTCAGAAAGTTGATGATGAGGAAGAATACGATAGTAAGGTAAGAAGAGTCATGATGGAGGTGTTCACTATAGTGTGATGATAAGTGCGAGAATTAGGTCTTGGCTTGGACGACCTAGAAATGTAAAAGTTTGATAGTGTAGAGCGAGGGGTCACGACCTGGTGGTGTTAGTTTGGCGAAGTAGAAGCTTGGTGTAAGAGTATGGGCAGGCATCACGGTGTATTGCTGTTGTTGGAAAGGGATGTATAGATATGTTACGTCATCATTAGGTTATATTACGGTCAAGGTAGCCTGGTGATAAGGGGTCACCTTAGAGTCTCTCTGATTAGTGTACTATTACCGTCGCACAGCTGCAGTTGTTCCTTCTAATTCTGGAAAAGAACAGAATGAAACGCACGATGGGAGGCCGTCAGAAGAGGATGGTAGTGATGTGGAAGGTGCTGATTCTTTGTTCCAAGATGAGTGGTCCGACTGCGCTCACTGCAGGGAGGAGGAGAAGGCTTACGGTGCTTAACGAAGATAATTCGAACAAACAATTAAGGCAGCGGGTAGAACCTCATTATCACGTCTGATATGGGCAGATATGTCGGTGGAGACGAGGGTGGTTGACTGTGTAGCAGATCGCGTGTGGAGACCAGACTGAACATAATGTCTGTAGGAAAAATGTGGACAGTGTGCGTCGCTAAGTCTCGGGATTGATGATAATCCCTGTACAGATGTGTTCTTAAAGATACGTGACACAGGTGGAGGAAGGAAATACATAGGTGGTATACAAGTGAGAAGAAGAGGTAGCTGATAGTCTTACAACATAACTGTTCCATACAAGTGGGTTCTGACGTTATGTTCCTAACATGTGGGTACTGGCGTTAAGTTGCTAATATGTGGGTACTGGTGCTATGTTCCTAGCATGTGGATAGTGGTGTTATGTTCGATTTAACTGACGACGACTAGCAGGTACAGAGGGAAGTACAATCTAACTTGTAGGGAAACTCGAGAGTAAAATTGGAAGTTCAGAAGTTGCAGAAGGTGAGTGGTGTTGACATGTCCGTGGGAAATAGGTGTTTATGTGGAGGACTTTAAAGGACGCTTCGCTAGAGGCGTCCAGAGATCTTTCTGAAGGCTTGGGTTTGCTCGGAAGAATCGATATGTATGTAGTATTATCGGTGACGCTAACGGACCTTCATCTTTTCGGTAATATTAACATGTATATCATCTAGCCATACTCCTATCGTAAATCCTTACCTGTTATCAGTATAACCGTCGATGAGTTTCCTTCAGTATCTTTCCTCAATGGATTCTTCAATATATTATAGATCAGTAAACATTACCTTTCGTAAAATAATCCCTCTCCCAGTATTTATTTTCTGGATAAAGACACCAAATTGTAATTTCATTCATATAGATTACCCCAGCGCATCTCATATTTCATAAAATCCTCTTAAATAAATGCAGAGAGCCATGATGCAGCCTCCACTGATAATTCCTCTCAGTTAATCCTCCTTCCTCGCTTCCATCTATGACTATTGTCTCTTTCTCTTCGGTAAGAAATAAGACTTTCCACTTAGACCATTCTTTCCTCCGTCCTGGCAACCTTTCCTCGTGCTCCTCACCCAGCCTCTTTCTCCCACTCCCCAGCCTTACCATCATTATTCCTGCAGCTGAAAAACTCTATCAAATGTGTCTGTCCACACATCTCCCCTCTGTGTCTGTATTCCGTTCTCCCATCCTTCCCCCCACCCTAACCTTTTCCCTCTGTACCGCCCACCTTTCACCACCCTCCACAGCGTCATGCTACTCTCATCACTCCCCAATCACACCATCCTCACACCCTCCTCCACAGCGTCATGCTAATCGCATCACTCTCCAGTCACACCATCCTCACACCCTCCTCCACAGCGTTATGCTACTCGTATCTCTCTCCAGTCACACCATCCTCACACCCTCCCCCACAGCGTCATGCTACTCTCATCACTCCCCAGTCACACCATCCTCTCTAAACCTTCCTGCCTGGTAATCTCTAAATGGTTTCCACTTTACGGAGGGGCGGCCGGGCCGCGCATTCCACGAAGCTGCCTGCCTAACCTCACCCGATACCCTGGTGTGGGCGCTGCAGGCCAGACCAGTGTCGTCAGCGTCATAACATTACACAAACGGCGTCATGTTGGGGAGATATTGACTATACCTGATATTTCTAATGTGAAGATGTACCATGCTCTGACCCAGGACGTACCGGGGTTTACCATTATCTAATCAAGGACGTACCTGGACGTCCCAAACCGTCCCGAGTTGTATCTTTATCTCACTATGGACGTGCTGTGGTATACCTTAATTCAACCCAAGATTACTGGGGTGTACCGTACTGTCACCTAGGAAGTAACAAAGTGCACAGTTTTGTTACCCAGGACGTACCATAGTGTATCATGCTGTAACCCAGGACATAGCAGGGAGTTGCCAGGACGTATCACGGTGTACAGTTCTATGGTTTACATATTGTTCTATAACCGAGGACGTATCACAGAATACCGTGCTATGGGTCAGAATGTAGCATGCGGTACCGTACCATCACCAGGCTCGTAGCATTATGCACCGTACTATGACCCAGGACTACATCCCAGCATGTAGCTGAGTACAGTACCATGGTGCACTGTACTGTCACCCAGGACGTACCATGGTGTACCGTACTGTAACCCAGAACAATAGAGCTTACAACAGGAAAACTAAAGACGATGGATCATTGTAAATGTTTCCATTTACATCGCTTTGCTGTCAGATTATCAAATGTGTGAGGGTAGAAATGTTTGTGGGAAACACAGGTTGCAGACTTCCCCACATGAGTGGGATGTATTGCCACTTCCCACAGGCTGCAGACCTCTCCACATGGATAAGACCATTATCAAGTCTCACCCTAATTTAGAATTTCATTATCAAATCTGGGTTTGACAAATCACTCCTATCCTAACAAGCATACATTACAAGTTAATGAAAATGAAATTATTTCAAACAAAAAGCTTAACTTGGCATTTCCTCTTCACATATCCAGTCAAAATTCGGTAAGTTTAGATGACTGAGATAACCTACCCAAGTCTGTTGGCAATAAAATGAAATGATTATCCAACGTACATTAGGCTAGATAACCTAAAATGACCCCGGGTAGTGACCTCCACTTCAGGACATCTTACCCACTAGTTATACTCAACAGCAACAAGTCAACAGACGTTAACATTAGAGGGATGACCTTTGACAAAGTTTCAAGAGTATGAGAAGCTCAGGTTTCCCTAGTGACGAGGGCCACAAGGGTTTATCATACTTAGGATGAATACAACGTACGTCCGGACCTCGTGCTGAAGGAAATAAGAGAAAACCCAGTTACTATCTGAATCGCGGAGGTCAGAGCTGTAGGTATAACAATATATGCTTTGTTTTCTTACGCCTTGAACTTCCGATCGCCACCTAAAAAAAAAAATGAAGAAACGGAACAGCTTCCGGCCTACAATAATCATCAGTGTCTGCTTAGACATTACTTAGAGCACAGTCTGGGATATATTCCATTCCATTTTATTTATAGACTGTTTGAAGGGAAGGAAAACAGCAAAGTGTGAGGGAAAAGAACAACGTATATGCGTCGTCCAGACATTCCTCCTGCTCACTTGCAAGGCTGATAAAGATCCGGTCAGGCTAAAGCCATCCTGGCCACTAACACTGAAAGAATGAGAAGCTTGCCTCCACCTCCTGAGGAGGTGGGTAATAACATTCATTCCCCCAGACCAGCCTAAGTAGCTGGCTTTAGCTGGAAATTTTTATCCTTCAGGAGAATACACCCAGGGGATGTGTCGGGCGACATACTCAGGGCGTCGAGAATATGCGGCATATTTTCCAAGCGATATACTCTCAGACTTTCGTGCTCAGATGTAGTATTTTCCCAGCCCTCGTACCCTCCCACTGTGTCTTCGGATTATCCTCAGTCACGGATATATCTGGGAGTTGCTTCCTGTCGCTGTTGTGTCCGCCATTTCCTCCCTCTTTCTGTCAAACACACTCCTTGGCGCGGGTTGAGGATATGTCTTTCTGGTTTCGATTTTTTTTTCTGTTCGTCTTTTTACGATGCAAAATCTAGATAGATTCAGGTTAGTTTGGTTGCTTAAGCTTGAAGGCTATCAACTATCAGGGTTATCAAGGCCGTCAACGTCAAGTTGATCACCAATCGAAATATCCTGAACACCTTTTCATCTGGTGGTAATGTCTCACTCACGTTCAGTACTCCTCCCACACATTACCATCCCTTTACCTCTGCACCACCACCAAACCTTCCTTGCATCACCATCTCCTCTCCCCTGCCTCCCCCCCCCCCCCACCACTCCTCCTCCACATTACCATCTCCTCGCCCCCCCCCCGCCCGTCTCCCCACCACAACGAACCCCTTCCCCCGACTCTACCTCCTCTTACCAACCAGAAGCACCTCTTCACAACCCTGCGATCCATAAGCTTAATGCCATTAATGAATTTTCCAATATGAGCTTTTAATTTCTTTTAATTACCTTGTTAGATTCTTTGCTGCGTTTCTAATCTATCACGTTCAGTATCTTTGAAACATAACTCTATTTTCAAGCGTTTATGTGTATGTATATCACAACATAAGTAGTATCAGTATCAATACATTTTTCGTCTACTTTTCTCCATTTCCTTTAAACTTTTTTCTACGATTATACCACAGTTTTTCGCATCTTTTATGCTTCGTATAATTTTTTCTCTCTCCTTCGCAGATCTAAATCTTTCACCTCATCCATCATCACTCTCTTATGCGTACCCATCAACCTACCTCCCTCTCCTACCAACCTACCTACCTGTCTCTCCTCAGCCTTCAGCCATGCCATCTGCTCTGGCCTGTGTAGGCGTCGTGAGTGGCCAGCACTACCCGCAGGAGCCAGCCAGGTCCTTGACGAGGTGACGCAGGTTTAGCCCTACCAGGGAAGTTCTGAGAGGCTGGTGGTATTAATAGACGTTCTGTTTAATTACGTCCTGAGGGTTGAGGCCTGGGAAGACCTTAACCTCAGTATGAGCAGGAGGTTCCTTGAGGTGCTTAGATGGACTGTAGCTCTGCTTGTTTATGAGGGAGAGAGAGAGAGAAGCTGGAGGCTGACAGTCAAACAAACAGGCAGGAACTGATGAAAACGACAGAGTCAGATTCAGAGAGGAGTGGAGAAAGTTATGACCTGTTCAGCTACGACAGACGAACTCCCAACACAAATCTGGGATTCAATTCTTTTTTATCAGTCTAGCTGAAATACAAAGAAAATACTCCTGAGCCACCCATTAACTGTCCTCCTTTTTGTTGTTGTCTGCTTTAATGGTCCCCATTTTCAGATACCCTCCATCGGAGCAGGAAATCGTTCTGGGATAAATGGAATTGAAATTTGCATTCTCGTTCGGACTGCCCCCTCCTATGTAAACAAAACTTTTATCTGGATCCAGCCCCCACAGCGCCATCTTCTGAGGTGGAAATAGCTGCACGTGCTGACGGCTTGTTTATTGAGTCTGTCACTTCTTACTGTGCCTTTCCTCTTTACCACCTGCGCCACACGACCTCTCATAGTGTAGGCTACTGCTGGCCGATCCAGCCAGGCTGTTGGCCCTTGTAACTTGCCCTGGATTTGTTGAGGACCCTAAACATCGGCCGTTGTTGTCTCTAGTATTCTTCTTGTATACCTTTAGCCACACAGACACACACACACACACACACACACAAAGGAAGCACAAACATGAATTATCACGTGCACACAGAAAAAAACATGCATTGTAATGTCTCTCTATCTCTCATATATATATATATATATATATATATATATATATATATATATATATATATATATATATTCTTTTTATTATTATTATACTTTGTCGCTGTCTCCCGCGTTAGCGAGGTAGCGCAAGGAAAAAGACGAAAGAAAGCCCCAACCCACCCACATACAAATGTATATACATACACGTCCACACACGCACATATACATACCTATACATTTCAACGTATATATATATATATATATATATATATATATATATATATATATATATATATATATTATCCCTGGGGATAGGGGATTAAGAATACTTCCCACGTATTCCCTGCGTGTCGTAGAAGGCGACTAAAAGGGGAGGGAGCGGGGGGCTGGAAATCCTCCCCTCTCGTTTTTTTTTGATTTTCCAAGAGAAGGAACAGAGGGGGCCAGGTGAGGATATTCCAAAAAAGGCCCAGTCCTCTGTTCCTAACGCTACCTTGCTAACGCGGGAAATGGCGAATAGTTTAAAAGAAAAAAAGAATATATATATATATATATATATATATATATATATATATATATATATATATATATATATATATTTATTGCTTTGTCGCTGTCTCCCGCGTTAACGAGGTAGCGCAAGGAAACAGACGAAAGAATGGCCCAACCCACCCACATACACATGCATATACCTACACGTCCACACCCGCAAATATACATACCTATACATCTCAATGTATACATATATATACCCACACAGACATATACATATATACCCATGTACATAATTCATACTGTCTGCCTTTATTCATTCCCATCGCCACCCCGCCACACATGGAATAACAACACCTCCCTCCTCATGAGTGCGGGGTAGCGCTAGGAAAAGACAACAAAGGCCCCATTCGTTCACAGTCTCTAGCTGTCATGTAATAATGCACTGAAACCACAGCTCCCTTTCCACATCCAGGCCCCACAGAACTTTCCATGGTTTACCCAAGACGCTTCACATGCCCTGGTTCAATCCATTGACAGCACGTCGACCCCGGTATACCACATCGTTCCAATTCACTCTATTCCTTACACGCCTTTCACCCTCCTGCATGTTCAGGCCCCGATCACTCAAGATCTTTTTCACTCCATCTTTCCACTTCCAATTTGGTCTCCCACTTCTCCTCTTTCCCTCCACCTCTGACACAGATATCCTCTTGGTCAATCTTTCCTAACTCATTCTCTCCATGTGACCAAACCATTTCAAAACACCCTCTTCTGCTCTCTCGACCACTCTCTTTTTATTACCACAATCTCTCTTACCCTATCATTACTTGCTCGATCAAACCACCTCACACCACATATTGTCCTCAAACATCTCATTTCCAACACATCCACCCTCCTGCGCACAACTCTATCCTTAGCCTACGCCTCGCAACCATACAACATTGTTGGAACCACTATTCCTTCAAACATACCCATTTTTGCTTCTCGAGATAATGTTCTCGCCTTCCACACATTTTTCAACGCTCCCAGAACTTTCGCCCCCTCCCCCACCCTGTGACTCACTTCCGCTTCCATGGTTCCATCAGCTGCCAAATCCACTCCCAGATATCTAAAACACTTTACTTCCTCCAGTTTTTCTCCATTCAAACTTACCTCCCAATTGACTTGTCCCTCAACCGTACAGTACCTAATAACCTTGCTCTTATTCACATTTACTGTCTGCTTTCTTTTCTCACACACTTTACCAAACTCAGTCACCAGCTTCTGCAGTTTCTCCCCCGAATCAGCCACCAGCGCTCTATCATCAGCCCACAACTGACTCTCTTCCCGAGCCATCTCATCCACAACAGACTGCATACTTGCCCCTCTTTCCAAAACTCTTGCATTCACCTCCCTAACAACCCCATCCATAAATAAATTAAACAACCATGGAGACATCACACACTCCTGCCGCAAACCGACATTCATTGAGACCCAATCACGTTCCTTTCGTACTCGTACACATGCTTTACGTCCTTGATAAAAACTTTTCACTGCTTCTTGCAACTTGCCTCCCACACCATATATTCTTAATACCTTCCATAGAGCATCTCGATTAACTCTATTGTATGCCTTCTCCAGATCCATAAATGCTACATACAAATCCATTTTTTTTCAAGTATTTCTCACATACACCTGATCCACACATCCTCTACCACTTCTGAAACCACACTGCTCTTCCCCAGTCTGATGCTCTGTACATGCCTTCACCCTTTCAATCAATACCCTCCCATATAATTTCCCAGGAATTCTCAACAAACTTATACCTCTGTAATTTGAACACTCACCTTCATCCCCTTTGCCTTTGTACTTATTTTTTATATTTTTTATTATACTTTGTCGCTGTCTCCCGCGTTTGCGAGGTAGCGCAAGGAAACAGACGAAAGAAATGGCCCAACCCCCCCCACACACATGTACATACATACGTCCACACACGCAAATATACATACCTACACAGCTTTCCATGGTTTACCCCAGACGCTTCACATGCCTTGATTCAATCCACTGACAGCACGTCAACCCCGGTATACCACATCGCTCCAATTCACTCTATTCCTTGCCCTCCTTTCACCCTCCTGCATGTTCAGGCCCCGATCACACAATCTTTTTCACTTCATCTTTCCACCTACAATTTGGTCTCCATCTTCTCCTCGTTCCCTCCACCTCCGACACATATATCCTCTTGGTCAATCTTTCCTCACTCATTCTCTCCATGTGCCCAAACCACTTCAAAACACCCTCTTCTGCTCTCTCAACCACGCTCTTTTTATTTCCACACATCTCTCTTACCCTTACGTTACTCACTCGATCAAACCACCTCACACCACACATTGTCCTCAAACATCTCATTTCCAGCACATCCATCCTCCTGCGCACAACTCTATCCATAGCCCACGCCTCGCAACCATACAACATTGTTGGAACCACTATTCCTTCAAACATACCCAATTTTGCTTTCCGAGATAATGTTCTCGACTTCCACACATTCTTCAAGGCCCCCAGAATTTTCGCCCCCTCCCCCACCCTATGATCCACTTCCGCTTCCATGGTTCCATCCGCTGCCAGATCCACTCCCAGATATCTAAAGCACTTCACTTCCTCCAGTTTTTCTCCATTCAAACTCACCTCCCAATTGACTTGACCCTCAACCCTACTGTACCTAATAACCTTGCTCTTATTCACATTTACTCTTAACTTTCTTCTTTCACACACTTTACCAAACTCAGTCACCAGCTTCTGCAGTTTCTCACATGAATCAGCCACCAGCGCTGTATCATCAGCGAACAACAACTGACTCACTTCCCAAGCTCTCTCATCCCCAACAGACTTCATACTTGCCCCTCTTTCCAAAACTCTTGCATTTACCTCCCTAACAACCCCATCCATAAATAAATTAAACAACCATGGAGACATCACACACCCCTGCCGCAAACCTACATTCACTGAGAACCAATCACTTTCCTCTCTTCCTACACGTACACATGCCTTACATCCTCGATATATATATATATATATATATATATATATATATATATATATATATATATATATATATATATATATACACATATATTTCTTTTTCTTTTTTTTTTTTTTTTGCTTTGACGCTGTCTCCCGCGTTTGCGAGGTAGCGCAAGGAAACAGACGAAAGAAATGGCCCAACCCACCCTCATACACATGTATATACATACGTCCACACACGCAAATATACATACCTACACAGCTTTCCATGGTTTACCCCAGTCGCTTCACATGCCTTGATTCAATCCACTGACAGCACGTCAACCCCGGTATACCACATCGCTCCAATTCACTCTATTCCTTGCCCTCCTTTCACCCTCCTGCATGTTCAGGCCCCGATCACACAAAATCTTTTTCACTCCATCTTTCCACCTCCAATTTGGTCTCCCTCTTCTCCTCGTTCCCTCCACCTTCGACACATATATTCTCTTGGTCAATCTTTCCTCACTCATTCTCTCCATGTGCCCGAACCATTTCAAAACACCCTCTCCTGCTCTCTCAACCACGCTCTTTTTATTTCCACACATCTCTCTTACCCTTACGTTACTTACTCGATCAAACCACCTCACACCACACAATGTCCTCAAACATCTCATTTCCAGCACATCCATCCTCCTGCGCACAACTCTATCCATAGCCCACGCCTCGCAACCGTACAACATTGTTGGGACCATTGTTGTACTATATATATATATATATATATATATATATATATATATATATATATATATATATATATATATATATATATATTCCTATGAGTCCACGGGGAAAATGAATCACGAAAAGTTCCCAAGTGCACTTTCGTGTAATAATCACATTATCAGGGGAGACACAAGAGAGAAATATAAGTCAGTTGATATACATCGAAGAGACGAATCTAGGACGCCATTTGGTAAACATGTGATTGTCCAATCACATGTTCACCAAATGGCGTCCTAGCTTCGTCTCTTCGATGTATGTCAACTGACTGTTATATTTCTCTTGTGTCTCCCCTGATAATGTGATTATTGCACGAAAGTGCACTTGGGAACTTTTCGTGTTTCATTTTCCCAGTGGAATCATAGGAATAACATATATTGTTCTGTATATGGACGGAATGTTATTTATAATGAATGTCACTTCACCAGTGTTACGGTTGAAGTTTGCGTCATAATTAGTTTCCCATTTATAACCAGTGAACGTAATTATTATCGTCTTTGGGTATATCAAGAAACACATCCAATCACTGTACAATAGTGCTTAAGTAAGACATAATGGAAACTGTGAAATTTAGAAGTACGTGTTAAATACATAAATTAAATATATATATATATCATATATATTATATATATTATATATATATATTATACCTGGGGATAGGGGAGAAAGAATACTTCCCACGTATTCCCTGCGTGTCGTAGAAGGCGACTCAAAGGGAAGGGAGCGGGGGGCTGGAAATCCTCCCCTCTCGTTTTTTTTTTTTTTTTTTTTTTTAAATTTTCCAAAAGAAGGAACAGAGAAGGGGGCCAGGTGAGGGTATTCCCTCAAAAACCCAGTCCTCTGTTCTTAACGCTACCTCGCTATCGCGGGAAATGGCGAATAGTATGAAAAAAAAAAAAATATATATATATATATATATATATATATATATATATATATATATATATATACAGCAGATTATGTATTAGAATCTAATGTCAAGTATGTATATCTTATAGATATGATAAAAGAAAATAGTAAAGTAACATAAGAAGCTAACGCGACCACAAACACTTGTCCCAAGAACTCTAGTTACTTTCGGCGCTTAATGAACTTTAGCATTTTCTGTTGCTGTTCTTCTTATCACGATCACCAGCACCCAAGCCAGGTGTTGCCTATCACTTTTGGTTACCCATTACTGCGTAATTAAAGTGTGTCCTACACAAAATAGTAGCTAAGACACAGACACAGTGAGTGAAAATGCACTTCCTTGTGGTTAACTGGTCTACTATTAAACAAAGATCAGAACAAACTGGGTATAAGGGTACCAGTGTCACCTGGGACTGACTGATAGTTCGAATCAGTGTGTGTTGGACGAACTAGTTATGAAAACGGTTCTGGATGAGGACATCTAGGTCAAAAGGGTTGCGGTATGGAAGCGAGCTTATCTGCAGATTCTGTTGGTGTAGACAGTAAGGGCGACGGGGATTATTGAAGTCTCCTGTGCCTGAATGGACTGCCTCGTTATAATTTTATTTTCTACAGGCTGTTTACCTTCAGATTGTTTACCTCCAGGCTGTTTGCCTTCAGATTATTTGGGTAAATTTTGTATTCTTCTCGACTGGTGTATTTCTGTCCAAAACCATTGATGTATCACTGTATTCATTTTTTTTTTTGTAAATTTACAGCATATATATATCAGACGTTTCATTATATTTCCTTGAGAACTTGGTCAATTTAGCGATCGGTAATATAGATCCTGCTTACAGCTGGTAGTGGGCAGTGTATCAGGTGTGGTTCCTGACTGCGAGAGGCTGTGTTGAAAGGGAAAACAGAACAGGAAAAGGAAGAGAGGCTTGTAACTTTGGTATTGATGAGTATAACAGCATTTGATTCCGTTACAATGAGGATATGGTTTTGTTGTGCATCACCAGACATATATAGTGAAGTAACACCAGCAACTTTGTCCGTTAAACAGGGTCGTAAATAATCACATTTAGGAGAAATCAGGCATAAGAGATAAAAAATGTTTGTACTCATACTTAAGAGTATAACCAATGATTATTACTGAAACGGGTATATGGATATCTATGACGATACTTGTCATGAAATATCACGCAGTTCTTCCGGGCATTCTGCATACAGTGGAGTTTATGTATCCTGTACCAGTCCTCAACATTCCAGAATAAGTATTATACTATGTCTTCAGTATTCTCACAATACACCCTCCAGATACTCTTTTACTCAGCATGAAGTATAGTGTTAGCCGTACAGTTTATATCCACTGGAAATCGCAAAGGCAAAAACGTCAAAGTAAAAATGTTCAGTAAAGAGAAAGTAGCAAATAGTTTGTGTGTATCTGAGGGAATAGATATAAGGTATTACACTTGTGTGACTTGGATCGAAAGTATATACATCTGGTCTTATCTCATGTCAGTGAGCAAGGCGGCTGTCTGGAAGACCTTGTATAATGATTTAGGTTTCCCTGTTTCTTCCTCACTCCGCTATACATGGCCAGCAGCCAAGTTCAATATAACCGGCGAGCAATTTTGCATAAAAGAATGTTGGCCCAGGAAGCAAAGAGTTGCAGAATATTCTGGGAAAGTTGTTGACACCAAAACTTCGTGTCCAATCTTGGCTGTATATTGATCTGTCAGGGAGGCGGACGCCTCACCTAGAAGCTGACGGGATATGTTGACGCTCTGATGTACTGTGTTGATCTTGTCTGCTTCCCATCTTTGCATGTTTGACCTTTCCAATATCTTCACTTTCTGGTTCTCTTGTCTTCAGTACCAGTTGGTCGGGTTATTCTTATGGCAGTCGCGGTCGATGGTTATTTAATTTGTTTAACCTGCTTGCTGGATAATTTGCTAACCTATATTAAATCATTTTCATGCCCAGTCCTATATATCATGGACTGACAGTCGTTGCTTTCCTTTTAGTCGATCATCTTTGCTCATTTGTCTGGTTCTTATTACTGTCTTTCTTCTAGTTGTAGCTTTATTTATTATTTGCTTGTAGCTTTACTTATTTGTTTGTAGTTTTATTTTTTAATGAGATAATCATCCACCTAGTTTCTTCTTAGTCACACTCTATGATTGTTTGCCTTCTCATGTCCATGTCTTCGCTCATCAGCACTGCAGGTGTTATTTCGACAATTGATCATCAAAAAGCTACCTGTGTAATCTGTATTTCCCAATTCGTATGTCTGTTTGCCTCCAGTGATTCCGTCTGTCTGCTTACGACCTACGTCGTCAGCTGGTCCCTGCTTAAGGCGACTCTTTCGTAACTCCACAATATATGTTGTCGTCCAGTAGACAGATGGCTCTCCATTTATGAATTATTGATCTAAGGACCTCCTCTTACACACCCTACCTACCTCCTCAACCCCTCACACACCCGGTCCTCACCACGGCCCTCACGCCCCCGCCTCCAACTTTTTATGCAGCTCCCGAGGCAGCAGTAGCAAGCCTTTCAACTTACATAACAGAAAAAGGTTGAGATGCTCATTCTTTCCCCTCCAGCCCTTTCTCTCTCTCCATATCTCTCTCTCTCTCTCTCTCTCTCTCTCTCTCTCTCTCTCTCTCTGCTTTCCCCTCACCCCCACGCTGTGGGGGCCCAAGTGGTTAGGGTGTGGTAGAGGAGAAGGTAAAGGGGAACTCGAGTGGCTCTCACACTCCGACGTTCAAATGAGGCTAAGTGGGGGGAAGGAGAGGGGAGAGATCGTGGTTTGCTGGTCTTGGATGGTCTCACTCTTGGACTAACTGGCGCGAGTGTCCTTTAGTCTCAAGCTTACACAATCAATTGACTTTCGATATCGTCTTTGATGCCATTTGCATATTTGGCTCGGACTCCCAGCCTCTACTTCCCCAACACTGCACCGACATCCTGACTTTCTCGTCATGGAAAAGAAATAGAAAACTCAAGAGTGCATTTTGACAGCCACGGTTGACTCCTACGGAAAACGATTTTGCCCTTTCAGTATTACAGCCAATCTACTTGAACTACGTTTAATACAGCGTAGCTTGATGAGCCTTGGAAGAAAAGCGAATGTCATTAGAATTTGGGAAAACAAATAGACATGATAGAGCAGGCGAAAAGTTTGATTCCTTTGAAGCATGAATTTGCTTAGCGAGACAATACTCCTCATCTGACGGTGTTACAGTCTTGCCATATGGATAACTTTACACGCACACCTAATGAGTTCTAATTGATTAATTCATTTATCTTTGCTTGTGCTTTATGCCGTTAAAAATGACTCGACTTCATATTTGATACAAGATGTAGATAATGCTTTGGTTTGTGCTTTGAGAAGAGAAGGATCATAAGGAAGGTAAAAATTACCTGATTTTCTTATGCATGTAGAAAAATCCTTGGAGTCGTCAGAGTAAACCCGTCTTCAGGTTTACAAACTAGATAAACAAAAATGCCGTAAGGATTTGTATCAAGCAAAATGTAGATAAAGAATATAACACAACCCTGTTAACAGATGGTTTGGATCTTGTTGTAATGTTCGCCGACTGGTCCCAGTGTTGTGAAGCCCTGGTAGATGGTACATCCCATATGTCTCTCGTAGTTTATAAAGATGGTATTGTATATGAACCGGTCATGGTCCACTATCTAGAGTTGCTCTACATTCTCAAGGATTTTAGACTGGACAGTCCCTCATTATCTGCCATAAGTGTATATAGGCTTGGCTCAGGATAAATCTCTGAGATTTATTAAAGGAGTAAGGCATCAATGGGGCATCAGTGAGGTAGAAATTATTCTCACTGGCCTGTGTTGACCTTTGACCTACAGGCCATGATGATGTGAACAGTCTCTACTTTTGTCTTTGCTCCGTATTGAAATATTCTCTCAAAATACTTCGTCTTTTCAGCCGCTCTAAAAGTATCTAATTAGTCAACCAGAAGAACAGTGTTCATTAACAAGTGAACGTAATGTAAACACCACCAGATTCAACTCGGTTCTCTGAAGTGCTCATCCAAGCCCGCTCGACACCTGCTAATAAAATACTTCACATTTCCTACAGGCTTTTCTCTCGTCTCATCACCATCCTGCCCGCCTCCTTCCTATTTCGTTAACATCTTTTATTTCCCACATTCAGTCACTCGAGTTTCTCTATTCCTTCTTTAATCATCACTCTATACTGTCTTTGATGTACACATCACTTATGTCAACAGTGGCAAATTTATGCATAAAAGAATTTTAACTTTCTGTAACTAGTGTTAGCACTGGCCCGGAGGAACAGTTCTGTTTTACTTCTTCACGTCATATGAAAACATTTAAATGTTTATGGCATTAATGATGAATGCTCACATTATCTTATCTTTCACTTCTCAGCATATCAAATTGTGAACTATTTCTTAATGTCCTTTCAAAAACACCAGTAGTATATACATCAATAGACATTATATATATATATATATATATATATATATATATATATATATATATATATATATATATAAACTGCTTATAATTTCCTTAGGACTCCTTTCTAAAAGAGTCCTAGTAATACCAATACCTCTTTCTAGAGGTTTTTGCAACTCTAAGGCTGCCCTATTTTCAGTTGAAGGGATATGATGGAATCTTTCCGAGTAAAAAGTTCTTTGACGAGACTGTTCTCCAAATGATACATCTGCACGAAAAATGACTTTTTAGTCGTGATGTAACGTTAAATAGAAGGGAAACAGTAGCTGTATACATATATACACAACGTATTAAATTGTCGGATGATACTTCCTGTTTCCTGAGTTCGTTTCACGTGTTCTCAGCGGTGTTGCTGAAGAAGGGCTTCCTCACGTCCCTCCGCCACACACTTCGTATGACTGACTTCCAGTCATGTCATCTTGCTCTACATTTTCTCGGGTCTTTAAAGAATTGTTTACTGTTAAGCTATTGCGGTTTGTTGTGGAAGTATATATGCTTATTACGTATTCTCTTATCCGTCATCCTTCCAGAGTAGGTAAACTAGGGGCTTCTCTTCATAGCTGTCTACTAAACTGTGGTGTGCATGTTGCTTTGTTTGTCCTTTATTACCTTTGTGTTTTTACGGGAAGGCGGTTTACCTTCATTGGTTCTACTTCTTGCCAGTGTGTGTGTGTGTGTGTGTGTGTTTCGGTATATTTAGAACTCCACATCAGACGTTGCCGGTGTAAAATGTAGGATGCACAACATTAGAAGTGTTTGTCATTCACCACTTGGGGCATGAGAGGTGATGTGTGGAGGTAATGCTAAAGTTGCACTGCCTCTTACCAGTAACTTTAGAAGCGCAGATCTAATGTTGGTAATAGTGGTACTTCTTTGTTAACGAGACCGAGGTACGTTTACTGAAGTTGACGTGACAGTAGTAGTAGCAGGAGTAGTAGCAGTTGTAGTAGTAAAGTGACAATAGCTGGTATCATTGTTGTCTGATTTGTTTATTTACAGCTGATGTTCGTGTTGTTCTAGCTGCAACAAGAGAGAGGGGATAGGAACAATAGCAATAATGGCAGTAGATAAGAAGACAATAGTGGTGTTATATAAGTAAGAGCAGTAACAATAGATTGCAGAAGCGTAGTAGTAATCGTATTATAAGTAGTAGTGGTATCAGGAGAGGCAATAATAACAGGAGTTGTAGCATTGCTAGGAACAGGAGCCGTGCAGTTGGTACGAAGAACAGTGGAGCTAATTTAATCTTTGTGCAATGTACATAGATAAGTGTTTATAAGTCCACACTGGCGTTTGAAGCATTCGTCTCCTTCAGCATCGTGGAGGAGGAAATTCTGGCATATATCATGAATGATTTGCGATGGGCAACCCAGCGCACCTGGGACACATTGTGCCCTAGAGGGGAATATCTTGGAAGAATGACCTACTTAAAGCTCACACTTTACTACTCTCTGAAAATTGTTTATGGAAGGATATAATTGTACGAAAAGGTTCTCCTACATACTGGCTTGTAACTAAGACAAGTATGCATCATACATAGCCATGAGTTAATGGGATCAATTGCATATAAGTAACTTATATACATTCATATATGCACACAATCTACTGTATACGAAAGTACATACATTAATCTATACAATCTTGCCAGAGTAATAATGAAGGGAAGTATAGTTGGACTAATAAGAATAAAAAAAGGTGAATCCTTGTTTCAGAATCTTTATGTAATGATGGTAATATTAAGTGACTTGTGTGTGTTGATGTTAGACACCTTGTAAATACACTTGTAAGGTAAATCACCCTGAAGATAAGAAGCCGGAGTGTTGATATATTCCTAGAAAACATCTGTTCCGGTAACACTTGAGACTGGTCGTCTAGATTACCATAAGAAATGAATTTATTCCTCATTTAATGAGTGAACCCAGAGTGAGCCCGGTAGCGTGATCAGTGATGCTCTGTATACCGTTCACTGGAGGTTATTGTTCCAGACAGTCATCATAACATCTGGAATTATCAAGTCGGGGTGAATCCTATGTCATCGGACACACACAGGCTGCATGGGATATGAGTATTGTGTGCCAGGATGACTGCATAAGTCGCATTCGTCACTGCAGATGAACCTAGTCTTGTTATATGTAGATCAAATGGTTCCTAAGATAAGAGTACTGACAACCTGAAGAGGTGCACCAACTTTGATGTCGGTACAGAGTTACAGCAAAATATCAGTACATGGCAGAATTTTTGGTATTACTCATGTGCTCATAGAAACAAGTAGTTATCCAATTATGTTTTATAGCTATTACCGTACATAGTTCATATCACTTGGTGTCGTCTTGCTCGTTAACATTCTGATATATTCGGCTTTTCATACAAGAAGAATGAAGATTAACGCTTCTATTTTTAGGTGTCTCCTCTGCTGGATCAAAGGCCACCAGCTAAACCAGTTTGCTACACACAGATGAGAATAATGTCGAATGCACAGCTGGCTTGCCAGGTTGTCCAAGTCCGCAATTCATAAACGCCATAGATGATACCCTGACATAATTATTTGGTTCAGATAGACGTGGTATAATTCTCTTCACAATTTTGTGTTTGGCAAGTCGTAAGGCTTGACATTTGCTCACCCTTTGGCTTGTCTGTCAGTCTCAACTAGAGATATGCAAAACGACACGCAGTTCTGTTCAAGTCAGGAGCAGCACCTGTGTACTAGGTATGTAATTACTTTTCCAGGATGTGAACAGCTTCAGCAGAAGACAAAATTCCTTCATGGCGTCATGCACCATGATTGAAAAACACTGTTATGTGACTTATTGTTATGTACTCTGGCTTTTGCATTATTCCTTTTGGTTTCTCTCTCTCCCTCCCTCTCTCTCTCTCTCTCTCTCTCTCTCTCTCTCTCTCTCTCTCTCTCTCTCTCTCCTTGTATGTTGGCGCTTGTTCTACGAAAAATGTAACAGGGTTTTATGAACAGTTTATTACTTATGTTTTTGTTAGTTTAGAAACTAGTATAAAAAAAAAAAAATCGCAAAGGACTGAAGCGATCCTGTTGCTCATCGACCCAGCAAAGTTTAAAAAAAAAGGGAAGCGAGGAACTTACTTACCACAACATGTGGCCATCATAAGCCTGGAAGCAGAGACAAGAGAGAGTTCCTGCGTGGTAGCGGGAGAGGTCCATCAGCTGATTAAAAATGTCACGAGGGTCTTTAACGACAGCCTCTGTCATAGATCAGCTGATCCTTCTCCGACAAGACACTGTTTTTCCAAACTGTACATCTCCCATGAGTTAGATGGGATGTTGATCATGAACCACTCCAAGGATTATCATCGCTTGGGAGATGTTGCCACTAAACAGGTGGGACACTGCTCAGCCCCCACAAACCTCGATACCCATGCGGGTAGCGCCAGCAATGTGTTCCCAGGTCGGTGGCTGCATACCACCTACTACCACTCTGGGGGAGGGGGGGGGGGGGGGAGAGCAGAACAGAAAATGCCAGAGGAAGTTCCAGAATCACATGTGTGCTCTAACAGTACAACTGGTGAGGCTCCAGGAGTCCCCTTACTCCAGCAGAACTCTTGGCGAGGCTTCAGTAGTCCCGTGCCCCACATACGATACGACGGGGCTCCGACAATCCCTGCACTGTAACTGTACACCTGGCGAGGCTGCAGTAGTCCCGTGCCCCACATACGATACGACGGGGCTCCGACAATCCCTGCACTGTAACTGTACACCTGGCGAGGCTGCAGTAGTCCCCATGTTCAAGCAGTCCTCCTGGAGAGGCTCCAGTTGATATCTTGCTCAGTAGTACACCTGTCGTGGCTTCACTAATCTCCGTGCCTTAGTGGGGACGTCCGGTGAGGCAACTGAAGTTCCACATCCCAGAAAGCTGTCGAAGCTCGAGATTTCTAGTTTAGGAGTAATTAAGATTGCACTGTTCTAAGGTCATGCACAGCCCATGTGGACCCAGATATCTCGGGAGGTGTACGGCCCTTTGCAGCTCATAGACCCTGAAGATTCCCTTTACGAAGATATAGTGCTATCTAAAGTGCTACTGTTTTCTCCCCATGCTACAATATCGCAGCTTTAGGAAGCCCAGCAATATCTCCTTCCATATATATGATGAGGATCGATTTACTACAAGATATCAAAGCAAGTCTTCTATAGAATTCCATCTGTACTTAAAGCCATAAGCTGGCCAGCGGTCCATTTGGATCGCTGCAAACACGAACTGGCAAAATTCTCCCAGTGACAAAGGAAACTCTGTCCAAAATATGGACGACATGGCCCTGGTGGTTCTACTGGCCCGGGAATAGCACTTCTTGCCTCCGAAATTATGACGTCCATTCGATAAAGAGAAGGTTCAGGTTAGAATTACTTGGAAGTGTTGGAATACAACAAAATCCTGACACTTTGATACTAGGTGTAAATACTTCAATAATGATCTCTCCGAAATTTTCAGAAATGTGCAAAATAAGGTCTGCACAATGTTTTCTGAAAAGAAATTAAAAAAATGAATACCTTGGTCAAAGTTTGTTCCAACTTACCTGAACTTTGATCGTACGTTACTGAATGAAATCTTTGGCCTTCTCTGGTACTGGAAAACGAGGAGATTTTACTGATTTATGTTAGATGATTTCTTAAAATCTGGTCATGATAACACAAAGTATCATCATTTCAAAGCATTATCATTCTTTCTTAAAATCTGGTCATAACACAAAGTATCATCATTTCAAAGCATTATTCTTTCGTTAAACTTCGTTATCATTAGTTCCCTAGTGTAGAGGTTAGAGTCGGTAACCGTAACACATTACCAAGCAGCCCGGGGTCGAGCGCATGGGTTCAAATCCTTGCTGAGGTGATCTGTTCATCCTCACCCAGAGGTTGATTGGTTCCTGGCTTAAGTTAGGATATATATATATATATATATATATATATATATATATACGAATAAAGTGCATATGAACGTGCACCTTCATAGAACATAGGCCTAGCGGTTAGCATGCCTGCCTCTTGCACAGGGGTTCCGGGTTCGATCCTGGCTGTTGGAGGTTTGTATGTTATATATATATATATATATATATATATATATATATATATATTTTTTTTTTTTTTTCATACTATTCGTCATTTCCCGCGATAGCGAGGTAGCGTTAAGAACAGAGGACTGGGCCTTTGAGGGAATATCCTCACCTGGCCCTCTTCTCTGTTCCTTCTTTTGGAAAATTAAGAAAAAAAAAAAAAAAATATGTATATATATATATATATATATATATATATATATATATATATATATATATATATATATACATACACACAAAGTTAATGAGATGGCCTTGATTGGCCACCCCAGCTAACGCAATAAAGAAAAATATATCGTTCTGCAGTGTCGTGTGAAGATGCCTAGCACTACAGTAAAGCTTCATGAATTATAACCTGCTACGACCTGTGGTTATGTAACAATTCTGCAGCGACCGTCATAAACACAGTTCCCATCACACACCACACTTTCTCTTCCTCAGGGGATAGAAATGAATGGTCTGAATACATAGAAAATACGTTTTTTCTAAGTTCTCTCCTAATGCCCCGCTCTCCTGAACTTCTCAACATCCTGAGAAACTGCTGCAGTATATTATCCAGACGTTGAGGGCAAGACTCTCTCGAATGGCACAGCAGTTTTCTCGGGAACCTCCAACAGATTGCCTATGCATGTCTTGTTTGTGGGTCTAGCCTCATGAACCAGAATGAGAGGCACTACTGCTGGTTCCAGGGATAGCCAGATGATGTAGTCTTACTGAGTTCGTAACTGCTTTTCCTCTAAGAGTAACAAATACTGGTTATGACAACAGATTTTTTATGACATTACTATTTTGAGAAATTGATTTCATTTTGAATATATATATATATATATATATATATATATATATATATATATATATATATATATATATATATATATATTTACACATTACAGCTAGAAACTGTGTGAATGAATATGGCCTTTGTTGTCTTTTCCTAGCGCTACTTCTCGCGCGTGGTGGGGTGGGGGGGATGCTATTTCATGTGTGGCGGGGTGGCGACAGGAATGGATGAAGGCAAATATGAATATGTACATGTGTGTATTTGTATGTCTGTGTATGTATATGTATGTGTACGTTGAAATGTATTGGTATGTATATGTGCGTGTGTGGGCATGGGTTAAGCAAAAGGCATAATCAGTGAACCTGTCTTAGAATACGACTGATACATAGTAGCTTTTCTTTCCTTGTGATCACTGGTTTTCTTTTTGATGTGGCCGATGAGCACCCTTATGGATATGGTATACAAGCTTGCTGCAGTTCGGTCCAATGAAGGGCAATCATAGTTCATTAATTCATAAGTATGTCAGCTTAGCGAAGTACGTCCCTTGTGGCAATTGCGTCATGGGATGTTCCCAGCATCACTTGACTCGTGTGTGTCTTGTTTACTTTGTTCTGTGAGTTATAATCTTGGACTATAATCTTAGATGACAGGTATAATCACAGGATCATAAAACGTCTTGGAATGTCAAGTGAAAACGTCTGCACATTTGATATAACTGTATATATACATCTCATATATATATATATATATATATATATATATATATATATATATATATATATATATTATTATTATTATTATTTTGCTCATCGCTGTCTCCCGCGTTTGCGAGGTAGCGCAAGGAAACAGACGAAAGAAATGGCCCAACCCACCCCCATACACATGTATATACATACACGTCCACACACGCAAATATACATACCCATACATCTCAATGTACACATATATATACACACACACACATACATATATACACATGCACACAATTCACACCGTCTGCCTTTATTCATTCCCATCGCCACCTCGCCACACATGGAATAACATCTCCCTCCCCCCTCATGTGTGCGAGGTAGCACTAGGAAAAGACAACAAAGGCCCCATTCGTTCACACTCAGTCTCTAACTGTCATGCAATAATGCCCGAAACCACAGCCCCCTTTCCACATCCAGGCCCCACAGAACTTTCCATGGTTTACCCCAGACGCTTCACATGCCCTGATTCAATCCATTGACAGCACGTCGACCCCGGTATACCACATCGATCCAATTCACTCTATTCCTTGCACGCCTTTCACCCTCCTGCATGTTCAGGCCCCGATCACTCAAAATCTTTTTCACTCCATCTTTCTACTTCGAATTTGGTCTCCCACTTCTCGTTCCCTTAACCTCCGACACATATATGCTCTTGGTCAATCTTTCCTCACTCACTCTCCATGTGCCCAAACCATTTCAAAACACCCTCTTCTGCTCTCTCCACCACGCTCTTTTTATTTCCACACATCTCTCTTACCCTTACATTACTTACTCGATCAAACCACCTCACACCACATATTGTCCTCAAACATCTCATTTCCAGCACATCCACCCTCCTGCTTACAACTCTATCCATAGCCCACGCCTCGCAACCATACAACATTGTTGGAACCACTATTCCTTCAAACATACCCATTTTTGCTTTCCGAGATAATGTTCTCGACTTCCACACATTCTTCAAGGCTCCCAGGATTTTCGCCCCCTCCCCCACCATATGATTCACTTCCGCTTCCATGGTTCCATCCGCTGCCAGATCCACTCCCAGATATCTAAAACACTTTACTTCCTCCAGTTTTTCTCCATTCATACTTACCCTCAATTGACTTGACCCTCAACCCTACTGTACCTAATAACCTTGCTCTTATTCACATTTACTCTTAACTTTCTTCTTTCACACACTTTACCAAACTCAGTCACCAGCTTCTGCAGTTTCTCACATGAATCAGCCACCAGCGCTGTATCATCAGCGAACAACAACTGACTCGCTTCCCAAGCTCTCTCATCCCCAACAGACTTCATACTTGCCCCTCTTTCCAAAACTCTTGCATTCACCTCCCTAACAACCCCATCCATAAACAAATTAAACAACCATGGAGACATCAGACACTCGTGCCGCAAATCTACATTCACTGAGAACCAATCACTTTCCTCTCTTCCTACACGTACACATGCCTTACATCCTCGGTAAAAACTTTTCACTGCTTCTAACAACTTGCCTCCCACACCATATATTCTTATATATATATATATATATATATATATATATATATATATATATATATATATATATATATATATATATATATCCCTGGGGATAGGGGAGAAAGAATACTTCCCACGTATTCCCTGCGTGTCGTAGAAGGCGACTAAAAGGGGAGGGAGCGGGGGGCTGGAAATCCTCCCCTCTCGTTTTTTTTTTAATTTTCCAAAAGAAGGAACAGAGAATTGGGCCAGGTGAGGGTATTCCCTCAAGGCCCAGTCCTCTGTTCTTAACGCTACCTCGCTAATGCGGGAAATGGCGAATAGTTTGAAAGAAAAGATATATATATATATATATATATATAGTATGTTATTTCGCACACAGATCAACACTCAGAATCGTTGCACACCTCATTAGAAAAACAACGTAGTCCCAGTAATAACGTTTAAGTCCTGGAACAGTTCAGAGGAGAACCCTGGAATGCATGAGTAGGTTGAGACCAGTTGCACCCCTGACACGCACCAGACACCGTCACAGAATTCACCACGTCCTGCCTGGAATGCCTCCTGGATGGTGTGAATCTTTAATGGTTAGGTTGTAAAGACAAAGGATGTAGAAGTCATATTTTCAAGGTCTGGCCTCTTATATCATTCTCTCTCTCTCTCTCTCTCTCTCTCTCTCTCTCTCTCTCTCTCTCTCTCTCTCTCTCTCCTCTCTTTTTTTTCTCTCTCTCTCTCTCTCTCTCTCTCTCTCTCTCTCTCTCTCTCTCTCTCTCTCCACACACGCATATATATAATATATATATATATATATATATATATATATATATATATATATATATATATATATATATATATATAATGATTCAGAAAATCTCAAAATATGGCTTCGTAAACGTAAAAATACGAGAATCCTTATCGCTTTCGTGTATTACAACGTCTTCAGAAGACGAGTCAGAGAGAGAGTAAAAAGGTACAATGCAGATTATTCATACAGAACCGGAGGGCCTCATTCCATGTTTCCTCTGTAATTAGTCTTCTAAAGATCTGGTAATACACTTTAGTACTTCATATGATTTTATAAAACATGCAGTGTTTCTATACATGTGGCACGACAAGTTCGTGGAGACAGTTCATCTGGTGGCAATACTTAAAGATATTTACATATCAACATCACAATAGGAGTACCGTCTGGCGTTTAGTTTGGTAGACGCTGGTTGGTACTTGTATTGTGATGTTGATATCTAAATAACTTTAAGTACTGGGACCTGATATATATATATATATATATATATATATATATATATACTTTTTTTTTTTTTTTTTTTTTTTTTTCTAAAAGAAGGAACAGAGGGGGGCCAGGTGTGGATATTCCACTAAGGCCCAGTCCTCTGTTCTTAACGCTACCTCGCTAACGCGGGAAATGGCGAATAGTTTAAAAGAAGAAAGAAATATATATATAATATATATTTTGTCGGGCGATGTTTGAGCTCTTGCTCCATGGGTCATCTCCCTATAACCACTCTGGAAGCAGTCTGGTCTTATGCTTATCTCTCTTATGTTTCTGTCTCCAGGTGGTGACTTGCTCTTCAGATTGTCCTTCAGACTTTCTACTTAGACTTTAAACTTTAAGTGTTTACTAAAACTGGAATGCACTCATTCTGAATTAGCAACTGCGTCTTGAATCAACTTTGAATTCCTTGAAAGTTTTCATATTCAATGATCCTCCAGTAGGAAAAAGACTTTGTGATAATCCACTAGTATCATCCAATACTTTAATGGGTTAGTCCAGAAAAGCGGCTGGTCTCCTAACTTTTGCCATTAAGCGTTAGCCAACCAACAAATTCTTTGGACTTTAAGTAGCGATTTCCCTTTCTCAGTAATCCTGGAAGTACTGGTGCACCTCACATAAATCCTTTCAGAAGTGACGACTGCTTCTTAAAATGTTTCTTAAATCCGTTGATAAACTAGATCTATTGAGCCTAGAAATATTATCAGGAAATACAGCCGGCGTGTGGGAACCTCCCCAACAGTGATCCCTTGACGTGATCCTCGAGTGCGGGCAAGAGGCCCACTGCCTCACTCCTGAAGCTGACACCTCTTCCTTATATCTCTGCTCTCTAGTTTACCGTGCCTTTGACTGGTCATTCTCATTAACACTTATCGTCTCGGCTGCTCTTCAGTGAGGTTCTTATGTATGTGGATAATACTCGGAGTAATGAAAACAAAACAAAAAAACAACCTATGTTGAGTCAGTCATATCAACTTATACCTACATAACTTGTTTTCAAGTAATTATCAGAATATTGTTCAGATTATTTCAGACCTATCAAACTGTTACTTATTCATCTGAACACCTACGTACATACGGTCTAGTGATATTGTAATCGTAACGCAATGTAGCTGTCTGTACTGCAGGACCGAAACATCGTGTGTTTGTCAAAATAATTGCCATTATGTGAATGTCGGGAATTTTTCGATACAAAATGATCATCCTAAGGACAGTAAAGTTATTCTTCAACATGAAAAATTATAATAAGTGAATTACAACGAGAATAAAGATGGATGTGACAAGAGGTATAACCGGAACCAAAGAAAGTAATGATAAAGCAAAATTGGAATGTCGTTCCTTAATGTACTCGGTGTGTTGGAAGCTCATATAGTAATGGTATGAAACTCGAGATCGATCTGACAAGGGAAAGACTTTCCTCAAGTAGGTGCAGCAGCAGTGCTTTATGTCCCATTGAAAATTCACTGATATGCACGATAAGCAGAGCAACAGTGAAAATGAAGACAACACTGATCTATAGTTTATCATTCCGTTACAAACATTATTCCTCTTCCATTCATTACTTAATATAAAAAGATGTTATGGCGAAAGTTAAAAAGTATTAGAGATAAATACGTCATTTCATTCGCACATTATGATGAAAACAAAAAGAAACAGCCTGGTACACTTAAAAGAATTCAACACTTTCTTCTAAAATTGCTTCTCGTGGCTTTTCATTTGAGCAGTCGACGCCACAAACGTCCGCCATTTGGGAAGTCCAAGACGCTGGCCAAGCTCTCAGTCTCCTTATCTTCTCTATCACTCGAATTTATTGGCATCTTATCACTTCTAGGACCGGGTTTACTGCCAGGGTTTTGATAAGCTTACCAACAGTTTTTGTCGTCCTAAATGATGCGAGTGTAAGTCCAGTTAGTTGGTGCCGCTCTTTGTTCCCTCATATTCGTTTTCTTTTGCTTTAAATTTGTCTCCCTCTTGATCTCCGCTTTCTCTCTCCTCCTCTTTTTTGGCTACACATGCATGCTAATAGAAGGCCCAGTGAACAGTGACGTCAATTCGTAGTCTAAATACAGCCTTAATGATTACGCGGCCCTCTGTTTACCCTCTCATTGAATCAGTGTTTTCCTTGCAGGTGAGTGCTCAGCGAGACAGAGAGGGGTGCAAACACTGCTGGTAGCTCTGCGTCTTAATACAAGGTCACAGTGAGTGTTGAACTAACATAACCCTTAGTATCCACCTGCCACACGCTTGATCCATCGAGAACATGATACAGGTAACAGTGACTGCAGGAGACAGTGTGGGCATTGTGTGCTAGCTGAATGTTGACATTGTAAATTGATGAAGTATCGCTCAAGTAGACGCGACGGTATGTCAGTGTGAAGGTTGGACGACTACCAGCTGATGATGAACGCGGGACTTGTGTCACCATGGATAATAACGTATGTAAACATTACAGGAACCTGAGTCTTGGTAACACAGTTGATGCAGTGGACGATTACATATTCACAGATCATTAGACGAATGTCACGACCTAATGTGTGTGATATAAGGAAAGGATGCAGGATTACAAGACGTCGATTAGTTCAGGTAGAAAGGCAGAGGCGGTTCGCTGAGACGTTTGTAATGAGATAATGAATATCACCCTTACTGGTCTGCAGGCAGACAATGACATTGTCGCTACGACCTTTGTTTCTCATTATCTTGTGCCCGGAAGACTTTAGATTAGGTCATCTATTTTGTAAGTAATATATGAGTAATTGTTGCTATGGTTGAGTGTTATGCAATACTGCTTGAGCATATATCGGCGATTATCTAATATTCTAATGCCTGAAGAAATGAGTGAGCTGTGAAAACCAGTGGATGAATAAGAAGGGCGGTGTAGGGAGGACCTGCAGCAACTGATGCATACACATGACGTTGTTTCATCGTTTGTATGAAAATAGAATATACAGAATCATAGATTTCTGTTGAAATGTGCAGAAGAGGGATGTTCATAGTAAATGTGCAAGAGGGTGATGTTCAAAGTAAATTTGTAGGAGGGGATGTTCATACTTGATATGCAGGAGGGGGATGTTCAGAGTAAATGTGCATGAACGGGATTTTCATAAGTACAAATGACCGCAAAGTTTTCTCGTTTGAAGGCGAGGGGAAGTCGTGGTTTGGTCTTAGTCTGGTGGTAAAGAACTGGTAAATCTGTACCATGTTAGGCATTAAGGAACAACAATGCTCAGTAACTATGACATTGTTTGAGCAGAAAACTACTAAAGTAAAGCCAGATGGTTGAGGTGGAAGCACTCGAGAAGGTTTAGTAAACTGAAGACATAAAAGAAAACTATGCTGGAAGCCAACTTGACCTAGTAAACGTTCATTCCATACTGAGAGCAGTGGACATGAACTATTGATGATGTATTAAAGGAACTGAGAAAAAAAGAAAAAATATAGTTGTAAGGAAAATATTTAAGCCTGAGAAGTTATTAGAAAGTCACATGAAGTGATATCACATTGGTATGGTGATGTAGAAGGTATTAGGGGTGCAATGTTGGTAAATATTCATATCATGGGGAGAGACACGAGGGAGGAAGTAAACTCCATGAAACATTGATACACGCACTGCCTGAGTCTTCAAGGTACTGCCGTCTATAGGTGAAGTTGGAGAAATTGTTGGAAGCTGTGTACAGTACATGTAGCTAACATGTGACGGGAGAAGAGTGAATGTTGGGAGAATATAT
Source organism: Panulirus ornatus (assembly GCF_036320965.1). Classification (NCBI taxonomy): domain Eukaryota; kingdom Metazoa; phylum Arthropoda; class Malacostraca; order Decapoda; family Palinuridae; genus Panulirus; species Panulirus ornatus. Next base: position 10,773,966 of record NC_092294.1, on the reverse strand, counting down.
ACATCAATATATACATTATATGGCTGTGCTCGGAAGTGTATTCCCAGTTACTAGTACCTGAGAAACTAGGGCTGGTGTAGTGCAGGTAACACCCAGGATTCCGTCTCCCTTGGCAAGTAAGGCTACCAGTGCAACACTATCTGCCCACAACGCACCAACCCTTGTTCGTGAATTAACCATGGGAACAGTGTACTGTTGCTCCATCTGACCCCAGGTTACCACACCCTGGCTTTTCTTGCGGTAACATCAGACCTGGTGAAGTTTTGTACTACTTTAACACGCAAGTAGAATTCCATTTCCGGTGGAACTAAAGGCAGAAGTTTGTAGGAATGAACCACAAATGGTATTCAACACTCATTATGTTAACAGCCGGAGTTTTCTCATTATAGGACCTAATATAAGGGAAGCACAAACTTGGTTCAGGTAAAGCTTTCTGGGAAATCTGATATGTTTTGAGAACTGGGAAAAGGTTTGACTTGAGCAGAGAACGCGAGGAGAGTTCACTCGAGCACACAGACGACACGCACACACGTACCAAAATATATATATTCCTATGAGTCTACGGGGAAAATGAAACACGATAAGTTCCCAAGTGCACTTTCGTGTAAAAATCACATCATGTGAGCAGGAGATGGAGTGAGTATTTTGAAGGTTTGTTGAATGTGTTAGATGATATAGTAGCAGATACAGGGTGTTTTGGTTGAGGTGGTATGCGAAGGGAGAGGGTTAGGGAGAATGATTTGGTAAATAGAGAAGAGGTAGTAAAAGCTTTGCGGAAGATGAAATCTGGCAAGGGGCGGATTTAGATGGTATTGCAGTGAAATTTATTAAAAAGGGGATGACTGTGTTGTTGACTGCTTGGTAAGGATATTTAATGTATGCATGACTCGTGGCGAGGTGCCTGAGGATTGGCGGAATGCATGCATAGTGCCATTGTACAAAGGCAAAGGGGATAAAGGTGAGTGTTCAAATTACAGAGGTATACGTTTGTTGAGTATTCCTGGGAAATTATATGGGAGGGTATTGATTGAGCGGGTGAAGGCATGTACAGAGCATCAGATTGGGGAAGAGCAGTGCTTTTTCAGAGGTGGTAGAGGATGTGTGGATCAGGTGTTTGCTTTGGAGAATGTATGTGAGAAATACTTAGAAAAGCAATTGGATTTGTATTTAGCATTTATGGATCTGGAGAAGGCATATGATAGTTGATAGAGATGCTCTGTGGAAGGTATTAAGAATATATGGTGTGGAAGGCAAGTTGTTTGAAGCAGTGAAAAGTTTTTATCGAGGATGTAAGGCGTGTGTACGAGTAGGAAGAGAGGAAAGTGATTGGTTCTCAGTGAATGTCGGTTTGCGGCAGGGATGCGTGATGTCTCCATGGTGGTTTAATTTCTTTATGGATGGGATTGGTAGGTAGGTGAATGCAAGAGTTTTGGAAAGAGGGGCAAGTATGCAGTCTGTTGTGGATGAGAGAGCTTTGGAAGTGTCAGTTGTTCGCTGATGATACAGCGTTGGTGGTTGATTCGGGTGAGAAACTGCAGAATCTGGTGACCGAGTTTGGTAAGGTGTGTGAAAGAAGAAAGCTGAGAGTAAATGTGAATAAGAGCAAGGTTATTAGGTACTGTAGGGTTGAGGGACAAGTCAGTTGGGAGGTAAGTTTGAATGGAGAGAAACTGGTGGAAGTGAAGTGTTTTAGATATCTGGAAGTGAATTTGGCAGCGGATGAAACCAAGGAAGCGGAAGTGAGTTACAGGGTGGGGGAGGGGGCGAAAGTTCTGGGAGCGTTGAAAAATGTGTGGAAGGCGAGAACATCATCTTGGAAAGCAAAAATGGGTATGTTTGAAGAAATAGTGGTTCCAACAATATTATATGGTTGCGAGGCGTGGGCTATAGATAGAGTGGTGCGAAGGAGGGTGGATGTGGTGGAAATGAGATGTTTGAGGACAATATGTGGTGTGAGGTGGTTTGATCGAGTAAGTAATAAAAGGGTAAGAGAGATCTGTGGTAATAAAAAGAGTGTGGTTGAGAGAGCAGAAAAGGGTGTTTCGAAATGGTTTGGTAACATAAGAGAGAATGAGTGAGGAAAGATTGACCAAGAGGATATATGTGTCAGAGGTGGAGGGAACGAGGAGAAGTGGGAGACAATATTGAAGGTGGAAAGATGGAGTGAAAAAGATTTTTGAGCGATCGGGGCCTGAACATGCAGGAAGGTGAAATGCGTGCAAGGAATTGAGTGAATTGGAACGATGTGGTATACCGGGGTCGACGTGCTGTCAATGGATTGAACCAGGGCATGTGAAGCGTTTGGGGGTAAACCATGGAAAGTTTTGTGGGGCCTGGATGTGGAAAGGGAGCTGTGGTTTCGATGCATTATACATGACAGCTAGAGACTGAGTGTGAAGGAATGTGGCCTTTGTTTTCCTAGCGCTACCTCGCGCGCATGCGGGGGTAGGAGGTTGTCATTTCATGTGTGGCGGGGTGGTGACGGGAATGAATAAAGGCAGCAAGTATGAATTATGTACATGTGTTTATGTCTGTGTATGTATATATATATGTATACATTGAAATGTATAGGTATATATACGTGCATGTGTGGACGTGTATGTGGGTGGGTTGGGCCATTCTTTCGTCTGCTTCCTTGCGCTACCTCGCTGACGCGGGAGACGGCGCCAAAGTAAAATTATATATATATATATATATATATATATATATATATATATATATATATATATATATACTAACGGCAGTTATGAATCTACTTCACCATTTTTAAGTTTCATGACAGAGTAAATGAACCTGCAACAGCTACTTTTCTTTTCATGAAGTGAATAACTTCCCCTGAAACCCTTCTCAGTTCGCTATTCCCCAGTTTGTTGTATCTTTCTGGTCCTCAGTCGTCGTCCTCTCTTTCCCCCACCACTGGCCTCCCTCTCTCCGGTCTCCACCGACACCAAGAAGTGATGACGTCAAGCTGGAGGAGTACTGCCTGCAGGCGGTCGTCATATTGATCTGTCGCCGGGTAGTTAACAGATAAAGCGCCATGGGCATAAAAGAGACAGCGATACCACGCTGTTATGAGAGGGAGAAGAGGCGCCTGATCCTCAGTGAGGCTGTGAGGCATGGGGAGAGGCGCGCTGCATTACTGGAGCAGGAGGAGTGAGCGCCTCACCCTGGGCCTCGGGTAGAATGAGGTCGACATCCAACCACGCTACATTACATGAGGAGAAGCCTGGCCCACCACGCCTCACTTCGGAAGGAGGAGCCTGGCCCAACCACCGCATCACACTACAGGACCCACCACGCCACACTATAGGGGGAGTAAGTAAACTGGAAAGTAGTGACGCTGAGGTTGCCACATTGCTGAAGGAGGAGTCTCTGTCGAGGATGTGGTAGGATTTAGAGCACCTCCCATGACCCAGCACGGCTGAGGGAGGAGGAGCTGCCTCGTTCTGAGGAATACTTGGAGACTCTGTCATGCAGCTAAGGAAGCAGCAGGGGTCTACCACGGCAAGTGGCTGTACAGGTTTCTGCTGGCCTCATCACAGCACAGCACAGCGTCCTGTGTCGCTGCCTGTGGTGCCAGCAGTCAGAAGACCCGCAGCTGCTGCCCCGCTTAGTCTACCGCACCTCAGAGGTAAGAGCGGGGAGGGGAACCACCCCCAGCACTCCTCAGGGGAGGTGGGTAGCCTTCCCAGCATTCTCCAGGAAGGCGAGTCACCCCACCAGTACTCCCCAAGGGTGGCGGAAGGTACCTTTCCATCACCCACTACGGTGGGTGGGCGAGCTTCCCACAACGCCTTCTGTGACGGTCCAGCGAAGCATCTACCCCCCACGAGAGGGAGGGGAGAGGGTGGAAGAGAATCTTCGCACATATAATCGTCCGTAGCTGTATTATTGGTGTATCGGAATTTACGAAGAAGCATTTAATTCTTTTCCAAGAAAAAATTCACTTGGAATCCTGGCGGGACCGTGTGTGAATCATGGTCAGACGTCCTGACCCCCTCGGCTTAAAGGTAACAAGTAATGTAGCAGTCAAGAATATAACTATTTATGCTGCATTCCTGAAGAAAAAAATAAACCAGCAGGTGATTTTGTGACGCAAGTATCAAGCTCTCCCACTGAGTGAGTCAGGTGTGAACAATACACGAGCAGGGAAGCGCCTGGTGTCGCCACAAGTGCGCAGGTAAATATTCTAACTCCCATGAGAAAAAACTGATGGTGCTGAATACCTTTGTACCTGGTTAAATCTATTTTAGAGATTGCATTTATTTACAAAGATGCTTTTCTACATGTACTACATGTATTATTTAAAGGGAACATCGCTGGTCACTGAACACAGTCCACTGTAGTCACTATAACATGAGAAGCTTCGTTCTACACAACCTGCCTCCCTTACCATCACAGGGACAAGTTACCAAAAAAAAAATGAATGAGCAAAAACGTCTTCCATCGCTTTTCTTCTGCTTTCCCAGCTCACCTTCCCTCCGCCTCTAACTTACTCCCTTCTCTCCCTCCCCCCTCCAACTTTCTTTTCTCACTCTCCTCTCTCTGATCACGGCCCCGGACCACTTTTTCTAGACTACTCCCTTTCCTAGACTTTCCTCACTTCCCATTTCCGACTCTCCTCATCTCCTCCTCCCAGCTTCCCACTCCGCATCTTCTCCCCTACTTCCACTCCCCGATTCCTTTCCCGTCTCCACTTCCTGATTCTCCTTTCAGATTCCCCTCTCCCCTCTTCTCCCTGAATCCTTTCCGTGACTCCTCTCTTTCCTTCCTTCCGGCAACATGCGACAGAAATACCGCGCAGGAGGAGCCGCCTCCCTCCCACGCTGAAGGGTTGGGCTCTACCGGAGGCTTGCCTGGCCTGGCTGTTTGCTCATTAAGACTGTCTTGGTCAGTGTATATCTGTCTCAGTATGTAGGATATGTATGTGTGTGCGAGTGTTTAGTGTATACGTGTGTGTAAGTAAAGATGCGAGTAGGTGATTGTGCAAGTGTGTGTGTATGTCTCTTGCTTAAATGTTTTTTGTGAGTGATCATGTCCATATGTATGCATATGTACATTTAGAGTGTATAGTAACCCTACTATGTTCGGTGGTAACGTTAGCGCTGCATCTTCATGATACTTGAATTGTTAAGTAGGGTGTTTGTTCCCTCGCACTCATGATTACTAGTGGCCCGGCTCTCTGCACCCCATCCTTCCACCTCACCACCGGTTCCTTCATCCAAGCTTCACCGTTAGAGCAGTAACATGACACACTTGTCACAGCAAGGTCTTGTATCTATATGATTCCCAAACACGACGCTGCACTCTGGATATGACTTGCGATCGTATTTAACTTATGCCAAAGAGGAAAACCTAAAGGAGGTTCGACGGAGGGGTCGTGCGTTGCCATTACAAAAGCAGAATGGTTGATGCGCATACCTGTTGTGAAATGTTCCCGAAATGAAAGAAAAAATGAGATTGTGGCGACAAGTGGTTAAGCTGTGCATCTGAAGTGGACCTGGAGCGTAAAATAGGATTAGCTCGCGCTCACTTGACGCTTCTCGCTAATGATGACGACAGTGTTGTAAACAGACTTGTATGATGGCGGGAATTCATTACGCTCTCTCTCTCTCTCTCTCTCTCTCTCTCTCTCTCTCTCTCTCTCTCTCTCTCTCTTGATACGGATTTAGAAATTTTGGAACAAATGTCAAAGACATTAAGTTCTGAGTCAAGTACCAGTAAAAGTTCTCATCATGGCACTCTCTTGTTATCTTAAGTATTCTTAGAAACGTCTGTAATATTGCTTTACACATGACACAATTAGCTCGTCATCGAAAGTTTTATGATTATAGTGCTTATTTTCATGCTTTTACTCATTTGTTTGCAAGCATATCTACTTGTTTGTTGATACATATTCAGAATTGTGACCCAAATTACAGTTATCAACGAAAGAGATCCTTATTCATTATATCTGGGGTTGAAATTATCTTAGGCTGTACACTCGCTGGCTTTACAGTCATGGTACATCAAGGATCATCTCTGACAGGCAAGACTGATCCTGCAGAGTATTACATCTCTTGGCTCTAGATGAATCATGTTCGTAGGTTGCTTTCCTGGGTCCAAGATTTTTCTAGAATTTCTCAACGCTACCTGTGTTTCCACACATTCGGAATATTTAGGTGCTCAGAATGCTGAGGATTTGCTCAATAGCAACTTGCAAGAAGTATCGATCATTCAGTCGGTAGTATTTTCTCTGTTTGATCTAAAGATTCTACAAGTTTGCAACATTATAGTATTAACAGCAGACACAGAAATAATTCTGATTCAGTGTCAGATTCATTACATTTCGATGTCTTTATGTTGAGTTACTGGGTTTCACTTGAGGCTGTTGAGGCTTCATGTCTTCCATCCGTCGTTGGTCCAGCGTTTCAACCTCCTCTTGATCATCCATTGTTCAGGCACAAGTTTCATCACTTCCTCCACGACCGCCACACAAGTCACATTTCTCAGTTTGTCTGTGAGACCCACAGGATTTCTGTCGTTTGATCCTAAAAGTAATGATGTATTTTGCAGTTTTCACTTGATAGTCAGCATTTTCTCGTACTTCTCATGAAGCAAACTTAAGAAACCAAAAGTTTTTAATTGCAGCATTTGGAGGATATACGAAATACTATCAAATATTTTGAAATTAAAATCATCTTTGAGATTTATGAAAGAAATCAAAATATATCAGTGTCATACGTTAATAATGAAAACCTAGATTCAGTTTATATTGATACAAATATAACGAAACAAGTGTGTAATTTCTGTATATTACTGACGCAGACACCTGCAGCAGAACAAGACAGAGAAGCTAATTATCAGAGCTACCACCTCACCTGTGCTCTCCTTATAACTGGTATAAGCATGAGATAGAATTCGGGATCGTATATATATATATTTTTTTTTTTTCAAACCATTCGCCATTTCCCGCGTTAGCGAGGTAGCGTTAAGAACACAGGACTGGACCATTGAGGGAATATCCTCACCTGGCCCCCTTCTCTGTTCCTTCTTTTGGAAAAAAAAAAAATTGAGAGGGGAGGATTTCCAGCCCCCCGCTCCCTCCCCTTTTAGTCGCCTTCTACGACACGCAGGGAATACGTGGGAAGTATTCTTTCTCCCCTATCGCCAGGGATATATATATATATATATATATATATTTATTTAATTTATTATACTTTGTCGCTGTCTCCCGCGTTTGCGAGGTAGCGCAAGGAAACAGACGAAAGAAATGGCCCAACCCCCCCCCATACACATGTATATACATACGTCCACACATGCAAATATACATACCTACACAGCTTTCCATGGTTTACCCCAGGCGCTTCACATGCCTTGATTCAATCCACTGACAGCACGTCAACCCCGGTATACCACATCGCTCCAATTCACTCTATTCCTTGCCCTCCTTTCACCCTCCTGCATGTTCAGGCCCCGATCACACAAAATCTTTTTCACTCCATCTTTCCACCTCCAATTTGGTCTCCCTCTTCTCCTCGTTCCCTCCACCTCCGACACATATATCCTCTTGGTCAGTCTTTCCTCACTCATTCTCTCCATGTGCCCAAACCACTTCAAAACACCCTCTTCTGCTCTCTCAACCACGCTCTTTTTATTTCCACACATCTCTCTTACCCTTACGTTACTCACTCGATCAAACCACCTCACACCACACATTGTCCTCAAACATCTCATTTCCAGCATATCCATCCTCCTGCGCACAACTCTATCCATAGCCCACGCCTCGCAACCATACAACATTGTTGGAACCACTATTCCTTCAAACATACCCATTTTTGCTTTCCGAGATACTGTTCTCGACTTCCACACATTCTTCAAGGCCCCCAGAATTTTCGCCCCCTCCCCCACCCTATGATCCACTTCCGCTTCCATGGTTCCATCCGCTGCCAGATCCACTCCCAGATATCTAAAACACTTCACTTCCTCCAGTTTTTCTCCATTCAAACTCGCCTCCCAATTGACTTGACCCTCAACCCTACTGTACCTAATAACCTTGCTGTTATTCACATTTACTCTTAACTTTCTTCTTCAACACACTTTACCAAACTCAGTCACCAGCTTCTGCAGTTTCTCACATGAATCAGCCACCAGCGCTGTATCATCAGCGAACAACAACTGACTCACTTCCCAAGCTCTCTCATCCCCAACAGACTTCATACTTGCCCCTCTTTCCAAAACTCTTGCATTTACCTCCCTAACAACCCCATCCATAAACAAATTAAACAACCATGGAGACATCACACACCCCTGCCGCAAACCTACATTCACTGAGAACCAATCACTTTCCTCTCTTCCTACACGTACACATGCCTAACATCCTCGATAAAAACTTTTCACTGCTTCTAACAACTTTCCTCCCACACCATATATTCTTAATACCTTCCACAGAGCATCTCTATCAACTCTATCATATGCCTTCTCCAGATCCATAAATGCTACATACAAATCCATTTGCTTTTCTAAGTATTTCTCACATACATTCTTCAAAGCAAACACCTGATCCACACATCCTCTACCACTTCTGAAACCACACTGCTCTTCCCCGATCTGATGCTCTGTACATGCCCTCACCCTCTCAATCAATACCCTCCCATATAATTTACCAGGAATACTCAACAAACTTATACCTCTGTAATTTGAGCACTCACTCTTATCCCCTTTGCCTTTGTACAATGGCACTATGCACGCATTCCGCCAATCCTCAGGCACCTCACCATGAGTCATACATACATTAAATAACCTTACCAACCAGTCCACAATACAGTCACCCCCTTTTTTAATAAATTCCACTGCAATACCATCCAAACCTGCTGCCTTGCCGGCTTTCATCTTCCGCATAGCTTTCACTACCTCTTCTCTGTTTACCAAATCATTTTCCCTAACCCTCTCGCTTTGCACACCACCTCGACCAAAACACCCTATATCTGCCACTCTGTCATCAAACACATTCAACAAACCTTCAAAATACTCACTCCATATATATAATATATATGGAAAGATGGAGTGAAAAAGATTGTGTGATCGGGGCCTGAACATGCAGGAGGGTGAAGGGAGGGCAAGGAATACAGTGAATTGGATCGATGTGGTATACCTGGGTTGACGTGCTGTCAGTGGATTGAATCAGGGCATGTGAAGCGTCTGGGGTAAACCATGGAAAGCTGTGTAGGTATGTATATTTGCGTGTGTGGACGTATGTATATACATGTGTATGGGGGTGGGTTGGGCCATTTCTTTCGTCTGTTTCCTTGCGCTACCCCGCAAACGCGGGAGACAGCGACAAAGCAAAAAAAAAAAAAAAGATATATATATATGTATACGTATATATATATATATATATATATATATATATATATATATATATATATATATATATATATCCCTACAGAGATGCGTAGCATATCTGAGTTCATGTTTGGAAAGTATGATGCAAAGGGCTTGGTGTGGCGGTCCCTTGGTAATGGGCAAGTAGTACGGTTATGTTTAGCCTTTAAAATCATGTTTGTTGTCCAAAGACCGCTAACGTGTTCAGTATGCAGAAAGCGTTAGGTATGCTTAGCGTTGAAGAGATGTATACATGACATGATTTACCTGGTAGAACTCGAGCTTCTGCATGGTGATCAAGATTGTGCATCTGAATTCAAACTGCAGCAGACCACTGTGGTCCTCACGAGGTAGTTTGTGATCGTGCAAGAGATCAGAAAGTTGTTGATTAATGTGGTGGTAGTAGTAAGACTTTGAGAAAATTTTCAAAGAGGAAGACCTTTAAACCTATCGTATAGCTAAGGAAGTACAGATAATGTTAGTCGTGGAGTTGAAGCAAAATCTATATCAAATCTATGCTTAATCGCTTTCAACCACTCGAATTGGTTAATTGTTCCATATGTTAACAATTCTATTGAAGGAAAAGCCCTTGGCCTCATTCAAGGTAAAACGTTTTGTTCGCCCACGAGTTTATATACATTACTATGAGTGATTCAGATGGGTCTGTCTTTAAGTGGCTCGAGAGATAGAGATTACCGAAACCTTTAATGATTTTGATTCATTGTATTGGATCATCTCCTAACCTTATCTTTTCTTAACTAGATAATTTCATTTCTTTTATTCGAATGTCATAGGATTTGTTTCTCAGGTTGGGAATCATCTTGGTAGCTCGCCTCTGTACTCTGACCATTCTGTTTGTCTTTCCTCAAATGGGGTGACCCAAACTGGACACAATATTCCATATTGGAAACGCACCACTGAGTTGTAGAGAGAGAGAATAATTTCCTGAGACTTAGATTCGAAAGCCCCACCCATGAGTCCAAGAATTTTGTTAGAAATCAGGAGCTCTTCAGTTTGCACAACCAAAAGCACAAGAACTTCAGTCATCTCTGGTTCTCTTGCCTCGCTGCTTGCCTTGAATACTTTGAAACCAAAATGTAACATGCTTGTTTCTAGAGCCAGGCACAGATTTGTGCTCATTACTGGCAAAGGCATTCAGATTAAACTGGTATGGATTCCATATCACATAAGTCTATTTTAACCTTAGCCATACTTGCACTTGATAGAGAATGCATTGCCAAGGTGTGATGCAAGTATGTCTTGAAGAGTTACTAATGAAAAATGAGTAAAAAAGAAATGATACAGGAATAGAATAGAACCTCTGGTGTGCTGGCCACAAAGTATGACTTCAGCGGTGTTATTTGGACCGACAGGAAATCGGAGAAAGAAGAAAATTCTAGAAAAAATGTATTGTAGATAAAGAAACCAAAATTTTGTGAAGAAAGATGTCTGGAAATAAGATAAAGGTTGATTGTGAAACATAAACACTGTTCGTGAAGGATGCTGATGCATAACAGGTGTCGTCTGTAAAATGGTCTACTGATGTCGAAACAAACCCACTAGTGGCTAAGTAGAGAGAATGCGCCAATATCAATCTGTGGGAAGAATGTATCCCCAGCGATCTTTATTGTTTGACTACTGAGCCACAGTGTTCGCTCGTCGCTCTGCCAGCAGCTCGTCCTAACCCACCAAGGAATGGCCTCTGAAACTGCAGGGATCTGTGTAACTTAACGATGTTTCGTTCCTCCCTCGCTGGTGCAGCAGACCTGCTCTAGAAAAGTTGCAGCCTTTGTTGAAAGTTCATGAACGACGTTTGTTTCAGAAAGTTCATGTTTGCAAATGACTGCTCTACTATTCAATTTGGGGATCTAACCCTCATATATCATGGTGGGTCACCTTGGCCTGGAAAGCTCTTGTGTGAATTTCTATAACTGTTTCTCTTTTTCTCCTTTCTCTTTTTCCACTCTCCCCATTTGGTATATTTGCATTTCCAGTAGTCATTCATTTGGATTATACCCTCCACTTTTGTCAGAATTACCTAATTTTAAGATTTACGAATATGTATGAAACAGCAAACGACAAGCAGGAACTAGAGAAAGCAGGATAACAAACTGGTTTACGGTGATGCAAAATGAATCATTATTGACCCCAATCAAGCTGAGGTAGCCTCCAGCACGGGGAAGCAAGCCACTGGTTGGAGAGCTGCTGCAGGGAGAGACTGGGCCTCCGGGTGAACCGCAAGCGGTGAACAACGTATGTAATTACACATACATATCTGTGTAGCTTTGTCCTGAAAGGATTCCTGGTCATGGGTTACCTCACAGAGAGTGAGCAACCCGGCTAGACTTTATCTAATTTCCTTTCACAGTCCACATATCTAACCTGTCCTTATAAATGTCTTTTATTTGTTTCCACTACATTCTTGTTCACTTCATGTTATTATATATTAATGTTTCCTTTGCCCTTTCTTTTCCATTTTGTGCCTAACCTCGATGGGGATTCCATCCCATGGCTAGAACTTTTTATGTAAAAGGAAATGTATCTGTGATTGAGGAAACCATTGTCTTAGTAGTGTTACGAAGCATCGGTAGTCGGGTTTTGTGGTGGTGTCAAAGAGTAATTACAATGTGAGATGTGGACTCTGTGTAATAATTTCTCATGGAAGTCTCACACATCAAGCATATTCATGGTGTTCTGAATCAGCATGTTCCATGTTAGTGTGATAAAGCGGTCATGTTCTGCGGTGGTAACATCAAATCCTGGTGTTCCTTCCTGATATCGTGATCATGTGTTTCAGGAAGCAGCCAAATTCCATAATGGCGTTAAGAGGTAGCTATGCCAGCAGATGTTGGTCAACCATGTTTAAGTTACTTGTTATGATGTGCTGGAAGCTTCGCATGATTCGTTTACAGAACATTTGTAAGGATCCACAAGTTATTAGCATAAGAGACCCAAAAGGATTCGAATCCCCGTAACTTTATTTATTGTTGACATGTTTACAGCCCTTGGAGAGGCATGATAAAGCTGTAGCCAGTAGGGGGAGCACACGCTTACCAATGGACACTGCATTTTCTCCTTTTTTTTTTCAAATCCGTCATTCTCCTCTTAAATGATCTGAGTCTTATCTTGTTACAACTGCCCTCGAGAACTTAGGATCGGTCAGGATTGCCAGCGAGGCAAAGATAACTTAAGTTAAATTTAGAATATTTTATACTCAGTTTCTGGTTATCGCTTTAAAATTCCCCATAACTTTCCAATCTCCTTTGATTGCGCTGTGATTCCACTGGTGACTACAATAATTATTCCTGATATCACCATAACAACTGATAGGTCTTGTAACCCTTGCATTATACAAATAGGTTTGCCTCTAAGAAACAGGAGTCCTCTTCAGATGCCAAAGATTCCTCTCTTGTGAACAGTCGTTAGATTGTATAATGTTTTCACGTCTGGAGTTGGTTCTTTCTAGACATGATCACTTGGCGGACTCTAGTTTGAATCATTCCGACTTCTCATGATACTCGTTCAGTCTGACTTAAAAAAGAGAAAAAAAAAAACTGACCAAGTTACCCTACGCCGCAATGTTAAGACTCGCCCTCTGCAGAGTTGACTTCGTTTCATTCCCAAGAACCTGTTTCTTGCGTATCTCGACAGTTAGCTAGACCACAAAACACTCGAAAGCAACTCCGTCACGTAATTACACTGTAGCCATTAGCGTCTCAGAGTATAGCCTTTGTGATGTCTGTTTTTTTCCCTAAACTGCAAAGCTTTAGAACTGTTTACCTTGTTACGTCTTTCTCAACCGTTTGATCTGCCTTCCACGAAAGGTAGGTTTTCCTGTTCCTCAGAAAATCCCCCCCCCCCCCCCCCCCCCTCTTAAGCTCTTTTCTTCTTCCGATTAAAACTTGGTCTCGTCGATGATCTATGTCCAGAATTGAAACCCTTCTATAAAGGAAGCTGAAAATGATTTATAACAGGACGGAAGCATACATGTAAAGTGTCAGTATGTTAAACCATATATACTACAAAGTCACTCCCGATCACTAATGAAAATGGTTTAGTGACCAGAAATAAAGTTTAGGTATCAGTTCTAATTTCCAAGGTATGTATGATAGTACTGGAGTCAAAGATAAGCTTAGATTAATTGCGCAGTGATGTACCCCACAGAACTGTTTGCGTCAGTTTTGCGCATCGCCAGTAACGAAGGCTGGCTTCCCTTCTGCCTTGTAGTTATCATTATAATGAGTTACTACGCCGAAAGAACTGTTGTAATGGTATCCCTGGCGTGATGCAGACGATCCCAATAACAAGTACCATCAATTTGTCACTGACCACTTTGTCCCGAGAAGCGTACTGTAGAGATTCCATTAATCTCTTTGTTCACACAGCTGTGCCTTAAGAGCTTTCATTAACCCCTTTGGTATATAAAGCTGGCCTGTGATTGCTTTACTACAGGAATCCAAGAACTTAACATCATTAATAACACAGAGACGCTGTCCTTGGACAGTTCATACTCTCTCTGGTTCTCCTGACTGGTTATGTATTCCTTGCTTTATAAATGGAGCTTCGTAGTATCATGCGGTTAACATTAACACGAGTTATACTTCTTTGCTGTTAGGCCTACATCTTCCCATATGAGAAAAGCGAATATATGACGTATACGTACACAAAAACCCAAGTAAAAAAAATGAATTATCTGAATGACGTATGATATGAGAGCAGCAATTTTTCAGGTTTCTCTAATCACATTGTTTCCCCTTTAAGCCTCTAGGTTATTTCCAACACTTACGCTATAAAATAGCTGTTACTGATAGCAGTGTGTTGCAGCAGTATTCTAATACTATCTGAAAAACGTTAGAACACTGTAGAATATATTGGAAGTAAAGAAGAGACATAGAGCTCTTGACTTACAAAGCTAACCTTCAAGGAAGTATATGAATATGAATAGAAAGAGGGAATGAAAGGTAGATGATGTGGCAACACTGACTCGAGAGCAGAGACGAAGGGGGCGGCGACCCAGGCGGGCATGCCATCTGGTGAGAGGCGACGGAACCCTAGCCTTGACTGTGATCCCAGCGTCGTTGGCCTAGGGGGTACAACCTCCCGATAACAATATTATTTGTGACTTTACATAAGGTCGGAGATGATTTTACCCGCAGTGTGTACTACAGCGTATACTGTGATGCCACCTCATGTGCTAAAAGGAGATGATAATGTTATATATTTGGCAGAGAACAGTGTGATGGTGCAACTAGTTCACTGTGGTTCGTAGGCTGCCACGTTTGCCCTCTTCAGCAGATTTACTCAATAGCTAGGAAATTCTCTCTCTCTCTCTCTCTCTCTCTCTCTCTCTCTCTCTCTCTCTCTCTCTCTCTCTCTCTAATTTGTACATTAAATTTTCTATCCTGCGACTTGAAAAGTAAGCGGAAGCTGTTGTCGGGTAGTAGGTCTGTCTGTTGTGGACACATATCATGTGCGTCACAAATGTAACGCTTCTTATACTGGCCTGAGACTTAGCTTGGGTGATCTTCAGGATAAAAATTAACGTTTGTGTGAAGATCGAGTTGAATCAATCACCCCTGAGTACGTGGTCACTTAATCTGACGCGTTTCTCTACTTAATACTTTTCCCGTCAGACGAGGTTGTTTGCTGGTTTTTCAGTCTGAGCAAATACATGGATGCAGAGAGAGAGATAGATCGTTAGATGAATGGATATATAGATCAGAGAAAGAGAAATTGTTAGAATCAAACCGTCCCTTCACCTGTCCCACGTCTTCTTCCTTTCCTTTAACCACTCGAAAAAGAAGGGATCATATCTTTAATTCAACAAATCCTAATAAGAGGATGGACGACAACAGAGGGATTTCGAATTTAAGAATTCCAATTACACCTTTAAATCTTGATATTTTCCCTTTAACTCCAATACTACTCAGTCATTATCTGGTCACATTAAGCCTCACATAATTCTACGTCACATCATCAGCCGGAGAGACATCAAGATATAGTCGATGCTACACATGAGTTCGATAATGTCATCGAAATCCCAAGTACTGTACCATAACAGTTCACCATGTTGACCTTCGCCGGTCCCCAAGGGAAGGTTGATTGAGTTAGGTGGAAGCATCGCCTGCCTCGGTTCGTGATGTCCTGTAGCGATTCCCCCTGGGGATGGTCATGTGTGTGCAGCACATGGGGTACGACGTTCACATGTTTTCAGTCCACTGCATTTCCTGAGAATTCTTATGCAAAGTAAAATTATATGCCGTTCCTCACGAGATACACTTACCTGTAAATTTCCTCAGGCGAAGTGCCTTTTTCGTGTTGCCTACGAACTGTCCGTTCCTTAACGCAAAGTTCATTTTGAGTTTTTGTTGTAATACACTTGGCTTTACCTTTCAAGATGTCCAAGCTAATATTCACTTGTGAAGCACTGCTCGTAATGGATTATACGAAGAAGCAAGTTTTGGTGAGACATAACCCAGTGCTGAAAAATGGTGATCATTACAGAACTAACTTAGCAAAACCAGGAATTCGTCTCATCTAAATGCTGTCTTTCACCATTGTGTATTTTGGTCAAAGACGAATATAACTCGGGAGGAGCACATAGATATGTTGATTACGACTGGCATGCGAAGGATTGATGTTGCTGGTGTGTAGAAGTTGGGGCGTGGGGGGGGGGGGAATTTGGCTGGCGTGTGAAAACAGTGTATGTGTAGGTGTTGGCATGTAAATGATGGGGTATGTGTATGTGTTGGCATGTAAATGATGGGGTATGTGTAGGTGTTGGCATGTAAATGATGGGGTATGTGTAGGTGTTGGCATGTAAATGATGGGGTATGTGTAGGTGTTGGCATGTAAATGATGGGGTATGTGTAGGTGTTGGCATGTAACTGATGGGGTATGTGTAGGTGTTGGCATGTAAATGATGGGGTATGTGTAGGTGTTGGCATGTAAATGATGGGGTATGTGTAGGTGTTGGCATGTAAATGATGGGGTATGTGTATGTGTTGGCATGTAAATGATGGGGTATGTGTATGTGTTGGCATGTAAATGATGGGGTATGTGTAGGTGTTGGCATGTAAATGATGGGGTATGTGTATGTGTTGGCATGTAAATGATGGGGTATGTGTTGCAGGTGTTTACTGAAGAGATAGTTGGTATTGACTTAAGTCGGGAGATATTGGATACAGACGGCTGATGTTTAGAAGTTAGGGTGTGAATTTTGGTTTGTAAAGATATTTTCGTATGGGTGGTGAGAAGCGTGAGTTTGACTACTTATTTGCACTGGAAGAGAAGAGTGTTCTACACTCTTGGGGCCCCATGTGGATGCTCAGATATATGGAGTGAAAGTACAAGGGTTTACAGGCAAAGATATAGGGTATTATGTTAGGCTGTCGGGGTATGTTTGAGGAAGAGAGATGTTGGAAATCTTTTAGTTGATAGCTATAAGAGAGCTCATGTATATATATATATATATATATATATATATATATATATATATATATGTATATGTATGTATGTATGTATATTGTGCTCCCTGTTTCCATACCCTACCAAACCTACAGATGATAATAATGGTACAATGCAGTCGTCCCGACTGAGGAAAAAAATCATTATACGTTCCGTCTGACCGAACAGTGTCTCGGGTCTCCGACGCCGCCCAATGAGAAGCTACAGACAAGTCCCTGTGGGAAGGACGAACGATGCCTTATTAAGAGATAAGGAGCTGAAATACCATTGGTGTGTTCCTCTTCATTCAAACGACAGCGAATAGGTCGTTCTTGTACGAGTGAGACGGGAATTTGATTTTCCTGTTACATTCTGCACTGTCACAAGGATTGGTTTAGTATATCGTTTTAGGACTGAAAATTATGATAGTGTAGCATTAATAGTTACCTCAATACAAGTAGCAATAATTACAATACTAGCTGTTGTAATGTTGTCCTCGGAGTGCTAGGAAAGGTTGCTGCAGTGGTACCGGTAGTGGCAGAAGCAGTAAGAGAGGGAGGAGGAGGAATATGGGTGCGAGTAGTAAGAAAAGTTGAAGTGGTTGAAATGGTAGCTTTTGTTTCCGCAACAGTAAATAGATTTGTTGTAACAGTAACAAAAGCACTAACAGTAGGAGTCGCATTGTTCTTAATTGGAGAAATAATGGTCTGGGTGGTAGGATTAGTAGTGATATTGTTATTCGTAATAGTAGTAGCAGTATCAACATCAGTAATATAAAAGTTGGAGGATGAGGGATACAAGGGAAAGGACAAGGAGGAAAAGTGTTAGTAATAACATTAACTGATGAAGTAAGAAAAGTTTTGGTGAGAATGTTAAGTGACGGTTGTATTGGTCGTGTTGGTGACGGAGAATGAATTAACATTGTAAGTTCACTAGTTATGACCGGAACCACTTAGGATGTATTAACATCTGTATCTGGAACACCAACCAGTTTACACTATCCTCAACCTCCATTACAAGAGTAAACAATGTACGAGAACAATGAACACTAATAATGATGTGAATTAAGCTCATAAAGAGAGACAAGCTAAGACCGTTTACACCAGTGGTGGTTATGGCCACTTGCTCATGCTACTGCCGAACGAATTTCCCTCCAATACCTCACGTGGGAGGCTCACTTCCTGCTACATCTGCCTCACGTCCTCTGACGCCTTTCAAGGCATAAGAACCCTGGATATGTTATCACAAAACATGAAACAAAGAATATCGGTCTAGAGGTCAGGGAGAGACAGTAGCCCCGGGAGAGTATGATTAACGGCACGTGACCAGTTGCCAATCGTAAGGCTTCCCAAGGCATGCTGACCAGCCCTACCTACAGTGGATGGCTTCTGCCGCCTCACTCTCATCCTCCCACAACAATACCACCATCACCAAGTTCCCAGGCGCTCCTGAGTTTCTTATAAAGAATAGATATATAAACCCTTTATTGTACTACAAACATTGTATATATATATATATATATATATATATATATATATATATATATATATATATATATATATATATATATTATACTTTGTCGCTGTCTCCCTTGTTAGCGAGGTAGCGCAAGGAAACAGACGAAAGAATGCCCCAACCTACCCACATACACTGCCTTGCCAGCTTTCATCTTCCGCAAAACTGTTACTACCTCTTCTCAATTTACCAAATCATTCTCCCTAACCCTCTCTCTTTGCACACCACCTCGACCAAAACACTCTCTATCTGCCACTCTATCATCAATACATCAATACACTCTATCATCTATACATTCAACAAACTTTCAAAAGACTCACTCCATCTCCTCACATCACCACTACTTATTATCATCTCCCCATTAGCCCCCTTCACTGATGTTCCCATTTGTTCCCTTGCCTTACGCACTTTATTTACCTCCCTCCAAAACATCTTCCCAACTCTCATTTGCCCTGTTTTTCACCTCTTGTACCTTTCTCTTGACCTCCTGCCTCTTTCTTTTATACATCTCCCAGTCATTTACACTATTTCCCTGCAAAAATCGTCCAAATGCCTCTCTCTTTTCTTTCACTAGTAATCTTACTTCCTCATCCAACCACTCGCTACCCTTTCTAATCTGCCTACCTCCCACGCTTCTCATGCCACAAACATCTTTTGCGCAAGCCATCATTGCTTCCCTAAATACATCCCATTCCTACCCCACTCCCCTTACGTCCTTTGTTCTCACCTTTTTCCACTCTGTACTCAGTCTCATCAGGTACTTCCTGACACGTCTCCTTCCCAAGCTCGCTCACTCGCCACTCTCTTCACCCCAACATTCTCTCTTCTTTTCTGAAAACCTCTATAAATCTTCACCTTCGCCTCCACAAGATAATGATTCAGACATACCTCCAGTTGCACCTCTCAGCACATTAACATCCAAATGTGTCTCTTTCGCGCGCCTATCAATTAACACGTAATTCATTAACGCTCTCTGGCCATCTCTCCTACTTACATACGTATACTTATGTATATCTCTCTTGTTAAACTAGGTATTCCCAATCACCAGTCCTTTTTCAGCGCACAAATGTACAAGCTCTTCACCATTTCCATTTCCATATTCCCTGCGTGTCGTACAAGAAAACTAAAAGGGGAGGGAGTGTGGGGGGCTGGAAATCCTCCCCTCTCGTTTTTAATTTTCCAAAAGAAGGAACAGAGAAGGGGCCAACGCGGTAAATGGCGAATATGTATGAAAATTGTTTAGAGAGCTTTCCATATTGTCTATCTTAGAAAAACATTTCAGAAGAATGTGTGGAAGATGAGAACATTATCTCGGAGAGCAGAAATGGGTATGTTTGAAGGAATAGTGTTTCCAACAATGTTATATGGTTGTAAAGCATGGGCTTTAGATACGGTTGTGCAGAGAAGGGTGGATGTGTTGGAAATCGGATGTTTGAGGACAATATGTGGTGTCAGGTGGTTGGATCAAGTAAGTGATGAAAGGGTAAGAGATATTTGTGTTAATAGAAAGAGTGTGGTTGAGAAAGCAGAAGAGGGTGTATTAAATGATTTGGTCACATGGAGAGAATGAGTGAAGAAAGATTGACCAAGAGGATAAATGTGTCAGAGGTGGAGGGAACGAGGAGAAGTGGGAGACCAAATTAGAGGTGGAAGGATGGTGAGAAAAAGATTTTGAGTGATTGGGGCCTGAACATACAGAAGGGTGAAAGGCGTGCAAGAAATAGTGAATTGGAACGATTTGATATACCGGCGTCGACGTGCTGTCAGTAGATTGAACCAGGGCATGTGAAGCGTTTGTGGTAAACCAAGGAAAGTTTTTTGGAACCTGGATGTGGAGAGGGAGCTGTGGTTTCGGTGCATTGCACATAACAGCAAGAGAATGAGTGTGAACGAAAGTGGCCTTTATTGTCTTTTCCAAGCGCTACCTCCTATGCACATAGGGGGAGTGGGGTGCCATTTGATGTGTGGCAGGGTGGCGGCGGGAATGGATTAAGGCACCATGTATGAATATGTACATATGTATATGTCTGTGTATGTATATATATATGTATACGTTGAAATGTATAGGTATGTATACGTGCGTGTGTGGATGTGTATGTTTATACATGTTTATGTGGGTGGGTTGGGCCATTCTTTCGTCTGTTTCCTTGCGCTACCTCACTAACGCGTGAGACAGCAACAAAGTTAAATATATATATATATATATATATATATATATATATATATATATATATATATTTTTTTCTTTTTTGCTTTGTCGCTGTCTCCCGCGTTTGCGAGGTAGCGCAAGGAAACAGACGAAAGAAATGGCCCAACCCACCCCCATACACATGTATATACATACGTCCACACACGCAAATATATATACCTACACAGCTTTCCATGGTTTACCCCAGACGCTTCACATGCCCTGATTCAATCCACTGACAGCACGTCAACCCCGGTACACCACATCGATCCAATTCACTCTATTCCTTGCTCTCCCCTCACCCCCCTGCATGTCCAGGCCCCGATCACACAAAATCTCCCTCACTCCATCCTTCCACCTAAAATTAGGTCTCCCACTTCTCCTCGTTCCCTCCACCTCCGACACATATATCCTCCTGGTCAATCCCTCCCCACTCGCTCCCTCCACGTGCCCAAACCACCTCAAAACACCCCCCTCTGCTCTCCCAACCACGCTCTCTCCACTTCCACACATCTCTCCCACCCCTACGTTACCCACTCGATCAAACCACCTCACACCACACATTGTCCTCAAACACCTCACCCCCAGCACATCCATCCTCCCGCGCACAACCCTATCCACAGCCCACGCCTCGCAACCACACAACATTGCTGGAACCATTATTCCTTCAAACACACCCACTTCCGCCCTCCGAGATAACGTTCTCGACCTCCACACATTCTTCAAGGCTCCCAGAACCTTCGCCCCCTCCCGCACCCCATGATCCACCTCCGCCTCCACGGCTCCATCCGCCGCCAGATCCACTCCCAGATACCCAAAACACCCTACCTCCTCCAGCCTTTCTCCATTCAAACCCACCCCCCAACTGACTTGACCCTCAACCCTACTGTACCCAACAACCTTGCTCTCATTCACATCTACTCCCACACTTCACCAAACTCAGTCACCAGCTTCTGCAGTTTCTCACATGAATCAGCCACCAGCGCTGCATCATCAGTGAACAACAACTGACTCACCTCCCAAGCTCTCTCATCCCCAACAGACCTCATACTTGCCCCTCTTTCCAAAACTCTTCCATTCACCTCCCTAACAACCCCATCCATAAACAAATTAAACAACCATGGAGACATCACACACCCCTGCCGCAAACCTACGTTCACTGAGAACCAATCACTTTCCTCTCTTCCTACACGTACACATGCCTTATATCCTCGATAAAAACTTTTCACTGCTTCTAACAACTTGCCTCCCACACCATATATTCTTAATACCTTCCACAGAGCATATCTATCAACTCTATCATATGCCTTCTCCAGATCCATAAATGCTACATACAAATCCATTTGCTTTTCTAAGTATTTCTCGCATACATTCTTCAAAGCAAACACCTGATCCACAGATCCTCTACCACTTCTGAAACCACACTGCTCTTCCCCAATCTGATGCTCTGTACATGCCTTCACCCTCTCAATCAATACCCTCCCATATGATTTACCAGGAATACTCAACAAACTTATACCTTAAGCCTTGCCGGCTTTCATCTTCCGCAAAGCTTTTACTACCTCTTCTCTGTTTACCAAATCATTTTCCCTAACCCTCTCACTTTGCACACCACCTCGACCAAAACACCCTATATCTGCCACTCTATCATCAAACACATTCAACAAACCTTCAAAATACTCACTCCATCTCCTTCTCACATCACCACTACTTGTTATCACCTCCCCATTTGCGCCCTTCACTGAAGTTCCCATTTGCTCCCTTGTCTTACGCACTTTATTTACCTCCTTCCAGAACATCTTTTTATTCTCCCTAAAATTTAATGATACTCTCTCACCCCAACTCTCATTTGCCCTCTTTTTCACCTCTTGCACCTTTCTCTTGACCTCCTGTCTCTTTCTTTTATACATCTCCCACTCAATTGCATTTTTTCCCTGCAAAAATCGTCCAAATGCCTCTCTCTTCTCTTTCACTAATAATCTTACTTCTTCATCCCACCACTCACTACCCTTTCTGATCAACCCACCTCCCACTCCTCTCATGCCACAAGTATCTTTTGCGCAATCCATCACTGATTCCCTAAATACATCCCATTCCTCCCCCACTCCCCTTACTTCCATTGTTCTCACCTTTTTCCATTCTGTACTCAGTCTCTCCTGGTACTTCCTCACACAAGTCTCCTTCCCAGGCTCACTTACTCTCACCACCCTCTTCACCCCAACATTCACTCTTCTTCTCTGAAAACCCATACAAATCTTCACCTTAGCCTCCGCAAGATAATGATCAGAAATCCCTCCCTATGTTTGAGGAAAGGAACCTGGATGTTTTGGCTCTGAGTGAAACGAAGCTCAAGGGTAAAGGGGAAGAGTGGTTTGGGAATGTCTTGGGAGTAAAGTCAGGGGTTAGTGAGAGGACAAGAGCAAGGGAAGGAGTAGCAGTACTCCTGAAACAGGAGTTGTGGGAGTATGTGATAGAATGTAAGAAAGTAAATTCTCGATTAATATGGGTAAAACTGAAAGTTGGAGAGAGATGGGTGATTATTGGTGCATATGCACCTGGGCATGAGAAGAAAGACCATGAGAGGCAAGTGTTTTGGGAGCAGCTGAGTGAGTGTGTTAGTGGTTTTGATGCACGAGACCGGGTTATAGTGATGGGTGATTTGAATGCAAGGGTGAGTAATGTGGCAGTTGAGGGAATAATTGGTATACATGAGGTGTTCAGTGTTGTAAATGGAAATGGTGAAGAGCTTGTAGATTTATGTGCTGAAAAAGGACTGGTGATTGGGAATACCTGGTTTAAAAAGCGAGATATACATAAGTATACGTATGTAAGTAGGAGAGATGGCCAGAGAGCGTTATTGGATTACGTGTTAATTGACAGGCGCGCGAAAGAGAGACTTTTGGATGTTAATGTGCTGAGAGGTGCAACTGGAGGGATTTCTGATCATATATATATATATATATATATATATATATATATATATATATATATATATATATATATGTATATTTATGTATATATATTTTTTTTTTTTTTTTTTTTTTTTTTGTCGCTGTCTCCCGCGTTTGCGAGGTAGCGCAAGGAAACCGACGAAAGAAATGGCCCAACCCACCCCCATACACATGTATATACATACGTCCACACACGCAAATATACATACCTACACAGCTTTCCATGGCTTACCCCAGACGCTTCACATGCCTTGATTCAATCCACTGACAGCACGTCAACCCCGGTATACCACATCGCTCCAATTCACTCTATTCCTTGCCCTCCTTTCACCCTCCTGCATGTTCAGGCCCCGATCACACAAAATCTTTTTCACTCCATCTTTCCACCTCCAATTTGGTCTCCCTCTTCTCCTCGTTCCCTCCACCTCCGACATATATATTCTCTTGGTCAATCTTTCCTCACTCATTCTCTCCATGTGCCCGAACCATTTCAAAACACCCTCTTCTGCTCTCTCAACCACGCTCTTTTTATTTCCACACATCTTTCTTACCCTTACGTTACTTACTCGATCAAACCACCTCACACCACATATTGTCCTCAAACATCTCATTTCCAGCACATCCATCCTCCTGCGCACAACTCTATCCATAGCCCACGCCTCGCAACCATACAACATTGTTGGAACCACTATTCCTTCAAACATACCCATTTTTGCTCTCCGAGATAATGTTCTCGACTTCCACACATTCTTCAAGGCTCCCAGAATTTTCGCCCCCTCCCCCACCCTATGATCCACTTCCGTTTCCATGGTTCCATCCGCTGCCAGATCCACTCCCAGATATCTAAAACACTTCACTTCCTCCAGTTTTTCTCCATTCAAACTCACCTCCCAATTGACTTGACCCTCAATCCTACTGTACCTAATAACCTTGCTCTTATTCACATTTACTCTTAACTTTCTTCTTTCACACACTTTACCAAACTCATTCACCAGCTTCTGCAGTTTCTCACATGAATCAGCCACCAGCGCTGTATCATCAGCGAACAACAACTGACTCACTTCCCAAGCTCTCTCATCCCCAACAGACTTCATACTTGCCCCTATGTATGTGTGTGAACACATATATATATATATATATATACAACCAGGTTTACTTCTACGTTAAGAAAAATGAGAAGCTGTCTAAAGAAAAGGCAAATTCTGATCCTTGGTAAAATCAAGGTGACAGCTCGTACCTTCTCATCAGAAAACTTGGTGTGAGTGTGACTGACTGTACATGTCTTATGACTGTAGACAAACTTATGAATGTAAAAGATGTTCTCTTTATACATGGATGTATATATCGCGTAATATGATAGGGAACGACGTATACATACACAAGACCCTTAATTCTGCCAAAGGAATTTTTTTCAATAGCAACATAAGAGCACCTTCACTATAAGTATATAAATGTTATTGAATTCATGGCTCTTCTGTGATCTCTTGTTTTCGATTTAAGCATGTAGAAATGTAATACCTTTTTTGTCGGTATTGTTGGAACTTACGGATGCCTGTAAGTGCTGTACATTTCATACTGACTTTCCAATATGAGAGATTAGTCGTTTCGTAAGACTGTTAGTTATAATACGGTTTCCAAGTACTAACAAGAGCAATATTTTCAGTGTTCTATAATGACCTAACTGATTTTTCTTTTGAAATTCTCATCAAAAATTTTGGTAACCTATAAAAGCTGCTTCTGAGCTGGTGACCTTTGTCATATGTCTTGTTGTCATCCTAAAGAGACATGTTCAGGTTCTGTGGTCTTTATGTTAACCAGAACCTCAGAAGTGAAGTGTTCAGCACTCGTTGCTCTGAGGTCTACTGGAACCTGAACTATTTGCTTGAAATACAAGTGTTTCTGTTATGGGGTACTGAGGTGTGGACCTGTGGTACCGAGACGTGTATTATGTTATGGGGCACTGAGATGTAGACCTGTGGCACTGGGACGTTTAGCTTTTGGTGACCGAGGTCCTTAGAACCTAACACCCTGAGGTATGCCACATCTTGAGGGATATCTCTAAGGTAGCTTAAGACTTAAGGCCTTGGTCATCCTGGGGACTGTAAAGGATGTAGATGTTCCAGTCCGAGGTCCCTGAGATCTGTCAATGTTCATGGAATATTGTTGTGTCTGTAAGTTTTAGTATTCTGGATGTCTAGGAATTGCTGAAGCCTCGAGTGTAACGTTTGATGTGGTAAAGTCTTTAGGTTTTATGAACCTGAGATCTTTTAGTCATATATTTAATCTTGAGATAGTAAGGTCGTCATGTCCTGGGATCTATGAGAATCTGTTATTCTTGAGGTAGTGAAGTTTTCAGGTCCTGCCTAGCACAGAGATAATGAAGTGTTAATGTGTCAGGATTCTGAAGTTCTTACAAAGTCGTGCAGGTCTTGTCTGAGTGTCGTGTAGTTAGATCGTTCAGACACGCAGCTCCGGGACTGAAAGGATGTAGAATATATACGTCAACCTCGTAACGCCTTTCACAATTGCTTTTGTGTTCATGTATACTGAGGGTTTAGGCTGTTGCTTTGAACGCTACGCTTACAGTCACAATACGAATTTTGACTGTGGTATCATGTTAAAGCAACGAGCTTTTAAATACACATCATATGATCGTTACGAGAATCTTGTCCTAGCTGGCCACTGCATGGACATGACAAATCTCTAAAATCGTCATTTTCGAGAAGAAATTTGCAAGTGCTATTTCGATAAACAAACGTCGTTTCAACGTATCAAGATCAAAATGAGGTGATCTACTTTGGTAGAAACCGTTAATAAAAGCGGTAGAACGGTCCCCATGACCAACGTAGATCACTGAAAAAGGCAGTTCGTGCTGTAAACGTGGACGGTGAAAGTCGTAATATTGTCGAGGGTTTGGGGTCGGTTAAAGATGAAATTTCTTTTCTAATAAAAGTCGTATATTTGAGAACAGCTGGTAAGGGGGAGGTATCTGAGAGAGGTGGGGTTAAAGGAATATTGAGCAGGGATGGAGATGCAGGGTCTAAGGAGAGAGGGTAAGCCAGGGAGGGAGCTTGATGGGAGGAATTAAGACAAGGAAAAGAGATGAGAGACCAGATAAAGCAAAGATATGTTAGCGTGAAGTAAGAGCACGCGGGGAGAATGGAGAGGGAATTGAGGACAGATGCATAGGGGAAGATGCATTTGATGAATGTGTGAAAATAAAGAAAACAGAACATCAGAAAGCTAAGAAATGTGTTGAAAAAATAATAATCTTTAAATGTTCAAATAAATTCCAGTTTATTAAGAAGACCGAAATGCATTCGGGACAAACTCAAATGTGGTAAGTCAAATTGGATAAGGAAGGAGAAAGATGAAGTTAAGATACTGAGAAAAATAGGTAAAGAAGCTTCCAAGACGTATAGGTGCAGTCGAGAAAGGCACGAACCTCCTGCTGGCATGATAGAGAAATCCAGAGGAGTGTAACATAGGTAAATACAGGTATGGCCTGACCGATTTCAATGAATGTTTAACGAGAATGGTAAGGAAGGTTCCTAAATAAGGGACGCATTGGGTGTTTTATGGATGAATAAAACTGAATGTAGAGATCAAGAGTAATGGATCATAGTATCTCTGACAGTGTGGGATGCTGACTGATACGAGGATGTCTGTCATAGAACAAACATTCTATTAATGTTAAAACTATATCACAAATGAAAGATAAATAGTCTGGAGAGAAGAAAGAAAATAGGAGGTGGATATATACGTTAGAATGAGATAAAGCAGAGAGAGAAATGAACAGCAGTGTCAGAGGCCAGGAAACCAGACAATAAGATATTCAAAGAAGAAAATGATAAAACGAGGAAAGATAGATGCTGTAAACAAAAGCTATTGAGAACCCAAGAGTTATCATAACAGTAGAAGTAAAGAAGATCATGCAAAGGAAATGTGCATAAAAAGAGTGAAGAGGAAGAGGGGTAGATGAAGCTGGCAAAAGCTGGGACAATCGTGCTACGAACTTCTCTCCACCCAGACAAAGAATCTTAAGAAGCTTCATGACTTATGAGGGAAGTCTTGAAGACTTGGAGAGGATGGAGAAGACTTGATGATCCCAGACGAAAGGGAAATGGAAATGGAAATCAAGAGTCTCTCTCTCTCTCTCTCTCTCTCTCTCTCTCTCTCTCTCTCTCTCTTTCTCTTTTACTCATCCTTTATCCCTCTCTATCCTCTTTTTTTTTACATACAAGCTCTTCTCCAGACTTCTTGCTGCTCATTTTTTCAGTCACTAAGTCATTCTAACTTTTGCTTCGTCTGGCAAGGTCACATGGCAACGCTACAATATTTTCAGTGTTTAACTTCCATTTGGAAGCTCAGGAAGGACGGAAGATACATAAGCTTCAAATTGCACTCCTGACACAGCTACACACACTACATTCTGTCCGCCATCGATACATTGGAGTGCAGGGGATATCTCAGGAATGTATACATTATTTATGATAAGATTTTCAGAATAATTTGAATAAAACGCTGTCTTTCTTACTTGCATATTTCAATGCTTCGTGTTTTCATATCATGAAAATAAGTAGCTATGAATGTATTGAGGAAATGACTAATGTTACCATATATGGCGTGTGGTTCTTGTGAGGATAACGAAGAGGAAAGATTATATGACTGATAATGAAAGAAAGAAATAATAGTGGTAGTTGCAGGAGAATTAGAGACTTAGAACAATGACAATAATGATAGCAATAAC
Organism: Panulirus ornatus; assembly: GCF_036320965.1. Taxonomy (NCBI): domain Eukaryota; kingdom Metazoa; phylum Arthropoda; class Malacostraca; order Decapoda; family Palinuridae; genus Panulirus; species Panulirus ornatus. Next base: position 10,745,753 of record NC_092294.1, on the reverse strand, counting down.
TAGCAAAATAGGAACAAGAGGAACGATTGGAGATTATGAGCTTAAAGGAATAACAAAGATGAATTACAGAAACTGTTTTTGTGACAAGGAGCTGAGAATTGAACGAAAACTGTCGTGGAAAAATCATGTAACGCAGAAGGAACTTAAAAAGTATTTGATATGACGAACTTGCAACCTTTGTGCTTTTACAAGAAAATCAAGAGCTGTGTAAAGGAAGGAACACACATTCACAAGACTGACCAAGTTCCTCTCCGATCTTCCATTTCCAATGTGGCTAGATGGAAGGAGGACTAGAGTACTAGACAGAGGGAAGAGGCAGGAGAAGGTGAGGAGAAAGAGGGGAGAGTTACAGGAAGGGGAAGACGAAAAGGAGAGAAAAGGAAGTAGTAGTTGTTTGGGTAGAGAGAGGGAGGGAAGGAAGGAGGGTGTATCCTGCTGTATCTTGAGCTTAGTACTTGAGACTGCCGGAACAAGGGGTCGGGTCGCGCCCCACCTGAAAACCAACCCAGATCTTGGTGTTAAGGTGATGCTAGGCCTGGCGTGTGGGAGCAGAGTGGGAAGAGGGAGGTGATGGTAGCGTGGGGAGACAGGGAGACAAAATAATAGGGTATGTCGGGAGAGGTAGGGGAGTGTGATGCTAATGGTCGGGGAGACGCTGAGGCCAGGGAGAAGGGGTGAGTGGGAAAGACGGTTTGTATCTGGACACAAGGACTGAAAGAAACATTTTAGAAAGGAGACCTAGAATGCTGGGAGGAGATTGAAGTATGGTGCATAAATAGAAACACAAAGAACAACTATAAAATGTTCATCAACACTTATGAAACTCTTGACTTGCCTGAACGAGACCTCAAAACCAGCATCACAACAGTACTGACAAAGGGGCCCGAGGAGGGTGCCAGAATAACTAAAGTGGTTAAGATGAACCTCTGAGGAGATACGAGAAAGTGGACAGAGTAATGAACTATGAGGGTGTGATGAAATCATGACATTCTTGAAGACGTGCGTTGTAAAGTGAAGGGTATTCATAGGCTCCAGACTCTTGTAGAAAGAAAAGATTTGGACAGAGAGTGGAGATTGCCTCTGAGTGGGACAAGTGGCGTTCCATGTACGTTGGGAGAGAAGACCAAAGATGATGTGAAAGTATGGGGTGAGTATGTGTGTATGAGGGTGAGGGAGAGCAAATATGAACCTAGAGGAATCTTGCCGCTGCCAGAGAATTTGGAGGAACCCTCGGAGGGTCACACTGATGCGAGTGGTGGAATCTTCAGAGAGGTTATACTGCTGTGAGTGATGGAATCCCCGGAGAGGTTATACTGCTGTGAGTGATGGAATCCCCGGAGAGGTTATACTGCTGTGAGTGATGGAATCCCCGGAGAGGTTATACTGCTGTGAGTGATGGAATCCCCGGAGAGGTTATACTGCTGTGAGTGATGGAATCCCCGGAGAGGTTATACTGCTGTGAGTGATGGAATCCCCGGAGAGGTTATACTGCTGTGAGTGATGGAATCCCCGGAGAGGTTATACTACTGTGAGTGACGGAATCCCCGGAGAGGTTATACTGCTGTGAGTGATGGAATCCCCGGATAGGTTATACTGTAAGTTTTTCTATACGCATTTGTTTCCACACGTTGTATTTAGATAGTAATTCATACTGACTTTCATGATATCAACATGGTTCGCGCTTAGTGCTTTCCCTTACTTGTATGTGCTATGTGCTGTATCTTTTTTTTTTAGTGTTTTTTTTTATATTTTCTTTGCGTTTTTACATATATCCATGTTTTGTGACGCGGTTTTTTTCTCTTTTTGTAGATTCCTGATAATACCTCTGTGAAAGCGAAAGCTTTATCAAAATGAATGGATGATTATGGACAACTTGTGTTTAAGCACCTACCTAATGGTAGAATAATACTGAGAAAATTAGAGAAAATAAGAAAGAAGATTGATAACTCTAAAGATGCTGTCGTATTAAATTGCGTATTTACATATATATTCATATATATGTGGGCACACACAAACGCAGACTTTATGTAAAAGACATTCAGAAAGAAAAGATATATTTGCATACTTACTGTGATTGATGTTACGCAGAGAAAAACAAAATAGCGAACACAACTCATGCCCCAGCTGGAGGAGGGAGAAGGGAAAGAAATAGAAGATATTTTAGAGGGAGAGGGGAGGGAAAGTGTAGCGAGGGAAGGGAGGGAGTGTGTGTTGAGGGAGGGAGGGAGAATCTAGTAAGGGAACAGAGGAAATATTTGGCGAGGGAAGGGTGGCAGGGTGTGGTAAGTGAGGAGAGGAAGAGTGTTGTGAGGGAACGAAGGGAGTATGTGGTGAGGGTGTTGTCAGGGGAGAGGGTGTGAAGGGATGTGCGGTGAGGAGAAAAAAAAGTGAGAGAAGAAATGGCAGAAGCAGAAAGTGTGATGGAAAGACTTTATGACGCAAGAGTGAAGGAACACAAGTAAGGCCAGAGTTGAGGGGAGGTGGAGAGCGGTGTGCAGCGAAGGTAGGAGGAGAGCGAGATGTGATGATGGGAGGTGGAGAGCGAGATGCGGTGAGGAGGAGAGCATGGTGTGATGAATGGAGGTGGAGAGTGAGATGCGGTGAGAGGAGTGCGAGGCTCGGCGAGAGGAGCGGAAGAGTAACGTGCGGTAAGGGGAGGAGATGAGCGAAGTGCGGTGAAGGAAGGAGAGGGTTACGATGAGAGGAGGGAGAGAGGGATGTTCTATGTGGAAAGGAGGAGAGGGTTACGATGAGAGGAGGGAGAGAGGGATGTTCTATGTGGAAAGGAGGAGAGGGAGGTGGGGAGAGGGGAGGGAAGGATGGTATGGTTGGTAGTGTGATGCCACAAATAACTGTATGGGTGTAGGGAGGGATGTGAGGAGAGGAAGCTAAGGCGGAGTACAGGTTGCGTGCTGGAGGGTGTGTCACTGTTGACATGTTTGCTCTGGATACATATGTACGTAGGTTCGTGTGCCATGAGTTGGACCTTGCAGAACTATATAACGATGCTTGAGTATTTCGTTTTTACACCCGAGTCGAGAATCTGTCTCTTTTAACTTCTGTCATCTCTAAAACTTAAAGAAATCTATTTCTTCGATATTAACGTCACATTATTACTTTCATATACTGTTTTTTTTTTCTGATGTCAGAGTATATAAGATTCTAACAACTTCCTACAATTTGTGTCACCGCTAATCCAGTATGTGTATTTACATATGTGTATACATGTGTATGAGTATGTGTACACATTGGTTTACACATACTCGTATGTCTTTGTTTGAAATTATGCATCCGACCATCAATTTTCTGACGTCATTGCCCATTGCGCTCTTTCCTTAGACAGCGTTTTTCCCAATGACCATGAGACTTGGTGGGTCTATTGGCCACTTGAGTGGCCATTTGATCTTTCGTCTCAGGAAACAGCAAGTGTGTTAAGCAAGGGTAGAAGTGTTCCAGGGTTATATTGTAGTTATACTGTATAATGACAGACAGACAGGCATTTCCCACTAGCTCGATGTCTTATGGAAGACGTAAATATAAAGCAACTTCGTAGTGAAGTTTGTGGTTTGGGCTGGAGTGGATACTGGAGTCTCCGCGCAGAGCACTCAACATCCTACGAAAGTCATTTGTTAATATTTCAGTTTTACAAACCTATGTTATGTAATATATTGAGAACATCAGGTACTGCTGCAAGATAACACAACACAGGATAACCTGATTTACCGTACCATTAGATATATTTGGATGATCTTGTTCAAGATAATACTAACCACATCTAGTCTTATCTCCTGTGTACCGAGGCCACCAACATTCAGGTCTTGTTTCGAGTATCTTATGGCTTCTCTTTACAAACTTCTCTGAAAGATACTCCAAAAATAGAACTGTAGGAGAATAAACTTAAAACTTACGATCGTAGAAACTTTTAATGACCAGTCTTAACACGTTTTATACTGGGTTAAATAAATAAAGTCTGAATTATGACGTAAGGTTCAACATGCAACAAAAGGCTTTTCAAAAGGGATGTAGCAGCATTTACTGGAAGGTATGAGCCAGCGTTGGTAGGAAGATACAAAGCGGCAATGATTTAAGAAGGTATGAAACAACATGGATAGGGAGGTATGAAACAACGTTGACATGAAAACACGGAGTGGACAGGAAGAAGGCAGTAGAGCAGGACAGGTAGATGTGATGTGAAGCCGGAAATTTGCCGTTAGCATGAAAACATGCACAACAGGTTGATAAAAAAATCAAACTTCATTTTCAGCGGATGTCTTTAAACAAAAAAAAACTGGTAGAAGTTCCTATAATGGTACTGCTATTAACTCTGAAAGAAGTAAAGCCTACAGAAAAAAAAATAGAAATTTTGAAAGGGATGAATAACAAGCCCTGATTAAGAGTACCAGTTTTAAAAAGCAAGAAGAGACTTAAGAGTACCAATAAAGATTGTATAAGTAACTAATTAACCAGAGGATACAAGATGCAGAGGAAACTAACACATGGGCTGGAAAAATGAATAAATTAGATGGTTGGGACGCGCACTGCGAGAGATATGGTAGAGGAAGACTTGCCAGATCACACAGAAACGTTATGTGTCATGGAAGGGAGGGAGAGCCACAGTTATAGTGATGTGTAGAGAGAAACAAGAGTGAGCCACTTGAGAGGAAAACTACCAGTAGGATGAAACTACCATTTATTATGTTGTTGGGAGGGTATGTTGGAAGAGGGTGAGCAAGGATAGAAATGACACGGAGGGAGAAGATCGTTTAGAAGACCCAAAAGAGGCAGGAATAAATTTGATGTAGCTTAGTCGGAAATTTTGAATGTCTAAGAGAAGCAGGAATAGGGTGGAGGAGGTTGAGTGAGCGAGAAATGGAAGGATACAGGAGCTATGATGGGATGGGGGCGAGGGGAAACATGGGCTATGCGGATGCAGGAACGGTCAGCTTAAATCTGGAGAATCCTATTATGAATGCAGGTACATGAGGCTGTTACCTTTAATACTATTGTTAATGTATAGAAATATAGCTCTATGGTTGGAAGTTGTTAGGCTTTTTCTCCTTATGCCTGCGGGAAGTTTGTGGTTTAATATAAAAAGCATGTAAACAGAGAACTGGAGCTTATACTTTAAGCTACACAGATATGTGTATCCTCTTTAATGTCAACAAGACGGCGTTGTAAACTAGAGAGGAAACTGGTACATACTGACTGTATTTATAGCTGTTGCAACAGCTCTAGTGGACTCTCACCTTCAAGCTTTCTTTGCAACGTTTAACTCCCATGATAATATTTGGTCTTGCGTCAGGCAGTATGTTTAGTACCCCACCGGATGTGAGAGAGAGTATTTCATTTTTCAGATTTGAGGGATGTTGTATTACATATGAGAGGAGGCCAACAGTTGGACAAGCTCAAAACAAGCACCAGATAGTGTTCTGTCTGAACCTAAAAAAAGGAAGGAAAGTGACACGACACACTCCCATAAACTTATTACATAACACCGTAACATTGCTAACTGTAATAGTAGTAGTAGACTTGCAATGCGGTTCGGCTGCTCAACAAAATACCTTGGAATTCTTATAGATTCTGTTGCCTTGGCAATACACAATTGTGCAGATGGTATATCAGCCGCAAATTTCATTTCATTGTTAACAATGGTGAAAACAGCTCTCTGGGGAGGAGTTGCTTGAACATGGACCTATCGGTTTCTCTCTGCAGTGAAATGCAGCCAAAGTTTCGTGTGTAGCTCTCCTTTGTGGGTTTTCCTGTATGGTTTACCCCCTGATGATTCTCCCCTGTAAGTCCTGCTCTGTGATTCTTCCTCTTTGGGTCCTTCACTGTATTACATTACCTTTTGGTTTACCATTATGAACCCCTGCTCTGCAGATCTTCCTGTGTGATAAGTGAAGGTCCTGTAGTGCACGTTCCTCCCTGTGGCTCCTCTCCTGCAGCCACCCTTTGTCGATCGTTTGTTATCTTGCACTTCTACGTATCACGTTAGCCTCCTCTTCCTGTACTACACACCATGGCAGCTCCCTCTCCACCATTAGCAAAAAAAATCACAACTTTCGGCAAAGACCGGGAGTATAGTTAGGGCGTCTTTGAACTGTAACTCCCTCAGCAATTTCGTAAACTATCGCAAATCAGTGTATCTTGGATACTTTCAAAGAAAAGTATATGATTACAGCATTAGCATCCTTGACAATAGTAACCATTTGCCTTTTTTCTGTGTATTCGTTTAAGTTACATCATATCTTATATTCAGTTCACCAAAGCCAGTGGCCCAAATGATCAAGTGTTCGCACTCTCCTTCCATTGTCCTTTCACGAATGATTTTCATAATGAACTTCTCAGACACTTCCTGGCGGTCTTTGGTGAACTTTCAAATGAGTGATCTTTGCAGCAAGATCATTTATATTTTACAAAGAATGTCGCTATGCTATTCAGGATGGTCGCCGTTACTACAGGTAGACAAAGCGACCTCCATGGACCTCAAAAATCACGACTCATTCTAGCGAAGAGTAACAAAGCAAGCACTTGGGCCAGTAAGTAATCTATAATAAAAGATGTCTTACTCTCTGGGATGATTTTATTCCCTGTACATAAGCTGCAAATAGAAATGCAGAGAAATGCACTGTCATATTTCTTGCGTGGATTATCCTGCGCAGGCTGAGACTAAAGTTTGTTTAGAAGAAGTTCTGAAGATCAGGGACATATAGTTCACGATACAAGCCTATGTAAGCTCAGGTTTCCTTTTCGATTTGACTAACTTTCAATCCCAGCTTGAAACAGAGCCTCGTAAGCATAATTGAATGGCTTGCTTCTGGGACATCTATGGAGGCTCCCTTGGGAGTCTAACCCTGTCAAACCTTTCTTGGAGTCGGCTCCTGTCGATCGTCCTTTGTAGGTTGTACTTTGTTGTATTTCCTATGTGGGTCCTCTTGTAGGTTTAGTCTTTGCCATGCGATTTCCTCACTTTTGGAATTTCCAGTATGCCTCCTTCCATGTACCTTCCTCTTGTTTATGTCCTCTTTTGTGGATCCTGAAGTGTGCTTCCGCTCATGTCACTCTTTTGTGAAACCTTCTGTAGACCCTTGTATTTGGTCTAATAACTTGTCTTCCAACATGAGTTTCCATCTAGACCTTGTGTAAGTTTTCCCATTTGGGCGGTTATCTGTAGATATTCCATTATAGATTGTCATATTTGGATCCTCTCGCTAGCCCCATCTCATTACGTATGTGGCGGACTATTTACACTTGCATCCTGGTATTTCGAAAAATCTTCGTTCTGGTAAGGAAGAGAAATAAGTAAAAGGAACCAATGAATAGAAGAAATCTAATACTTGTAGCCTTCATAGTTGAAATTTCAAACGAAGGATTCGCATTGTAATCATGAAAATATCTTGAGAAGGGAAAGCGAGGTAACCAAACGTTCGACGTTAACCCAGAAGTAGAGATCAACAGCAGAAGATGATAGGTCAGATCCCCAGGAGGATCTGTCACAATCTGGCAAGTCTCTCTGGCCGAGATATTTTCAACGGATCGGCGGTGTTCCTGTGGTGCGGTGCGAGACTCGACAGCTTCTTGACAATTGTCATCTGTAGTAGAATTTTAAAAGATCAGCGAGAACCAATCAGAGCCAACGAGGAGCGAGACGAGGTGAGCCAACTATTGTATATTTCATTGACCCTGTTGCTGGCCTCATCTCTTGTGTGACTTGGTGATGAGTCATCACCAGGAGACATGAGGACTTGTGTGACCTGGTGATGAGGTACCACCAGTTCACTGGAAGGCTATCCCCACATGTGTTATCTGATGATGAGGTACCGCCAAGACACGTGAGGGCTGTCTCTACATATTGTGTAACCTGGTGATGAGCCACTGCAGGGGCACCTACCTCATCGCTGACTCCACTTCATTGTGACTTGATCATACACTGCCTGAACAGCTGTCTGCTTGCTCATCCCGCACTACAACCTGGTGGTGTGTCACCGCTAGGACGCACAAAGGTTGGGTCTACTCGCTGTGTGCCCAGGAGATATTGTGTCATGTGGAGACCTGACGGTTTCACCCACTTGCTGTGTGACCCGGAGATAAAGCTCCACCAGGACACCTCGTTCTCTTGACATTATTCGCCTTAGTACACACACTGTGCCTTTTATTGGCATTTTTCATTACTGTAATTACACACGGGATTAAGATTAGTCTTAACCGAGCATCAAATTAAATAAGTGAGGGCAGGATATACAGTCCCCGCGGGACAACTATGCTAGAAAGAGAAAGGAAGTGGGGAAGGGGAGGCGGTGGTGGCAAGGGGGCGAGGTAGAGTTATGGAAAAAAAAAAAAACTTTGGTAAGGAAACGAAGGAATGGGCAGAGTAAATGAGTCGAGAAAGAGGGTTAGAAATAACGATCATTTGGTATGATCCCATAAAGGAGTGTAGAGATGGACACCAAAAGTATCGGGGTTTGGAAGGATGACGTAGAGAGGTACATGTAATTTTACTATGAATGTTAGAATATGTATAGGCGACTTAAGGTGGTGCAGCTGAGAGCCTAACTTGAGGCACAGCAACAGGTATGATCCGTGGTATGACTCCCGTTCTGAAGAGGCATCACAAAGGCACATTTAGTATTGACTACATTCCCCAAATGCAATCAAATGATTGCATTTCAAGATGGTATCAATACGCCCGCACGAACGAGGGAGGGAAGGAGAGGTCGTGGTTGAGGTTGGTGGAGAGGAGAGAGAAGAGGGAATGAAAAGTTTGTGTGAAGGATGTGCAGGGACCGCCTAGGGTCACACATCCTGCTCTACCGTCCTCCACACACGCCTTAGGCACTTCCTGACTCCGGAGCCTCAGACGGGAAGCTAAGCGTTTTGACAATGTAAGGAAGTCTATTTCCATTTTTTTTTCTTATCAGTGGACAAACAGAAGTTTTAAGAACTCAACATTACATGTAAAACAAAATTATCAGACACTTTAGATATCTGACAGGACTTAAAAATTTGTCATGGCGATGAAGACGGGCGTACTATGTTGGAGGCGGAGAGGTGTAACACCATCCACGGAGGAGCAGGACCCGTGCGCAGTGAGCCACGTAAGGGTCGGTCAGCCGCTCTGCACCCACATTGGGGACTCGGGAGGAAACTGATGTTGGTAGGCACCGGTGCGTTGCAATTAGTCCTCATTCTGACTGAGACAGTACGGTAATAAGGAAGAAAACCAGGAGAAAGAGGTAGAGAGAGAGAAGGCTTAGAGGAGCAAATGTCTAGAAATTCTTTTATAAGACAAATCCTATATAGACAGAAAAAGACAGACGAATAGATATGCAAACAGAAAAAATAACATAACAAAAAATAGCATAAAACAAGGAGACAGAAAGATATAGGAAGAAGGAAGATGGTCAGGTTGATATTGATCACGTGACTTGTACACAAAACAAGTCAGTAGACCGGCTGAGAAAGTCAGATGGAAGAACGATGTCGTCAACGTTGGGTGGAGCTGTAGTTATCATGACGCTTGTCGAAGAGGAAATAACTGATGGGAAGTGTCGCCTCCATGTTAGCGGGGAGATGTTGTCCACTTGAATGATGGGGAAAGAAAAGGTGAACATGTGATGGAAGAGTAGAGGGGTAGCCAGGGGAGTAAGGTGTGATTGAGAAGCCAGTGTTGAGAGGAACAGGGAACTAAAGCACACAAGACGTTAGTGGTTAGGAAGGACGAGGCGGAGGGTTGGTAACCCTCCCCTTCGTGTATTTCAATTTCTAGAAGAGGAAAAGAGTCAAGCGGGGAGTGTTCATCCTCCTCGAAGGCTCAGATTGGGATGGATGGGTCTTTCTTCGTGTTTCTTTGCGCTACCTCGCTGACGCGGAAAATGGCGATCAAGTATAATAGATAATAATGAGGATTATGATATATATATATATATATATATATATATATATATATATATATATATATATATATATATATATATGAACTGCTTGTTCGGTGTATCGCGCGTTAGCAGTGTAACGCCAGGGAAAGACAGAGAGGTAGCACTTGCCCACATCCATTTTCCAGCTGCAATACATTATGCTCCGAAATCTGTTATCTGTTATCGGCAAGCTTAACGTCAAGTTATAGCTGCCAGGCCAAAATCTGGTCACTTCTATAGGGTTTCAAAAAATTTTTAAGCTTAAATTCTCTTTGAATGCATGGCCCTTATTACAGCGGGGTTCGAGCAGGTCGATGCATGGGAGGAGGAGGCTCCTTATTCTCTTCTCATAAATCTTTTGAAAAGCCTCACGTGAGTAGTCTTCTTTTCTTTCCTTCTTGGTCTCCACACACACATACACTTTCTCAACTTATCGTTCGTCACTTCACTCGCCTGGTAATTCTGTTGCATCATTCCTTCTCAGCACTCCCGCTCACATCACAAATTTTTTTTGGACTAACTCAAAAACCAGTTTTTATTACTCAAGAGTTGCCAGAGTTATATATGAGCTGTGAGATGAAAAGGAAAATGCTTGGCCTGGCAAGATATCATATTTCCTTCTTCCCCAGCCCCCTCATATTTCCTTTCATTTTCTTTCTCTTCCATCTAATTCTGTTTCTCTTCCGACTTTTTTAACAGAAAAGAACAAGAACGGTTTTCCTTATATACTCCCAAGGGAAAACTCTCGAAGGCTCTCTACTTCTTAAAAGCATTTTTCTTCTGTAGTGCAGTCTATGTCTTTAACAGCTTCTACCTCTATAATCTCCCTTCATTACTACAACTTCTCCACTTAAAACTTTTTCCTCTCCAAAGACCTACAAATTTCCTTTTCCCAGACAATGTCACCCTCCCTCAATTACGTCTTTTCCCACAACCTCTCCATTCGTCTGCACGCTCCTTTCTCTAACTCACCTACAACCTCTCCCTCATCAGTGTGCCCTCTCACTACACATCTCCCAGTAAGCCCCTCTTCATTATGAACTTCCCTACAATAGTGTTCCTTTCGACTACACTTCACCTTCCAGTGTATTATCCTGCATCACAAGCGGTCCCTACCCTAGACGCTCCCTCCCTTTTCCAGTATTACTCTTCCTCTGAGATCTGTTTACCTCTTACCTTCTTCCCTCCCATTACACGCCCCTTCCTCCTGACAACCTCCATCTACCTTATAACCCTTTGAATCAATCACCATATACCTGTCAGCCAAGCCTTTTCCTGTGTCCTGAAATCTGCTGCACGGAAGGTAAAGCGAGATACCTCCTGCACAGAAAGTGATGCCAACAACCAGTCCCATAGACAGTAAAGCCAGGAACCTATCCCAAAGACAATGAAGCCAGGAACCTATCCCATAGACAGTGAAGCCAGGAACCTATCCCAGAGGCATTAACAAGAAACTAAGCTTGAAACTTGTCAGAAAAGATGTAAAGTTTTTTTTTTTGTATTATGGCAGGGGATGGATACAGTAAGCTAGGTTAGTAAATTATAAATGCTGAAAAGATACGAAAGATTAATATTTGTAAGATAAAGTTCAAGTGATTGGGCTCCACGAATGTAAATCTCCCTCCCCGTACCATACAAAATATCTAATCACAAATAATGAATTACGCACATGGGCGCGCGCGCGCACACACACACACACACACACACACACACACACACACACACACACACATCAAGAACCAACTGAGAGGCAACATAACAAGAGAGCCAGCACCCGTCTAGGACGCTGCTAAGCCAACATTCCTGCCTCAGCTCGGCAGCATTATGAGCACGGTGGCAAGTGGAGGCTCAGACTTATGTGGGATTTAATTAAAATAGTTTGACCTTAGCTCAGCTGTTGACTTCTCTTGGTTAAGAAGGTGAGAATAATGCTTGTGTTTTCATATTTTTAGATTAACCTTTATCTTTTGTATTGACGATTTAACAGTATGTGTTAGAATATTCAAGTTATTATGGTACTTGATATTCTGTGCGAACTGTATCATACGTGAAGGCTTATAAGAAAAATTCAAATAGCCTGACTCGTCCTGAAGACATATACAGTAGATCTTTGATGAGGAAATGTGTCTTTAGTAGCCTGTAACACCACACACTGTTGACAAACTTGAAAACTTCCAGGGACATTAAGGTAGTCCGCTTCAAGTTGCATCCACCAACCTTTAGGTGTAAAGAATAACCGTAACACCATATACTCCCTCACACACACACACACACACACACACACACACACATATATATCGCGCTCATCCATAGAACATACAAACCTCCAACAGCCAGGCTCGAACCCAGGACCCATGCGTGACAGGCGGGAGCGCTACAGCTAAGTTATGATCGCCCCTAATCGGGAAATGACTGTTAGAGTACCATGTAATCAAATACCCTTCGTCTCACGTTGGTGAGCAATGGGGTCTAGACAGGTCAAATCCAATCAGGTTCACACTATATTCGTATTCTTGTACCTCCGTGTTGTACAATTAGGTTCTGTAAAATGCTATCTGCTGGTTGTGTGATAACCACGAGGAATATGATACACAACTATTCCTACGTGTTCTTTCGTGTATAATCACTTCGTCAGGGAAGGTAAAAGAACGAGACAGAAGACTTAAAAAGTCAGTATATATATATATATATATATATATATATATATATATATATATATATATATATATATATATATGTATATACACGAATAAAGTGCATATGAACGAGCACCTTCATAGAACATACAAACCTCCAACAGCCAGGATCGATCCCGGGACCCCTGTGCCCCAGGCGAGAATGCTACCGCTAGGCTATGGGTTAATAGGAAATAACTATTCGAATACTATATACTCGAATACCCTTCGTCTCACGTTGGTGAGCAACGGGGTCTACACCGATTATTTCCCAACAGGCGCACATAGCCAGCAGATAGCATTTTACCGAACCTAACTGCACAACGCGGAGGTATATGAATACGAATAAAGTGCATATGAACGCGCACCTTCATAGAACATACAAACCCCCAACAGGATGAGAGGCGGAACTGAGACGCCGTTGGTACACAAGTGTTGCCGGTTTGTGGTGTTCGGTCTGGCACCATGCTTGCATGTTTCTGCAGCGACAAAGGCCAGGCTTCAGGGCATTAATTCCCAGGAGTGTTAGCTAGGCTTTGCAGCTCTAACTTCCTTTTGCTATACTGGCTTGGGTTCTAACAATGGGCATCAGCACTTTATAACAAGAATGGACTTATTACTCAGAAGAGTTCCTCCTTCAACTTGTTTCGTTAGACGCTTCTCAATGATGAGAGAGCATTTCAGTGTCACTGGTGAGAAGGAATGCACAGGTTATTATCATTATTAAAACATAGTAACCGGGAGTTTGTTTACACGTGGAGCAGTAACGCCGCCGTGAGTGCTCCGGGTGTAAACATGTCCTTACATGAGGACATTTTTACGATCACAATTATGCAAGGAAAGAGATAAGTCTTTGTATGGAAGTCTTTTGAAAAATATTCTCCAAGGAATTTTTTTATCATAATATACATATGTTTTCTGTCACAAATCGTCGTACCCTCGAATACTGGTAAAAGTATTTGTAACTGGCAACGCCACATCTCCCTTTAGTCCTGACATCGACATGCCTGAAACAATAGCTCAACGTAAAAATATCCCGGTAAAATTCGAGGTTCAGCAGTGGTGTCATAACAAAATTTTTAGAGCATTTTTAGGGCTTGAAATTTTGATCCGAGTGGTGTGAATTCCTCATGGTAGCACGCACAAGGACAGACTATGAATTACTGTTGCAGAACGTGGTTATAACTCGGGCTTGAACTCTGGTCTGTTTCAGCGTGCTGAAGTCTTTGTCTCGTAATGCCCAGCCCCTGATATTGATCGACTTCAGCAACAATTCCCGAAGAGTGTAATTTCCTGTAATTAACTCCTTAAAGTTTATTATCGATATTTGATCTCCTGTGTTCTTCCTGTGCTGAATTGCATACAGATTTGTTCATGACAATTACCCTACGAGAGACGGTGTCTCACCTAACCTAACCATACGATTACAAACACTGATTTCATTTTGTAATGATGAATCCCTGGAAGTTTAAGCTCTGCTATTCATACCTCGAGAATTGATTATCTGTAACTTTTCCGCAAAATGTATAGATTTGCATTATATCCCATGTGATGTATAGATTTGCATCATATCCCATGTGATGTATAGATTTGCATCATATCCCATGTGATGTATAGATTTGCATCATATCCCATGTGATGTAGCCCATTTGTTTAACTTCTGATGCTTAACTAAGTGCAGGTCACCCTTTTCCTGATAGTTCGCCTTCAGATCAAATGGTGTATAATGCAATGACTGCCATGATTTCGCTCAATATGGAATTTTATTCTTTTGATAAAATGTTCTTGATGTAAAGTAATATGATATTTAGCCTTGCGACGTTCACTTTTTAATGTCTGTCTTGTTTAACTTGACCCCGTCGTGTATGATCCTTAATTGTATTCCACTGATTGAAATTTGTTCCTCCATATTCACCATTTTGTTAGTGTTTAATATAGGACTACTGGTATTGACATGTTCACTTTGTTTCTCCATCTTTTCTAACTATATATGCTTCATGTACGTATATGACCTACTTATGATGAAGCATCTGATGCGAATTTACATCGGGGTAAATGTTTGAGAGGTCTTTGGGGCCCGGTTGTGGACAGGAGTCGTGGTTCCAGTTCATTACTTCAGGGGTCCTGAACCCCAAGGCTGCGGCACGCTTGGTAACAGGGAGAGGATAGAATAATTCAAAACAAAGAGTTTCTTATATAGAAATCCTCACCTCCATTTATTTTGACTTTCTAAAAGGGGAAACAGAAGGAGTCACGCGGGAAGGCTCATCCTCCTCGAAGGCTCAGATTGGGGTGTCTAAATGTGTGTGGATGTAACCAAGATGAGAAAAAAGGAGAGATAGGTAGTATGTTTGAGAAAAGGAACCTGGATGTTTTGGCTCTGAGTGAAACGAAGCTCGAGGATGAAGGGGATGAGTGGTTTGGGAATGTTTTGGGAGTAAAGTCAGGGGTTGGTGAGAGGACAAGAGCAAGGGAAGGAGTAGCACTACTCCTGAAACAGGAGTGGTGGGAGTATGTGATAGTGTAAGAAAGTAAACTCTCGATTGATATGGGTAAAACTGAAAGTGGATGGAGAGAGATGGGGGATTATTGGTGCTTATGTACCTGGGTATGAGAGGAAGAGGAGAGATAGCAAGAGAAAATTGATTGTGCCAAGGGGAAGATGATGAAAGGAAAATACCCTCTCTCTCTCTCTCTCTCTCTCTCTCTCATTATCAATATAACTATCTTCCTGTGCATTGTCATCCTCCAAAAAACGGATAAAGCTTCCTCATTTGCTGACGTATCAACCATAACGTATAAAACGAAAACCGTGATGGCAGTTATCATCATTACCACCGAGTGTTACAACCATATCACACGCTCCAGACGAAAGTCAGATGGCTTAGATCCTTTCAGTGTACGACTGCAATCTTCATTAAAATGTCTTGTCATATTTTGCGCTTGAAAAAGCGATTTTTTTCCTTTCTGTTTATGTACCGCAGTTCGAACGATGATTCTTTTTTCCCCGTTCTGCTGTTATACCGCAGGAACGTGAGATAAAGAACATTCCAGCAAGCCTATTACTTTCTGCCCTTCCATCACCCCCACACAGCGACCCTCAGCTACCCAGACTTATCTTCATTGGGAGGCCATGTCGAGGCTCCCAGCACGTCAGGCCCCCCGCCCTCAACATGGGAGGCCCCGTGTAGTACCCCAACCCCAGCACTCGTAATGATCACAGGGCGGGTGGCTGGCGGTGATGTTGAGCGACTTTTGACACTCTTGCTGTCAGGGTATTGTTCTGGCTTCCCCACCCTCCAGGGTCCCTTCAACCTTCCCGAATCTCCTAATCCACCAAGGTCTCTTCTGCCTGCCATGATCCCTCTCACCCACCAAGAACTCTCCAACCTACTAGTATCTCTAATCCACCAGGATCACCCTAATCCATCAGGGTTTTCCGCACCCACCAGGACTTACGATTTACAAGTCTTTCCAATCAACCGGACTCTTTTCCTCTGGGTCTTCCCAGTCTATTAAAAGTTTCCCCACCCACAGGGATCCTCCCAACCCAACAGGTTCTCTCCAACTTAACAGGATCTCTCCGACCAACCAAGGTCTTCCCAGTCCAACGAGATTTCCCGAACTCGCAATATTTTTCTAAAACCACCAGTTTATCTTAAATCTACAATTGGCTCTCCAGCCCATTAACGTTAATCGTACAATTAAGTATTTTGGCTCTCTCTCTCTCTCTCTCTCTCTCTCTCTCTCTCTCTCTCTCTCATATATATATATATATATATATATATATATATATATATATATATATATATATATATATATATATTTTGTCGCTGTCTCCCGCGTTTCCGAGGTAGCGCAAGGAAACAGACGAAAGAAATGGCCCAACCCACCCCCATACACATGTATATACATACGTCCACACACGCAAATATACATACCTACACAGCTTTCCATGGTTTACCCCAGACGCTTCACATGCCCTGATTCAATCCACTGACATCACGTCAACCGCGGTATACCACATCGATCCAATTCACTCTGTTCCTTGCCCTCCTTTCACCCTCCTGCATGTTCAGGCCCCGATCACACAAAATCTTTTTCACTCCATCTTTCCACCTCCAATTTGGTCTCCCACTTCTCCTCGTTCCCTCCACCTCCAACACATATATCCTCTTGGTCAATCTTTCCTCACTCATTCTCTCCATGTGCCCAAACCATTTCAAAACACCCTCTTCTGCTCTCTCAACCGCGCTCTTTTTATTTCCACACATCTCTCTTACCCTTACGTTACTTACTCGATCAAACCACCTCACACCACACATTGTCCTCAAACATCTCATTTCCAGCACATCCATCCTCCTGCGCACAACTCTATCCATAGCCCACGCCTCGCAACCATACAACATTGTTGGAACCACTATTCCTTCAAACATACCCATTTTTGCTTTCCGAGATAATGTCCTCGACTTCCACACATTCTTCAAGGCTCCCAGGATTTTCGCCCCCTCCCCCACCCTATGATCCACTTCCGCTTCCATGGTTCCATCCGCTGCCAGATCCACTCCCAGATATCTAAAACGCTTTACTTCCTCCAGTTTTTCTCCATTCAAACTTACCTCCCAATTGACTTGACCCTCAACCCTACTGTACCTAATAACCTTGCTCTTATTCACATTTACTCTTAACTTTCTTCTTTCACACACTTTACCAAACTCAGTCACCAGCTTCTGCAGTTTCTCACATGAATCAGCCACCAGCGCTGTATCATCAGCGAACAACAACTGACTCGCTTCCCAAGCTCTCTCATCCCCGACAGACTTCATATTTGCACCTCTTTCCAAAACTCTTGCATTCACCTACCTAACAACCCCATCCATAAACAAATTAAACAACCATGGAGACATCACACACCCCTGCCGCAAACCTACATTCACTGAGAACCAATCACTTTCCTCTCTTCCTATATATATATATATATATATATATATATATATATATATATATATATATATATATATATATATATATCATGACAACACGTAACTCATGAGCACTAGTTATGTTTATTCCAGTACTATGAGTTGCTCTTCCGCATGACCTGAGACGCGGAACGCTCGTCTTACAATGAGAACATTACATCTCCTTCCCCAGCCTCACGACCAACGCTCCAAATATTTTCCTACATGTTTTGCAACATTGTCTTAGAGATTTTTTTTCCGTGATAGAGCCTGGTCACCAGCATTCTTCCAGGAATGTAGACAAGGTTTTTATCACCCAGTAGTTCCATGGGAAAGTTTGTGGAGGTATAGTGTTTCCCTTCCTTGTATCTATTTACCCCCTGAAATCTGATATGTGATCACTTCTGTCATATGTTAGTCAGACAAATGATGCTGCTTATTTCTTGAATTCATAGTACAGACTTTATGATGGGATGTATATACGTATTCAAGCACGTTTAAGGTGCGTCCAAGCTGAAGTTTTCAATTTGGTCGTAAATGTTCACCTCGTATCTGATGTTGGGGCTGAGTCACACCCAGCGTCTGTCATGATCTCCAACTTTTCCCCAACAATCACTACTTTGATTATATAATAATATACGCCATTCAAGCACGGTGCAACTGCTCATGTAATTATGGCTCTGAATACAAAGCTGAATTATATGCAGCTCGCGTTCGTTCACATGCATGACCTAGTTGTGTGTGTGTGATCACTTGCTTTAATATAACATGTTAGACTTCGATCAAACAAGGCTGGATTGCTACTCACACGTCACATACATACATACATAAGACCATAAGTGAGTTGAGACTTCTTTGTGACGGATGATGCAGGAAGCTGGTTAGGTGATTCATTTCTCGAGCATTCAGTTAAAGTTCAGATTTACTTGGCTCTGGTTTTATCATTCATGATAATGCCAGTCAGCTAAAAAGATTGAATACAGAGCAGTGAGCCGGAAACTTTTATAGCTAATGAAATTTGTTTAAGATATCTATCGGTTTTCTGGTATTGATAATAATATCTTAATGTAAAGAACACGATAGACCAAGAAAAAGAATTTAGAAATTATAGTAGTGTTGCGGTTATCGTTCCTGACCGTAACTGCGTCACGGTCCGCCCAGGGTCGAGCGCATAGCTTTGAATCCTGGTTGCGGCAGTGGGCCCACAGTCACCCCAGATGTTCATCCACCCCTAGGGGTTGGTAGATAAAATGGGTACCTGACTCAGGCTAGGATATATATATATATATATATATATATATATATATATATATATATATATATATATCTTTTTTTTTCTTTTAAACTATTCGCCATTTCCCGCGTTAGCGAGGTAGCATTAAGAACAGAGGACTGGGCTTTTGAGGGAATACCCTCACCTGGCCCAATTCTCTGTTCCTTCTTTTGGAAAATTAAAAAAAAAAAAAACGAGAGGGGAGGATTTCCAGCCCCCCGCTCCCTCCCCTTTTAGTCGCCTTCTACGACACGCAGGGAATACGTGGGAAGTATTCTTAATCCCCTATCCCCAGGGATATATATATATATATATATATATATATATATATATATATATATGAGAGAGAGTGAGTTAATGGGATAGCCTTGATTAGGGCATCAGCTGTACTTGCCGTCTCAGATAGCATAAAGTAACTTTTTGAGAATGTGAATTCTAAATTGAAGCATAATTATCTCTGGAGCTTAATGACTAATTAAAACATTAAACAAAATTATAATCGTTAGATGTATGTTCCTCTTTCTTTTAATGCTCCACAACAAAACTTTCATTCATTTCGCACAGTGGCGAGGCTGCGAGAGTCTGTTTTCTCTGAGGACAACCTTGGGTCCCATAAAGAAAACAAATGAAGGTGATGCAGATAAATCCATTCATATGACATCCTTGCTGCTCATGCCTTCGTTAGCTCGGAATGAAATCTTGTTCCAGAGAGAAGAAAGAGGACCCAGTGGGGAGTGACCGTCGGAGGAGACAAGACATATTACGGTAGATTGAGGAGAGTAAGAATGGAACAGAATGAGGTGGGAAGGCGAGAAGACGATAAGGAGAAAGGGAAAGTGGTCACATGATAGTGTTACTGATTAGGGATTCAGAAGTGTTGCTGATTATGTAGCTCAACAGATATGTCAGTCATGGTTAGACATAACAGGTGGAAGTGGATATGTGAACAGGAAAACCTAGAATCGGAGAGAAATCATAAGATTTATTAAGAGAACTAGAATTAGGAAGAAAGATAAGAAAACAAGGAAATTATTACCTCGAATCTCTTGCTTACCTTTCCCTAACATCATTACCTAGACACGTTAGCTTACTGCAAGAATGTTTCATCCACACGTCTATTGTAAAGGAACTTTATGTTTCGTAAAAATCAACAGTACATCTGAGACAGCTGCAGCGAGCAGCCATGAAGGCGAAGTCAGAAAGCAAACTCAAACACAACTGAGGAGTTTGAATTCGAGTCTGTTGTGTGGGATCATTAATCAGTGAAGCGGTGGTCTGTTGGAGCATGTAGTCCCTAGTGTAGACAAGAACCGCTCCCGGAGAACTGAATATGTATACACCGAACTGACTAATGTATTCACCTCCACCAGCAGGGTCTGCGACCAAGCATGAGCACTGCCTAGTTATGATGATGAGGATATAGTACCTCAGCTACTCTGTTCACTGTGGCAGACCCTTTCATTTGTCACTTTTGCTATCGCACTTCAGGCGTCCAAGTGCCATCGAATGGACACTAGAAAGATTCTGTCATTCTCTTGTAAACGTCATCGACAGTGCAACGAACGGGAGCGGAGCTTCTCACATTTTGTTTGTACGTTGCTCATGGGTTGATTGTTGTCCTTAACCGTTGACTTGTAAGGAAGGTCATTAAGCCTATAACTCTTTTTTTCACTTCACCCGTACACAGTCCCATCATTATATAACATCCCTAAAATGAGGGTGTTTGGCAAGAAGTATGGGAACTGTTGTTATATATATATATATATATATATATATATATATATATATATATATATATATATATATATATATATATATATATATATATTTTATTTTTTATTTTGCTTTGTCGCTGTCTCCCGCGTTTGCGAGGTAGCGCAAGGAAACAGACGAAAGAAATGGCCCAACCCACCCCCATACACATGTATATACATACACGTCCACACACGCAAATATACATACCCATACATCTCAATGTACACATACATATACACACACAGACACATACATATATACACATGCACACAATTCACACTTTCTGCCTTTATTCATTCCCATCGCCACCTCGCCACACATGGAATAACATCCCCCCCCTCATGTGTGCGAGGTAGCGCTAGGAAAAGACAACAAAGGCCCCATTCGTTCACACTCAGTCTCTAGCTGTCTTGCAATAATGCCCGAAACCACAGCTCCCTTTCCACATCCTGGCCCCACAGAACTTTCCATGGTTTACCCCAGACGCTTCACATGCCCTGGTTCAATCCATTGACAGCACGTCGACCCCGGTATACCACATCGTTCCAATTCACTCTATTCCTTGCACGCCTTTCACCCTCCTGCATGTTCAGGCCCCGATCACTTAAAATCTTTTTCACTCCATCTTTCCACCTCCAATTTGGTCTCCCACTTCTCCTCGTTCCCTCCACCTCTGACAAATATATCCTCTTGGTCAATCTTTCCTCACTCATTCTCTCCATGTGACCAAGCCATTTCAAAACACCCTCTTCTGCTCTCTCAACCACACTCAATTATTTCCACACATCTCTCTTACCCTATTATTACTTACTCGATCAAACCACCTCACACCACATATTGTCCTCAAACATCTCATTTCCAGCACATCCACCCTCCTGAGCACAACTCTATCCATAGCCCACGCCTCGCAACCATACAACATTGTTGGAACCACTATTCCTTCAAACATACCCATTTTTGCTTTCCGAGATAATGTTCTCGACTTCCAAACATTCTTCAAGGCTCCCAGAATTTTCGGCCCCTCCCCCACCCTATGATTCGCTTCCGCTTCCATGGTTCCATCCGCTGCCAGATCCACTCCCAGATACCTAAAACACTTTGCTTCCTCCAGTTTTTCTCCATTCAAACTTACCTCCCAATTGACTTGACCCTCAACCCTACTTTCTCTTATTCATATTTACTCTCAACTTTCTTCTTTCACACACTTTACCAAACTGAGTCACCAGCTTCTGCAGTTTCTCACATGAATCAGCCACAAGCCCTGTATCATCAGCGAACAACAACTGACTCACTTCCCAAGCTCTCTCGTCCACAACAGACTGCATACTTGCGCCTCTTTCCAAAACTCTTGCATTCACCTACCTAACAACCCCATCCATAAACAAATTAAACAACCATGGAGACATCCAACACACCTGCCGCAAACCTACATTCACTGAGAACCAGTCACTTTTCTCTCTTCCTACACGTACACATGCCTTACATCCTCGACAAAGACTTTTCACTGCTTCTAACAACTTGCCTCCCACACCATATATTCTTAATACGTTCCACAGAGCATCTCTATCAACTCTATCATATGCCTTCTCCAGATCCATAAATGCTACATACAGATCCATTTGCCTTTCTATGTATTTTTCACATACATTCTTCAAAGCAAACACCTGATCCACAGATCCTCTACCACTTCTGAAACCACACTGCTCTTCCCCAATCTGATGCTCTGTACATGCCTTCACCCTCTCAATCAATACCCTCTCATATAATTTACCAGGATTACTCAACAGACTTATACCTCTGTAATCTGAGCACTCACTCTTATCCCCTTTGCCTTTGTACAATGGCACATGATGTGAGAGGGAGATGGAGTGAGTATTTTGAAGGTGTGATGAATGTGTTTGATGATAGAGTGGCAGGTATTGGGAGTTTTGGTCGAAGTGGTGTGCAAAGTGAGAGGGTTAAGGAGAATGATTTGGTAAACAGAGAAGAGGTAGTAAAAGCTTTGAGGAAGATGAAAGCCGGCAAGGCAGCAGGTTTGGATGGTATTGCAGTGGAATTTATTAAGATAGGGGGTGATTGTATTGTTGACTGGTTGGTAAGGTTATTTAATGTATGTATGACTCATGATGAGGTGCTTGAGGATTGGCGTAATGCTTGCATAGTGCCATTGTACAAAGGCAAAGGGGATGAAAGTGAGTGCTTAAATTACAGAGGTATAAGTTTGTTGAGTATTCCTGGGAAATTATATGGGAGGGTATTGATTGAGAGGGTGAAGGCATGTACAGAGCATCAGATTGGGGAAGAGCAGTGTGGTTTCAGAAGTGGTAGAGGATCTGTGGATCAGGTGTTTGCTTTGAAGAATGTATGTGAAAAATACATAGAAAGGCAAATGGATTTGTATGTAGCATTTATGGATCTGGAGAAGGCATATGATAGAGTTGATAGAGATGCTCTGTGGAACGTATTAAGAATATATGGTGTGGGAGGCAAGTTGTTAGAAGCAGTGAAAAGTGTTTATCGAGGATGTAAGGCATGTGTACGTGTAGGAACAGAGGAAAGTGATTGGTTCTCAGTGAATGTTGGTTTGCGGCAGGGGTGCGTGATGTCTCCATGGTTGTTTAATTTGTTTATGGATGGAGTCGTTAGGGAGGTGAATGCAAGAGTTTTGGAAAGAGGGGTAAGTATGCAGTTGTGGATGAGAGAGCTTGGGAAGTGAGTCAGTTGTTGTTCGCTGATGATACAGCGCTGGTGGCTGATTCGTGTGAGAAACTGCAGAAGCTGGTGACTGAGTTTGGTAAAGTGTGTGAAAGAAGAAAGCTGAGAGTAAATGTGAATAAGAACAAGGTTATTAGGTACAGTAGGGTTGAGGGACAAGTCAGTTGGGAGGCGAGTTTCAATGGAGAAAAACTGGAGGAAGTGAAGTGTTTTAGATATCTGGGAGTGGATTTGGCAGCGGATGGAAGCATGGAAGCGGAAGTGAATCATAGGGTGGGGGAGGGGGCGAAAGTTCTGAGAGCGTTGAAGAATGTGCTGAAGTCGAGAACGTTATCTTGGAAAGCAAAAATGGGCATGTTTGAAGGAATAATGGTTCCAACAATGTTATATGGTTGCGAGGCGTGGGCTATAGATAGAGTTGTGTGGAGGAGGGTGGAAGTGCTGGAAATGAGATGTTTGAGGACAATATGTGGTGTGAGGTGGTTTGAGCGAGTAAGCAATGAAAGGGTAAGAGAGATGTGTGGTAATAAAAAGTGTGGTTGAGAGAGCAGAAGAGGGTGTTTCGAAATGGTTTGGTCACATGGAGAGAATGAGTGAGGAAAGATTGACCAAGAGGGTATATGTGTCAGAGGTGGAGGGAACAAGGAGAAGTGGGAGACTAAATTGGCGGTGGAAAGATGAAGTGAAAAAGATTTTGAGTGATCGGTGCCTGAGCATGCAGGAGGGTGAAAGGCGTGCAAGGAATAGAGTGAATTTGAACGATGTGGCAAACCTTGGTCGACGTGCTGTCAATGGATTGAACCAGGGCATGTGAAGCGTCTGGGGTGCACCATGGAAAGTTTTGTGGGGCCTAGATGTGGAAAGGGAGCTGTGGTTTCGGTGCATTATACATGACAGCTAGAGACTGAGTGTGAAGAAATGTGGCCTTTGTTGTCTTTTCCTAGCGCTACCTCGCACACATGCTGGGGAGGTGGTTGTTATTTTATGTGTGGCGGGGTGGCGACGGAAATGAATAAGGGCAGACAGTATGAATTATGTACGTGTGTGTATATTTCTGTGTGTGTATATATATGTATACGTTGAGATGCATAGGTATGTATATGTGCGTGTGTGGACTTGTATGTATATACATGCGTATGTGGGTGGGTTGGACCATTCTTTCGTCTGTTTCCTTGCGCTACCTCGCTAACGCGGGAGACAGCGACAAAGCAAAATGATAATAATAATGATAATAATAATAATGATAATAATAATAATATATCTGTAGTTGCAGAAGGGACTGGGGAAAGGACAGGATGGATTAGTGACCTTACCATGGGATATGAAACACACACATTTTGTACATCAGTTGTCCATCACTTCTGTACCACAATGGGACCAGGTCCTGAGGAATACCACTTCTTTCAGACCAGCAGCCTAGGTAGTTGATATGGTTACCCACCACACCACTACCAGTCCAAAACAAAATCGGACGTCTCAGCCATCACAGGTGGCAATTATTTTCTCATAAGGTTTTCATAAAATAACTGCAGAAACATTATGAAAAAAAAATGCTTGTTTAAACTTCAGTGTGTGAAAATATATCACAAAATTACCGATTTGCTAAAACACTTTATAAGTTTCGTGGATTTTTGACATCTGCATAAATACGTACTACTGCCCATCTTTTATGTAAAAACTAAGGCTACTGGTATACTGTTTATCCAGTCATCTTGTGTAGTTTTGTTGACCGCTGTCTATACGTCTGTTGGGGCCCTTATCTCTTTCCCACACTGCAAGTCCCTGTTCACCACCGCACTGATTTTTATATGCTCAATATGCGCCCAGCAGGCCAATGTGACAATCAACATCCACCTCCTGGAAGATGAAGTGTGTGATAAATTTCTCGCTTTCTCTCTGGTTGGACTATTCTCTTGTCCCCAATAAAACTGTCTTTTAGTTCAGTTCTCTCCACCTGACGCGCCATAAAGGTGCCTCACCGCCCCAAGACACAATTAAAAAGATTGGAATTAAAAACTTAAGAGAGTCCTCAAGACACATTACTCAAATAATTATTTCAGTCTCAAGTGATTTTATCTGTATTGTAGTGCAGGAAATAATGCAAATTGCTTAGTATGTAATAATGATATATACAATTACTTAATCTTCGTGTAGTTGAGTCTTGAGGGTGTACTACATGACATTCATTTCCTTTATGGACATATTTCGTGACTCGTAATTTCTTATTGTTGGCATATATAGACAATGTCTGCTACAACGACTGAGAATATGTAATTCCCAAATGTAGAGGAGGATCCACGAATTGTTCAGTATTTACGGTAGGCGTCACAGGTGAACAATAATTGTAAATACGAGAGCAACCAGCCGAAGAAATACACAAATAGATTTAACCTCTCTCTCTCTCTCTCTCTCTCTCTCTCTCTCTCTCTCTCTCTCTCTCTCTCTTTCTTCCATTGATTATCTTGAATTAATCTCTGTGACTCTGTCATCAGCGTATTAACTGCGAATCTCTTCCCTATGTAATACCTGAGAGTTGGGGGTCGATTAAGTTCTTTCTGCTATCCTTCACACTTTCCACAACTAATGTCTTCATTCATTTTTCTTTAATCCTCGTACGACAAAGTTACCTTATAGGTCCCAACACATCAGCTCATAAAAGATTTATAAAATGAGCGAAAGATTCCTTAAGATGCCGCTTAGAGATTTAATTTAAGTTTTGTTCGTGAAAGAAGGGCATGTGTCCTCGGGTCTCCTTGGAGAAATCCGTTCACAGGAACAGCGAATACTGCTTTCATAAAACCATATATATATATATATATATATATATATATATATATATATATATATATATATATATATATATATATATATTATACGTATATACGCGCTTTTCCGTGTAACTTACAAACCTCCAACGGCCGGGATCGAAAACAGGACCCCTGCGTAGGAGGCGTTCATAGCAGTAGTGCTAGATATCTGGGAGTGGATTTGGCAGTGGATGGAACCATGGAAGCGGAAGTGAGTCACAGGGTGGAGGAGGGGGCGAAAGTTCTGGGAGCTTTGAAAAATGTGTGGAGGGCGAGAACATTATCTCGGAAAGCAAAAATGGGTATGTTTGAAGGAATAATGGTTCCAACAATGTTATATGGTTGCGAGGCGTGGGCTATACGTAGAGTTGTGCGGAGGAGGGTGGATGTGCTGGAAATGAGATGTTTGAGGACAATATTTCGTATGAGGTGATTGATCGAGTAAGTAATGAAAGGGCAAGAGAGATGTGTGGTAATAAAAAGAGTGTGGTTGAGAGAGCAGAAGAGGGTGTTTTGAAATGGTTTGGTCACAGGGAGAGAATGAGTGAGGAAAGGTTGACAAAGAGGATTTATGTGTCAGAGGTGGAGGGAACGGGGAAGAGGAAATATATATATATATATATATATATATATATATATATATATATATATATATATATATATATATATATATATATATATTGCATTTTTTCCCTGCAAAAATCGTCCAAGTGCCTCTCTCTTCTCTTTCACTAATAATCTTACTTCTTCATCCCACGACTCACTACCCTTTCTAATCAACCCACCTCCCACTCTTCTCATGCCACAAGCATCTTTTGCGCAATCCATCACTGATTCCCTAAATACATCCCATTCCTCCCCCACTCCCCTTACTTCCATTGTTCTCACCTTTTTCCATTCTGTACTCAGTCTCTCCTGGTACTTCCTCACACAAGTTTCCTTCCCAAGCTCACTTACTCTCACCACCCTCTTCACCCCAACATTCGCTCTTCTTTTCTGAAAACCCATACAAATCTTCACCTTAGCCTCCACAAGATAATGATCAGACATCCCTCCAGTTGCACCTCTCATCACATTAACATCCAAAAGTCTCTCTTTCGCGCGCCTGTCAATTAACACGTAATCCAATAGCGCTCTCTGGCCATCTCTCCTACTTGCATACGTATACTTATGTATACCTCGCTTTTTAAACCAGGTATTCCCAATCACCAGTCCTTTTTCCGCACATAAATCTACAAGCTCTTCACCATTTCCATTTACAACACTGAACACCCCATGTATACCAATTATTCCCTCAACTGCCACATTACTCACCTTTGCATTCAAATCACCCATCACTATAACCCGGTCTCGTGCATCAAAACCACTAACACACTCATTCAGCTGCTCCCAAAACACTTGCCTCTCATGATCTTTCTTCTCATGCCCAGGTGCATATGCACCAATAATCACCCATCTCTCTCCATCAACTTTCAGTTTTACCCATATCAATCGAGAAATTACTTTCTTACATTCTATCACATACTCCCACAACTCCTGTTTCAGGAGTACTGCTACTCCTTCCCTTGCTCTTGTCCTCTCACTAACCCCTGACTTTACTCCCAAGACATTCCCAAACCACTCTTCCCCTTTACCCTTGAGCTTCGCTTCACTCAGAGCCAAAACATCCAGGTTCCTTTCCTCAAACATACTACTTATCTCTCCTTTTTTCACATCTTGCTTACATCCACACACATTTAGACACCCCAGTCTGAGCCTTCGAGGAGGATGAGCACTCCCCGCGTGACTCCTCCTTCTTTTTCCCATTTTAGAAAATTAAAAAATACAAGGAGGGGAGGATTTCTGCCCCCCCCCCCCCCCGCTCCCGTCCCCTCTAGTCGCCTTCTACGACACGCGAGGAATGCGTGGGAAGTATTCTTTCACCCCTATCCCCAGGGATAATATATATATATATATATATATATATATATATATATATATATATATATATATTTTTTGTTTTTTTTTTGCTTTGTCGCTGTCTCCCGCGTTTGCGAGGTAGCGCAAGGAAACAGACGAAAGAAATGGCCCAACCTCCCCCCCCATACACATGTATATGCATACGTCCACACACGCAAATATACATACCTACACAGCTTTCCATGGTTTACCCCAGACGCTTCACATGCCTTGATTCAATCCACTGACAGCACGTCAACCCCGGTATACCACATCGATCCAATTCACTCTATTCCTTGCCCTCCTTTCACCCTCTTGCATGTTCAGGCCCCGATCACACAAAATCTTTTTCACTCCATCTTTCCACCTCCAATTTGGTCTCCCTCTTCTCCTCGTTCCCTCCACCTCCGACACATATATCCTCTTGTTCAATCTTTCCTCACTCATTCTCTCCATGTGCCCAAACCATTTCAAAACACCCTCTTCTGCTCTCTCAACCACGCTCTTTTTATTTCCACACATCTCTCTTACCCTTACGTTACTTACTCGATCAAACCACCTCACACCACACATTGTCCTCATACATCTCATTTCCAGCACATCCATCCTCCTGCGCACAACTCTATCCATAGCCCACGCCTCGCAACCACACAACATTGTTGGAACCACTATTCCTTCAAACATACCCATTTTTGCTTTCCGAGATAATGTTCTCGACTTCCACACATTCTTCAAGGCTCCCAGAATCTTCGCCCCCTCCCCCACCCTATGATCCACTTCCGCTTCCATGGTTCCATCCGTTGCCAGATCCACTCCCAGATATCTAAAACACTTCACTTCCTCCAGTTTTTCTCCATTCAAACTCACCTCCCAATTGACTTGACCCTCAACCCTACTGTACCTAATAACCTTGCTCTTATATATATACACACACATACACACACACACACACACACACACACATATACATATATATACATATGAAAAAAAGTAAGAAATAATTTAGAAAACTGAAACTTCTAGCTTGAAATGAAATGAGAAAATGAATGTCACATAATGGTTCAACCTCTGGCTATGGGAAAGGGAAATGTATAATTTATTTACACAAACGTCAATAGTAGGGAGATGTATAAAAGAAAAAGACAGGAGGTCAAGAGAAAGGTGCAAGAGGTGAAAAAGAGGGCAAATGAGAGTTGGGGTGAGAGAGTATCATTAAATTTTAGGGAGACAGAAAGAGACAGGAGGTCAAGAGAAAGATGCAAGAGGTGAAAAAGAGGGCAAATGAGAGTTGGGGTGCGAGAGTATCATTAAATTTTAGGGAGAATAAAAAGATGTTCTGGAAGGAGGTAAATAAAGTGCGTAAGACAAGGGAGCAAATGGGAACTTCAGTGAAGGGCGCAAATGGGGAGGTGATAACAAGTAGTGGTGATGTGAGGAGATGGAGTGAGTATTTTGAAGGTTTGTTGAATGTGTTTGATGATAGAGTGGCAGATATAGGGTGTTTTGGTCGAGGTGGTGTGCAAAGTGAGAGGGTTAGGGAAAATGTTTTGGTAAACAGAGAAGAGGTAGTAAAAGCTTTGCGGAAGATGAAAGCCGGTAAGGCAGCAGGTTTGGATGGTATTGCAGTGGAATTTATTAAAAAAGGGGGTGACTGTATTATTGACTGGTTGGTAAGGTTATTTAATGTATGTATGACTCATGGTGAGGTGCCTGAGGATTGGCGGAATACGTGCATAGTGCCATTGTACAAAGGCAAAGGGGATAAGAGTGAGTGCTCAAATTACAGAGGTATAAGTTTGTTGAGTATTCCTGGTAAATTATATGGGAGGGTATTGATTGAGAAGGTGAAGGCATGTACAGAGCATCAGATTGGGGAAGAGCAGTTTGGTTTCAGAAGTGGTAGAGGATCTGTGGATCAGGTGTTTGCTTTGAAGAATGTATGTGAGAAATACTTAGAAAAGCAAATGGATTTGTATGTAGCATTTATGGATCTGGAGAAGCCATATGATAGAGTTGATAGAGATGCTCTGTGGAAGGTATTAAGAATATATGGTGTGGGAGGCAAGTTGTTAGAAGCAGTGAAAAGTTTTTATCGAGGATGTAAGGCATGTGTACGTGTAGGAAGAGAGGAAAGTGATTGGTTCTCAGTGAATGTAGGTTTGCGGCAGGTGTGTGGGATGTCTCTATGGTTGTTTAATTTGTTTATGGATGGAGTTGTTAGGGAGGTAAATGCAAGAGTTTGGGAAAGAGGGGCAAGTATGAAGTCTGTTGGGGATGAGAGAGCTTGGGAAGTGAGTCAGTTGTTGTTCGCTGATGATACAGCGCTGGTGGCTGATTCATGTGAGAAACTGCAGAAGCTGGTGACTGAGTTTGGTAAAGTGTGTGAAAGAAGAAAGTTAAGAGTAAATGTGAATTAGAGCAAGGTAATTAGGTACAGTGGGGTTGAGGGTCAAGTAAATTGGGAGGTAAGTTTGAATGGAGAAAAACTGGAGGAAGTAAAGTGTTTTAGATATCTGGGAGTGGATCTGGCAGCGGATGGAACCATGGAAGCGGAAGTGGATCATAGGGTAGGGGAGGGGGCGAAAATCCTGGGAGCCTTGAAGAATGTGTGGAAGTCGAGAACATTATCTCGGAAAGCAAAAATGCGTATGTTTGAAGGAATAGTGGTTCCAACAATGTTGTATGGTTGCGAGGCGTGGGCTATGGATAGAGTTGTGCGCAGGAGGATGGATGTGCTGGAAATGAGATGTTTGAGGACAATGTGTGGTGTGAGGTGGTTTGATCGAGTAAGTAACGTAAGGGTAAGAGAGATGAGTGGAAATAAAAAGAGCGTGGTTGAGAGAGCAGAAGAGGGTGTTTTGAAATGGTTTGGGCACATGGAGAGAATGAGTGAGGAAAGATTGACCAAGAGGATATATGTGTCGGAGGTGGAGGGAACGAGGAGAAGTGGGAGACCAAATTGGAGGTGGAAAGATGGAGTGAAAAAGATTTTGTGTGATCGGGGCCTGAACATGCAGGAGGGTGAAAGGAGGGCAAGGAATAGAGTGAATTGGAGCGGTGTGGTATACCGGGGTTGACGTGCTGTCAGTGGATTGAATCAGGGCATGTGAAGCGTCTGGGGTAAACCATGGAAAGCTCTGTAGGTATGTATATTTGCGTGTGTGGACGTATGTATATACATGTGTATGGGGGTGGGTTGGGCCATTTCTTTCGTCTGTTTCCTTGCGCTACCTCGCAAACGCGGGAGACAGCGACAAAGCAAAAAAAAAAAAAAAAATATATATATATATATACACACACACGAATGTGTGTTTGTGGATGCCAGTTAATTCCATAATATTCCAGTTATAGATAAGTATGTCTGAATGCTAAGTTGTATTCACAAGGAATAACGAGGTTTGATCATATTTTGCGTTATGAACGCTTTAACAAAACAATAGTGTCAGAGCTACATACCTACATAGGAGAGGTAAGTTTTGGATTTGCATGGGTAATGTTTGACGTTGTGTAAATGGTTTACGAAGAAAGGAATGTTTGGAAGGACCTGAACGAATGATTTAGTGATTTTTATCATGAATGAAAGTGTGATGAATG
Organism: Panulirus ornatus; assembly: GCF_036320965.1. Taxonomy (NCBI): domain Eukaryota; kingdom Metazoa; phylum Arthropoda; class Malacostraca; order Decapoda; family Palinuridae; genus Panulirus; species Panulirus ornatus. The sequence continues at coordinate 10,714,121 of NC_092294.1, read as the reverse complement.
TGATAACTGAGGTTACCTCGTCCGCAAAAAATATTGTTCTCGCCCCATATATCATCGAAGGCGATACACGGCTAAGGTTTATTGTTGGTTCAAGTATATAACGCTCTCGGGGTGATATCATCGGACATCTGAGAGTGTTGTTTCTATCCAAGTAAACACTAGCAATCCTCCTAAGTGTGCCTTAGGCTATCTTCAGGGAAGGATGTTTTTTCTTTACTCTTCCTACCTGTCATTTCCTTCTGGGAATTTCGCCTCTGGGTGCTGTATTTCTTCCACCTTTGCTTCAAGATTGTTGACTCTTACCTTTGTAAGGAGAAGAAAGCCCGAAACCTCGCATGGAAGCAAGAAAATGTAATACACCTGAGATTTCTAGGCACACTGGGCGCTCAAAGCGCACGATTGGGCCTCTGCTTCCTGCAACACCTCACTAGTGCCCCAGGGTATACCTGGAGTAGGCAGAAAAATATCATATGGAATTTTACTGTTGTATATGTTATCATACTGGATTGCGTCTGCAGTTCTCGGATGTATGGAAAACTATCTTACAGCGTCGTTTTCTACGCTAAAAACTTGCAAGCAAACGTAGGATCTCTTGAGGTTTGTTCAGAATGAAAGTATTGTGTCATCTAACACTATTAATAATGATGGCAGTATATATCAGTTTTCTCTCGATATCATTTATCAACCAGTTTGTGCCAAGTTATAGACTGCACCATTATACTTATATCAATAATATATCACAGTAAACTACCAAAAAAGTAGTTTAGAGAAATTACGGGAACTTATAGTTTTGGCCTCTCAAGCTGATCTGAGGAAAACTTCAGTAATGAGTAACGAGGAACTCCCTAAACGTCTTGTAATGATGGAGAGATAAAGAAGTCTTAGTCACGTAAACAGATTTCATAAAGATTGCCATATCTCAGGACACCTCTCTCTCTCTCTCTCTCTCTCTCTCTCTCTCTCTCTCTCTCTCTCTCTCTCTCTCTCCCCTTTAAGACGATCTCTTAGCAGCTTCACAGCCTTTTAAGATATTTGTCTTCCACTCGCAGCTAAAGCAACCAAATTCGTATGTGATTCGGAATGGAATATCACGGTCCTTGTGTCAACAGAGTGGAGCATAAACCTCAAAGGGCCTATCTATCGAAGGACATATCTATCAAAGGGTTTATCTATCAAAGGGTCTATCTCTCAAAGGGCCTATCTATCAAAGTCTGACACATGGACTTTCGTGCCAACCTTCTGTATCACTTTCAAAGCTTCAGGATTAAAGGCCTTGACACTGAGAACAAACAAACGTCAGCGGTTCAAGCATGACAGGGAGGACCATGGTTGCTATTCGAGCCTGTTGGTTTTGGCGAGGACCCTGCCTCTAAGGGGAGACCTGCTGGTTTTAGCAAGGATCTGTGATCCTTCAGGGAAACCTACTGTTTCTGACGATGAAATAGAGCCCTCCAGGAAAGTCTTCCGGTTCTGGCCAGAATCCAACACCCTCCAGGGAAACTTTTCTTTTCTGGCTACTAGCTGGAGCCTTCCAGAAAAGACTACTAGTTCTAGTGAGGATCTGGGACCTTCCAAGAAGACATGCTCGTAATGAGGAGGACCTGAGGCTTTTCAGAAATATCTTCTGGTTCTGACGAAGATCTGGGGACTTCCATGAAGATCTATTTATTTTGACAAAGTCCTGAGGCCTTCAAGAAAGATCCGCTGGCTCTAGCGAAGATTTGGAAACGTCCGGGAAGATCTGCGGGCTTTTGGAAAGGATCAGGGAACCTCAAGGATGATCTGCTAGTTCTGGCAGGGATCTGAGACCCTTCAGGGAGACCTGCAGTTTCTGGCGAGGATCTGAAAGCCTGCCCCTGGCGATAGCGCACATGCGACGTCACGTTGCATCTCCGGTAAACTGTGTCGTTGCGAGGACTCTCTCTCTCTCTCTCTCTCTCTCTCTCTCTCTCTCTCTCTCTCTCTCTCTCTCTCTCTCTCCATATTTGTTCTCTTCTTTTTTCCATTCTTTTCCTCTCTTTATCTTCTGCCTCTTTTCATCTCGTCTCTCATTCGCATCCTCTTTCTGGCTGCTCGCGCCTCTTGCTCTCTCCATCCTCTCCTACCCTGCTATTCACGACACCTCTCACCTACCCTTTCCCTCTCTCCCACACCACTTGTCCCCCAGAGATGTCTGCCTTAAAAGTTTCTCTGACAACAATACTAGCTATTTTTTCCTCGTATTGCGCTAAACTTTTGAAACTGTAAATTTTACGTTGAGATAAAGCGTTAAAAAATCTTAAAAATTGTACTGAACTTAAAATTGAAACTATTTATGTAAATTAACAAAATTTTGTGAACACTCGAATACTTAAATGGGTTAATGAAACAGTGTAGAGGATATTATCATCCCTTACATACAAGTCTGTTTTTCTGTTACTTTTGTTTTCATCCCCTCGCGCTCTCTTTCCTTGTCTTCCTTTCCGTTTTCCTCTTTCTGTCTGTCTCCCACACATAATTGTTGGTAGAACCACCTTTCACACAATCTGTGAAGTTGAGCAATGATGGATGGATAACCGCTTGGTGAAAACTATTATTTCCTGGCTGCAAGGCAAGCGCTACGCGCAAATCCCTGCCTAATGGCAAAATCATGTCATAAATGCTTATAAATAATTCTCTCTCTCTCTCTCTCTCTCTCTCTCTCTCTCTCTCTCTCTCTCTCTCTCTCTCTCTCTCTCTTCAGTTTAGAAAGATGAAGAAGGTATATGAAAAATTCTCTGAGAAGCACATTGAGGACCTTATGAGCAGTACGCTAGTTATGAAAGCATTTCATCAAGGATTCTAGAAACAGTATCTAATACATTTCCTTGAAATATACCAGAAGACATCAAGCAAATGATTTAGGAGGGTCCAGCAAGAATGATGGAAAGATTACTAATTGTATACTGAGTGAAACTGAATGTTTATGAGAAAGGCATCTAAACATCTAAAAGAAACCAGATCATTTTAATGAAGAATTCCTGATGAATATAGGAGTGATGTGCGAACTGGCATGAAGACTGAAACCCAACAAGCAAGATATGTGATGAGGGCTATTTGCTTCCTTTGCCCTGTAGCAAAATCTGTTGTAGGCGCTCCTATATCGGCATCTCTTTCTCTCTACGAGTTTCCATTTTTTAGATCTATCTTTAGCAGTCCTTCTCTCCGTCCACCGATGCCTGTCCTCGTCTGGGACACACAACAACCGCACCACATCAACCGACATCTGCGCGTCAACCTTTCCGTCTCTCTCGCTGGCATTTCCCCGCGCGTGGTGGTCCTATGAGGAATTTCTTGATGACATTGACTAAGACAACCAGCAAATGTTCCTTTGGTTTCCATTAGTGTTCCCTTTAATCATGTACAACCACACGCACGAGGGACGTGTACCTATGTGCTTGTTTTTATCTGTGCATGTGTGAGTGTTTGATTTGCTTGTTTCGTTACAATGAGATCAAATATGAAATCAAAACGCACACACACACACACACACACACACACACACGGTTCTGTTTTGGGACCATTACTTTTACTGATCTATGTTAATGACTAATCTGAAGGTGTAAACTCACACCTGAATATGTTTGCAGATGAAGTAAAGTTCATAAAGGAGTTGAGGATCTCATCAAGTAACAGGACAGCCTAAACAACGTCCAAAGTTGATCTGATACAGGGTTGATGACGTTCAACCCGAGAAAATGTAAATTAATGAGGATGGGACAAAGTGAGAGAAGTCTCCAGTAAGATTATCAACTTGCTGGAAATTCGCTTCAGAATTTTGTGTAGGACTGAGGACTTAGGAGTCGACATCGTCCCTGACTTGCTTTTAGTTCCGCATCAAGAAAATAGTTAAGGATACAAAGTATCTGATTGCCAATATTGGAATAGCTTTCAAATATATTCATTTAGGCAAAATTTAGCAAGATGCTCATTTTCTACATCAAACCAAAACAATATGCTTCTCACGTTTGGTCTACGCACCTAAAAAAGGAGAAAAAGCTGTGGAGAAGATCCAAATGACAGGATCAAAGTTCGTACCAGAATAAAGAGAGCTGAGGTACATGGAATGGCTTCGTTATGGTAGTTGAATTGTGGGGGTGAAGGGTCTTGGAATATGTTAAAACAGTGCTTTTAGTGTTGTAGGAATGGGTGATGTCCACATTATGGACGGGAAAGCTTGATTCTTGTTTACCTAGGGAATGTGGCTTCTGATAATGGGGAAGGGTTTAAAACTGAGTTAGTGTTTTGGAGGAAGGGACTTGTATAACTATAATGGAGGAGGATCTGGAGGATGGTGGCTCCTGTGACCATACTGGAGGAGGAGCTGCAGGACGGTGGCTTCTGTGACCACGCTAGAGTAGAAGCCTTAGGGTGGTGGTTTCCCAGACCTGTTGGTGGAGAAGCCACTGGTTGCTGGCCGTGGGAGTCCCAGAGGCTGGATCATGTGATAACACAGGTGAAGGAACTACAGATTGGCTCCTGTGACAATATTGGAGGAGGAGCCATATTGTTGTGAGTTTTATGACAGCACTCTGGAGAGGCTGTTGGGTTCACTGTAGGAACCAGAGTTTGTCATGAGTGTTACAGCCATTAGTAACACGCATAGCATGTACCTGCTGGGCAACATAACAGGACTTTCACATATTCTGTGACATTCCAAGCGTTACATTATGATAACGTAAGGAAGTAGTACCTCCAACCGAATGACTAGAGAAACGTGGGTCATAAAGAGTACATCCTTCATCATTCTATGATTTTCAGAATATCTTCTGGGATATATGACCTTTAAGACTCATTAGTGGAGGCCAAAACTTGTGCTGGCCCAGACCCCAGGCGGACCTGCAGCCACTTATCACCCCAGGACGCCCCACCTACTTTGCATAATATGAGATACAGAAAATGGAGCTGGCGCCCGGAAAAAATATTTGTGGGACTTATTCATTCTGAAAGTGCGAGATTGGAATTTCTATTTTTCCATTCCCAATATATTACAAGGAGTATCGTAAATGCTTTAGAATGTAACTTCATCGTAGAGAATGACACATTTTTTAATGTATTTTATGTATGTTTACTAATTTATTCGTAATATTTTGTTTAGCATTTATTTTCGTTTTCTTTCAATAAGGAAAATATTCTCAACGTTGGGTCTCTGCTCCAGCCGTCATCTTTTCCATTTTCAACGTCATCATAAATCACTTATCATTATCAGTACCATTCATTTATCAGCTTCATCATCATCGCTATGCTTAATCATGTCTCTCACATTATATCCATGACAGCATCACCAATGTATATTGTCACCTGTATCATTATATCTCATTATCCAAGTGATATGCTTTTGAAGTTTTGAATCTCTCTCTCTCTCTCTCTCTCTCTCTATCTATCTATCTATCTATCTATCTATCTATCTATATATATATATATATATATATATATATATATATATATATATATTAAGTCAATCCCAATTTGTATAGACGGCTGCAAAACCATCCCTGTTCTACACACTGCGAACCATTTTAACAGCCCTACACGTATGGCAGTGTGTGTCTGTACCCTGATGATGGCTGTATCATATGCATTTTCTTTATATATGAGGAAATCTTTGGATGCATGTTTTATTCAGTATATTATTATTATCATTATTATTATTAGCATTACAAGTAGTGCAACACTAGCAGGTTCGATGGTCATTCCCTCGTCGACATAAACATCATCTTGTATATCTGCGCTTCAATATCTTACGTAACTGTAGATGTTCAAAATAACCATATGTAACGAAAAATAAATCTATAATGAATAATACGTGATTATGGATGATTGTGCCGTTTTGTGCATATTAGTGTGTGTGTGTGTGTGTGTGTGTGTGTGTGTGTGTGTGTGTGTGTGTTAATGTGCAGGTTTAATGCGTGTAGGCTCTTACTAAATGCGTCCATTCGAAAAAAAATTTTGCCATCTGAAGGGATACAGAGCCAGGCACTTATGGGTGGTGTGTGGTGGGGATGGGCGGGAGAGGAGGTGAACGTGATCCCTGCCTGATGGGAAGCCGGAGCTGCGGATTCTTCTCACGGGATGAAAAGGAAATAGAATTCCTAATGCTGAAGAATATGCCAGAAATACTGTATGTCTGAATGATATAAGACTCAAGCGTCTTTTTTTATGCGCTGTGATATTTTTCTCATCATATATATATCGCTACGTCACTGACGCGGGAAACGGTGATTATGTATAATAATATAATACATGCTGGGGGTATAGGGATGGAGTGAATAACAATTCTGAGCGTTCTGGGTCTGAACACGCAAGAGGATGAAAGGCGTGAATTGGACAAAGTGAAGTGGGGGATGTGGTATACAGGCGTTGACGTGCTGTCCGTAGACTAAACCAGGGCATAGGAAGTAGCCAGGCGAGGAAGCGACGAAGTGTGTGGGGCCTGGTTGTGCATAGGGGGCTGTGGTTTCGTACATTACACCTGACAGCTAGAAAATGGATGTGGGCGAATAAGACTCTCTCTTCCTAGCGCTACCCGGCTAACGCGGAAAAAGGCAAACAAGTATGAATAAAAAAGAAACTTTTGAAGGTCGATCATGCAACGAGGTTTTGAAGTGATGATTATATGCGTGGCAGGAGTAGAGGAAATCTTTACAAACTAGGAAGTATGATGAGAGTGTTGGAAGGGTTTTGATAAGCCCTTTAAGTGTGTTACTTTAGGAGATGAGTATTAAAATGAAAGACTTGATTAAGCCTGAGAGATTTTATTCTGGGAAAAAGTAATGGCAATGAGCAGTAACATTGCATTATCAAGCTCAAGATCGTGAAATAAATCATAAGAAGAAGAAAGAATGTATTCAGAGCAAGAATACCCGACGGTGTTAGGTAAGAAAAAAAACCCATCCTACCTTTAATGTGCAAAGAAGTTATCAAACCAAATTATATAAGAGATCATTTCTGATTTGCTGGACATTTACTTTTCTGTTAAAGCAGCCAGAATAACTCCCGCAACACCAGACAACAGAGTCTGTCACAGAGTGTGACAGCACTGATCAACGAGTGAGAGGTTAATCCATTCACAAACTCGACCTGAGGTGCAGAGATGTGTGAGAGGATGACTTGTATTGCCTGGGGTCCTTGGTCTTCTGTGTATCTGTTTGAAAAGAGTAGACATTAGACGAAGTGTGCATGGAGATCAGAGGAAGATGTTTATGTTGGTAATACTAATAGTTTTAACCTATCTGAGGCTCAAATGAATAGAAAAGGCACATATAAAAAATGATATTTGGTTTATCATTTACTATTTCGGCACTTTGCACTGAAATGCGGGTAGTTTCAGCAAAACTATTGTACGTTGCCATTCAAGTATTTTTTTCAATTAGGATAGAATATCATTATTATACAAGTTTTTTTTGTATCTGAAAATCATTCGAAAAAACAATCATAGTAATATCTTTTGAACAACGAAAGAAAGCGAAAGTTGATTGTTTTCTTTACGATTTTATCCCACTTACCACTGTAATACGTACATCATTTCAGCAGAAATATTACATTTCCATGAATGTCTTATGTCAAACCAGTATGAATAGAATATCATTGTAACATAACAGTATCTTAACCGAACACTATTAAAAAAGAAAAAAATGATTAACATCTTTTAAACATCGGAAGGTAAGGTAAAGTCTTGGTTTCGTCATGTGCTCTATCCTATTTTACATTGAAATACATCCCGTTTCAGCAAAACTAGTATTTACTTCTGAGAGTATAATCATTCAGTTAAGGTATGATATACTTGTGATGTAATAGTATTTTGATTGAAAAGAATTCGAAAAACATGTACCGTCTAGCTGATACGGCAGAACCCCTCCCATCATGCATGAATTTTAACCTAACGAAACTATTACCCATGTATAGGTCGAACCCCTGATTTTTTTTTTTCCCCTGAAAATTTGGTCTTAAAAGCTCGAACTATACACGAGTATATTCAGTAAGTGCAAAAGCTGCGTCGGATGGCGACTGGGTATAAGCTGGCAATACTGGACTGTTAGAGAACACTAGGTGGATTTGTGCAGTAAAAGTTGAAAATAATTAGTACAGTATGGCCTTATTTATGATGAGACCAGCTTGCTATAATGCAGCAAAATCACAGCTTCCCATCCACAAATATATATATATATATATATATATATATATATATATATATATATATATATATATATATTTTTTTTTTTTTTTCATACTATTCGCCATTTCCCGCGATAGCGAGGTAGCGTTTAGAACAGAGGACTGGGCCTTTGAGGGAATACCCTCACCTGGCCCCCTTCTCTGTTCCTTCTTTTGGAAAATTAAAAGAAAAAAAAAAAAAAAAAAGAGGGTTAAGAATACTTCCCACGTATTCCCTGCGTGTCGTAGAAGGCGACTAAAAGGGAGGGAGCGGGGGCTGGAAATCCTCCCCTCTTTTTTTTTTTTTTTTTTTTAATTTTCCAAAAGAAGGAACAGAGGGGGGCCAGGTGAGGATATTCCAAAAAAGGCCCAGTCCTCTGTTCTTAACGCTACCTCGCTAACGCGGGAAATGGCGAATAGTTTAAAAGAAAAGAAAAAAAAAAATATATATATATATATATATATATATATATATATATATATATATATATATATATATATATATATATATATATATATATATGATATGATATGATATTCCCTCAAAGGCCCAGTCCTCTGTTCTTAGCGCTACTTCGCTAATGCGGGAAAAGGCGAATAGTATGAAAGAAAAGAAAAAAGAATATATATATATATATATATATATATATATATATATATATATATATATATATATATATATATATATCTTTTTTTTTTTTTTTGCTTTGTCGCTGTCTCCCGCGTTTGCGAGGTAACGCAAGGAAACAGACGAAAGAAATGGCCCAACCCACCCCCATACACATGTATATACATACGTCCACACACGCAAATATACATACCTACACAGCTTTCCATGGTTCACCCCAGACGCTTCACATGCCCTGATTCAATCCACTGACAGCACGTCAACCCCGGTATACCACATCGATCCAATTCACTCTATTCCTTGCCCTCCTTTCACCCTCCTGCATGTTCAGGCCCCGATCACACAAAATCTTTTTCACTCAATCTTTCCACCTCCAATTTGGTCTCCCACTTCTCCTCGTTCCCTCCACCTCCGACACATATATCCTCTTGGTCAATCTTTCCTCATTCATTCTCTCCATGTGCCCAAACCATTTCAAAACACCCTCTTCTGCTCTCTCAATCACGCTCTTTTTATTTCCACACATCTCTCTTACCCTTACGTTACTTACTAGATCAAACCACCTCACACCACACATTGACCTCAAATATCTCATTTTCAGCACATCCATCCTCCTGCGCACAACTCTATCCATAGCCCACGCCTCGCAACCATACAACATTGTTGGAACCACTATTCCTTAAGCATACCCATTTTTGCTTTCCGAGATAATGTTCTCGACTTTCACACATTCTTCAAGGCACCCAGGATTTTCGCCCCCTCCCCCACCCTATGATCTACTTCCGCTTCCATGGTTCCATCCGCTGCCAGATCCACTCCCAGATATCTAAAACACTTTACTTCCTCCAGTTTTTCTCCATTCAAACTTACCTCCCAATTGACTTGACCCTCAACCCTACTGTACCTAATTACCTTGCTCTAATTCACATTTACTCTTAACTTTCTTCTTTCACACACTTTACCAAGCTCAGTCACCAGCTTCTGCAGTTTCTCACATGAATCAGCCACCAGCGCTGTATCATCAGCGAACAACAACTGACTCACTTCCCAAGCTCTCTCATCCCCAACAGACTTCATACTTGCCCCTCTTTCCAAAACTCTTGCATTCACCTCCCTAACAACCCCATCCATAAACAAATTAAACAACCATGGAGACATCACACATCCCTGCCGCAAACCTACATTCACTGAGAACCAATCACTTTCCTCTCTTCCTACACGTACACATGCCTTACATCCTCGATAAAAACTTTTCACTGCTTCTAACAACTTGCCTCCCACACCATATATTCTTAATACCTTCCACAGAGCATCTCTATCAACTCTATCATATGCCTTCTCCAGATCCATAAATGCTACATACAAATCCATTTGCTTTTCTAAGTATTTCTCACGTACATTCTTCAAAGCAAACACCTGATCCACACATCCTCTACCACTTCTGAAACCACACTGCTCTTCCCCAATCTGATGCTCTGTACATGCCTTCACCCTCTCAATCAATACCCTCCCATATAGTTTATCAGGAATACTCAACAAACTTATACCTCTGTAATTTGAGCACTTTCTCTTATCCCCTTTGCCTTTGTACAATGGCACTATGCACGCATTCCGCCAATCCTCAGGTACCTCACCATGAGTCATACATACATTAAATAACCTTGCCAACCAGTCAATAATACAGTCACCCCCTTTTTTAGTAAATTCCACTGCAATGCCATCCAAACCTGCTGCCTTGCCGGCTTTCATCTTCCGCAAAGCTTTTACTACCTGCCACTATATCTGCCACTCTATCATCAATCACATTCAACAAACCTTCAAAATACTCACTCCATCTCCTTCTCACATCACCACTACTTGTTATCACCTCCCCATTTGCGCCCTTCACTGAAGTTCCCATTTGCTCCCTTGTCTTACGCACTTTATTTACCTCGTTCGAGAACATCTTTTTATTCTCCCTAAAATTTAATGATACTCTCTCACCCCAACTCTCATTTGCCCTCCTTTTCACCTGTTGCACCTTTCTCTTGACCTCCTGTCTCTTTCTTTTATACATCTCCCACTCAATTTCATTTTTTCCCTGCAAAAATCGTCCAAATGCCTCTCTCTTCTCTTTCACTAATAATCTTACTTTTTCATCCCACCACTCACTACCCTTTCTAATCAACCCACCTCCCACTCTTCTCATGCCACAAGCATCGTTTGCGCAATCCATCACTGATTCCCTAAATACATCCCATTCCTCCCCCACTCCCCTTACTTCCATTGTTCTCACCTTTTTCCATTCTGTACTCAGTCTCTCCTGGTACTTCCTCACACAAGTCTCCTTCCCAAGCTCACTTACTCTCACCACCCTCTTCACCCCAACATTCACTCTTCTTTTCTGAAAACCCATACAAATCTTCACCTTAGCCTCCACAAGATAATGATCAGACATCCCTCCAGTTGCACCTCTCAGCACATTAACATCCAAAAGTCTCTCTTTCGCGCGCCTGTCAATTAACACGTAATCCAATAACGCTCTCTCCTTTTTCTTTTTTAATTTTCCAAAAGAAGGAACAGAGGGGACCAGGTGAGGATATTCCAAAAAAGGCCCAGTCCTCTGTTCTTAACGCTATCTCGATAACGCGGGAAATGGCGAATAGTTTAAAAGAAAGAATATCCCTGGGGATAGGGGATTAAGAATACTTCCCACGTATTCCCTGCGTGTCGTAGAAGGCGACTAAAGGGGGAGGGAGCGGGGGGCTGGAAATCCTCCCCTCTCGTTTTTTTTTTTTACTTCTCCAAAAGAAGGAACAGAGGGGCCAGGTGAGGATATTCCAAAAAAGGCCCAGTCCTCTGTTCTTAACGCTACCTCACTAACGCGGGAAATGGCGAGTAGTTTGAAAGAAAAAAAGAAAATATGTATATATATATATATATATATATATATATATATATATATATATATATATATATATATATATATATATATATATATATATGTACGTGTGTGTGTGTGTGTGTGTGTGCGTGTATGTGTATTTTATAGGCATGTGTGTACACATTTGGACGTCAAGAGACAACCTCCCACTCCATCCATAGCTGGCTGGCCAGAGTGAGTGCCATTTAGAACCCGCACGTCGTCATCGTACCACTGTCGAACTTGTGTCATGAGGTGAGAGACAGACAGTTGACTGCACTCTAAAGATACCTGACGTGGGAGACAGACAGATGGACATACTGGCAGAAGACCAGCGAAAACTAATATGAAAGACAGATGGCAAGAGAACCGAGGGACACAGAGATCCCATATATAACATATGACAGAAAGCAAACGCAAAGATAAGCGATGACAAACGAGGTTAACGTTCCGTAGGAGACACTGTGATTGATAGGCATGGGACAAGGGAAGCCAAACATCCAGTCTAGGCAAGAAAATAGTCATAACAGAGGAAACGAACAGAAACTTGTTCGTTCATTTTCACGACACGGATTGGTTATGAAATGTGAATTGTCATTACGAGTAAATGTTAGATGGTCTCAGGTAAATGGGGTGTTCTCTCCCAGCAGTAAGGGTTAGATTTACGTTCATTTTACCAACTAGGTCTACGAAGCGGATCTTTTTGAAGTTCTTATTTTCTTTTTACGTTTTCCCATAATAGCACCTGGAAAAACATTATCTGGGAACCTGGCATTTCTAACTGTTTGAGAATAATTTTTATGCTAGTTATACGATGAAAAGATACATTTCCTTTTATTCTCTATAAAATGATTTGATGAAGTAACAAACTCATCCGAGAGTGAGTGGCTAAGAGAGGCGTTGGCACCTTCCTTGACTGAGTGGTGAACTATTGCCAAACTTCTCGCGACATTTAGAGTTGAAAGAAGAATGTTTCATCAAGTCTGCAGCCAAACTTGGGAACTTCTGCTTACCTTACAGAGGTTCTCAGAGCATGACTTTACGCCTTACTGACACAAGAGTTTTTATATGAAAAAGATTCTAGCAGCAGGAAAAGTAAAGGTTCGTAGACGTAAGTCCGGAGCCAAATTGTTTGACAGTTCTTTAAATCACGAGCTGAAAACAGTAACATTCACAGGAATCTGAACTAACAAGCTTGATGTTTTATTAAATACTCTTCTCATACTGTACGGAAAATGTCAACAAAAATTTACATTTCCTTTGACGAAGAGAAAAAAGTGAGTGCGAGCTAACCCACATGTTTGAGACCTAACTTAAGGGAGCAGCCACCAACCAAGGACCCATATGCCTCCACTAAAGACTAGTCACTGCAGGGTCACACGTCAGGGACCAGCCACAATGTCACACATCAGGGTATAGCCACGGGGTTACACGTCAGGGACCAGCCACAGGGCTGTACGTCATTGTATAGCCACGGGGTCACACGTCAGGGACCAGCCACAGGGTCACACGTCTGGGTATAGTTAAAGGTATTTGTTTAGAAAAAAGTAGATTATTTCTTATTTATATATTTTATTTAAATATATAAATAGATTATTTCTTATGGTTGGTTATGAAGATGTTATACCAGATGCCACCATTCTTTCTGACTGATATTAGATACATCACGTAAGCACACACACACATACGCACACACACGCACACATACATACACACACACACACATACACACACACACACACATATATATATATATATATATATATATATATATATATATATACACTTAATCGCTATCTCCTGCGATAGCGAGGTTGCGCAAGGAAACAGACGAGGAATGGCCCAACCCATCCACATTCACATGTATACACATAAACGCGCTCACACGCACATATACATACATATACATTTCAACATACATACATATACATACACAGTCATGTACATATTTATACTTGCTCCCTTCACCCATGCCTATCGCCACCCCGCCACAATGAAATAGCAGGAGGTATCGCTAGGAAAAGACAACAATGGCCACATTCGTTCACACTCAGTCTCTAGCTATCATGTGTAATGCGCTGAAACAACAGCTCCCTTTCCACATCCGGGCCCCCACAGACCTTTCCATGGTTTACCCCAGACACTTCACATGCCCTGGTTCAATCCATTGACAGCAAGTCGACCCTGGTATACCACATCGTTCCATTTCGCTCAGTTCCTTGCACACCTTTCACCCTCCTGTATGTTCAGGTCCCGATCGCTCAAAATCTTTTTCAGTCCATCCTTCTACCTCCAATTTGGTCTCCCGCTTCTCTTTGATACACCCTCTTCTTCTCTCTCAACCACGCTCTTTTTATTACCATACATCTCTCTTACCCTTTCAATATTTACTCGATCAAATCGCCTCACACCACATATTGTCCTCGAACATCTCATTTCCAACAGATCCACCCTCCTCCGCACAACCCTATCTGCAGCCCATGCCTTGCAACCATATAACATTGTTGGAACCATTATTTCCTCAAATATACCCATTCTTGCTCTGTGATAACGTTCTCGCCTTCCACACATTCTTCAACGCTCCCAGAACCTTCGCTCCCTCCCCCTTCCTTTGACTCGCTTCCGCTTCCATAGTTCCATCTGCTGCTAAATCCACTCCCAGATATCTAAAACACTTCACTTCCTATAGTTTTTCTCCATTCAAACTCGCCTCCCAGTTGACTCGTCCCTCCACCATACTGAACCTAATAAGCTTGCTCTTATTCACATTTACTCTCAGCTTTCTTCTCTCACACACTTTACCACACTCAGTCACCAGCTTCTGCAGTTTTTGGCCCGAATCAGCAACCAAAGCTCTATCATCAGCAAATAACAACTGACTCATTTCCCAAGCCCTCTTATCCACAACAGACTGCATACTTGCCCCTCTCTCCATAACTCTTGCATTTACCTTCCTAAACACCCCATCCATAAACAAATTAAACACCTATGGAGACATCACACACCCCTGCTGCAAACCAACATTCACTGGGAACCAATCACTTTCCTCTCTTCTTTCTTATGCACATGCCTTACATCCTCGATAAAAACATTTCACTGCTTCTAGCAACTTACCTCCCACACCATATACTCATAATACCTTCCACAAAGCATGTCTATCAACCCTATCATATGCCATCTCCGGATCCATAAATGCTACAGACAAATTCATCTGTTTTTCTAAGTATTTCTCACATACGTTTTTCAAAGCAAACACCTGATCCACACATCCTCTACCACTTCCGAAACCACAGTGCTCTTCCCCAATCTGATGCTTTGTACATGCCTTTACCCTCTCAGTCAATACCCTCCCATACAGTTTCCCGGGAATACTCAACATACTTATGCCTCTGTAATTTGAACACTCGCCTTTACTCTCTTTGCCTTTGCACAATGGCAATATGCATGCATTCCGCCCATCCTCAGGTACTTCACCATGATCCATACATACACTGAATATCCTTACCAATCAGTCAACAACACAGTCACCCCCTTTTTTAATGAATATATATTATTATGTTATTTCATTTGTTATACTTAGTCGCTGTCTCCCGCGTTAGCGAGGTAGCGCAAGGAAACACAAAAGAATGGCCCAACCCACCCACATACACATGTATATACATACACGCCCACATACGCACATATACAAACCTATACATTTCAACGTGTACATACATATACGTAGACAGACATATACATACATATATATGTACATATTCATACTTGCTGCCTTCTTCCATTCTCGTCGACACCCCGCTCCACATGAAATGGAACAACCCCCCCCTTGCAAGGTAGCGCTAGGAAAAGACAACAAAGGCCACATTCGTTTTTCTTTTTTTTTTTTTTTTTTTTTTTTAATTTTCCAAAAGAGGGAACAGAGAAGGGGCCCAGGTGAGGATATTCCCTCAAGGGCCCAGTCCTCTGTTCTCAACGCTACCTCGCTAATGCGGGAAATGGCGAATAGTATGAAAGAAAAGAAAAGATATATATATATATATATATATATATATATATATATATGTATATATATATATATATATATATATATATATATATATATATATATATAGAATGTGTGTGTGTGTGAAGGAGTATATATGAAAGGTAAATGATTTGCACATATATGCAACAATATAAACCTCCGAGGTCAGATGTCTTCCACTCACACAACTTAGGAAGACAGTGTCCTTACCACCAGTCACGCTAGTACTGACGACTAAAATCAATTTTTTTTTTCTTTTCTCGTTTCAGGTAAGTGTGGTGTACTTAGAGTGATGTAGGAGGCGGCCAGCATCGGCCAAGGGCCACTTCACTGGGCCGAGTATTTTGTCAACTTCGCCTCGTGCCCATGTAAGCAGCAGGATGCCACACGAAGATACAGTAGGGTGGTCAGTAGTCCTCTCTGTGTTTCTTTCTGGTGATGGTTAGATAGATAGATATAGATAGATAGATAGATAGATAGATGCATCCTGGAAACTGCATTTTCTTAAGATTCAGAAATACTGGCGTATTCGTTTTATAAACCAGGTATAAAATACTCAATATTCTTAGGATGAGTTTTTAAAGAACGTAAATACTTTCATGACGCCACATGAGGCTCATTATTCAAATCATGACATAGGGCTATTTCTTTCTTTATACCGCAAGACATAATGAAAGTTAGAGAAGTTGCTATAAAACTGCAGATAGATTCATTAAAGAATACATAAGTCTTAGAAAATGGCCATAAGGGCCACACATTATCAAGCCAAATTTTAGGATGGTTACTGATAAAAGTCAGGATCTCAGTCTTCAAAGTTTCCATGGATAAGTAATTGAGAATATGAGAGAAAAGGGGATATCTCACGGCTAGACCCAACTTCTGTCTATAAAGATTAACCTCAGCATCTTAGAAAGCATTAATGGTAACACGAAATTTTGTCAGTGAAAGTTTTTGTGGGAAGGGACAAGTTGAGAATGTAATCAAGTAATTTCCTCCTTAAGTAAGCGAAGGTTTCTTCAATGGGGACTTTGGTGAACAAGGAATTCACATTAAAACCAACGAGTTTGTGTTCAGGCAAATCTATGTTCTTAGCCTTGTTTACAAAATCTAAACTAGTTGTTACTTGCGTTGGAGAAATTTTCTCCTTGAATATGTTTGTATCCATCTGGGAGTTAGTGGTTGGTTATAGTGGGCTTTGGGTAGTGGAATCTAGGGATGCCGCAAAGAATTGGGTGCTGATTTCGGTTTAAAAAGTGACTGATTTTGTCTCGGTTTACAAACATTGTATTTTAAGTCTGCCATTGTTTTAATTGCATTTTGTGATGTGTTTGTTTTGATGATTAAGCAGTGTCAGAGTGCTGTGATTTAAGTGTGATGCCATCTGCATATGAAAGGATTTTCGCAGTGAGGTCTTTAGGTAATGGGAGATCACATGATAAAAAACTGAAAAGGTGTGGAGGAAGAAATGCTCCATGGTGGAGTACAATGTAGAGCTTGAAGATGTTGGAGGTGAAGCCTTTATGAATGACTCTGGTTTGGCAGCATATAGAAATGCATTTTGCAGTTAGAGGAGAATATATGGAAGATACTATACAGCATGTAGTATTTGTATACAAGGAAGTTGTTGTTCCGGAAGGTAGCGTCGAAGCTGGGCCTGTAGTACTATAATTCCACCTGAGAATCATGAGCTAAGGTGACACAGGAGTTTCACGTTTATCAATGCAATATTTTGGTATTTCGACAAAAATTCTAAGACTGTTAAGTAATGAAACCTGATTAAAACTTTGAATGAAGGTTGTACATTGATAAAGGATATTAATATTCTCATGAACGTTTCAACTTATGAAGACTTTAGTAATATAGTTTCCTTCATCAAGGCTACAAAGGAACACAAGAAATGATTGATTGGCTGAAAAGGGTTCGATGTTTCTTGTTTCAGTGTTTTTGGTATGATATGGAAACATGTTTCACTGTTTTTCTTATGATATGGAAACTATGTTTCAGTGTTCTTGGTATGATATGGAAACATGTTTCAGTGTTCTTGGTATGATATGGAAACATGTTTCACTGTTCTTGGTATGATATGGAAGCATGTTTCAGTGGTTTTAGCCCTGTCATGCCAGCACTGTCTTCCTGTTTGAACTGCATAATATCCCGTTTTAGACATTTCAAACTGCAGTAGTGAAGAAGGAAAGCTGTTTTGAAACAATGTTAAACCATCCATCCATCCATCCACCCATCCATCGCCATGAGAGAAATACTGCTGACCGCTTCTGAGCATTACATAGAATATGTATGAAATCATCTCTGGTGAATTTGTATGATCTCATACCAACAAGTAAGTTAGATATCAACATATACATGATTTTTTTATGAGTGTAGGATATGAATATATAAATATTCAAATTAATCTGCAACAGGCAAACAATGGCATTCATTAACTAATGAGGAAAAACTTCACCTGAAATGAATGGCCTAATTAAGAGGACAATTATCAACTTGTTAGCCTTTGAAACATCAACCGAATAAATTCAAAAGTAGTGAACAGATTAGTGAATTTCTTTTTCTTTTTCTTCACTCATAAATCACCTTAGCCAACAGCTGACCGCCACATCAAAGCTCAGCACATCAGAGTATCACTTGTTTACTTAACAATCATGTAAGCAGTAAATGGTCAGCAGCCTACACAAAGTCACCTCGTTAGTTTATTTCTGTCCAGAATATTTCAGCTGAGAACTGTTAATTTAGCTCAAATTTACGAGAGCTTGTGAGGGATCATTGACATCTGGTAAGGTCAGAATTTATTAACGGCCACCCACAGCAGCAAAGTTTATCACTGTAAAGAATAATTTGCAAATTCATATCTGTCGTTCGTGTTTCCATAAGTTCTCACATAAGGATAAAGAAGAGAAGGATAATCCACCTATACGACAGTACTTACAGAAGGTAAACCCATAGTGGCTTTTTGGTCATGTGAAGATGTGAGTTGCGAAAGAAGTCAATTTATACATATAAGTGAAGAAAGCAACAGTGAGGGGTAGCTATAAGGTCACATTGGATGGCGTTGTTGGTGACACTGTTTTAACAACTCACAGTCAGCATTGATAATCCGTGAGCCACTCTCATTGTATTCTCATTTGATCAAAATATTTTATTGTAATAGAAATTGTCACTTGTAGCTTCCTTTAAAACTTAGTTGGACTTTCAGAAATAATTTAGCTGCTGTCTTTATTTACAAACTGGAGATGGTAAAGACTAATTTTGATTATTCACCTGAGAGTGGATTTTTTCAACTCTTTAATGAATAAATTATATAACCCAAAATTTAGTCTTTAAGCGTCACAAAGACTTACCGGATGTTGACTTTCCATTAATCTACATTCATCGACCATAAACCTGAGTACCTGTAAGGTTTATAGGTGAGAGACCATAACATAGATCCTCAGAGGTTTCATTTTGCGCCAGTAACAATAGTTTAGTCGTATAAAATGTATATAAACGATGGTTTTAGGATAGTAAAGCTTAAATGTTACGTAATAGTCTTGTCTGTTTAGAAATGTCCATATTTCTGCTGACATTATTTCTACACTGTTTGTGATCTTATTTATGATGTAGTTAATTCCAAAAGATGTAAAAAAGTTTCAGAAAATCTGTGTATGGCTGTAAACCTAATGTGAAAATCTACATAGCTGCAGACATATATATATATATATATATATATATATATATATATATATATATATATTATTCTTATGAGTCCACGGGGAAAATGAAACACGGAAAGTTCCCAAGTGCACATTCGTGTAATAATCACATCATCAGGGGAGACACAAGAGAGAAATATAACATATAACAGTCAGTTGATATACGTCGAAGAGACGAGGCTAGGACGCCATTTGGTAAACATGTGATTGTCCAAAACATACAACGAGCGTTCATAAACTTATCATTTTGCAAATCTTATCAACAATAAAGTTATCTAATTGATACTGACCATCATTAATATTAAGATTATAATTCTTTGTGTATTTAGTAATAGAAGATTCAATGATATTTCTCTTGGTAATAGAGTTAGAGTTAACAACTGAGATGGCGTTACTCCAGTCAATACAATGATGATAGTTTTTAACATGATTAAACAAGGGATTTGATTCTTGTCCCGTTCTTATACTATATTTATGTTGCTTAAGTCCAACAGAAAGATCCTTACCAGTCTGACCAACATAAAATTTATCACAGTTTCCACAAGGAACTTTCTAGATGCAACCAAGAGAATTTTCTGGTGAATTCCTGATTAAGATATTCTTTATAGTATTATTGTTGCTAAAGGCAACATTCAAATTAAAGGATTTAAGCAACATGGGAAGCAAAGTGAAATTATCATTAAAAGGGAGAACTAAAAGATTCTTGGTGTCAATGGGAGGTTTGGTCTCAACTCTATAAAATAATTTCTTTGCTAACTTAAGGGATTTATGTTATGTTATATTTCTCTCTTGTGTCTCCCCTGATGATGTGATTATTACACGAAAGTGCACTTGGGAACTTTTCGTGTTTCATTTTCCCCGTGGACTCGTAGGAATATCTTGATCACGCGCAAAATTGTGATCCTTTCCAATATATATATATATATATATATATATATATATATATATATATATATATATATATATATATATGGATGGGGTTGTTAGGGAGGTGAATGCAAGAGTTTTGGAAAGAGGGGCAAGTATGCAGGCTGTTGTGAATGAGAGAGCTTGGGAAGTGAGTCAGTTGTTGTTCGCTGATGATACAGCGCTGGTGGCTGATTCGTGTGAGAAACTGCAGAAGCTGGCGACTGGTAAAGTGTGTGAAAGAAGAAAGCTGAGAGTAAATGTGAATAAGAGCAAGGTTATTAGGTACAGTAGGGTTGAGGGACAAGTCAGTTGGGAGGTAAGTTTCAATTGAGAAAAACTGGAGGAAGTGAAGTGTTTTAGATATCTGGGAGTGGATTTGGCAGCGGATGGAAGCATGGAAGCGGAAGTGAATCATAGGGTGGGGGAGGGGGCGAAAGTTCTGGGAGCGTTGAAGAATGTGTGGAAGTCAAGAACATTATCTCGGAAAGCAAAAATGGGTATGTTTGAAGGAATAGTGGTTCCAACAATGTTATATGGTTGCGAGGTGTGGGCTATAGATAGAGTTGTGCCGAGGAGGGTGGATGTGCTGGAAATGAGATGTTTGAGGACAATATGTGGTGTTAGGTGGTTTGATCGAGTAAGTAATGATAGGGTAAGAGAGAGGTGTGATAATAAAAAGAGTGTGGTTGAGAGAGCAGAAGAGGGTGTTTTGAAATGGTTTGGTCACATGGAGAGAATGAGTGAGGATAGATTGACCAAGAGGATATATGTGTCAGAGGTGGTGGGAACGAGGAGAAGTGGGAGACCAAATTGGAGGTGGAAAGATGGAGTGAAAAAAATTTTGAGTGATCGGAACCTGAACTTGCAGGAGGGTGAAAGGCGGGCAAGGAATAGAGTGAATTGGAACGATGTTGTATAACGGGGTCGACATGCTGTCAATGGATTGAACCAGGGCATGTGAAGCGTCTGGGGTAAACCATGGAAAGTTTTGTGGGGCCTGTGGTTTCGGTGCATTATTACATGACAGCTAGAGACTAAGGGTGAACGAATGTCGCCTTTGTTGTCTTTTCCTAGTGCTACCTCGCGCACATGCGGGGGAGGGGGTTGTTATTTCATGTGTTGCTGGGTGGCGATGAGAATGAAGGAAGGCAGACAGTATGAATTATGTACATGTGATATATGTATATGTTTGTGTGTGTATACAGATGTATACGTTGAGATGTATAGGTATGCATATTTGCGTGTGTGGACGTGTATGTATATACATGTGTATGTGGGTGGGTTGGGCCATTCTTTTGTCTGTTTCCTTGCGCTACCTCGCTAACGCGGGAGAAAGGGACAAAGTAAAATGAAATATATATATATATATATATATATATATATATATATATATATATATATATATATATATATATATGTATATATATATATATATATATATGCGTATATATATATGGCTTTTTCTTTCACATGTAACATGCAAAATTTTTGTTTGTCATGAGAGTGTGACACTTGCGTCGGGTCGTAACCATTCGGGGATGAACATAGGTAAACGGACGATGGGACTGCTCGCCCCTATTATGCCACACTCCAGCCATATCCCTGGTGATGGAGGGTCATTCGGTGCCGCCATGGGTCATTGCTTGTCGTTCCTTCGCTCCGAATTGCACCTCCGTGGTAGTTAGGGTTTCAGGTATCTTCTTGTGTTTGTTTGTTCCCGGCTGTCTCATTCGTGCAGCCTAGTATGCTGAGGCTATCATGTCATTAACGTATACATGATCTATGCATAACAACGTCGGGTAAATACACAGTTTTCTATGCTTGTGAACATTTATGTTTACAAGGTAAAGCTAGGGTGTCCATGTGTACAAATGTTTTATTTGAATGAACTAAACTGCATCTCATCCAGTTTGTGTCTGTGTACACATGTATGTACGCATGTGTAATTCAGGAATCAGTGAGGACCACCTGATGCGCTGCTGTTTCCTAAATCGCTTGTTACTGAAGCTGCCCCGATATATCACTTCTACCAATATGAACCATCCAATTCATGCAACCCTGCTGTAATTGCATGTGTTTCACCGTCCATGTTCGTATATTCCTACGAATATTAAATCTGTATATGATACATCTAGATGTTTATGGGTATAGTAACTGGTACTTACGCTTGCTCTATTTTTTTCTTTCTTATAATAATAGACATGAAGAAGGCAAAACATTCCCCATTCGCAGCCATCCCAATTGAAAAGAAAATTATGAGAATAAGAAATGTGAAAAAGATGAATTATAAATCCTGACATGTTCGTAAGTTTGATTCTCTAAGGTGAACGAACTGTAGAAAGAGAGAAACACTAAGGAAGAAAAGGAATGTTGCAGCCATGAATATACGTAGGAACCTCAGCCTTGCACAAACACCAGCATCGCTGAGTACCCTGGCAGAGAGAATCCATTGCATATTTAGCAAGAGAATAGTTTCCACTAATATACCGGCAAAGGTGCTACGCCAAGAAGATAAGTGAACCTATTCATATGCCTTGTAATGTATCACAAATCATGCTCAAACACGCTAAAAACAAGACACTAAGTGTCAATCTTTATACTAGTGCTTTGCAGACTGCCCCCCATTAACGTCACCCGTATCAAGCTCCGTCCACTTCACACTGTAACCTACTACATCACATCGCCCACCATCTTGCCCTTCACCTACCTGTTCAGGCCGATCCACACAAATCTTTTCACTCCATCTCTTCACCATAATTGGTCACACCTCATCACTGTTCCATCACCCGCACATATCCACCTCTGCCAATCGGATCCTCACACGTTCCTCGCTCCAGTGCATCAAACCCTCAAACACCCTCTTCTGTCTCCAACCACGCTCTTTTATTTCCACACATCTACTCTTATCCTTCTTACTACTCGACAATCCTACACCCACATTTCCTCATACACTACCTTTATCTCAAAACACCTCTCTCTCTTCTCAGACCATCCTCTTCATCTTATTCGCACACACTCATCTCTTGCCTCTCCTCACAACCACCTAAACATTTAACATATTCCACACATCCATCCTTCTTTCCGACACAACTCTCATCCACTACCTGACCCACATGCCACCTCGCAACCATACAACATTGTTGGAACCACTATTCCTTCAAACATACCCATTTTTGCTTTCCGAGATAATGTTCTCGACTTCCACACATTCTTCAAGGCTCCCAGAATTTTCGCCCCCTCCCCCACCCTATGATCCACTTCCGCTTCCATGGTTCCATCCGCTGCCAGATCCACTCCCAGATATCTAAAACACTTCACTTCCTCCAGTTTTTCTCCATTCAAACTCACCTCCCAATTGACTTGACCCTCAACCCTACTGTACCTAATAACCTTGCTCTTATTCACATTTACTCTTAACTTTCTTCTTTCACACACTTTACCAAGCTCAGTCACCAGCTTCTGCAGTTTCTCACATGAATCAGCCACCAGCGCTGTATCATCAGCGAACAACAACTGACTCACTTCCCAAGCTCTCTCATCCCCAACAGACTTCATACTTGCCCCTCTTTCCAAAACTCTTGCATTCACCTCCCTAACAACCCCATCCATAAACAAATTAAGCAACCATGGAGACATCACACACCCCTGCCGCAAACCTACATTCACTGAGAACCAATCACTTTCCTCTCTTCCTACACGTACACATGCCTTACATCCTCGATAAAAACTTTTCACTGCTTCTAACAACTTTCCTCCCACACCATATATTCTTAATACCTTCCACAGAGCATCTCTATCAACTCTATCATATGCCTTCTCCAGATCCATAAATGCTACATACAAATCCATTTGCTTTTCTAAGTATTTCTCACATACATTCTTCAAAGCAAACACCTGATCCACACATCCTCTACCACTTCTGAAACCACACTGCTCTTCCCCAATCTGATGCTCTGTACATGCCTTCACCCTCTCAATCTATACCCTCCCATATAATTTACCAGGAATACTCAACAAACTTATACCTCTGTAATTTGAGCACTCACTCTTATCCCCTTTGCCTTTGTAC
This sequence comes from Panulirus ornatus, assembly GCF_036320965.1. Taxonomy (NCBI): domain Eukaryota; kingdom Metazoa; phylum Arthropoda; class Malacostraca; order Decapoda; family Palinuridae; genus Panulirus; species Panulirus ornatus. Next base: position 10,689,716 of record NC_092294.1, on the reverse strand, counting down.
AATGGCACTATGCACGCATTCCGCCAATCCTCAGGCACCTCACCATGAGTCATACATACATTAAATAACCTTACCAACCAGTCAACAATACAGTCACCCCCTTTTTTAATAAATTCCACTGCAATACCATCCAAACCTGCTGCCTTGCCGGCTTTCATCTTCCGCAAAGCTTTTACTACCTCTTATCTGTTTACCAAATCATTTTCCCTAACCCTCTCACTTTGCACACCACCTCGACCAAAACACCCTATATCTGCCACTCTATCATCAAACACATTCAACAAACCTTCAAAATACTCATTTATTATATTTATATTCATTTATTATACTTTGTCGCTGTCTCCCGCGTTAGCGAGATAGCGCAAGGAAACAGACGAAAGAATGGCCCAACCTACCCACATATACATGTATATACATACACAGACATATACATATATACACATGTACATATTGATACTTGCCGCCTTCATCCATTCTCGTCGCCACCCCGCCACACATGAAATACCCCCACACCCCCACCCCGCGCGCGTGCGAGGTAGAGCTAGGAAAAGACAACAAAGGCCACATTCGTTCACACTCGGTCTCTAGCTGTCATTTGTAATGCACCGAAACCACAGCTCTCTTTCCACATCTAGGCCCCTTAAAACTTTCCATGGTTTATCCCAGACACTTCACATGCCCTGGTTCAATCCATTGACAGCACGTCGACTCCGGTATACCACATTGTTCCAATTCACTCTATTCCAGGCACGCTTTTCACCCTACTGTATGTTCAGGCCCCGATCGCTCAAAATCTTTTTCACTCCATCCTTCCACCTCCAATTGGTCTCCCACTTCTCCTCGTTCCCTCCACCTCTGACACATATATCTTCTTTGTCAATCTTTCCTCACTCATTCTCTCCATGTGACCAAACTATTTCAATACACCCTCTTCTGCTCTATCAACCAAACTTTTTATTACCACACATCTCTCTTACCCTTTCATTCCTTACTCGATCAAACCACCTCACACCACATATTGTCCTTAAACCCTATCTATAGCCCACGCCTCGCAACCATATAACATTGTTGGAACCACTATTTTCTCAAATATACCCATTTTTGCTCTGCGACATAACGTTCTCGCCTTCCACACATTTTTCAACGCTCCCAGAACCTTCGCTCCCTCCCCAGCCTGTGACTCACTTCCGATTCTATAGTTTCATCTGCTGCAAAATCCACTCCCAGATATCTAAAACACCTCACTTCCTCCAGTTTTTCTACATTCAAACTTACCTCCCAATTGACTCGTCCCTCCACCCTACTGAACCTAATAACCTTGCTCTTATTCACATTTACTCTCAACTTTCCTCTTTCACACACTTTACCAAACTCAGTCACCAGCTTCTGCAGTTTCTGACCCGAATCAGCCACCACCGCTGTATCATCACCGAACAACAACTGACACTTCCCAAGCCCTCTCATCCACAACAGACTGCATACTTGCCCCTCTCTCCAAAACTCTTGCATTCACCTCCCCAATAACCCCATCCATAAACAAATTAAACACACATTGAGACATCACGCACCCCTGCCGCAAACCGACATTCACTGGGAACCAATCACTTTCCTCTCTTCCTACTCGTACACATGCTCTACATTCTCGACAAAAACTTTCCACTGCTTCTATCAACTTACCTCCCACACCATACACTCTTAATATATATATACCCTAGCCTCAGAGGTACCCACTTTATCGACCAGCCCCTATATGAATAGATTAAATCTTCGATACATATCGCGAAATTCTTGTATGTCGATTCTGAAATGAAAACAAGGTTTATAGACAAAATATGACGCCCAAACATCCCCTCTCTCACGAGCATCCCATGCCTTTCATCTGGTAGATATTAAATGATCTTTATTTTGTCACAGTGCCTCCTCCAGGTTCTAACTAAGTGTGCTCTATTTGAAATCTAAAAGTGACTAGCAACTAAGGTACTATAGTGACGGTCAAATTTATGGTTGTAAGCAACAGGAGAGAAATACAGCAACAGTAGAGTTACCTCGGAATGTGGCAAGAGATGGTGGAATGCGGCGTCACCGACCCGTAGAGTTTCCACATTTTTCTGCTTTAGACTGACGCAGCTGGAGAAAAGATTTAGCGCTGCAGATGTTGAAAGCCCCAAATATGGCTGTCCAGTATACATGTAAAACCAGGCCAACACCAGCACTGCTGCAGCACTAGCGAGACAGCCCGGGAGCACCAGGAGCCACCAAACTCCCTATCACCCGACCCGTCAACCGGCCATGATTACAATCGCCGCCCTCCGCCTACACCAGCCCAAGACTTCCTGTGATATGAACACACAAGTTGCTATCCGTCTGCTGCTCCTACACTGCGGGGGCGCACCCCCTACGTTCCCAGTTCCTGTTGAGGGGGAGAACCTATTATGTTCTCTGATCCCACTGAGAAGAGAGCAGCCACTGCGTTCCTTTCTCTTACCAAGGAAGCACCAATTACTACATTCCTATTTGCCTTAGGAACGAACAGCTTCTCTCCTCTGCTACTCCCGAGGAAGGAACAGCCATTCCGTTCGAACTACGACTGAGAATGGAGGAGCCACTACGTTCCATATTGCCTCTGAGGAACGAGCGATCACTTCGTACCCTGCTCCTACTAAGGAAGGAGTATCCATTACGTTCCCTCCTCCTGTTGAGACAGACACAAGATTCCCGTTTCCTCTTAAAAGAAGAGAACCCTTAACGTTTCGTGGCGCTACTGAAGAAGGAGCAACAGCTACGTAATAGGATAACACTGTCAAACGAGCTGCTAATCGGAATTTAATCCTCAGTGTTTCGACAGTTGTCTTCAAGAGAAATTAGATTTATGAGTATGTGCAGTGTGTGTGTGTGTTTACACTCACAAAAAATAGGAGGGTGTAAGACTACCGGAACCTATCATGGCTGCCAAACTTTATGTAATCATTTCCCGACTAACCAGCCGTAAAGACTGTAACAACAAGGAACAAGAATATAGCAGTTATATACCGGAAGCGAAGCCGCAAGACAAAAGATAAGGTAAAAGACAAGATAGAGCCATGTTCCGGTACAAGAAGCAGCACGTTCACCATCATACTGCACTGCCTGCTGTCACCATCACCACCAGTAATAGCAGTGTAGGATTAAGCAGTGGTGGCTTAGAGATAATAGCTGGTCTGGCAGGGGCTTCTCCAGGATATGAGCCTCCCCAGGACTCGCCATGATGCTGTCCTGGGCAGGAGCCTCCCCAGGACTCATTGTGATGATGGCCATAGCAGGAGCCTCCTTAAGACTTACCATGATGCTGTCCTGGCCAGGAGCCTTCCCAGGACTCGCCAGGACGCTGTTTAAGGGCCGGAGCATCCTTAGATGCACCAGGATGCGGGCCTGGCAAGAGGCTTGACTTGTACCATGAGTCTCAGACGTGAGTGTCCTGCAAAGTGAATGTATATTGTGCGCTGGTCTCGGGGTATTAAAGGGACACGACCAGAGTATACCAGGAGGCTAACATTCACGACCCGAGCCACTCGACCAGAGTATACCAGGAGGCTAACATTCACGACCCAAGCCACACGACCAGAATATACCAGTTGGCTCACATTCACGACCCGAGCCACACGACAAGAGTCTACCAGGAGACTAACATTCACTACACGAGCCACGCAACGAGAGTATACCAGGAGGCAAACGTTTACGTTACGAGCCACACAACCAGCGTATACCAGAGGCTAACATACATCACTCGAGCCACTCGACCAAAGTTTACCAGGAGGCTAACATACACGACCCGACTATACCAAGGAGCAAACATTCTCGATCTCAGGCTAAAAATTTCTTGTTATCCTACGCTCTTGTTCCCTTCTGTATACCCCTTCTATATTCTTGCATCACCCGTTGGCAGAACTGTCTTGTTCCCCAGGTCTACACTGACCAGCCATCTTCACCAGGTCTCCACTGACCAGCCATCTTCCCCAAGTCTCCACTGACCAGCCATCTTCCCCAAGTCTACACTGACCAGCCATCTTACTCAGGCCGCCAGTGACCAGCTGTCTTTCCCAGGTCCCCACTAACCAGCCGTGTTCCTTAGGCCACCACTGATCTGTCATGTTCCCCATGCCACAACTTTCTAACCGTGTTCTCCAGGCCACCACTGAGTAGCCGAGTTCTGCAGGCCATCACTAACCAGCAGTGTTTTCCGGACAACGAATGACCAACCGTGTATTTTAGGCCATCACTGACCAGCCGTGTTTCATGGACCAGCCTTGTTGCTCAGGCCATCACTAACCAGCCGTGTTCCCCAAATCATCAACTCTTATAAAAACCTATCCCTAGAAACCAGCTAGTCATTACTTCTTATAGAACTGTTATATTGAGTTGCAGAGAAAAATTAGCCTTTTGTATAGGTCTGATCCCAGTCTTCTTGACTTCACAAGCTTTGTATATCAGGATAGACATCTCCCTAGTCCTGCCTCCCCTGTGGTCCCACTGAATCAGTCGGCTTCTATCGTGATCCCACTGGATGATCGGCTCCAAGTCCGCCCAGTGGTCCTACTGGACCAGTCAGCTCCCTGCCTCCTCGTGGTCCTATTGGACCAGTTAGCTCCCCGAATTTCCCATGATCGTACTGAACCTGTCAGTTCCCAACTTGCCCTTTGGTCCAACTGGAACAGTCAGCTTCCTTCCTCCCAAGTGATCCTCCTGTTGGATCACTAAACTCCACATTGCCCTGCAGAGCTTGTCAGTCTTCCTTTTCCGCGATGCTTCTGCCGGACCATTCAACTCTCAACTTGTCCTGTGATCCTACTGGACCTGCCATTCTCGACATTGCCCCTACACATCCCTGCCGCTCTCGCTCCCATTCCTTCCCTCCCACTACTAACCCCCCCCCCCACTCTCTCTCTCTCTCTCTCTCTCTCTCTCTCTCTCTCTCTCTCACACACACACACACACACACCTTCCTTCCGCCTTTTCAGCTTATTCCTCCCCTTCAGGTTGGAGGATAATCTGAGATGGTGCTGGCCTCTGGGTGGTGGAGGAGGCGAGGCGGATGAGGAAATAATGCTTATTGATAAGCGTCGTCCCTTATGATATGTTGATACTTACCCGAAATATAGATTACGAGAGAAGGAAAGGAAGTTATTTTCACTGCCGTTGTATTTGTAATTACTCATCTGTCTTGCAAGAGAGAGGAATTCTACGCGCTTGGGGCCTTATCTCTTGAATTTCCTGTCCTTTCAAACGACGTTTTAAACCTCTGTATGCTGTCCATTGGCGCTCGTTCGTCACTCAATGTATTCCATTCATTCACAGTTCTTACTCTATTAAAGTACTTCTTTATATCTTTTCAAATTAATATCTTGCTTAATTCCATGCTGTAGCCGCTGGGTGTTCTGTCCTTCCATCTTTTAAAGAGCTGTTCATTGCTAATGTCATCAAACTGGTTATAGAGTATAAAGGCTCTGGTCGGGGGACCCATAACTATTTTCTCGTCCAAAATGGACGAATTGAAAGCCCTGGCCTTTCTCTGGAACTTGCATTTCTTAATTCTGACACCATCTTCGTTTTTCTCCTGTCTCCTTCATTCTTTTGTTTGTTTGTGTGTGTTTCCTCCGATATGTTGTGCTACACTAGGATCTAGCAATTCACAGCTCACGGAGGCACACGTCTTAGAATGTAGATGGTTTTCAGTGTTCTTCTGTCCTCTGACGTGTTCAATATAGCTTTCAAATTTCAAGGTATTATCCTCTGTAGACCTTGAAAACTAAACAAGTCAAGCTTTTGTAATTCATTCAATAGATTTATACAATGTTGTAATTGATCAGAACAATGCTTCTGTACCCCCTGACCTATGACCTCCTTCCACTGACCCTAAGAGAGGACTCGTACCTGCTAGGATTCGAAAACTACTTCTACTAGACTACTACATGTTATCATGTTCTCAAACTACCTCTACCACACCGATGGCACCAGCGTTGGGAGTTCTGAGATGTTAGGCTGCGGCAGGTCGTGATATAGAATCATCAGCGTCGTAACTGGGCAACAGGACGTCCCCTTGTGTTGGTGACCTACAGTCTCGAAGGTTAAAGAGGCTGTACTCACAGGTTCTTGGAAACTGGTGATGACAAACATCAGCGGTTCTCTCAAAGTCAGAGGCACCACAGGGGTGGCCTGCTTGATGCGTCCATGCCCACTGACTGGTACACAGTGGTATAGTATTTGTAGACTTAGAATGACAGGCTCAGTTGTTTCCGTATTGCACATCTATCTGGGAGTTTTAGTACAGGGTTTATATTATGTACCCTTGACCTATGTGTAGTGACGAGGGTCTTGTGAGTATATCTTGAACAATAACTTGGTAGACAGACTGCAGTCATCAAGGGACACAGTAGTACAGTATTGTTTCAATCTTTGTTCAATGGCCTTCGTGTCAGAGTTATAGCACCTTCAGTACATACTCGGGATGATCTGCTCTGCTGTCACTGCGACCCTCTAAGTCCTCTAACGGCCTCTTCCACTACCTTTCGCCCTTTTAAATCTCCCCTAACGCTCCTCCTCCCTCCTTTGACTCCCGTCTACCTTTGTTCCATCGAGATTCCCTGGGGAGGAGCAGTCCTGGATCTCGCAAAGGCTTTGCGCCCTATCAAAGGCTTTCCCGACTTGCCTCATCACCTTCATCGATGTCGGACGAGGGTAGAGGCAGGGCAAGGAGGGTAGAGGCAGGGCAAGGAGGGTAGAGGCAGGGCAAGGAGGGCAGAGGCAGGGCAAGGAGGGCAGAGGCAGGGCAAGGAGGGTAGAGACAGGGCAGAGGCAAGGCAAGGAGGGTAGAGGCAGGGCAAGGAGGGCAGAGGCAGGGCAAGGAGGGCAGAGGCAGTGCAAGGAGGGTAGAGGCAAGGCAGAGGCAGGGCAAGGAGGGTAGAGGCAGGGCAAGAAGGGCAGAGGCAGGGCAAGGACGGTAGAGGTTTCCTTGTGAATGAGAATAATTTTCCTCTTGATGGAGAACACATACCGACCCGAGAGTGAGACAAATGGGAATACGGATCTAATCCAGGAAAGTGAGTTTTGTATCGAAGTTTGTATTTAATTGCTAAGTGTGATTAGTATTTGTGTTTCGGAAAGAAAGTTTTACACAGTTGCTGCCCCCGTTTCTTAATTTTGTTTATGTATCATATCTCAGCATTATACACACATACACGCTTGAGCTCATGTCGAGGACTCGTATATCAACCAACAGTAAAAGTACGATAAACAGCTAGTTGCAACACTAGCCACTGCACTACCATAAGCTGTGTGTGTGTGTGTGTGTGTGTGTGTGTGTGTGTGCGTGTGTGTGTGTGTGTGTGTGTGTGTGTGTTATTTATAAACGAAATAGAGAGAGAGAGAGAGAGAGAGAGAGAGAGAGAGAGAGAGAGAGAGAGAGAGAGAGAGAGAGGTAGGAGATAATGAAAAGAGAAACAGTAGCCCTTCCTCCCTCCCATTCTGCGCCTCCTGTTACTTTCCTTAGCCATCCTTCAGACATCCTCCCCCTCCATCTCTACCCCTTACCCTCCTCTCCTATGGTTGTCCAGCCGTACATATCTCCACAATGATGTAAGGGTTCCTTTCCCCTCCTAGCACACCAAACAAGCGCCAGTATATGAGACTGGCTGGCCTGAAGGAGTTGGTTGTGAGTTGTTGGTGTAAAGAGAAGCTCGTAATGTAGACCACCAGCTGTCACCGTGAGTTGTAACCCTTAAACGATTAACTGACGCTGAGTTAATATTTGTAAACTCTGGACAGTTAACTATCCTGACAGGCTTAAAACTTTGACGTGTAGATTATGGGTATTGGATCATGAACCTTCTTTCATGAGTTATGAACATGTGAATTGTAATGTGGACTGCGCTTTGTAACATGGAAACCACAAACCATAGGCTTCAAGAGAGAGTGTAGATAGTGGACTACACTCTCAAGCGAATATATCAAGAGCAAACACCAAATATTGAACAATGAATGAGGACAAAGAATCATGAACCTTGAACTCAGTGCTCCGAGCCCTGACTAGCGTATTAACAACGGTAACATATGAATGACGAACTTCCATATGTAGATGATTAAGTACTGATGATTATATATTTTCAAAGATTTATTCATTCTAGATTTCAAACATTAAAAGAGCAGTTTGTGGTGTGAGTTGGTTTGATCAAGTAAATACTGAAAGGGTAAGAGAGAGAGCGAGGTGTGGTAATAGTGTGTGGTTCAGAGACCTGAACAGGGTGTGTTGAAATGGTTTGGACATAAGGAGAAAATAAGTGTGGAGAGGTTAACTAAGAGGATATATATATATATATATATATATATATATATATATATTATCCCTGGGGATAAGGGAGAAAGAATACTTCCCATGTATTCCCTGCGTGTCGTAGAAGGCGACTAAAAGGGAAGGGAGCGGGGGGCTGGAAATCCTCCCCTCTTGTTTTTTTTTTTTTTTTCCCAAAGAAGGAACAGAGAAGGGGGCCAGATGAGGATATTCCCTCAAAGGCCCAGTCCTCTGTTCTTAACGCTACCTTGCTAATGCGGGAAATGGCGAATAGTATGAAAGAAAGAAAGATATATATATATATATTTTATTATTACTTTGCTTTGTCGCTGTCAACCGCGTTAGCGAGGTAGCGCAAGGAAACAGGCGAAAGAATGGCCCAACCCACCCACATACACATGTATATACATACACGTCCACACATGCAAATATTCATACCTATACATCTCAACGTATACATATATATACACACACAGAAATATACATGTATACACATGTACATAATTCATACTGTCTGCCTTTATTCATTCCCATCGCCACCCCGCCACACATGAAATAACAACCCCCTCCCCCCTCATGTGCGCGAGGTAACGCTAGGAAGAGACAACAAAGGCCACATTCGTTCACACTCAGTCTCTAGCTGTCATGTAATAATGCACCGAGACCACAGCTCCCTTTCCACATCCAGGCCCCACAGAACTTTCCAAGGTTTACCCCAGACGCTTCACATGCCCTGGTTCAATCCATTGACTGCACGTCGACCCCGGTATACCACATCATTCCAATTCACTCTATTCCTTGCACGCCTTTCACTCTCGTGCATGTTCAGGCCCCGATCACTCAAAATCTTTTTCACTCCATCTTTCCACCTCCAATCTGGTCTCCCACTTCTCCTCGTTCCCTCCACCTCTGACTCATATATCCTCTTGGTCAATCTTTCCTCACTCATTCTCTCCATGTGACCAAACCTTTTCAAAACACCCTCTTCTGCTCTCTCAACCACACTCTTTTTATTACCACACATCTCTCGTACCCTATCATTACTTGATCAAACCACCTCACACCACATATTGTCCTCAAGCATCTCATTTCCAGCACATCCACCTTCCTCCGCACAACTCTATCCATAGCCCACGCCTCGCAACCATGCAACATTGTTGGAAACATTTCTCTCCAAGTACAGCATTTTGGGCAAGATAGTTCATGAACGAGACTATCAGCAAGAAGCCTGTCCTCCGAGCAGTTCATAATGATTCATGTTTAATCAAAACTAAATAGTTTTCTTTAAATGTTCACCATTTAATGGAAATTTAATTATGGTCAAATATTATAATATAATGAGTACTATATATTGTCTTTGATAACATCGTCGGTTAGACGTTTCTTTTGTAATATTTCGCAATATAGTTTATGGATTATATTCCTATCGAAATTATTATTATACTTAACTTAGATATGCTGGAGGTATGGAAAGAAAGCGATTATTTGATATGATGAAGGAAAACGTTTATGATTTGCGTCGTCTTCTCAGAAAAATATTTTCTTACTCCGTTGAAATTGGTCATAAATACACCACTTTTTAATGTATTTATATACGCCAGTCGACCCCTATCAATTAGGCTGGACTCACTACCACACCACTTTCTAAAACTATTATTCCTTACACGATCAGTCCGTCTTACACCACACAACGCCCTCATACATTTCATTCTCGACTCGACCACCCTCCTCCTTTCCTTTGGATATAAAGCCAATAACTTACAACCATATATATATATATATATATATATATATATATATATATATATATATATATATATATATATATATAATGATAATAATAAAACCCTTTAGGGAACGCTGTACCATGACATACCTATCTCTGTCTTTACAGACGTTAAGCTTTCCTTGCACATGCCTCTTATTGTATCCAAGACCATGGCACCTTCCTCCACCTTATGATCCCATTCATTCCACATGATTCCTTCCACTACCTCTTCCACTTGTCTGAAACCCTCCACATCATCCACGTCCTTCTCATTCAAATTTGCGCTCAAACCATCGTGTGTGTTCCCTGGCTGCACCTTATTACCTTTAGTTCACATGAACTCAGCTTCCCGCTTTCACATTTTCCTAGGCTACTACTGCACCACTTTCTGGAAACTTTTCTGAGAGTCTGTCACCAGAGCCGACTCATCTTCAAGCAACAACTGACTCACCCCCCGCCCCACCAAACATTACTGTAACCCTCCTCTTACTTCAAGACTTACATTTACCTCCCTTACTATATTCTATCATTAAAGGGTCGTGCTTGTTTCTATGAATAACAAATTTATCGAAGCCAACAGCTTTTTATTAGTTAAATGAAAGTGTGAAATACTGAGGTGCTCAGTACTGAGAGTATGAGATAATGAGGTACTCACTCTGAATGTATGATATACTGAGGTGCTCAGTACTGAGAGTATGAGATAATGAGGTACTCACTCTGAATGTATGATATACTGAGGTGCTCAGTACTGAGAGTATGAGATAATGAGGTACTCACTCTGAATGTATGATATACTGAGGTGCTGAATACTAAGGATGTGATATACTGAGGAGCTTTACAATGAAGGTGTTATATACTGAGGAACTTTGCACTGAAGATGTGAAGTGCTTGGTGCTCAGTGTTAAGGGTATGAGGCGCTCATTACTATCAGGATGAGATGTTCACTTGTTCAGTATTAAGGATATGAGATGCTGAAAATTTCTGTTTCAAGCAGTTAGTTAATTAATCAGCGATGTATATATGTATGAATGTACATATCTCCGTGCATACAATTAGGACAACTCATAAACATAAATCAAAAGGGTTAAGTATGTAGGAAGCCGTTGAGAATATCAAGGGTCATACAGAGCCTGCCTTGTGTCGGATGTTAGGGTGCAGATGTTTGAGAGTTCAAAGGTCAGATAGCACATGTCCTAAGTCATAATTCATGAGTATCACTTGTGCTCGATGCCTTTGGGGGTAACAGGTTTTGTATACTAGAAAACGTTTGTAGGGAGTCTCCCTGTAGTTAGTGTAGTTGTTTATAATTATATTATATATATTATTATATATATATATATATATATATATATTATATATTTTATATTATTTTATATATATATTATCTTGTGGAGGCTAAAGGTGAAGATTAGTATGGGTTTTCAGAAAAGAAGAGTGAATGTTGTGGTGAAGAAGGTGGTGAGAGTAGTGGTTTGGGGAAAGGGGAGACCTGGGGGGAAAAAGTATCAGGAGGACTGTGTACAGAATGGAAAAAGGTGAGAACAATGGAAGTAAGGGGAGTGGGGGAGGAATGGGATGTATTTAGGGAATCAGTGATGGATTGCGCAAAAGATGCTTGTGGCATGAGAAGAGTGGGAGGTGGGCTGTTTAGAAAGGGTAGTGAGTGGTGGGATGAAGAAGTAAGAGTATTAGTGAAAGAGAAGAGAGAGGCATTTGGACGATTTTTGCAGGGAAAAAATGCAATTGAGTGGGAGAAGTATAAAAGAAAGAGACAGGAGGTCAAGAGAAAGGTGCAAGAGGTGAAAAAAAGGGCAAATGAGAGTTGGGGTGAGAGACTATCAGTAAATTTTAGGGAGAATAAAAAGATGTTCTGGAAGGAGGTAAATAGGGTGCGTAAGACAAGGGAGCAAATGGGAACTTCAGTGAAGGGCGTAAATGGGGAGGTGATAACAAGTAGTGGTGATGTGAGAAGGAGATGGAATGAGTATTTTGAAGGTTTGTTGAATGTGTCTGATGACAGAGTGGCAGATATAGGGTGTTTGGGTCGAGGTGGTGTGCAAAGTGAGAGGGTTAGGGAAAATGATTTGGTAAACAGAGAAGAGGTAGTAAAAGCTTTGCGGAAGATGAAAGCCGGCAAGGCAGCAGGTTTGGATGGTATTGCAGTGGAATTTATTAAAAAAGGGGGTGACTGTATTGTTGACTGGTTGGTAAGGTTATTTAATGTATGTATGACTCATGGTGAGGTGCCTGAGGATTGGCGGAATGCGTGCATAGTGCCATTGTACAAAGGCAAAGGGGATAAGAGTGAGTGCTCAAATTACAGAGGTATAAGTTTGTTGAGTATTCCTGGTAAATTATATGGGAGGGTATTGATTGAGAGGGTGAAGGCATGTACAGAGCATCAGATTGGGGAAGAGCAGTGTGGTTTCAGAAGTGGTAGAGGATGTGTGGATCAGGTGTTTGCTTTGAAGAATGTATGTGAGAAATACTTAGAAAAGCAAATGGATTTGTATGTAGCATTTATGGATCTGGAGAAGGCATATGATAGAGTTGATAGAGATGCTCTGTGGAAGGTATTAAGAATATATGGTGTGGGAGGCAAGTTGTTAGAAGCAGTGAAAAGTTTTTATCGAGGATGTAAGGCATGTGTACGTGTAGGAAGAGAGGAAAGTGATTGGTTCTCAGTGAATGTAGGTTTGCGGCAGGGGTGTGTGATGTCTCCATGGTTGTTTAATTTGTTTATGGATGGGGTTGTTAGGGAGGTAAATGCAAGAGTCCTTGGAAAGAGGGGCAAGTATGAAGTCTGTTGGGGATGAGAGAGCTTGGGAAGTGAGTCAGTTGTTGTTCGCTGATGATACAGCGCTGGTGGCTGATTCATGTGAGAAACTGCAGAAGCTGGTGACGGAGTTTGGTAAAGTGTGTGGAAGAAGAAAGTTAAGAGTAAATGTGAATAAGAGCAAGGTTATTAGGTACAGTAGGGTTGAGGGTCAAGTCAATTGGGAGGTGAGTTTGAATGGAGAAAAACTGGAGGAAGTGAAGTGTTTTAGATATCTGGGAGTGGATCTGTCAGCGGATGGAACCATGGAAGCGGAAGTGGATCATAGGGTGGGGGAGGGGGCGAAAATTTTGGGAGCCTTGAAAAATGTGTGGAAGTCGAGAACATTATCTCGGAAAGCAAAAATGGGTATGTTTGAAGGAATAGTGGTTCCAACAATGTTGTATGGTTGCGAGGCGTGGGCTATGGATAGAGTTGTGCGCAGGAGGATGGATGTGCTGGAAATGAGATGTTTGAGGACAATGTGTGGTGTGAGGTGGTTTGATCGAGTAAGTAACGTAAGGGTAAGAGAGATGTGTGGAAATAAAAAGAGCGTGGTTGAGAGAGCAGAAGAGGGTGTTTTGAAATGGTTTGGGCACATGGAGAGAATGAGTGAGGAAAGATTGACCAAGAGGATATATGTGTCGGAGGTGGAGGGAACGAGGAGAAGAGGGAGAACCAAATTGGAGGTGGGAAAAATGGAGTGAAAGGATTTTGTGTGATCGGGCCTGAACATGCAGGAGGGTGAAAGGAGGGCAAGGAATAGAGTGAATTGCAGCGATGTGGTATACAGGGGTTGACGTGCTGTCAGTGGATTTGAATTCCCAAGGCATGTGAAGCGTCCGGGGTAAACCATGGGAAAAACTGTTTTTTAGGTATGTATATTTGCGTGTGTGGCCCTGTGTTGTTAAAAACCAAAAAGTGTATGGGGGGGGTTGGGCCATTCTTTCGGGCTGTTTCCCGGCGCTACCTCGCAAACGCGGGAGTCAGCGACAAAGTATAAAAAAAAAAAAATATAGTATTATATAGATTTATATTTATAATATATATTATATATATATATTTAATTAATATTTATAATATTTATTTATTATTTATTTTGCTTTGTCGCGGCTCCCGCGCCGGGGAGGGAGCGCCAGGAAACAGACAAAACAAATGGCCCAAAACCCCCCCCCCCCCCCCACCACCACACACACAACACACTCGTCCACACACGCAAACATACACCCCACACATCCACGTGGGAACACAATATACCACCCACAGGGCACACCAATATATACACATCCCCACAATTCACACTGTCTGCCCCTACTCACCCACATCGCCACCCCGCCACACACGGAAAACTTCCCCCCCCCCCTCATGTGCGCGATGCAGCGCCAGGAAAAAAACAATGGCCCCCCATTTCCACACTCATCCCCAGTGTCATTCAATAATACGAACCCCCGCTCCCTTCACCCCCCAGGGCCCCCCAGAACTTTCCATGTTTTTTTCCCCGACGTTTCACAGGCCGATTCGATTTCCCTTGACAGCACGTCGACCCGGTTTTTACCACATCCATTTCCATCACTCTTTTTTTTTTCCCTCATTTCCCCCCTCCTGCATGTTCGGCCCCCCACACACAATATCTTTTCACACCACTTTCCACCCATTTGGTCTCCACTTCCCTCGTCCCTCCACCCTGACACATGTATCCCCCTTGGTCAATCTTTCCTCACTCATTCTCCCCAATGCCCAAACCATTTCAAACACCTCTTATGCCTCTAAACCACGCTTTTTTTATTTCCACACATCTCTCGACCCTATTAATTTACTTCGAAAAACCCCACCACACCCCAATGGGGGCCTCAAACACTCTTTTCCAGCCTCCACCCCTGCGCACAACTCTAAAAAACCCCACCCCTTTCGCAACCATAAAAACATTTGGAACCACTATTCCTTCAACAACCATTGGTTTTCCCGGGTTTATTTTCCGGGATTCCACACTCTTAAAGGGCCCAGATTTTCGCCCCCCCCCCCACCCAGGATTTACTCCGCTCAGGGTCCATCCGTGCCTACCACTCCCAATTTTCTAAAAACTTTACTTCCCCCGTTTTTTCCATTCAAACTTAAACTCCCATGGATTTGACCACAACCCTTTGCCCAAAAACCTTTGCTCTTTTCAATTTATCTAACTTTCTCTTTCACCACTTACCAAACTCGTCACGCTCGGCGTTTCTCACGGGAATCACAACCAGCGCTGTACACGGGGGAACAACAACGACTCATTTCCCAACCCCTCCCACAGGGCTGCAACTTGCCCCTTTTTCCCAAAAAATCGGGGCATTCCCTCCTAACACCCCATCCGTAAACAAATTCAACAACCAAGGGACATCACACACCCTGCCGCAAACCTACATTCACTGAGACAATCACTTTCTCTTTTCTACCGTACAATCCCTTCCTCCTGGACAAAGTTTTTCCGGCTTCTAACAACTGCTCCACGCCAATATTCTTAGTACCCCACTGAGCATCTCTATCAACTCAATATGCCTTCTCCGATCCATAATGCTACATACAAATCCCTTTGCTTTTCTATTTTTCCCCCTTTCATTCTTCAAAGCAAACACTTATCCACACATCCTCTACCACACAAACCACACTGCCTCCCAATTGTGCTCGGACATCCTTCACCCTCCAAACAATACCGCCCAATAATTTACCTGGAATTCTCAACAACTAACCTTGTAATTTTAGCACCCCCATCCCTTTGCATTGTACAATGGCACTTTTGCAAAACATTCCGCCAAACCTCAGGGGACCCTTTATGAAAACATACTTTCTTTTAAAAACCACAAAAAGGGCAACAATACAGTCACCCTCTTTTTAATAAATTCCACTGCAATACCATCCAAACCTGCTTTCCTTACGGCTTTCACTTCGCAAAAAACTTTTACCCTCTTCCTGTTTACAAATCATTTTCCTACCTCCACTTTGCCCACACCTCGACCAAAACACCCTATATGTCAATCTATCATCAAACCATTCAGCAAACCTTAAAATAATATATAATTTATTTTTATATATATTTATATAATAATATATATATTTTTATAATATATAAAATAAAATTGTGGTGATGTGGAAGGAGATAGGGGGAGTATTTTGAAGATTTTGTGTGATCGGCCGAAAATGCAGGAGGGTGAAAGGAGGGGAAGGAATAGGTGAATTTGGTCGATTGGTATCGGGGGTTTTACGTGCTGCAGTGGATTGATCGGGGAGTGAAAACGCGGGGGAAAACCCTGGAAAGGGTGTTAGGTATGTAATTTTCGTGTGGACGTATGTATATACATGTGTATGGGGTGGGGTTTGGGGCCCTTTCTTTCGTGTGTTTCTTGCGCTACCTCGCAACGGGAGACAGCGACAAGCAAAAAAAAAAAAGGAAAAAAAAATTTTATAATTTTATAAAATATATATTTTAAAAATATTTTATATTATATATATATATTTATTATTTATTTGTATATAATTATTAATATTATATATATTTTATATTATTTTATATATATGATATATATTTAAATATAATAATATATATTATAAAATAATACATTATATATAATTATATATATATGTATAGTATATATATATTATATATATATATATATATATATATTATATTTATATATATATTATATATATATTTATGAAATATTTATTTTTTTTTTTTTTTTTCTTTCAAACTATTCCCATTTCCCGCATTAGCGAGGTAGCGTTAAGACAGAGGCCCGCCTTGGGGGGAAACCCTCACCTGCCCAAATTTTCCTTCTTCTTTTGGAAATTAAAAAAAAAAAACAGAGGGGAGGATTTCCAGCCCCGCTCCCTCCCCTTTTAGTCGCCTTTTACGACACGCAGGGGAAACGTGGGAAGACTCTTATATATAAATATATATATAAAAGGGATTTTATAATATATTATATATATATGTAATATATATATATTAATTTATATATATTAAAATATATATAATTTTTATTTTTTTTTTATATACTTTGCGCTGTTTCCCCCGTTTTCGAGGTGCGCAAAAGGGAAAAAGACGAAAGAAAGGGGCCCCAAACCCCCCCCCCCATACACATTATTTACTACGTCCACACACCAAATATAATACTCACAGCTTTCCAGGTTTACCCAGCCTTCACATGCTATTAATCCACTGACCAAACATCAACCCGGTATACCACATCGATCCCAAATTTTACTCATTCCTTGCCCTCCTTTCACCCTGCATTTCAGGCCCCGATCACTCAAAATCTTTTTCACTCCATCTTTCCACCTCCAATCTGGTCTCCCACTTCTCCTCGTTCCCTCCACCTCTGACTCATATATCCTCTTGGTCAATCTTTCCTCACTCATTCTCTCCATGTGACCAAAACCTTTTCAAAACACCCTCTTCTGCTCTCTCACCCCCACTCTTTTTATTACCACACATCTCTCTTACCCTATCATTACTTGATCAAACCACCTCACACCACATATTGTCCTCAAGCATCTCATTTCCAGCACATCCACCTTCCTCCGCACAACTCTATCCATAGCCCACGCCTCGCACCATGCAACATTGTTGGAAACATTTCTCTCCAAGTACAGCATTTTGGGCAAGATAGTTCATGAACGAGACTATCAGCAAGAGGCCTGTCCTCCGAGCAGTTCATAATGATTCATGTTTAATTAAAACTAAATCGTTTTCTTTAAATGTTCACCATTTAATGGAAATTTAATTATGGTCAAATATAATGAGTGCTATATATCGTCTTTGATAACATCGTCGATTAGACGTTTCTTTTGTAATATTTCGCAATATAGTTTATGGATTATATTCCTATCGAAATTATTATTATACTTAACTTAGATATGCTGGAGGTATGGAAAGAAAGCGATTATTTGATATGATGAAGGAAAACGTTTATGATTTGCGTCGTCTTCCCAGAAAAATATTTTCTTACTCCGTTGAAATTGGTCATAAATACACTACTTTTTAATGTATTTATATACGCCAGTCGACCCCTATCAATTAGGCTGGACTCGCTACCACACCACTTTCTAAAACTATTATTCCTTACACGATCAGTCCATCTTACACCACACAACGCCCTCATACATTTCATTCTCGACTCGACCACCCTCCTCCTTTCCTTTGGATATAAAGCCAATAACTTACAACCATATATATATATATATATATATATATATATATATATATATATATATATATATATATATATATATATATATAATGATAATAATAAAACCCTTTAGGGAACACTGTACCTTGACATACCTATCTCTGTCTTTACAGACGTTAAGCTTTCCTTGCACATGCCTCTTATTGTATCCAAGACCATGGCACCTTCCTCCACCTTATGATCCCATTCATTCCACATGATTCCTTCCACTACCTCTTCCACTTGTCTGAAACCCTCCACATCATCCACGTCCTTCTCATTCAAATTTGCGCTCAAACCATCGTGTGTGTTCCCTGGCTGCACCTTATTACCTTTAGTTCACATGAACTCAGCTTCCCGCTTTCACATTTTCCTAGGCTACTACTGCACCACTTTCTGGAAACTTTTCTGAGAGTCTGTCACCAGAGCCGACTCATCTTCAAGCAACAACTGACTCACCCCCCGCCCCACCAAACATTACTGTAACCCTCCTCTTACTTCAAGACTTACATTTACCTCCCTTACTATATTCTATCATTAAAGGGTCGTGCTTGTTTCTATGAATAACAAATTTATCGAAGCCAACAGCTTTTTATTAGTTAAATGAAAGTGTGAAATACTGAGGTGCTCAGTACTGAGAGTATGAGATAATGAGGTACTCACTCTGAATGTAAGATATACTGAGGTGCTGAATACTAAGGATGTGATATACTGAGGAGCTTTACAATGAAGGTGTGATATACTGAGGAACTTTGCACTGAAGATGTGAAGTGCTTGGTGCTCAGTGTTAAGGGTATGAGGCGCTCATTACTATCAGGATGAGATGTTCACTTGTTCAGTATTAAGGATATGAGATGCTGAAAATTTCAGTTTCAAGCAGTTAGTTAATTAATCAGCGATGTATATATGTATGAATGTACATATCTCCGTGCATACAATTAGGACAACTCGTAAACATAAATCAAAAGGGTTAAGTATGTAGGAAGCCGTGTGAGAATATCAAGGGTCATACAGAGCCTGCCTTGTGTCGGATGTTAGGGTGCAGATGTTTGAGAGATCAAAGGTCAGATAGCACATGTCCTAAGTCATAATTCATGAGTATCACTTGTGCTCGATGGCCTTGGGTCACAGGTTTCTGATACTAGTAACGTTTGTATGAGTCTACCTGTAGTTAGTGTAGTTGTTTATATTATATTATATATATATATATATATATATATATATATATATATATATATATATATATATATATATATATATATATATTATCTTGTGGAGGCTAAGGTGAAGATTAGTATGGGTTTTCAGAAAAGAAGAGTGAATGTTGTGGTGAAGAAGGTGGTGAGAGTAAGTGAGCTTGGGAAGGAGACCTGTGTGAAGAAGTATCAGGAGAGACTGTGTACAGAATGGAAAAAGGTGAGAACAATGGAAGTAAGGGGAGTGGGGGAGGAATGGGATGTATTTAGGGAATCAGTGATGGATTGCGCAAAAGATGCTTGTGGCATGAGAAGAGTGGGAGGTGGGCTGTTTAGAAAGGGTAGTGAGTGGTGGGATGAAGAAGTAAGAGTATTAGTGAAAGAGAAGAGAGAGGCATTTGGACGATTTTTGCAGGGAAAAAATGCAATTGAGTGGGAGAAGTATAAAAGAAAGAGACAGGAGGTCAAGAGAAAGGTGCAAGAGGTGAAAAAAAGGGCAAATGAGAGTTGGGGTGAGAGACTATCAGTAAATTTTAGGGAGAATAAAAAGATGTTCTGGAAGGAGGTAAATAGGGTGCGTAAGACAAGGGAGCAAATGGGAACTTCAGTGAAGGGCGTAAATGGGGAGGTGATAACAAGTAGTGGTGATGTGAGAAGGAGATGGAATGAGTATTTTGAAGGTTTGTTGAATGTGTCTGATGACAGAGTGGCAGATATAGGGTGTTTGGGTCGAGGTGGTGTGCAAAGTGAGAGGGTTGGGGAAAATGATTTGGTAAACAGAGAAGAGGTAGTAAAAGCTTTGCGGAAGATGAAAGCCGGCAAGGCAGCAGGTTTGGATGGTATTGCAGTGGAATTTATTAAAAAAGGGGGTGACTGTATTGTTGACTGGTTGGTAAGGTTATTTAATGTATGTATGACTCATGGTGAGGTGCCTGAGGATTGGCGGAATGCGTGCATAGTGCCATTGTACAAAGGCAAAGGGGATAAGAGTGAGTGCTCAAATTACAGAGGTATAAGTTTGTTGAGTATTCCTGGTAAATTATATGGGAGGGTATTGATTGAGAGGGTGAAGGCATGTACAGAGCATCAGATTGGGAAGAGCAGTGTGGTTTCAGAAGTGGTAGAGGATGTGTGGATCAGGTGTTTGCTTTGAAGAATGTATGTGAGAAATACTTAGAAAAGCAAATGGATTTGTATGTAGCATTTATGGATCTGGGGAAGGCATATGATAGAGTTGATAGAGATGCTCTGTGGAAGGTATTAAGAATATATGGTGTGGGAGGAAAGTTGTTAGAAGCAGTGAAAAGTTTTTATCGAGGATGTAAGGCATGTGTACGTGTAGGAAGAGAGGAAAGTGATTGGTTCTCAGTGAATGTAGGTTTGCGGCAGGGGTGTGTGATGTCTCCATGGTTGTTTAATTTGTTTATGGATGGGGTTGTTAGGGAGGTAAATGCAAGAGTCTTGGAAAGAGGGGCAAGTATGAAGTCTGTTGGGGATGAGAGAGCTTGGGAAGTGAGTCAGTTGTTGTTCGCTGATGATACAGCGCTGGTGACGGATTCATGTGAGAAACTGCAGAAGCTGGTGACGGAGTTTGGTAAAGTGTGTGGAAGAAGAAAGTTAAGAGAAAATGTGAATAAGAGCAAGGTTATTAGGTACAGTAGGGTTGAGGGTCAAGTCAATTGGGAGGTGAGTTTGAATGGTGAAAAACTGGAGGAAGTGAAGTGTTTTAGATATCTGGGAGTGGATCTGTCAGCGGATGGAACCATGGAAGCGGAAGTGGATCATAGGGTGGGGGAGGGGGCGAAAATTTTGGGAGCCTTGAAAAATGTGTGGAAGTCGAGAACATTATCCCGGAAAGCAAAAATGGGTATGTTTGAAGGAATAGTAGTTCCAACAATGTTGTATGGTTGCGAGGCGTGGGCTATGGATAGAGTTGTGCGCAGGAGGATGGATGTGCTGGAAATTAGATGTTTGAGGACAATGTGTGGTGTGAGGTGGTTTGATCGAGTAAGTAACGTAAGGGTAAGAGAGATGTGTGGAAATAAAAAGAGCGTGGTTGAGAGAGCAGAAGAGGGTGTTTTGAAATGGTTTGGGCACATGGAGAGAATGAGTGAGGAAAGATTGACCAAGAGGATATATGTGTCGGAGGTGGAGGGAACGAGGAGAAGAGGGAGACCAAATTGGAGGTGGAAAGATGGAGTGAAAAGGATTTTGTGTGATCGGGGCCTGAACATGCAGGAGGGTGAAAGGAGGGCAAGGAATAGAGTGAATTGCAGCGATGTGGTATACAGGGGTTGACGTGCTGTCAGTGGATTTGAATCAAGGCATGTGAAGCGTCCGGGGTAAACCATGGAAAGCTGTGTAGGTATGTATATTTGCGTGTGTGGACGTGTGTATGTACATGTGTATGGGGGGGGTTGGGCCATTTCTTTCGTCTGTTTCCTGGCGCTACCTCGCAAACGCGGGAGACAGCGACAAAGTATAAAAAAAAAAAAAAAAATATATATTATATATATATATATATATATATATATATATATATATATATATATATATATATATATATATTATATTTATTTATTCATTTATTTTGCTTTGTCGCTGTCTCCCGCGCCTGCGAGGTAGCGCCAGGAAACAGACAAACAAATGGCCCAACCCACCCCCCCCCCCCCCCCACACACACACACACACACACACACACGTCCACACACGCAAACATACACACCCACACATCCCAACGTGCACACATATATACACACACAGACACACACATATATACACATGCACACAATTCACACTGTCTGCCCCTACTCACCCACATCGCCACCCCGCCACACACGGAATAACATCCCCCTCCCCCCTCATGTGCGCGAGGCAGCGCCAGGAAAAGACAACAATGGCCCCAATTTCTCACACTCAGCCTCCAGCTGTCATTCAATAATACCCGATACCCAGCTCCCTTTCCACACCCAGGCCCCACAGAACTTTCCATGGTTTACCCCAGACGCTTCACATGCCCTGATTCGATCCGTTGACAGCACGTCGACCCCGGTATACCACATCCATCCAATTCACTCTATTTCTTGCCCTCATTTCACCCTCCTGCATGTTCAGGCCCCGATCACACAATATCTTTTTCACACCATCTTTCCACCTCCAATTTGGTCTCCCACTTCTCCTCGTTCCCTCCACCTCTGACACATGTATCCTCTTGGTCAATCTTTCCTCACTCATTCTCTCCATATGCCCAAACCATTTCAAAACACCCTCTTCTGCTCTCTCAACCACGCTCTTTTTATTTCCACACATCTCTCGTACCCTATTATTACTTACTCGATCAAACCACCTCACACACCATATTGTCCTCAAACATCTCATTTCCAGCACATCCACCCTCCTGCGCACAACTCTATCCATAGCCCACGCCTCGCAACCATACAACATTGTTGGAACCACTATTCCTTCAAACATACCCATTTTTGCTTTCCGAGATAATGTTCTCGACTTCCACACATTCTTCAAGGCTCCCAGGATTTTCGCCCCCTCCCCCACCCTATGATTTACTTCCGCTTCCATGGTTCCATCCGCTGCCATATCCACTCCCAGATATCTAAAACACTTTACTTCCTCCAGTTTTTCTCCATTCAAACTTAAACTCCCAATTGACTTGACCCTCAACCCTACTGTACCTAATAACCTTGCTCTTATTCACATTTACTCTTAACTTTCTTCTTTCACACACTTTACCAAACTCAGTCACCAGCTTCTGCAGTTTCTCACATGAATCAGCAACCAGCGCTGTATCATCAGTGAACAACAACAGACTCACTTCCCAAACTCTCTCATCCACAACAGGCTGCATACTTGCCCCTCTTTCCAAAACTCTTGCATTCACCTCCCTAACAACCCCATCCGTAAACAAATTCAACAACCAAGGAGACATCACACACCCCTGCCGCAAACCTACATTCACTGAGAACCAATCACTTTCCTCTCTTCCTACACGTACACATGCCTTACATCCTCGACAAAGACTTTTCACTGCTTCTAACAACTTGTCTCCCACGCCATATATTCTTAGTACCTTCCACTGAGCATCTCTATCAACTCTATCATATGCCTTCTCCAGATCCATAAATGCTACATACAAATCCCTTTGCTTTTCTAAGTATTTCCCACATACATTCTTCAAAGCAAACACCTTATCCACACATCCTCTACCACATCTGAAACCACACTGCTCTCCCCCAATCTGATGCTCTGTACATGCCTTCACCCTCTCAATCAATACCGTCCCATATAATTTACCAGGAATACTCAACAAACTTATACCTCTGTAATTTGAGCACTCCCTCTTATCCCCTTTGCATTTGTACAATGGCACTATGCAAGCATTCCGCCAATCCTCAGGCACCTCATCATGAATCATACATACATTAAATAACCTTACCAACCGGTCAACAATACAGTCACCCTCTTTTTTAATAAATTCCACTGCAATACCATCCAAACCTGCTGCCTTACCGGCTTTCATCTTCCGCAAAGCTTTTACTACCTCTTCTCTGTTTACCAAATCATTTTCCCTAACCCTCTCACTTTGCACACCACCTCGACCAAAACACCCTATATCTGTCAATCTATCATCAAACACATTCAGCAAACCTTCAATATATATATATATGTATATATATATATATATATATATATATATATATATATATATATATATATATATATATATATATATATATAGTGGTGATGTGAGAAGGAGATAGAGTGAGTATTTTGAAGATTTTGTGTGATCGGGGCCTGAACATGCAGGAGGGTGAAAGGAGGGCAAGGAATAGAGTGAATTGGATCGATGTGGTATACTGGGGTTGACGTGCTGTCAGTGGATTGAATCAGGGCATGTGAAGCGTCTGGGGTAAACCATGGAAAGCTGTGTAGGTATGTATATTTTCGTGTGTGGACGTATGTATATACATGTGTATGGGGGTGGGTTGGGCCATTTCTTTCGTGTGTTTCCTTGCGCTACCTCGCAAACGCGGGAGACAGCGACAAAGCAAAAAAAAAAAGGAAAAAAATTATATAATTGTATATATATATATATATATATATATATATATATATATATATATATATATATATATTTATATGTATATATATATATATATATATATATATATATATATATATATATATATATATATATATGTGTATATATATATATATATATGTATATATATGTATATATATATATATATATATATATATATATATATGTATATATATATATATATGTATATATATATATATATATATATATACATATATATATATATATATATATATATATATATATATATATATATATATATATATATGTATATTCTTTTCTTTCAAACTATTCGCCATTTCCCGCATTAGCGAGGTAGCGTTAAGAACAGAGGACTGGGCCTTTGAGGGAATACCCTCACCTGGCCCAATTCTCTGTTCCTTCTTTTGGAAAATTAAAAAAGAAAAACGAGAGGGGAGGATTTCCAGCCCCCCGCTCCCTCCCCTTTTAGTCGCCTTCTACGACACGCAGGGAATACGTGGGAAGTACTCTTAATATATATATATATATATATATATGTATATATATATATATATATATATATATGTATATATATATATATATATATATATATATATATATATATATATATATTATTATTTTTTTTTTATTATACTTTGTCGCTGTCTCCCGCGTTTGCGAGGTAGCGCAAGGAAACAGACGAAAGAAATGGCCCAACCCACCCCCCCCATACACATGTATATACATACGTCCACACACGCAAATATACATACCTACACAGCTTTCCATGGTTTACCCCAGACGCTTCACATGCCTTGATTCAATCCACTGACAGCACGTCAACCCCGGTATACCACATCGATCCAATTCACTCTATTCCTTGCCCTCCTTTCACCCTCCTGCATGTTCAGGCCCCGATCACACAAAATCTTTTTCACTCCATCTTTCCACCTCCAATTTGGTCTCCCTCTTCTCCTTGTTCCCTCCACCTCCGACACATATATCCTCTTGGTCAATCTTTCCTCACTCATCCTCTCCATGTGCCCAAACCACTTCAAAACACCCTCTTCTGCTCTCTCAACCACGCTCTTTTTATTTCCACACATCTCTCTTACCCTTACGTTACTCACTCGATCAAACCACCTCACACCACACATTGTCCTCAAACATCTCATTTCCAGCACATCCATCCTCCTGCGCACAACTCTATCCATAGCCCACGCCTCGCAACCATACAACATTGTTGGAACCACTATTCCTTCAAACATACCCATTTTTACTTTCCGAGATAATGTTCTCGACTTCCACACATTTTTCAAGGCCCCCAGGATTTTCGCCCCCTCCCCCACCCTATGATCCACTTCCGCTTCCATGGTTCCATCCGCTGCCAGATCCACTCCCAGATATCTAAAACACTTCACTTCCTCCAGTTTTTCTCCATTCAAACTCACCTCCCAATTGACTTGACCCTCAACCCTACTGTACCTAATATATATATATATATATGTATATATCATTTCTTTATATTCATTATACTTTGTCGCTGTACATATATGTACATATATATGTACATATATGTACATATACATCTCAACGTATACATATTTATATACACACACAGACATATACATATATACACATGTACATAATTCATACTGTCTGCCCTTATTCATTCTCGTCCCCACCCCGCCACACATGAAATAACAACCCCCTCCCCCAGCATGTGCGCGAGGGTAGCGCTAGGAAAGACAACAAAGGCCATATTCGTTCACACTCAGTCTCTAGCTGTCATGTATAATGCACCGAAGCCACAGCTTCCTTTCCGCATCCAGGCCTCACAGAACTTTCCATGGTTCAATCCATTGACAGCATGTCGACCCCGGTATGCCACATCGTTCCAATTCACTCTATTCTTTGCACGCCTTTCACCCTCCTGCATGTTCAGGCCTCGATCACTCAAAATCTTTTTCACTCCATCTTTCCACCTCCAATATGGTCTTCCACTTCTCCTCGTTCCCTCCACTCTGACACATATATCCTCTTTGTCAATCTTTCCTCACTCATTCTCTCCACGTAACCAAACCATTTCAAAACATCCTCTTCTGCTCTCTGGACCACACTCTTTTATTACCACACATCTCTCTTACCTTTCTGTTACTTACTTGATCAATACACCTCACACCACATATTGTCCTCAAACATCTCATTTCCAGCACATCCACCCTCCTCCCCACAACTCTATCTATAACCCACGCCTCGCAACCATATTAACATTGTTGGAACCACTATTCCTTCTAACATACCCATTTTTGCTTTCCAAGATAACATTCTCCACTTCCACACATTTTTCAACGCTCTCAGAACTTTCGCCCCCTCCCCCACCCTATTATTCACCTCCGCTTCCATGGTTCTATCCGCTGCCAAATCCACTCCCAGATATCTAAAACACTTCACTTCCTCCAGCCTTTCTCCATTCAAACTTTTTTTTTCATACTATTCATTTCTCGCGTTAGCAAGGTAGCATTAAGAACAGAGGACTGAGCCTTGGACGGAAATCCTTACTTGGCCCCATTCTCTGTTCCTTCTGGAAACTTGAATGCGAGAGGGGAGGACTTCCAGCCCCCCGCTCCCTCCCCTTTTAGTCGACTATTCTTTCTCCCATATCCACAGGGATAATATGTATATTGTATTTTAACTTTCTAAAAGGGGAAACAGAAGAAGGAGCCACGCGGGGAGTGCTCATACTCCTCGAAGGCTCAGATTGGGGTGTCTTAAATGTGTGTGGATGTAACCAGAATGAGAAAAAAGGAGAGATAGGTAGTATGTTTGAGGAAAGGAACCTGGATGTTTTGGCTCTGAGTGAAACGAAGCTCAAGGGTAAAGGGGAAGAGTGGTTTGGGAATTTCTTGTCAGGGGTTAGTGAATGAACAAGAGCAAGAGAAGGAGTAGCACTACTCCTGAAACAGGAGTGGTGGGAGTATGTGATAGAGTGTAAGAAAGTAAACTCTAGATTGATATGGGTAAAACTGAAAGTTGATGGAGAGAGATGGGTGATTATTGGTGCATATGCACCTGGGCATGAGAAGAAAGATCATGAGAGGTAAGTGTTTTGGAAGCAGCTGAATGAGTGTGTTAGTAGTTTTGATGCACGAGACCGGGTTATAGTGATGGGTGATTTGAGTGCAAAGGTGAGTAATGTGGCAGTTGAGGGAAAAATTGGTATACATGGGGTGTTCAGTGTTGTAAATGGAAATGGTGAAGAGCTTGTGGATTTATGTGCTTAAAAAGGACTGGTGATTGGGAATAACTGGTTTAAAAAGAGAGATATACGTAAGTATACGTATGTAAGTAGGACAGATGGCCAGAGAGCGTTATTGGATTACATGTTAATTGATAGGCGCGCGAAAGAGAGACTTTTGGATGTTAATGTGCTGAGAGGTGCAACTGGAGGGATGTCTGATCATTATCTTGTGGAGGCGAAGGTGTAGATTTGTAGGGGTTTTCAGAAAAGAAGAGAGAATGTTGGGGTGAAGAGAGTGGTGAGAGTAAGTGAGCTTGGGAAGGAGACTTGTGTGAGGAAGTACCAGGAGAGACTGAGTACAGAATGTTAAAAGGTGAGAACAAAGGAGGTAAGGGGAGTGGGGGAGGAATGGGATGTATTTAGGGAAGCAGTGATGGCTTGCGCAAAAGATGCTTGTGGCGTGAGAGCGTGGGAGGTGGGCAGATTAGAAAGGGTAGTGAGTTGTGGGATGAATAAGTAAGATTATTAGTGAAAGAGAAGAGAGAGGCATTTGGACGATTTTTGCAGGGAAATAATGCAAATGAGTGGAGATGTATAAAAGAAAGAGACAGGAGATCAAGAGAAAGGTGCAAGAGGTGAAAAAGAGGGCAAATGAGAGTTGGGGTGAGAGAGTATCATTAGATTTTAGGGAGAATAAAAAGATGTTTTGGAAGGAGGTAAATAAAGTGCGTAAGACAAGGGAACAAATGGGAACTTCAGTGAAGGGGGCTAATGGGGAGGTGATAACAAGTAGTGGTGATGTGAGAAGGAGATGGGGTGAGTATTTTGAAGATTTGTTGAATGTGTTTGATGATAGAGTGGCAGACATAGGGTGTTTTAGTCGATGTGGTATGCAAAGTGAGAGGGTTAGGGAGGATGATTTGGTAAACAGAGAAGAGGTAGTAAAAGCTTTGCGGAAGATGAAAGCCGGCAAGGCAGTAGGTTTGGATGGTATTGCAGTGGAATTCATTAAAAAAAAGGGGATGACTGTATTGTTGACTGGTTGGTAAGGCTATTTAATGTATGTATGATTCATGGTGAGGTGCCTGAGGATTGGCGGAGTGCTTGCATAGTGCCATTGTGCGAAGGCAAAGGGGATAAAGGTGAGTTCTCAGATTACAGAGGTATAAGTTTGTTGAGTATTCCTGGTAAATTATATGGGAGGGTATTTATTGAGAGGGTAAAAGCATGTACAGAGCATCAGATTGGGGAAGAGCAGTGTGGTTTCAAGTTTCAGAAGTGGTAGAGGTTGTGTGGATCAGGTGTTTGCTTTGAAGAATGTATGTGAGAAATACTTAGAAAAACGGATGGATTTGTATGTATCATTTATGGATCTGGAGAAGGCATATGATAGAGTTGATAGAGATGCTCTGTGGAAGGTATTAAGAGTATATGGTGTGGGAGGTAAGTTGCTAAAAGTAGTGAAAAGTTTTCATCAAGGATGTAAGGCATGTGTACGAGTAGGAAGAGATTAAAGTGATTGGTTTCTAGTGAATGTCGGTTTGCGGCAGGGGTGTATGATGTCTCCATGGTTGTTTAATTTGTTTATGGATTGGGTTGTTAGGGAGGTAAATGCACGAGTTTTGGAGAGAGGGGCAAGTATGCCGTCTGTTGTGGTTGAGAGGGCTTGGACGCTGACGATACATCGCTGGTGGCCGATTCTATTGTGAAACTGCAAAAATTGTTGACTGAGTTTGGTAAAGTGTGTGAAAGAAGAAAGCTGAGAGTAAATGTGAATAAGAGCAAGGTTTTTAGGCTCAGTAGGGTTGAGGGACAAGTCAATTGGTAGGTAAGTTAGAAAAACTGGAGGAAGTAAAGTGTTTTAGATATATGGTAGTGGATTTAGCAGCGGATGGAACCAAGGAAGCGGAAGTGAATCACAGGGGGTGGGGGGGGGGGGGGGGGGAGAAGGCGAAGCTTCTGGCAGCGTTGAAGAATGTGTGTAAGGCGAGAACGTTATCTCTCTCTCTCTCTCTCTCTCTCTCTCTCTCTCTCTCTCTCTCTCTCTCTCTCTCTCTCTCTCTGTCTCTTCACCCGTGTTTGGTTCATAGAACTCTTACATTTAAATTTTAAAAAGATTCATTTTAGCTCTTACCGAAAAAGAAATGAAAATTGCTTTTTAAGTAACTTTCATTCATTGTTGTTGTTACTACGAGATAGTGACGGTTTGGTGAAGTGGTTAGTCGCTTTTACTTTGTTGAACTTGGTTAATTGGGCAACGTGCTGCGAATCTTCGAGAGGGTAGAGTGTACTTTGATATTCATTACCTGGACGTGATCAGCCTGTGTCGACGATGGAAGTAATCGATGGCTCGATTTTCTCTGTGTTATACGTAAGTTGGAAAACGAAAATAATTCGGGGCTTTGGTAGGTGTTGTAGTAGTAGTACCGATATTTGCAGTGAAAGCGAAAACCTGATTGTGTTCCTGTTATGCACGTAGATCATATTTCGTTGTACGAGCACACGTGTGTTAGCAGTGCTTGGGCTTCCGTACACTCATATTTCGATGTTTATAATTAGTCGGGCAAATCAAGCTGAGCCGTCCTTAGCACCTTTGAGTAGACTAACAGTAAGGCTGGCTGGCCTGGTCCAGGTCAGCGCTACACACAGCTACTAGCCTTTCAAGACGAGCGGATGGATGCCTTGCCCTTCACGTGAGGCAAAAATTGTACTCTCTATAATGACTCAAGTCCCCCAAAGTTAACAATAAATCCTATTTACTTGTTTCACATTGGTTGCTACAATGTACTTTTATTGTTGACTCTCTCATCCATCTTGCGGTCACTTGTCAGGAAAAATATCATCCTCACTAAGATCTGACTTTTATCAGGTCAAAATATATTATCATTATGAAACATGCAGTTCGTATTGTCACAGATGATTTCTAAGCTTGTTAGTGATTATTATTATTATTATTATTATTATTATTATTATTATTATTATAATTATCATTATTATTATTATTATCATTATTATTAGAGTAGAAAGCAGCGTCTTGTCTAAGATGTATTTTAGGTTTTACTCGCGTTTGCAGTAAGATTCGGGTATGTGAAGGCTAAGTGTTCCGAGAGTAAAATATAATTTTTCCTCTCCAATGTAGTCGGAGTTTGCCTTACTTCACAGCAACCCATCGCTCACAGTACCTGACTGATGGACACTTGTTTCAGACTGGAAAAGGAATTCTTTTCTCACAAATATGAGACTTTGCCAGTGTTTCCTTGAGACTCGTACCTGTTTGCCCGACTCCTCAGCTGAACTCATTCCCCACGAATGAATCTTTTAGTATTTTTGACGCAACTTTATGTGACAAGTCTTCCCTCGTAGTGACCAAACGTATTTTGAGATCGAACATTAAAATCTTGGCGTTATACGTAACGCTAGTCAAGGTAAAGTCGGGCGCCCTTTCATACAGATTTTTCCATTTTCTTCCATGATGAACGCTGGTAATATATTATGCTGGAGTCTTATGAACCACAACTAAAATCCTCTACTGGTAGCTACCTTACACTGTGATAGTGTTTCATGGTCTGGAACGGTCGAAATATGCTGACCCATGCTCTCCTCCTGACCTTGAGCCTACCGGGCTAATCCTTACATGGCTGAAGCAGTAACACCGGCAGGTGGTACTCCTGCGGGTCTCCTGAGAAGGGTTCTGGTATTCTTAAGGAGATTTACCTTTGATCTTCTTGGACTAAGTCTCCTATTATGCTGAGTCAAGCATCGCTCTTCTCCTGGACGAGACTTCATCCATTATACTATGTTGTTCTGATATTCCTTTGAAGTAGATTTTAATGTCTACTTAAAGGACAAGTTTGACTTAGAGTTGACCTCTTCTTCTAGAACAGATTATACTGGAGAAGGTTTTATTGTTAACCTAAATCAACCTTTGCTTCTCTCTCTCTCTCTCTCTCTCTCTCTCTCTCTCTCTCTCTCTCTCTCTCTCTCTCTCTCTCTCTCTCTCTCGTGAAGGATCAGTTTTCTCTGATAATTACTTTTAGTGTTATTTTTTTCACATGAGGACTTTACTTCGTGTACAGATATTTTGTTGTTCATTTGGAAACTACGAACTGATTCTATCGAAGAAGACTTAACAAAGGAAAAGCACAAAGAAAACATATACAAGAATATCATTTTCTCAAAATGGCTCATGAATGTGTGAAACATGTACTCTATCAGCCTCAAGGGCATCTCACATCATTTCCGTGAGCCTAAACGTCGGAGACATTTTGTTGCCCGCCGAAAGCGCAGGAAGTCGCCTACACATTCATCTGACGCTGGGCTTGATTTTGTTGCATTCATTATATTTCAAGAAGAAAAGTGATTTAAATTCTTTGTAATTATTCATCTTGGAAGAATTGCACGAACGGAAGCCTCAGACGAAGTTCTATCCCTCCAAGTGTACCCAACAGATTCACTGTCAGTGGTGAACAGAGCGAGAGTGGATGTTCAGGTGACTTAGAGGCAGGGCAATTCTTGAGTACGACGGTACGACCCTTGGCTTGACCATTAAGTTCAGAAAAAAGGTCGTACCGTCGTGTTCAAGGGTCGAACTATTGTTGCACCGTAATTTTCACGGGTATACCGGAGGTGAAGCCGTGTTGGGTGACAGTACCGTGCACACCCAACTTGTTAACATTCAGTATCTTTGCATACAACTTGGGAATTAAGAACAAAAGTAAAATGTTCAGAAATAAAAGGAAAATCTTGCTTGCATAATACATTCAACACAAAACTGTAGCATGCTTGGTTAATAAATAAAACTGTTTACATCGATGAGTATAACACCCGCAGCTTATTACACTTTGTATCATGAAAATACATTGTATAATGTACTGCACTGCACTCCTGATCAAACTCTATCATGTAATTTTGACGTTACTCACTATTAGCCATGATTCGTTTCATGCCGTGAAAAAAGAAAAGCTTAAACGATTGATTGTTTTTCGTTAGGGCAATACTGATGTATTTTAAAGAGGTGTTGAATTATATGCATTCGAATGTTTGCCTGTATGTTCAGATATGTTTGCGTTTTGTTATTTGTGTTTGTATTCGTGTAAGTGATTTTATCGCCATGGAATCATAACATTTGGCAAACCCCAGTTGACATGATGGTCTTTATACGTATCAAATTATATGAATCAGAAATACCGGTCGATATATGAATCACTAGGATGTCTGGAGACCATATCATTAACATTCATTTATCGTACTTGATCGTTTTGTATATATGTGTGTGTGTTCCATGCATTGCTGTAAAGGATCGTTATAACAAAGGTTAACAGAAAATTTAAGTGAATTTGCCATAAGTAGTAGAACTTCGGACTTGCTGCGTCATAGACAAGGGGCTACAAATAATACGCCAGGGACTCGGAGGTATTAAGAACTGGACGAGACGAACGACCTAACGACCCTTCACTCCTTACTCTTGACCCTACCTCTCCCCGCACACTCCTCACTCTTGACCCTACCTCTCCCCCGACACTTCCTCACTCTTGACCCTACCTCTCCCCGCACACTCCTCACTCTTGACCCTACCTCTCCCCGCCACACTCCTCACTCTTGACCCTACCTCTCCCCGCCACACTCCTCACTCTTGACCCTACCTCTCCCCGCACACTCCTTACTCTTGACCCTACCTCTCCCCGCCACACTCCTTACTCTTGACCCTACCTCTCCCCGCACACTCCTCACTCTTGACCCTACCTCTCCACGCCACACTCCTCACTCTTGACCCTACCTCTCCCCGCACACTCCTCACCCTTGACCCTACCTCTCCCCGCCACACTCCTCACTCTTGACCCTACCTCTCCCCGCACACTCCTCACTCTTGACCCTACCTCTCCCCGCCACACTCCTCACTCTTGACCCTACCTCTCCCCGCACACTCCTTACTCTTGACCCTACCTCTCCCCGCACACTCCTCACTCTTGACCCTACCTCTCCACGCCACACTCCTCACTCTTGACCCTACCTCTCCCCGCACACTCCTCACTCTTGACCCTACCTCTCCCCGCACACTCCTCACTCTTGACCCTACCTCTCCCCGCCACACTCCTCACTCTTGACCCTACCTCTCCCCGCCACACTCCTCACTCTTGACCCTACCTCTCCCCGCACACTCCTCACTCTTGACCCTACCTCTCCCCGCACACTCCTCACTCTTGACCCTACCTCTCCCCGCACACTCCTCACTCTTGACCCTACCTCTCCACGCCACACTCCTCACTCTTGACCCTACCTCTCCCCGCACACTCCTCACTCTTGACCCTACCTCTCCCCGCACACTCCTCACTCTTGACCCTACCTCTCCCCGCACACTCCTCACTCTTGACCCTACCTCTCCCCGCACACTCCTCACTCTTGACCCTACCTCTCCACGCCACACTCCTCACTCTTGACCCTACCTCTCCCCGCACGCTCCTCACTCTTGACCCTACCTCTCCACGCCACACTCCTCACCCTTGACCCTACCTCTCCCCGCACACTCCTCACCTCTGATCCTGCCTCTCCCAGCCACACCGCGATGTTGGCAACCTCTCCAGCATGTGGTGTCACATGTGAATACCGTTTATGGATTCTCTAAGTAGATATGTGTATGGGCTTCAACAAACGTTGTTAGGTGGGAGATGTAGGTTTAATCGAGATCCTGAATGTTGATCTCGATATAGGTAAGATATATATCGGCTATGGATATTTTACGTGTATGTTTTTCATGTAGGTTTGTATTTGTGACCTTATCACGCGAGACAAATCAAAAACTCTATGTTCACAGGTAACTTACTATGTAATATCTCAACCAGCCTTAGTAAGTGGACCTTTCCTTTGAATTCGTAAGAAATATTGTTGATAATTTTGGTAGTATCTGTCAGTTGTATACAGTTGGTAGATCTGTTTTACAACTCGTGTGTAAGTTATCCTTGCAGTTTTCAAACTTAAGTTTGTGAATGAATATTCATGTATTCTACTGGCTCTTTATCGGATACATATACGCTTGTTGTTCTCAGTCTTCCTATTTCTGATTACTTCATGTTTAGTCCCACAGTCACCTCTGTAACTCATTATATGGTTAATTCTTCCTTAAAAGGCCCTTTACATCTTCTGCCATCGTTATTGTCTATTCCTGTGAGCTCTGGCAATCTTGAAACAACTATAGTCTAGGTGGGAGAATTTCCTGTTCTGGCGACATATCTCCTTATCTCGAAACCATTTCCTGTCCCACGATGGTTATTCCTGATCCTGCTGTTCTATTCTGGTGCTGTACAAATACACTCAACCCCATTTCCTGTGTCCATCTCCAGTAAGCATTCTACATGGACTATTCGGGGTCTCTCAATGGCCGTTCTTAGGAGTCACTTCATAACCGGCTCTTAGTCGTGGGTTTACGACCGACTTTACGATGCTGGTGTCTCCCGCCCGATGGAGGCGAGCATAACAATCACCTCCAGGTTCCCTCCCTCTATCGTCTTCCGTCCGGACCTACCACCTATGTATCCAGGGTTGAGGAGGAGGAAGGGAACCGTCACGTCTCGTGCTATTTTACCATAAGAAGTTTCTGGACATCTTTGAAGCTTCCTAACGATGATCTCAAACCCTGAAGTCTTCGAGAGCTGGAATTCCTTTCGAAGTTCAGGTTAAACTTTCCATCTTTTGGTATGACCGAACTATCCTTGCCAGGGGATGTCCAAGCAGACCTTGCTAAGGGATATCCAAGAGGGCTTTCCTGGGGATGACTTCCTTGTAATCAACTGTGGATAGTTCTCAGGGTCCACGCCTCTTCCTGAGGCCTATTAATTACTACCTCTCTTTTCAACTTACGATTACCTACACTTTTAGTTACTTATCATTAACCTTCTACTAGAATCACTGTTTACGTACTTAGGAGCTGATGGCCTTCAAAGTTTTATCGGCCTTATGCTATACAGCTAGTCTGACCTCATTAAATAATGTACTCTCACGAAAATAGGTTATATCTGATACACAGCAACACTCCCGAGCTATTTACTGGTAATGTATTTGTTGACGTAACATACACCGCTGTAATATTGACGTGGATAAATGAATGTACCCTTTTTGCTCTTTGTTACAGTGATTAGCTTTTAGATCTGTGTGAAAATGACGGAAATATGCCAATTTTCATTTACTGTAGGTCAGTAGATTTATAGTGTTTAATGGATGTTCCATACACTCGTTTGTAGATTTGTGAATACTGTTGCTCTAGCCGGAAGATCAGGATCCGACGTCTGGCATTGAACGGGCAGCCACGTGGCCCCCATCCTTGGATGGCTGGTTGACTAGGGACCCCTCCTTCGATGTGTGATTAAGTGGGCACCTCTTCCTAGATGATTGGTCTGGGGGGCGTCCCTCCTCAGATAGTTGGTTAAGTGGGTTTGTCTCCCTGGATGGCTGGCTAAGTGGGCACCTCTCCCTGGGTGGCTGGTCGAATAGCCGTAAACGCTAGCAATGGAATGCTTCTCAGGATGATGAATCTTCTCTCATTACTTCCCGTCGCTGAAACACGAAGACATGAGGGCGAGCGGAGCAGCTGGGCTGGGGTAATTATGTACTTGCTAGGGTGGTGTGCTTTCTTCTACCATATTGATGTAGTTAGGCGAAGACAGAAGCCCAACATGATCATATAGAAACAGTAGCCTTTATTGGTGGGTCATTTAGAATGAGACTACATGAAAGAGGTGTTTATGGAACCGGTAACCCACAAGAGTGTCTCGGTGAAGTAAACATCTTTTAATTCATGCACGTTAAGAAGACATTCCCACATTGTGACCATTCATACTTTTGAATAACTTTTGTGGTATCTCAACACGTATATCAACCTTTTGCGTTGTTCACGTACGGTAGTGGTGATACTTAGGTATATTGTCAAGATGCTCCTGTTGTGCAGGAATCCAGACCACCCAACCCTCCCCCGAGTGACGTACGTGTGACTTGCATGGGGAGGGGAGAGGAGGGCATAATGTCCTTTATAAATTCCCCCTTAAAACCTAGAGTGATTTCTCATGATCAAATGACCTTCGACCACACTTCACTCCATGTGGCCGTTTGTACTCTACCATAACCGTTGTGACCTATCATTGTATCTAATGACCTCAAGAGACTGAAGGATTGCACAGTTCCTCGCATCTCCTGATGATGTTTTTTGTGCTCTCTTGCTTTCCTGCGGTCCTTTGTGACCCTGTTTCCTCTGTAATCTCTCATGACGGTTAATTGTATTTTAACCTGTATAGGTTCTTCACTGGCTTGTTTCCCTATCTTGGTGATTGAAACTTTGCTTTGATTAAGGTGCAGAAGCTGATGTTGAGAGAATATGTATCGTAGAAACGCTGACACAAGTGTCGTTTGCGGTGTTATGTTAGACAACAGTGCGACGTAACAATGTTGCTTACATCAGGTTTTCGAGTTTCTAGCTTTTCTGCCATTCTCCCACACCAATTTTGTTTCCGACTGGAGAATATTTTTTTTTCGTTAAGTCAGTTGGGATAAAGTAAAATTACATATAATTTCAGCATTAACTTTTGGAGTAGAAAGATACTTGTCTTTTGAGTGAGGAGGAAAAATCTTAAATCTTTTAAGTGTGTTAAGAAAATATAAGATTTTGAAGTCATCAAGATAGCTGAAGAGTGAAAATGATAAATAAAAGAGGGAAGGAGGAGTTAGAGTAAAAGATAATAAAGATTGGAATGAGAGAGAGAGAGAGAGAGAGAGAGAGAGAGAGAGAGAGAGAGAGAGAGAGAGGTTAAAGGACTGAAAATTATAACATTAAGAACAGTTGGCTTTATCGTATAAGAGATCACGTACTTCAGATGTTGTGCACATAACAGAAAATGGCAGCAGGGTTGTAATTGTTATGACCAAAGGGAAGAAAAGAAATCCAAGCAGGTCGGTGTGTATGTGTGTGTGTGTGTGTGTGTGTGTGTGTGTGTATGTGTGTGTGTGTGTGTGTATAAAAGAGACAGCAGTGAATGGCGTCTTTAAGGATGATCCGGTAGACGATGTCGTTTAGGTCCAGAAGGTGATTTTTGTTACAATGTGACATGGTTACCATCTGGTTCTGTCATAATGTCAGGGTTCAGTCACTGATAAATCAGCCACAAAACTAGCATGGACTAAATGCTCAAAGTGAAAAACGTCTTAACTTGCCTGTAGATCTCACCTTAAAACTAGTGTTTGACCTGAAGAAAACCTTGTTTTTGGACAATGGATGCAGGAAGCCGACAAAAGAAAATGAAACTTGGAAAAGGTGGTAAGATTGTGTTAGGGAACTGATGGAAGGATGACAGGACGTGAGGGTACATTTGCAACGAAACTAAAGGTTGGACACTATAGAACACACTATACGACACAGAAAGGTAAAGAAAACAGTAATGTGATTGAACGATAGTGAAATAAAAGGTTTAGATAGGGTGATGAATCAGATACACAGCAGGAATTAAACTTTAAGTTAGAGGAATCTCTGAGTTTGTGGACGTATGAAGTGGTTGTGCACGAGGGACCGAGTGAACACAGTAATATTTTTCCTGTCGTATGAAAATGAAGACTTAAACGTTGTTAAAAAGCACTAGTGTTTTTCACATAGCGAGTTGTATGTACCTTTGTGATTGACAATGTGATAAGAACAATGAATTCAGTGTTGATGAGGATGAGAGTGGATGTAGGGAAGATAGATGGTGCGTTGATCTAAATCACAGGCTGGGGAAAGTTGACGATACACAGTAGTAAGTCTGAAAGTACCAGGGAAGACGAAGATCGCATACATATTGGAGAAAGTCACTCAGTGAGTCGCTTGCTGCAGGGGGAGGATGCCTGAAGAATGTCAGTACTGTGGCCAGTATAAGAATAATGAATGAGAGTAAGAAATCTTACGTAGAAGACACAAGTATCACCCAAAGACTTAACTCATAATATTATGAGCTGATCGAGTGTTAAATATATATTTAAGATAGAACGTTTACTACATCCTGTTCTATGAGGGGCCAGCTGAACATACGTACGAACGTCCTGAGATTCTACACACCTGATCCAACGCACGTTGCAGGGAGCGTAACAGATATACCAACATAAAACTTTCTAGTTTTAAAAATTTACGGCTCGGACACGAAGTTACTTAAAGAAAGAAACAAAGTAATAGGCTCACGTCTTCCCTGCCTACTTCAAGGCACCGCGTTTTGCGGAATCGTTCCTCCATCCTGTCTTGATGCTGAAGACTTTCCTTTGGCAACATATCTTCCAGGATTCATATACTGTTGTGGGGAAACGATCGATTTTTACACCCGCATCGCACCGTTTAATGTTTGCTTAACGAAAAATGATATCGACTGGCTAGTAAAGTCTATACGGCTCTAGGAAAACATCCCAATGGAAATTTGCCAAGTCTTGCAGGAGATCATTGGACGCAGATACAGTGACATATTTTTGTACAAGATATATATAACCAATTTTATGTTGTCCAGTTAAAGGGCAGATATGTTTTTCATTTTCGTACTATTGTTTCAAGAAAATATAACCTGAAAAAGGGTTTATTTGCGTCTGACACACGTACACACACACACACACACACACACAAATATATATATATATATATATATATATATATATATATATATATATATATATATATATATATAACTTTCTAAAAGGGGAGACAGAAGTAGGAGTCACGCGGGGAGTGCTCATCCTCCTCGAAGGCTCAGATTGGGATGTCTAAATGTGTGTGGATGTAACCAAGATGAGAAAAAAGGAGAGATAGGTAGTAAGTTTGAGGAAAGGAACCTGGATCTTTTGGCTCTGAGTGAAACGAAGCTCAAGGGTAAAGGGGAAGAGTAGTTTGGGAATGTCTTGGGAGTAAAGTCAGGGGTTAGTGAGAGGACAAGAGCAAGGGAAGGAGTAGCGCTACTCCTGAAACAGGAGTGGTTGGAGTATGTGATAGAGTGTAAGAAAGTAAATTCTAGATTGATATGGGTAAAACTGAAAATTGATGGAGATGGGTGATTATTGGTGCATATGCACGTGGGCATGAGAAGAAAGATCATGAGAGGCAAGTGTTTTGGGAGCAGCTGAATGAGTATGTTAGTGGTTTTGATGCAGAAGACCGGGTTATAGTGATGGGTGATTTGAATGCAAAGGTCAATAATGTGACAGTTGAGGGAATAATTGGTATACATGAGGTGTTCAGTGTTGCAAATGGAAATGGTGAAGAGCTTGTAGATTTATGTGCTGAAAAAGGACTGGTGATTGGGAATACCTGGTTTAAAAACCGAAATGTACATAAGTATACGTATGTAAGTAGGACAGATGGCCAGAGAGCGTTACTGGATTATGTGTTAATTGATAGGCGCGCGAAAGAGAGACTTTTGGATGCTAATGTGCTGAGAGGTGCAACTGGAGGGATGTCTGATCATTATTTTGTGGAGGCGAAGGTGAAGATTTGTAGGGGTTTTCAGAAATGAAGAGAGAATGTCGGGGTGAAGAGAGTGGTGAGAGTAAGTGAGCTTGGGAAGGAGACTTGTGTGAGGAAGTACCAGGAGAGACTGAGTACAGAATGGAAAAAGGTGAGAACAAAGGAGGTAAGGGGAGTGGGGGAGGAATGGGATGTATTTAAGAAAGCAGTGATGGCTTGCGCAAAAGATGCTTATGGCATGAGAAGCGTGGGAGGTGGGTTGATTAGAAAGGGTTGTGAGTTGTGGGATGAAGAAGTAAGATTATTAGTGAAAGAGAAGAGAGAGGCATTTGGACGATTTTTGCAGGGAAAAATGCAAATGAGTGGGAAATGTATAAAAGAGAGAGGCAGGAGGTCAAGAGAAAGGTGCAAGTGGTGAAAAAGAGGGCAAATGAGAGTAAGGGTGAGAGAGTACCATTAAATTTTAGGGAGAATAAAAAGATGTTTTGGAAAGAGGTAAATAAAGTGCGTAAGACAAGGGAGCAAATGGGAACTTCAGTAAAGGGGGCTAATGGGGAGGTGATAACAAATGGTGGTGATGTGTGGAGATGGAGTGAGTATTTTGAAGGTTTGTTGAATGTGTTTGATGATAGAGTGGCAGATATAGGGTGTTTTGGTTGAGGTGGTGTGCAAAGTGAGAGGGTTAGGGAGGATGATTTGGTAAACAGAGAAGAGGTAGTAAAAGCTTTGCGGAAGATGAAAGCCGGCAAGGCAGCAGTTTTGGATGGTATTGCAGTGGAATTTATTAAAAAAGGGGATGACTGTATTATTGACCGGTTGGTACGGTTATTTAATGTATGTATGACTCATGGTGAGGTGCCTGAGGATTGGCAGAATGCTTGTATAGTGCCATTGTACAAAGGCAAAGGGGATAAGAGTAAGTGCTCAAATTACAGAGGTATAAGTTTGTTGAGTATTCCTGGTAAATTATATGGGAGGGTATTGATTGAGAGGGTGAATGCATGTACAGAGCATCAGATTGGGGAAGAGCAGTGTGGTTTCAGAAGTGGTAGAGGATGTGTCGATCAGGTGTCTGCTTTGAAGAATGTATGTGAAAAATACTTAGAAAAGCAAATGGATTTGTATGTATCATTTATGGATCTGGAGAAGGCATATGATAAAGTTGATAGAGATGCTCTGTGGAAAGTATTAAGAATATATGGTGTGGGAGGCAAGTTGTTAGAAGCAGTGAAAAGTTTTTATCGAGGATGTAAGGCATGTGTACGTGTAGGAAGAGAGGAAAGTGATTGGTTCTCAGTGAATGTAGGTTTGTGGCAGGGGTGTGTGATGTCTCCATGGTTATATATATAATATATATATATATATATATATATATATATATATATATATATATATATATACATATATACATATATGAATTATGTACGTGTGTATATATGCATATGTCTGTGTGTGTATATATATGTATACGTTGAGATGTATAGGTATGTATATGTGCGTGTGTGGACATGTATGTACATACATGTGTATGTGGTATGATTTTGGCCATTCTTTCGTCTGTTCTAAAAATTTCGTATTGTCAGTCTATGAAGGGTATGAGCGGGTGTTCATATGAGTGTGTACATTTACCTGTATCATATGTTCTCATTATTGACCGTTGTGAGGGTCATATGTTAATCCCTACGAGGATACCATCATGGTGTTAGATATCACAGGACAAATTGTTAGCGAACTAACCAAGGAATAAGAATCAACTGCGAGTCATTCATTAAATCTGTACTTCTCTCTCGTGTTATTGTATCGTCCAAGATAAACACCATTCCACAGATCAACGTCTATGGCTCCATCAAAACGTACGAAAATGAATTCATTAAGTCTTTCCACTACAAAATTCTCAGCTTTTCTAAGTTTTCGCGCGTCAAAATAGTCCGTCGACTTCACTCGAAAAAAAGAAATATTTTCAATCAGGACGGTAAACAAAATTTTAACAAAGTGTTTACACAAAGAATCGAAACTTAATTCAGCCGGTGCCATTGGCGTGTGAGAATGTTCGCTGAGGAGTGTTTGCACAAGGCAAACACAATGGCCGTAGAATTTAACAAAACAGCCTTTTAATCAGTCTTGATTTTACAACAAAGTGTTTGAAACTCTTACTTTTCTCTTTGAAGTTGCATGAATAAAGGATGAACGAAAGAAATTATTTCTAAACTTACCGAAAAAGAGAAAAGACATTTAGAGAAGCAGCAGTTAGGAATTTGGTCGAGTGGCAGGTACTCGCTCCACATGACTCAAGTGACCTACTCCGTCTGTCCGTAAGCAGTGCATGAATAACCTAGCCAACAATCGTAGGCACTCAGGTGACCCTCACAACTCTTCACTTTTGGGCGTTCACCAACTCAGTGTCTCATTAACGTTTGCAATGGTGATTTCTATTGAGCTCTGGGATTTAACCTTGAGTTATGTATACCTACTTAGGGAATTTTCTTCCAGGTAGGTCAAAATACCTTGTTGTTTAGTACAAATGGATTAAATAAGAGAGAAATCTCTAAACTCTTTCCATCGTACATATACTTACCACTTGCTGAACTCAAGTTGTAGCAGGCGACAAGAATGTTCAACCAGGTGACCGGAACATTCGTCCAGGAATGTGTTGAACGTTTGGCTCATGAGGGTCATCAATATTTTTCACAATGGAAGATACACATCACTTTGTGTTTACAAGAGACAGAAAAACAACCGGCATGACAATTTGCTGACACAAGTCTCTCACACAGAACTACTTTTAACGAAATGCTGCAGTCAATGAATACAGGAGTTTACGCCTTTCGGGAACAGACGAAGAGACAGAAATGTTAACGGACTCTTTTAATGATAAAGAACCGATATGCAGTAATCAAGTTTTTTTTTCATTTTTATTTTTCTTAAAGAACTCATCTTTCTCTCATT
This sequence comes from Panulirus ornatus, assembly GCF_036320965.1. NCBI lineage: Eukaryota > Metazoa > Arthropoda > Malacostraca > Decapoda > Palinuridae > Panulirus > Panulirus ornatus. Next base: position 10,646,698 of record NC_092294.1, on the reverse strand, counting down.
CCTTGGCTTAAGATCTTAATACAGTGATATCCGTACACCTGGCCCAGTTATACGTAATCAACTTCATTTATAGTAATCTATCTTCTTTATAAATAATTTTTTCTATCGTATGAGTTAAATGTTTACTTAAGTTTCAGTGCTCATTATAAGTATCCTAGTTCACCAAAACGGGTGAATCTTCATCATAACTGCTCCTCCACAGTTAGTGTTGCAAAATTATTGTAAGAGCTCAGATCTCATATTTAGTGCTTTTTTATTGAGGCTGCCTTTTGTTTACGTATTTCAGTGATCGTTTTCAGCTTCTCTGTTCACTATATGGATACCACGTATATCTTCCATATACGTGACCCATGCTTACTATACTCTCTTCATACTACAATACATATCTCATGTTTACTATAAGTGGTCATAGCTAAATGTCAGTGTTCTGTGCTCACAGCAAGTGTTTCAGGCTCAATGCTCAAAACAAAAGTGCTTCTTGCAAACTGTTTGTGCTCCATATTCATTCCTAGTGCCACGTGCTTACTCTATTCGCTGGATGCTGACCACAAGTGTTCCACGCTCATCATAATGTGAATACGTTCGCAAGTTTTTCTGGCCATAAAGGCGGCAATATAATGGTAAGATGAGCGTAATGCAGGGAAGCACAGCTTAAGGAATAGCTTTGAAGTAGATGAATAGTAAATGTGATGATGGCATCCATCCGCTTTATACGTATTATATATATATATATATATATATATATATATATATATATATATATATATATATATATATATATATATGTTTATTATCATTATTTTTTATTATTTTGCTTTGTCGCTGTCTCCCGCTTTAGCGAGGTAGCGCAAGGAATCAGACGAAAGAATGGCCCAACCCACCCACACACACATGTATATACATACACGTCCAGACACACAAATATACATACCTATACATCTCAATGTATACATATATATATACGCACACAGACATATACATATATACACATGTACATAATTCATACTGTCTGCCTTTATTTATTCCCATCGCCACCTCGCCACACATGGAATAACAACCCCCTCCCCCATCATGTGTGCGAGGTAGCGCTAGGAAGACAACAAAAGCCCCATTCGTTCACACTCAGTCTCTAGCTGTCATGTAATAATGTACCGAAACCACAGCTCCCTTTCCACATCCAGCCCCACAGAACTTTCCATGGTTTACCCCAGACGCTTCACATGTCCTGGTTCAATCCACTGACAGCACGTCGACCCCGGTATACCACATCGTTCCAATTTACTCTATTCCTTGCACGCCTTTCACGCTCCTGCATGTTCAGGCTCCGATCACTCAAAATTTGTTTCACTCCATCTTTCCACCTCCAATTTGGTCTCCCACTTCTCCTCGTTCCCTCCACCTCTGACACATATATCCTCTTGGTCAATCTTTCCTCACTCATTCTCTCCATGTGACCAAACGATTTCAAAACACTCTGCTCTCTCATAGCCCACGCCTCGCAACCATACAACATTGTTGGAACCACTATTCCTTCAAACATACCCATTTTTGCTTTCGGAGATAATGTTCTCGACTTCCAAACCTTCTTCAAGGCTCCCAGGATTTTCGCCCCCTCCCCCACCCTACGATTCACTTCCGCTTCCATGGTTCCATCCGCTGCCAGATCCACTCCCAGATATCTAAAACACTTTACTTCCTCCAGTTTTTCTCCATTCAAACTTACCTCCCAATTGACTTGACCCTCAACCCTAATGTACCTAATAACTTTGCTCTAATTCACATTTACTCTCAACTTTCTTCTTTCACACACTTTACCAAACTCAGTCACCAACTTCTGCAGTTTCTCACATGAATCAGCAACCAGCGCTGTATCATCAGCAAACAACTGACTCACTTCCCAAGCTCTCTCATCCACAACAGACTGCATACTTGCCCCTCTTTCCAAAACTCTTGCATTCACCTCCCTAACAACCCCATCCATAAACAAATTAAACAACCATGGAGACATCACACACCCCTGCCGCAAACCTACATTCACTGAGAACCAGTCACTTTCCTCTCTTCCTACACGTACACATGCCTTACATCCTCGATAAAAACTTTTCACTGCTTCTAACAACTTGCCTTCCACACCATATATTCTAAATACCTTCCACAGAGCATCTCTATCAACTCTATCATATGCCTTCTCCAGATCCATAAATGCTACATACAAATCCATTTGCTTTTCTAAGTATTTCTCACATACATTCTTCAAAGCAAACACCTGATCCACACATCCTCTACCACTTCTGAAACCACACTGCTCTTCCCCGATCTGATGCTCTGTACATGCCTTCACCCTCTCAATCAATACCCTCCCATATAATTTACCAGGAATACTCAACAAAGTTATACCTCTGTAATTTGAGCACTCACTCTTATCCCCTTTGCCTTTGTACAGTGGCACTATGCACGCATTCCGCCAATCCTCAGGCACCTCACCATGAGTCATACATACATTAAATAACCTTACCAACCAGTCAATAATACAGTCACCCCCTTTTTTAATAAATTCCACTGCAATACCATCCAAACCTGCTGCCTTGCCGGCTTTCATCTTCCGCAAAGCTTTTACTACCTCTTCTCTGTTTACCAAATCATTTTCCCTAACCCTCTCACTTTGCACACCACCTCGACCAAAACACCCTATATCTGCCACTCTATCATCAAACACATTCAACAAACCTTCAAAATACTCACTCCATCTCACATCACCACTACTTGTTATCACCTCCCCATTTGCGCCCTTCACTGAAGTTCCCATTTGCTCCCTTGTCTTACGCACTTTATTTACCTCCTTCCAGAACATCTTTTTATTCTCCCTAAAATTTAATGATACTCTCTCACCCCAACTCTCATTTGCCCTCTTTTTCACCTCTTGCACCTTTCTCTTGACCTCCTGTCTCTTTCTTTTATACATCTCCCGCTCAATTGCATTTTTTCCCTGCAAAAATCGTCCAAATGCCTCTCTCTTCTCTTTCACTAATAATCTTACTTCTTCATCCCACCACTCACTACCCTTTCTAACCAACCCACCTCCCACTCTTCTCATGACACAAGCATCTTTTGCGCAATCCATCACTGATTCCCTAAATTCATCCCATTCCTCCCCCACTCCCCTTACTTCCATTGTTCTCACCTTTTTCCATTCTGTACTCAGTCTCTCTTTGTACTTCCTCACACAAGTCTCCTTCCCAAGCTCACTTACTCTCACCACCCTCTTCACCCCAACATTCACTCTTCTTTTCTGAAAACCCATACAAATCTTCACCTTAGCCTCCACAAGATAATGATCAGACATCCCTCCAGTTGCACCTCTCAGCACATTAACATCCAAAAGTCTCTCTTTCGCGCGCCTGTCAATTAACACGTAATCCAATAACGCTCTCTGGCCATCTGTCCTACTTACATACGTATACTTATGTATATCTCGCTTTTTAAACCATATATATATATATATTTCTTTTCTCATACTATTGTCCATTTCCCACGTTAGCGAGGTAGCGTTAAGAACAGAGGACTGGGCCTTTGATGCAATATCCTCACCTGGCGCCCTTCTCTGTTCCTTCTTTTGGAAAATGAAAAAAAAAAAACGGAGGGGAGGATTTCCAGGCCCCCGCTCCCTTCCCTTTTAGTCGCCTTCTTCAACACGCAGGAAATACGTGGGAAGTATTCTGTCTTCCCTATCCCCAGGGATATATATATATATATATATATATATATATATATATATATATATATATATATATATATATATATACATATATATATATATATATATATATATATATATATATATATATATATATATATATATGTAATACAGATTGTAAAGCTGGATATTATCTATAACAAGTTATGTGACAGCATTGCACCACATTTTTACAAAAATCATATACTGTACTGTATTACATGATATTGAAAATGTTTCATTACCGAACAATATATCATGACTGAGTTTCACCTGACTAATAGGGTAATTCCTGCTACATCTTAAATCCCTGATAGAATATTTGTCTGTTGTTACATCTTACTTATTACACAATTTTTTGACGTTATAATTGTGCAAACAACTCCTTTGCAATTTCACCTTAACATCTAATAATTGTTAGAGATTTATTCTCAGTACTTAGTTACAAACATGCTCAAGCTATAAACATTTCCCTTGCACATTAAAACTATCCTTTTCTTAAACCTGCACATTTCAAAAGTCTACTATGACTACATGTGCCAACTTTTTGCTCACAATACTGAAAGAAATGATGATCTTTGCTGATAGTTAAATCAGTGGCCCAGTAATCAGGTTGGATGATCAAATATAAGTAAAAGTACATTATATATATATATATATATATATATATATATATATATATATATATATATATATATATATATATATATTTTTTTTTTTTTTTTTTTTTTTTTTTTTTTTTTATACTTTGTCGCTGTCTCCCGCGTTTGCGAGGTAGCGCAAGGAAACAGACGAAAGAAATGGCCCAAACCCCCCCCCCCCCATACACATGTACATACACACGTCCACACACGCAAATATACATACCTACACAGCTTTCCATGGTTTACCCCAGACGCTTCACATGCCTTGATTCAATCCACTGACAGCACGTCAACCCCTGTATACCACATCGCTCCAATTCACTCTATTCCTTGCCCTCCTTTCACCCTCCTGCATGTTCAGGCCCCGATCACACAAAATCTTTTTCACTCCATCTTTCCACCTCCAATTTGGTCTCCCTCTTCTCCTCGTTCCCTCCACCTCCGACACATATATCCTCTTGGTCAATCTTTCCTCACTCATTCTCTCCATGTGCCCAAACCATTTCAAAACACCCTCTTCTGCTCTCTCAACCACGCTCTTTTTATTTCCACACATCTCTCTTACCCTTACGTTACTTACTCGATCAAACCACCTCACACCACACATTGTCCTCAAACATCTCATTTCCAGCACATCCATCCTCCTGCGCACAACTCTATCCATAGCCCACGCCTCGCAACCATACAACATTGTTGGAACCACTATTCCTTCAAACATACCCATTTTTGCTTTCCGAGATAATGTTCTCGACTTCCACACATTTTTCAAGGCTCCCAAAATTTTCGCCCCCTCCCCCACCCTATGATCCACTTCCGCTTCCATGGTTCCATCCGCTGACAGATCCACTCCCAGATATCTAAAACACTTCACTTCCTCCAGTTTTTCTCCATTCAAACTCACCTCCCAATTGACTTGACCCTCAACCCTACTGTACCTAATAACCTTGCTCTTATTCACATTTACTCTTAACTTTCTTCTTCCACACACTTTACCATACTCCGTCACCAGCTTCTGCAGTTTCTCACATGAATCAGCCACCAGCGCTGTATCATCAGCGAACAACAACTGACTCACTTCCAAGCTCTCTCATCCCCAACAGACTTCATACTTGCCCCCCTTTCCAGGACTCTTGCATATACCTCCCTAACAACCCCATCCATAAACAAATTAAACAACCATGGAGACATCACACACCCCTGCCGCAAACCTACATTCACTGAGAACCAATCACTTTCCTCTCTTCCTACACGTACACATCCTTACATCCTCGATAAAAACTTTTCACTGCTTCTAACAACTTGCCTCCCACACCATATATTCTTAATACCTTCCACAGAGCATCTCTATCAACTCTATCATATGCCTTCTCCAGATCCATAAATGCTACATACAAATCCATTTTGCTTTTCTAAGTATTTCTCACATACATTCTTCAAGGCAAACACCTGATCCACACATCCTCTACCACTTCTGAAACCGCACTGGGTCTTCCCAAATATATAAATATACATTCCTATGAGTCCACGGGGAAAATGAAACACGAAAAGTTCCCAAGTGCACTTTCATGTAATAATCACATCATCAGGGGAACACAAGAGGGAATAAATCAACTGACTGTTATATTCCTCTCTTGTTGTGTCTCCCCTGATGATGTGATTATTACACGAAAGTGCACTTGGGAACTTTTCGTGTTTCATTTTCCCGTGGACTCATAGGAATATCTTGATCACGCGCAAATTGTGATCCTTTCCATATATTATATATATATAATATATATATATTATATAAATATATATATATATATATTATATATATGAGGGAATGTGGTTAGTTGAGGGAATAATTGGTGTACATGGGGTGTTCTGTGTTCTAAATGGAAATGGTGAAGAGCTTGTAGATTTATGTGCTGAAAAAGGACGGTGATTAGGAATACCTGGTTTAAAAAGAGACATATACATAAGTACACGTATGTAAGTAGGAGAGATGGCCAGCGAGCATTATTGGATTACGTGTTAATTGATAGGTGCGCGAAAGAGAGACTTTTGGATGCTAATGTGCTGAGAGGTGCAACTCGAGGGATGTCTGATCATTATTTTGTGGAGGCGAAGGTGAAGATTTGTAGGGGTTTTCAGAAATGAAGAGAGAATGTCGGGGTGAAGAGAGTGGTGAGAGTAAGTGAGCTTGGGAAGGAGACTTGTGTGAGGAAGTACCAGGAGAGACTGAGTACAGAATGGAAAAAGGTGAGAACAAAGGAGGTAACGGGAGTGGGGGAGGAATGGGATGTATTTAAGAAAGCAGTGATGGCTTGCGCAAAAGATGCTTATGGCATGAGAAGCGTGGGAGGTGGGTTGATTAGAAAGGGTGGTGAGTTGTGGGATGAAGAAGTAAGATTATTAGTGAAAGAGAAGAGAGAGGCATTTGGACGATTTTTGCAGGGAAAAATGCAAATGAGTGGGAAATGTATAAAAGAGAGAGGCAGGAGGTCAAGAGAAAGGTGCAAGTGGTGAAAAAGAGGGCAAATGAGAGTTAGGGTGAGAGAGTACCATTAAATTTTAGGGAGAATAAAAAGATGTTTTGGAAAGAGGTAAATAAAGTGCCTAAGACAAGGGAGCAAATGGGAACTTCAGTAAAGGGGGCTAATGGGGAGGTGATAACAAATGGTGGTGATGTGAGGAGATGGAGTGAGTATTTTGAAGGTTTGTTGAATGTGTTTGATGATAGAGTGGCAGATATAGGGTGTTTTGGTTGAGGTGGTGTGCAAAGTGAGAGGGTTAGGGAGGATGATTTGGTAAACAGAGAAGAGGTAGTAAAAGCTTTGCGGAAGATGAAAGCCGGCAAGGCAGCAGTTTTGGATGGTATTGCAGTGGAATTTATTAAAAAAGGGGATGACTGTATTATTGACTGGTTGGTACGGTTATTTAATGTATGTATGATTCATGGTGAGGTGCCTGAGGATTGGCAGAATGCTTGTATAGTGCCATTGTACAAAGGCAAAGGGGATAAGAGTAAGTGCTCAAATTACAGAGGTATAAGTTTGTTGAGTATTCCTGGTAAATTATATGGGAGGGTATTGATTGAGAGGGTGAATGCATGTGCAGAGCATCAGATTGGGGAAGAGCAGTGTGGTTTCAGAAGTGGTAGAGGATGTGTGGATCAGGTGTCTGCTTTGAAGAATGTATGTGAAAAATACTTAGAAAAGCAAATGGATTTGTATGTATCATTTATGGATCTGGAGAAGGCATATGATAAAGTTGATAGAGATGCTCTGTGGAAGGTATTAAGAATATATGGTGTGGGAGGCAAGTTGTTAGAAGCAGTGAAAAGTTTTTATCGAGGATGTAAGGCATGTGTACGTGTAGGAAGAGAGGAAAGTGATTGGTTCTCAGTGAATGTAGGTTTGTGGCAGGGGTGTGTGATGTCTCCATGGTTATATATATATATATATATATATATATATATATATATATATATATATATATATATATATATATATGTATACATATATGAATTATGTACGTGTGTATATATGCATATGTCTGTGTGTGTATATATATGTATACGTTGAGATGTATAGGTATGTATATGTGCGTGTGTGGACATGTATGTACATACATGTGTATGTGGTTTGATTTTGGCCATTCTTTCTTCTGTTCTAAAAATTTCGTATTGTCAGTCTATGAAGGGTATGAGCGGGTGTTCATATGAGTGTGTACATTTACCTGTATCATATGTTCTCTTTATTGACCGGTGTGAGGGTCATATGTTAATCCCTACGAGGATACCATCATGGTGTTAGATATCACAGGACAAATTGTTAGCGACCTAACCAAGGAATAAGAATCAACTGCGAGTCATTCATTAAATCTGTACTTCTCTCTCGTGTTATTGTATCGTCCAAGATAAACACCATTCCACAGATCAACGTCTATGGCTCCATCAAAACGTACGAAAATAAATTCATTAAGTCTTTCCACTACAAAATTCTCAGCTTTTCTAAGTTTTCGCGCGTCAAAATAGTCCGTCGACTTCACTCGAAAAAAACAAATATTTTCAATCAGGACGGTAAACAAAATTTTAACAAAGTGTTTACACAAAGAATCGAAACTTAATTCAGCCGGTGCCATTGGCGTGTGAGAATGTTCGCTGAGGAGTGTTTGCACAAGGCAAACACAATGGCCGTAGAATTTAACAAAACAGCCTTTTAATCAGTCTTGATTTTACAACAAAGTGTTTGAAATCTTACTTTTCTCTTTGAAGTTGCATGAATAAAGGATGAACGAAAGAAATTATTTCTAAACTTACCGAAAAAGAGAAAAGACATTTAGAGAAGCAGCAGTTAGGAATTTGGTCGAGTGGCAGGTACTCGCTCCACATGACTCAAGTGACCTACTCCGTCTGTCCGTAAGCAGTGCATGAATAACCTAGCCAACAATCGTAGGCACTCAGGTGACCCTCACAACTCTTCACTTTTGGGCGTTCACCAACTCAGTGTCTCATTAACGTTTGCAATGGTGATTTCTATTGAGCTCTGGGATTTAACCTTGAGTTATGTATACCTACTTAGGGAATTTTCTTCCAGGTAGGTCAAAATACCTTGTTGTTTAGTACAAATGGATTAAATAAGAGAGAAATCTCTAAACTCTTTCCATCGTACATATACTTACCACTTGCTGAACTCAAGTTGTAGCAGGCGACAAGAATGTTCAACCAGGTGACCGGAACATTCGTCCAGGAATGTGTTGAACGTTTGGCTCATGAGGGTCATCAATATTTTTCACAATGGAAGATACACATCACTTTGTGTTTACAAGAGACAGAAAAACAACCGGCATGACAATTTGCTGACACAAAAGTCTCTCACACAGAACTACTTTTAACGAAATGCTGCAGTCAATGAATACAGGAGTTTACGCCTTTCGGGAACAGACGAAGAGACAGAAATGTTAACGGACTCTTTTAATGATAAAGAACCGATATGCAGTAATCAAGTTTTTTTTCATTTTTATTTTTCTTAAAGAACTCAGCTTTCTCTCATTCCTTGGCTTAAGATCTTAATACAGTGATATCCGTACACCTGGCCCAGTTATACGTAATCAACTTCATTTATAGTAATCTATCTTCTTTATAAATAATTTTTTCTATCGTATGAGTTAAATGTTTACTTAAGTTTCAGTGCTCATTATAAGTATCCTAGTTCACCAAAACGGGTGAAGCTTCATCATAACTGCTCCTCCACAGTTAGTGTTGCAAAATTATTGTAAGAGTTCAGATCTCATATTTAGTGCTTTTTTTATTGAGGCTGCCTTTTGTTTACGTATTTCAGTGATCGTTTTCAGCTTCTCTGTTCACTATATGGATACCACGTATATCTTCCATATACGTGACCCATGCTTACTATACTCTCTTCATACTACAATACATATTTCATGTTTACTATAAGTGGTCATAGCTAAATGTCAGTGTTCTGTGCTCACAGCAAGTGTTTCAGGCTCAATGCTCAAAACAAAAGTGCTTCTTGCAAACTGTTTGTGCTCCATATTCATTCCTAGTGCCACCTGCTTACTCTATTCGCTGGATGCTGACCACAAGTGTTCCACGCTCATCATAATGTGAATACGTTCGCAAGTTTTTCTGGCCATAAAGGCGGCAATATAATGGTAAGATGAGCGTAATGCAGGGAAGCACAGCTTAAGGAATAGCTTTGAAGTAGATGAATAGTAAATGTGATGATGGCATCCATCCGCTTTATACGTATTATATATATATATATATATATATATATATATATATATATATATATATATGTTTATTATCATTATTTTTTATTATTTTGCTTTGTCGCTGTCTCCCGCTTTAGCGAGGTAGCGCAAGGAATCAGACGAAAGAATGGCCCAACCCACCCACACACACATGTATATACATACACGTCCAGACACACAAATATACATACCTATACATCTCAATGTATACATGTATATACACACACAGACATATACATATATACACATGTACATAATTCATACTGTCTGCCTTTATTTATTCCCATCGCCACCTCGCCACACATGGAATAACAACCCCCTCCCCCATCATGTGTGCGAGGTAGCGCTAGGAAGACAACAAAGGCCCCATTCGTTCACACTCAGTCTCTAGCTGTCATGTAATAATGCACCGAAACCACAGCTCCCTTTCCACATCCAGCCCCACAGAACTTTCCATGGTTTACCCCAGACGCTTCACATGTCCTGGTTCAATCCACTGACAGCACGTCAACCCCGGTATACCACATCGTTCCAATTTACTCTATTCCTTGCACGCCTTTCACGCTCCTGCATGTTCAGGCTCCAATCAATCAAAATTTGTTTCACTCCATCTTTCCACCTCCAATTTGGTCTCCCACTTCTCGTTCCCTCCACCTCTGACACATATATCCTCTTGGTCAATCTTTCCTCACTCATTCTCTCCATGTGACCAAACGATTTCAAAACACTCTGCTCTCTCAACCACACTCTTTTTATTTCCACGCATCTCTCTTACCCTTACATTACTTCCTCGATCAAACCACCTCACACCACATATTGTCCTCAAACATCTCATTTCCAGCACATCCACCCTCCTCCGCACAACTCTATCCATAGCCCACGCCTCGCAACCATACAACATTGTTGGAACCAAAATTCCTTCAAACATACCCATTTTTGCTTTCGGAGATAATGTTCTCGACTTCCAAACCTTCTTCAAGGCTCCCAGGATTTTCGCCCCCTCCCCCACCCTACGATTCACTTCCGCTTCCATGGTTCCATCCGCTGCCAGATCCACTCCCAGATATCTAAAACACTTTACTTCCTCCAGTTTTTCTCCATTCAAACTTACCTCCCAATTGACTTGACCCTCAACCCTAATGTACCTAATAACTTTGCTCTAATTCACATTTACTCTCAACTTTCTTCTTTCACACACTTTACCAAACTCAGTCACCAACTTCTGCAGTTTCTCACATGAATCAGCTACCAGCGCTGTATCATCAGCGAACAACTGACTCACTTCCCAAGCTCTCTCATCCACAACAGACTGCATACTTGCCCCTCTTTCCAAAACTCTTGCATTCACCTCCCTAACAACCCCATCCATAAACAAATTAAACAACCATGGAGACATCACACTCCCCTGCCGCAAACCTACATTCACTGAGAACCAGTCACTTTCCTCTATTCCTACACGTACACATGCCTTACATCCTCGATAAAAACTTTTCACTGCTTCTAACAACTTGCCTTCCACACCATATATTCTAAATACCTTCCACAGAGCATCTCTATCAACTCTATCATATGCCTTCTCCAGATCCATAAATGCTACATACAAATCCATTTGCTTTTCTAAGTATTTCTCACATACATTCTTCAAAGCAAACACCTGATCCACACATCCTCTACCACTTCTGAAACCACACTGCTCTTCCCCGATCTGATGCTCTGTACATGCCTTCACCCTCTCAATCAATATCCTCCCATATAATTTACCAGGAATACTCAACAAAGTTATACCTCTGTAATTTGAGCACTCACTCTTATCCCCTTTGCCTTTGTACAGTGGCACTATGCACGCATTCCGCCAATCCTCAGGCACCTCACCATGAGTCATACATACATTAAATAACCTTACCAACAAGTCAATAATACAGTCACCCCCTTTTTTAATAAATTCCACTGCAATACCATCCAAACCTGCTGCCTTGCCGGCTTTCATCTTCCGCAAAGCTTTTACTACCTCTTCTCTGTTTACCAAATCATTTTCCCTAACCCTCTCACTTTGCACACCACCTCGACCAAAACACCCTATATCTGCCACTCTATCATCAAACACATTCAACAAACCTTCAAAATACTCACTCCATCTCACATCACCACTACTTGTTATCACCTCCCCATTTGCGCCCTTCACTGAAGTTCCCATTTGCTCCCTTGTCTTACGCACTTTATTTACCTCCTTCCAGAACATCTCTTTATTCTCCCTAAAATTTAATGATACTCTCTCACCCCAACTCTCATTTGCCCTCTTTTTCACCTCTTGCACCTTTCTCTTGACCTCCTGTCTCTTTCTTTTATACATCTCCCACTCAATTGCATTTTTTCCCTGCAAAAATCGTCCAAATGCCTCTCTCTTCTCCTTCACTAATAATCTTACTTCTTCATCCCACCACTCACTACCCTTTCTAACCAACCCACCTCCCACTCTTCTCATGACACAAGCATCTTTTGCGCAATCCATCACTGATTCCCTAAATACATCCCATTCCTCCCCCACTCCCCTTACTTCCATTGTTCTCACCTTTTTCCATTCTGCACTCAGTCTCTCTTTGTACTTCCTCACACAAGTCTCCTTCCCAAGCTCACTTACTCTCACCACCCTCTTCACCCCAACATTCACTCTTCTTTTCTGAAAACCCATACAAATCTTCACCTTAGCCTCCACAAGATAATGATCAGACATCCCTCCAGTTGCACCTCTCAGCACATTAACATCCAAAAGTCTCTCTTTCGCGCGCCTGTCAATTAACACGTAATCCAATAACGCTCTCTGGCCATCTCTCCTACTTACATACGTATACTTATGTATATCTCGCTTTTTAAACCATATATATATATATATATATATATATATATATATATATATATATATATATTATTCTTTTTTCATACTATTGTCCATTTCCCACGTTAGCGAGGTAGCGTTAAGAACAGAGGACTGGGCCTTTGATGCAATATCCTCACCTGGCCCCCTTCTCTGTACCTTCTTTTGGAAAATGAAAAAAAAAAACGGAGGGGAGGATTTCCAGGCCCCCGCTCCCTTCCCTTTTAGTCGCCTTCTTCAACACGCAGGAAATACGTGGGAAGTATTCTGTCTTCCCAATCCCCAGGGATATATATATATATATATATATATATATATATATATATATATATATATATATATGTAATACAGATTGTAAAGCTGGATATTATCTATAACAAGTTATGTGACAGCATTGCACCACATTTTTACAAAAATCATATACTGTACTGTATTACATGATATTGAAAATGTTTCATTACCGAACAATATATCATGACTGAGTTTCACCTGACTAATAGGGTAATTCCTGCTACATCTTAAATCCCTGATAGAATATTTGTCTGTTGTTACATCTTACTTATTACACAATTTTTTGACGTTATAATTGTGCAAACAACTCCTTTGCAATTTCACCTTAACATCTAATAATTGTTAGAGATTTATTCTCAATACTTAGTTACAAACATGCTCAAGCTATAAACATTTCCCTTGCACATTAAAACTATCCTTTTCTTAAACCTGCACATTTCAAAAGTCTACTATGACTACATGTGCCAACTTTTTGCTCACAATACTGAAAGAAATGATGATCTTTGCGGATAGTTAAATCAGTGGCCCAGTAATCAGGTTGGATGATCAAATATAAGTAAAAGTACATTATATATATATATATATATATATATATATATATATATATGTATATATATATATATATATATATATATATTTTTTTTTTTTTTTTTTTTTTTTTTTGTTTTTTTATACTTTGTCGCTGTCTCCCGCGTTTGCGAGGTAGCGCAAGGAAACAGACGAAAGAAATGGCCCAAACCCCCCCCCCCCCCATACACATGTACATACACACGTCCACACACGCAAATATACATACCTACACAGCTTTCCATGGTTTACCCCAGACGCTTCACATGCCTTGATTCAATCCACTGACAGCACGTCAACCCCTGTATACCACATCGCTCCAATTCACTCTATTCCTTGCCCTCCTTTCACCCTCCTGCATGTTCAGGCCCCGATCACACAAAATCTTTTTCACTCCATCTTTCCACCTCCAATTTGGTCTCCCTCTTCTCCTCGTTCCCTCCACCTCCGACACATATATCCTCTTGGTCAATCTTTCCTCACTCATTCTCTCCATGTGCCCAAACCATTTCAAAACACCCTCTTCTGCTCTCTCAACCACGCTCTTTTTATTTCCACACATCTCTCTTACCCTTACGTTACTTACTCGATCAAACCACCTCACACCACACATTGTCCTCAAACATCTCATTTCCAGCACATCCATCCTCCTGCGCACAACTCTATCCATAGCCCACGCCTCGCAACCATACAACATTGTTGGAACCACTATTCCTTCAAACATACCCATTTTTGCTTTCCGAGATAATGTTCTCGACTTCCACACATTTTTCAAGGCTCCCAAAATTTTCGCCCCCTCCCCCACCCTATGATCCACTTCCGCTTCCATGGTTCCATCCGCTGACAGATCCACTCCCAGATATCTAAAACACTTCACTTCCTCCAGTTTTTCTCCATTCAAACTCACCTCCCAATTGACTTGACCCTCAACCCTACTGTACCTAATAACCTTGCTCTTATTCACATTTACTCTTAACTTTCTTCTTCCACACACTTTACCATACTCCGTCACCAGCTTCTGCAGTTTCTCACATGAATCAGCCACCAGCGCTGTATCATCAGCGAACAACAACTGACTCACTTCCCAAGCTCTCTCATCCCCAACAGACTTCATACTTGCCCCTCTTTCCAGGACTCTTGCATTTACCTCCCTAACAACCCCATCCATAAACAAATTAAACAACCATGGAGACATCACACACCCCTGCCGCAAACCTACATTCACTGAGAACCAATCACTTTCCTCTCTTCCTACACGTACACATGCCTTACATCCTCGATAAAAACTTTTCACTGCTTCTAACAACTTGCCTCCCACACCATATATTCTTAATACCTTCCACAGAGCATCTCTATCAACTCTATCATATGCCTTCTCCAGATCCATAAATGCTACATACAAATCCATTTGCTTTTCTAAGTATTTCTCACATACATTCTTCAAGGCAAACACCTGATCCACACATCCTCTACCACTTCTGAAACCGCACTGCTCTTCCCCAATATATATATATACATTCCTATGAGTCCACGGGGAAAATGAAACACGAAAAGTTCCCAAGTGCACTTTCGTGTAATAATCACATCATCAGGGGAGACACAACAAGAGAGGAATATAACAGTCAGTTGATATATTCCCCTCTTGTGTCTCCCCTGATGATGTGATTATTACATGAAAGTGCACTTGGGAACTTTTCGTGTTTCATTTTCCCCGTGGACTCATAGGAATATCTTGATCACGCGCAAAATTGTGATCCTTTCCAATATATATATATATATATATATATATATATATATATATATATATATATATTATATATATGAGTAATGTGGTAGTTGAGGGAATAATTGGTGTACATGGGGGTGTTCTGTGTTCTAAATGGAAATGGTGAAGAGCTTGTAGATTTATGTGCTGAAAAAGGACTGGTGATTAGGAATACCTGGTTTAAAAAGAGACATATACATAAGTACACGTATGTAAGTAGGAGAGATGGCCAGCGAGCATTATTGGATTACGTGTTAATTGATAGGCGCGCGAAAGAGAGACTTTTGGATGTTAATTCGCTGAGAGATGTAACTGGAGGGATGTCTGATCATTATCTTGTGAAGGTGAAGATTTGTAGAGGTTTTCAGAAAAGAAGAGAGAATGTTAGGGTGAAGAGAGTGGTGAGAGTAAGTGAGCTTGGGAAGGAGACTTGTATGAGGAATTACCAGGAGAGACTACAGAATGGAAAAAGATGAGAGCAAAGGACGTAAGGGGAGTGGGGGAGGAATGGGATGTATTTAGGGAAGCAGGGATGGCTTGCGCAAAAGATGCTTGTGGCATAAGAAGCGTGGGAGGTGGGCAGATTAGAGAGAGTAGTGAGTGGTGGGAGGAAGAAGTAAGATTATTAGTGGAAGAGAAGAGAGAGGCATTTGAACGATTTTTGCTGGGAAATAGTAAAAATGAGTGGGAGGTGTATAAAAGAAAGAGGCAGAGGTCAAGAGAAAGGTGCAAGAGGTGAAAAAGAGGGCAAATGAGAGTTGGGCTGAGAGAGTATCATTAAATTCTAGGGAGGATAAAAAGATGTTTTGGAAGGAGGTAAATAAAGTGCGTAAGACAAGAGAACAAATGAGAACATCGGTGAAGGGGGCTAATGGGGAGGTGATAACAAGTAGTGGTGATGAGTTGGAGTGACTATTTTGAAGGTTTGTTGAATGTGTTTGATAAAGTAGCAGATATAGGGTGGTTTGGACGAGGAGGTGTGCGAAGTGAGAGGGTTAGGGAGAATGATTTGGTAAACAGAGAAGAGGTAGTAAAAGCTTTGCGGAAGATGAAAGCCGGCAAGGCAGCGGGCTTGGATAGTATTGCAGTGGAATTTATTAAAAAAGGGGGTGACTGTGTTGTTGACTGGTTGATAAGGATATTTAATGTATGTACGACTCATGGTGAGGTACCTGAGAATTGGCGGAATGCATGCATAGTGCCATTGTACAAAGGCAAAGGGGATAAAGGTGAGTGCTCAAATTACCGAGGTATAAGTTTGTTGAGTATTCCTGGGGAATTATATGGTAGGGTATTGATTGAGAGAGTGAAAGCATGTACAGAGCATCAAACTGGGGAAGAGCAGTGTGGTTTCAGAAGTGGTAAAGGATGTGTGGATCAGGTGTTTGCTTTGAAGAATGTATGTGAGAAATACTTAGAAAAGCAAATGGATTTGTATGCAGTAGCATTTATGGATCTGGAGAAGGCATATGGTAGAGTTGATAGAGATGCCCTGTGGAAGGTATTAGAATAAATGGTGTGGGAGGCAAGTTCTTAGAAGCAGTGAAAAGTTTTTATCGAGGATGTTAGGCATGTGTACGAGTAGGAAGAGAGGAAAGTGATTGGTTCTCAGTGAATGTCGGTTTGCGGCATGGGTGCGTGATGTTCTCCATGGTTGTTTAATTTGTTTATGGATGGGGTTGTTCGGGAGGTGAATGCAAGAGTTTTGGAAAGTGGGGCAAGTATGCAGTCTGTTGTGGATGAGAGAGCTAGGGAAGTGAGTCAGTTGTTGTTGGCTGATTATACAGCGCTGGTGGCGGATTCGGGTGAGAAACTGCTGAAGCTGTTGACTGATTTTGGTAAAGTGTGTGAAAGAAGAAAGCTGAGAGTGAATGTGAATAAGATCAAGGTTATTAGGTATAGTAGGGTTGAGGGACAAGTCAACTGGGAGGTAAGTTTGAATCGAGAAAAGCTGGAGGAAGTGAAGTGTTTTAGATATCTGGGAGTGGATTTGGCAGCTGATGGAACCATGGAAGCGGAAGTGAGTAACAGGGTGGGGGAGGGGGCGAAAGTTCTGGGCGCGTTAAAAAGTGTGTGGAAGGCGAAAACATTATCTCGGAAAGCAAAAATGGGTATGTTTGAAGGAATATTGGTTCCAACAATATTATATGGCTGCGAGGCGTGGGCTATAGATAGAGTTGTGCGGAGGAAGGTGGATGTGCTTGAAATGAGATGTTTGAGGACATGTGGTGTGAGTTGGTTTGATCGAGTAAGTAATAAAAGGGTTTTAGAGATGTCTGGTAATAAAAAGAGTATGGTTGAGAGAGCAGAAGAGGGTGTTTTAAAATGGTTTGGTCTCATGGAGAGAATGAGTGAGGAAAGATTGACAAAGACGATATATGCGTCAGAGGTGGAGGGAACGAGGAGAAGTGGGAGACCAAATTGGAGGTGGAAAGATGGAGTAAGAAAGATTTTGAGTGATCGGGGCCTGAACATGCAGAAGGGTGAAAGGCTTGCAAGGAATAGAGTGAATTGGAGTGATTTGGTATACCGGGGTCGACGTGCTGTCAATGGATTGAACCAGGGCATGTGAAGCGTCTGGTTTAAACCATGGAAAGTTTTGTGGGGCCTGGATGTGGAAAGGGAGCTGTGGTTTCGGTGCATTATACATGACAGCTAGAGACTGAGTGTAAATGAATGTGGCCTTTGGTGTCTTTTCCTAGCGCTACCTAGCACACATGCGGGGGAGGAGTTGTCATTTCATGTGTGGCGGGGTGGCGACGAGAATGAATAAAGGCAGCATGTATGAATTATGTACATGTGTATATATGTATATGTCTGTGTATGTATATATATATATATATATATATATATATATATATATATATATATATATATATGTATATGTTGAACTGTATAGGTATATATATGTGAGTTTGTGGACGTGTATGTATATACATGTGTGTGTGGGTGGGTTGGGCGATTCTTTTGTGTTTCCTTGCGCTACCTCGTTAACGCGGAAGACAGCGACAAAGTATAATAGATGAATATAAAATAGAATATATATATATATATATATATATATATATATATATATATATATATATATATATATATATATATATATATATATATAAAGAATAGATAACTATACGAACTTGAGCAAAATAATTTTCCGCTATACAACCAATTTCATGTAGAATTTGGTACAATCTAGAGAGCAGATGCTGTGCGGTCGCATCTCCCCTATCATCCATCTACTCTCATCGGCTGGTTTTCCACAAAATTTTAATTTCAACTGTTTTGTTCGTTAAGAAGCTGGTGCGAGCGAGGGACGCACAGCTGTAATGTTACTGTGAATGGTGACATCGGATGATAAGCTGGATTATAAGCATGAGAGTAAGGTTCAGCAAGGACGACAGTAGTTAAGCAAATAATGAGGAACATGATGAAAATAAGGTCGTTGGAAGAACTGTAAGAATCTTAAGTAATGGAGGAAGACTGAACACTGAGGTATTCTCTTTACCTCCTCTGTGTAGATGACGCTGAGCCAGCAGAGAGAAACGGATAGAAAATTGTGATCAAGATATGTTGGCGTCAAGAAATTAATGTTAGTGCGCCTGAATTAAAAAAAAAAGTGAAGATGCTAAGGATCCTCATAAGCAGTGACGCGCTAGCGAAGACTTACGGCTGTACCAGCGAGAGAGGAAAACAGAGTAAAAAGATTTAGTGAGTTACTTGTAAAGGGCGAGGAGGTATGTTGGAAGAGTAATAAGGGATCGCTTGAGGAAGAAATGCTTTTTTTATGTGTCATGACCAGAGCGTTTCACCTAGCTAATCAACAATAGGATGTAAAGAGATGTAAAAGATCAAGTTGGTATAATCTCATCATACGGAACGTAGGGTAAGGATGTAAGTGCCAGTGTAGGAGAGGCCTGTGTGCTTCTGATCCTGTGCAAGTAGACGAAAATCACACAACAGAGCTGAATTTTGTAGTTTCATCCTTGTTTTTTCCCTCGTATGATAATAATGATAATAATAACTATAACATTCGTAGAAGGCTGGAGCGGGGGCTGGAGACCCTTGCCTTCTTGTATTTCAGTTTCTAAAAGATTAAAGAGAAGAGATAGCCAAGCATTGAGTGCTCATTCTCTCCGAAGGCTCAGGCTGGGGTGTCTAAATGTTTGTGGATGTAACAAAGAGGTGAAAAGAGGAGAGATAGGTAGTATGTTTGAGAAAACAAACCTGGATGCTCTTGCTCTGAATGAAACGAAACTCAAGGGTAAAGGGGAAGCATGGTTTAGAAACGTCGAGTAAAGATTAGGGTTGGTGAGAAGACAAGAGCTAAGGAAGGAGCAGCACAACTCCTGAAGCAGTTGTTGGAATGTGCTAGTGTAAAGAAGGGAATTCTTGACTGATGTAGGTTTCACTGAAGGTGGGTGACAAGAGGTGGGTGATTACTGGTGTTTATACACTTGTTCATGAGACGAAAGATAATGAGGCAAGTGTTTTGGGAGCAGCTGAGTGAATGTCAGCAGTTTTGATGTAAGAAATCGGGTATCAGTGATGGGTGATTCAATGCAAATGAGAGTAATGCGGCAGGTGAGTGGATAACTGGAGGATATGGGGTGTTCAGTGCCATCAATAGAAATGAACAGCTTGTGGAGTTGTGTGCTGAAAGAGGACCGGAGTTTGGGAATGACAGGTTTAAAAGGTTTTCGTATGTGAGTAGGAAACATGGTCAGCGGGCATTACTGGATTTCTTGTTAATTGATAGGCGTAAAAAGAGACTTTTGGATATATATATATATATATATATATATATATATATATATATATATATATATATATATATATATATATGTATATATATGCTGAGAAGGGCAGCTGATAGAATGGTTACATCTGAATCTGTGTACAAGAGCTGTAGGCAGCGCCATGTCTTTGCATCTAAAACCTCCTTTATCAAAGACAGAAGAGAGACGGTCTCACTACTGTTGACAGACGAGTCTCTTCATGCAGTGATAATAGTTCCTTGGTCGTCGGTGTACCAAAGGTGTGCTACCTTGCGAGTGTAGCACACCCAGAATTCCACTCCTGCCAGAGAGAATACGACGGAAAATTTACATATCAGAGCTTGAGGTGTACTAAGGGCTTGCATTAGGTCCTCGATGGCGCCGGGAAAAAAAAAAAGTGTAGCCTTAACTGTGAGACCTACACGGTTAGGACTAACTTTATATACACAGACCACAGCAGTGCGTCAGCGGTTGTGTGTCCTCGTTAAAGGTGTACCGTATGGGCCCCTGCGTGTGTTAGCGATGGTGTTTATATGGGCCTCTATATGTGTTAGCGTTGGCCCATATGCTGTATTCGAGCTCCTGTGCGTCTTGATGTTGGTCTGTATGTGAACCCGTGTGTGTGTGTGTGTGTGTGTGTGTGTGTGTATTGGTACTGATCCATATGGATGGGTGCCGATTCATACCTCTTGTTTTTCTGTGGGTCTTTTTATTTCTTTTTTTTCCAGGCCCAGCAGAACCTTCCATGGTTTACACCGAACGTTTCACATGCCCTGGCTCAGTTCACTGAAATCACGTCGACCACAGTATACCACATCGCTCCAGCTCACTCACTCCCGTGCACACTTCACCCTCCTGTATGTTCAGGCCCCGATCGCTCAAAATCGTCTTCACTCCATCCTTCCATTCCCAGTTTGGTATATGCTGTCATGTATGGTGTATTTATGCCAAAGCCTACCCACCACAGTTAGACCTCACTCACTGCTCCATTGCCTAACTTGACAGCGCCTTATACCTTGGTTCAACTCACCGACACCACGTCGCCCCCATAAACTGTACCACACTGATCTAGTTAGTTCCACGCATGCCTCGTCCTCAAGGATGTTGAGGCCCAATACCCCAAAGACCTTTTCACCCATTTTTCCATCGCCTCGATCTTTCCCTTCTCTTTTACTTCCTCCGCTTCTGATATATATATCTCTTGATCAGTCTTTTTGCATTAATCCTCTCCATATGCCCTGACGGTTTCAAGACACCCTAGTCGGCCCTTTCAATCAGACAGGGTCTATTAACACACCTCTCTCTTACTCTCTCCTTTACACGATCAACCCGCCTCACATCATATATCGTCCTCAGGTATCTCATTTCTAACAGATCCATACTCTTCCTTGTCTATTTGCGTTCAATACCCAGCATTCTCATCCATACATCTCTGCTGACACTACATCTATTTCATACATATCCATCTCTGACCTTACAGAAAATGACCGCTTCTTCCACACTATCCATAATGCGCTCAGGTCCTTCGTCCTAGCATCATCCAAAGCCTCATTTTAGTTCTAACGGTTCTATCTTATTCTACGTCCACTCCCAGGTGTCTAAAGCACCCCACATCGTACAGGTCCAGGTCCTTCCCATTCAGCTTACATTACATACATCCTGTCTCGCCGTCCACTTCTCTTCTGCACCTCATTATCTTTCTTTTTTCCGCATTTACAATCGACTTTCACATATTTTCTTAAACTCCGACACCAGCTTTCGGAGTTTGTTTCTAGATTATTCCCCCAGAGGCGTGTCATCTACATAAACAACTGAGTCACCTCCTGTGTCCAATCTCCCCCAGCTTACTGCACACTCGCCGCTTGTTCTAAAATCTTCGCATTTACCTCCCTCACCACATCGACCAAGAACAGATTAAACAGCCATGTAGACATCACTCTCCTTTCCGATCGTCAACGCTCCTCTCCAGCTCATACACATACACAACGCTTTCAGTAAATTCACCTGACTGCATTTATTAACCTTCTTTTACGACATGGCCTCTCAGTTAATCCTGTCATACGCTTTCTTCAAATCCACGAACACCACATACAATTCATACTCATTCTCCAAGTATCCAAGTATTTTTCACAGAAATTCTTCAAAAGAAACCCCGTTCACAGCCGTCCACCTCTTCTAAAGCTACACTGCTCCTCCCCATTTGGATGCCCTATGCTAAGCACCACCCTCTGTCACCATTCTCCTATACACATTACCAGGTATACTCAGCAATCTCGTGTATATATCATCCGAAAATTTCGTTCCCTATTTCTTCATTCAAGTGTGTGTGTGTGTGTGTGTGTGTGTGTGTGTGTGTGTGTGTGTGTGTATTCAGTTAGGATCATTTGAAGGATAGAAAATGTGCGGGGTTTTGGTCTCATAATAGATAGAGGTCATCCATGGAGAGGAAAACATGGATTCCTTCCGGCGTTCGCTTAGTTTTCCATCTTAGGCTTATCGTCACCCCAGGCAAAATTTTCTTTCATTGTGTTTTTCTTCGCTTGTTTCCTGCAGTTGTGGAGTTTCTTATATCGTTTGGAAGAACAAAGTCTTATTGTAGGCGGACAATACTGGGAGTTTGTGACAGTGTGGAGCAGAAAAGGTTTTTGGTGTAGCGCCCGAGGGTTGAGCGACGCTTGAGTGAGACTATGTTTGATCCACTGAGAGAGTGAAAAGGTTCATGTGGAGAGAGAGAGAGAAAGAGAGAGAGAGAGACAGGGAGAGAGAGACAGAGACAAAGTGACAGACAGAGACTCATTATAAATGAGACATCAATCTAATAGATTTTCCATGTAAATGTTATTTAGCTTTGCTTATGCCGTCTCAGTCAACATTAAGAAACCTGTGAAAGTAGGGCAATGGATCACTGGCGTGTATGATGAGATAAGATGGTACGTGATGATGTTCATACAGTGTATGGGTCATATCTTAAGAATACAGCTATCACATGTGTTGTTCAGCAGACGGTGAAGGTGAGATAATATAAAGAGCACATCTAAGTACTGAAGTTATGATATGCAAATAATGATGAGCTGAGGGTAATACGAAAACATGAAAAAGATTTTCCACCAACGTATTAACTTAGGTATACGTATAAATGAAAAAAAGATTGTCTATTCATGGTTGACAGAGTTTATTTCTTACTAAAAAGAAAAAAATATACCGACGACTGACGATCGTGTATACATCATATTTCGCGTTCTTATTTATGGCTGCTGGTTTATTTTTTTTTATTTTTTTACACTATTGACCCAAACAGATGTTCATGTGAAGTGAGTGAAAGTTGAGTGTTTAATGGATGGGAAGAGTTGTTCCGCCTAGGCTAGCTAGTCAGGGTCCCACTTCCCATCGTCCAGGCTGCTCGTGTGTCTGTCTGCTAACCTCTCACTGACTGAACCTGGGAAACTGTTAATACTCTACCTTGACGTAAGGTTATCTATAATCTGTACCCAGACATCATCAAGCACATAAGAAGCTGGTTAAAGCAGGTGCTTAAAACAGGGATCAAGTTGAGTAAAATTCATGAAACTTTGATTATATCATGGACACACACTGACACACACACACACACACACACACACACACACACACACACACACACACACACAAGTAAAGACATGATATATATAGAATAGGTTAAATGACGGAACAACACAAATGTAAAGCTCTCTCTCCATGACAAATAATCACAAATCGTGATCACACAAGCAAAAATTAAGATGTAAATATAGAGGGAAGGTTTTGGGCTGCGTCATGTATATGGTATCCTGAATTAGGCTTTCAGTTTTCTTAAAGGGGTTAACATTTATGGAAAGAACCGTAGAATAAGCTGGGTAACACGAGTAAAAAGTATGAGAAATTTTCTGAAAATCTAGGAAGTTAAAAGAAGAAAAAGGGAGAATGGATGCAGGCATGCAGAAATATGGTCAGTATACTTCAGGTGAGAGTTGGAGGAGCTGTGCATCCCAGGGACAGCCCACATTTTCTCTAGCTAATGAGTGGGAGGTAGCAACTCAGAGATCCTCCGTAAGTTAGTTTGAAATATGAGTGGAGAACTGCATGGCTGGGAGCGTTTAACTTGGCCACGTGCAGGAGAGCTCTTACCTTGTGGACCAGCTTTCACATTCAAGTTGAGAGTGAAAGAGAAAGATGATTCGCATCAGCCATCTTCATGAAACACACACACACACACACACACACACACACACACACACACACACACACACACACGCGTGCGCGCTTGTTCACTGAACAACATATTTAATCTGTGTGATTTTGTTCAGTAGTAATAACAGATCTTAAAAAGAAAGTACAATTCTTAGTTTACCAGGAACAAAATAACTCAAAAATGTTCACTTTTTCTCTGAAGCGATAAGCGGCGACATTCTTTGCTGCTTGTGGAATGTTGCCGACACTGTCAGTAAAATAAGTGGTCGATGGAGGCTGCCTTAAGCATTAGGTGGGTCAGTGTATGGCTATACATAGTTGGCTATACGGGGGCTCCTACACCTGCCGGATTCGTATGCCAGCAGACGAATCGCAGCTTAGGAAAGGTGAAGTAGAATATTTTTGCCTGAAGTGACGATTGAGTGTCGGTCCTCCCTCGTGGTGGAGGAGATTGGGAGAGAGCTTCACTTATTCTGCCTGTCAGACCTGCATGATGGTGGAGATAGTGTTTTACCCACTCTGCCTGTAGGGCCTGCCCGAAGAATATTGTTGGAGATTTCTCCTTTACTCCGCTTGTTGGGCCCTCATAGTGGTGAGGGATATTGTTCGAGAGCTTCTCCACTCTACATGTCAAGTCAGTCGTGTGTTGGAGAAGGATGATGGAGAGCTTTTCCTCCTCTCTGCCTGTTTGTCTAGAAAAAGGCCTTTCTATAGATGTTTACTCGTATTTCAACTTTGGATAGTTAACATTCTCTCTCTCTCTCTCTCTCTCTCTCTCTCTCTCTCTCTCTCTCTCTCTCTCTCTCTCTCTCTCTCTCTCTCTCTTAGTATTTATACGACCGGTAGTTTAAGTGCACAAGTTCCCAAGCGGGTCATACGAGAGTCAGGTCATGTATCAAACATTAAGACCCAACGTTACGCCATCCGTTTATTGCTGATAACATATTCTCTAAAGCCACTCCACTTCTTCATGCTCACTAGTAACATTTTATAACAGTGAAAGCAATATTAAAGAACATAAAATCCATAATAAATCATAAGAGCTGCTGATTGTGTAATTCATGCGCCCTTGTGATGTGCTACATTCACCTCGAGAGAACAGTGAAAACTAAGGCGTGTAACGGCTGTATCCAGCTGGGGCCACTGAACGCCTACTCCACGCATCCAGCCCGATACTCTTTTCCACTCACCCACGAATTACTCATAAGTTGATTGTACATGATATATATATATTTATTTTTTTTATTTTGCTTTGTCGCTGTCTCCCGCGTTTGCGAGGTAGGGCAAGGAAACAAGACGAAAGAAATGGCCCAACTCACCCACATACACATGTATATACATACACGTCCCCACACGCAAATATACATACCAATACATCTCAATGTACACATATATATACACACACAGACATATACATATATACACATGCACACAATTCACACTGTCTGCCTTTATTCATTCCCATCGCCACCTCGCCACACATGGAATAACATCCCCCTCCCCCCTCGTGTGTGCGAGGTATCGCTAGGAAAAGACAACAAAGGACCCATTCGTTCACACTCAGTCTCTAGCTGTCATGCAATAATGCCCGAAACCACAGCTCCCTTTCCACATCCAGGCCCCACAGAACTTTCCATGGTTTACCCCAGACGCTTCACATGCCCTGATTCAATCCAATGACAGCACGTCGACCCCAGTATACCACATCGATCCAATTCACTCTATTCCTTTGCCCGCCTTTCACCCTCCTGCATGTTCAGGCCCCGATCACACAAAATCTTTTTCACTCCATCTTTCCACCTCCAGTTTGGTCTCCCACTTCTCCTCGTTCCCTCCACCTCCGACACATATATCCTCTTGGTCAGTCTTTCCTCACTCATTCTCTCCATGTGCCCAAACCATTTCAAAACACCCTCTTCTGCTATTTCAACCACGCTCTTCTTATTTCCACACATCTCTCTTACCCTTACATTACTTACTCGATCAAACCACCTCACGCCCCATATTGTCCTCAAACATCTCATTTCCAGCACATCCACCCACCTGCGCACTACTCTATCCATAGCCCACGCCTCGCAACCATACAACGTTGTTGGAACCACTATAGCCATTTTTACTTTCGGAGATAATGTTCTCGACTTCCACACATTCTTCAAGGCTCCCAGGATTTTCGCCCCTTCCCCACCCTATGATTCATTTCCGCTTCCATGGTTCCATCCGCTGCCAGATCCACTCCCAGATATCTAAAACACTTTACTTCCTCCAGTTTTTCTCCATTGAAACTTACCTCCCAATTGACTTAACCCTCAACCCTTCTGTACCTAATAACCTTGCTCTTATTCACATTTACTCTTAACTTTCTTCTTTCACACACTTTACCAAATATATATATATTTATGTATATTGCGAGGTGGCAATGGGAACAAATAAAGGCAGACAGTATGAATTATGTACATGTGTATATATGTATATGTCTGTGTGTGTATATATATGTGTACATTGAGATGTATAGGTATGTATATTTGCGTGTGTGGACGTGTATGTATATACATGTGTATGTGGGCGGGTTGGGCCATTCTTTCGTCTGTTTCCTTGCGCTACCTCGCTAACGCGGGAGACAGCGAAAAAGCAAAATGAATAAAATAATAATATATATATATATATATATATATATATATATATATATATATATATATATATATATATATATATATATATATTCTCATATGTATGAAGTTTATATTTGCGTGTTGTGTACATACATATAATCATTGACAAATATTCTCTGAACTCGGTAACAGTTAGGAGTGTGGAGAATGGTGGTAAACTGGAGTGTGTCCTATTCGGGGCCACTCTGAAGGAGAGTTAAGGTGATTCTTGTCGTCCTAAATTGCTGTCAGGAGACTCGTATGCATAAAAGAGGCTAGCATAAGGCAGATGACAGTAACGCCAAACGAGGCCTCAGGCTTGACGACGTTTTGCAGACCATAGTCCATGTTTTATATTGACGAATTTTGTTGACAAACGATTTATTTTCTATGGTTTACCTCTCTCTCTCTCTCTCTCTCTCTCTCTCTCTCTCTCTCTCTCTCTCTCTCTCTCTCTCTCTCTCTTCTCTCTCTCTCTCTCTTTTTTTTTCTCGTCCTCAGACTCAAACTGTTTCGCTGGTGCATATTCCTTACCATATGCAGAGGGGCTATAAAGTTGAAATTTGGCAGATCACTTTTAGATGTATATTTAGTGGAAAAAATTTAAAGATGAAATATCCTGTTTCTGAAATTTGAATATTTGGTTCTTAGGAATCCACTGTGATTGCTCACTGCAGCAGGGTCTGGCATGCCTACAGAGTTTACACTTTAGTTCCATACGAGTGAATTTTCTGTTCCTGGCAGAGCCAAAGCAAAATGGTACTGAGGTACTCAAGTCGCAATCTGCAGTTATTGATATCAGAACCATGAACGCTCCGGTTATATAAAGCACGGAGAGTGAGTAGTACCCAGTGGTTCACAGCGTGGGTGGTATTGAGAATATTCCCAGAGAATTGTAGATAACCACAACTAAACTAACAACTCGAGAAACATGCTTTTCACTGCAGTGTCTCTGGAGAACTAACCATCGAGTTGCAGGTGGTAACTTCACTGTGACGCAACAATCTTGCTCGAATATTGTTCTGTTCGTGTAGTAAACAATTTGTTGTCCATTACTGACAGAGAGTCATGATGAATATCAGCTTTCTTAGCTATCATAGGTAGGTTTTTCTCAGCCCTCCAATTACTGTAGCAAACATATGTAGACCATTCAATTACTAGGAAGTAATTTCTAGGAGTGTGTGTGTGTGTGTGTGTGTGTGTGTGTGTGTGTGTGTGTGTGTGTGTGTGTGTATTCAGTTGGGATCATTTGAAGGATAGAAAATGTGCGGGGTTTTGGTCTCATAATAGATAGAGGTCATCCATGGAGAGGAAAACATGGATTCCTTCCGGCGTTCGCTTAGTTTTCCATCTTAGGCTTATCGTCACCCCAGGCAAAATTTTCTTTCATTGTGTTTTTCTTCGCTTGTTTCCTGCAGTTGTGGAGTTTCTTATATCGTTTGGAAGAACAAAGTCTTATTGTAGGCGGACAATACTGGGAGTTTGTGACAGTGTGGAGCAGAAAAGGTTTTTGGTGTAGCGCCCGAGGGTTGAGCGACGCTTGAGTGAGACTATGTTTGATCCACTGAGAGAGTGAAAAGGTTCATGTGGAGAGAGAGAGAGAAAGAGAGAGAGAGAGACAGGGAGAGAGAGACAGAGACAAAGTGACAGACAGAGACTCATTATAAATGAGACATCAATCTAATAGATTTTCCATGTAAATGTTATTTAGCTTTGCTTATGCCGTCTCAGTCAACATTAAGAAACCTGTGAAAGTAGAGCAGTGGATCACTGGCGTGTATGATGAGATAAGATGGTACGTGATGATGTTCATACAGTGTATGGGTCATATCTTAAGAATACAGCTATCACATGTGTTGTTCAGCAGACGGTGAAGGTGAGATAATATAAAGAGCACATCTAAGTACTGAAGTTATGATATGCAAATAATGATGAGCTGAGGGTAATACGAAAACTTGAAAAAGATTTTCCACCAACGTATTAACTTAGGTATACGTATAAATGAAAAAAGATTGTCTATTCATGGTTGACAGAGTTTATTTCTTACTAAAAAGAAAAAAATATACCGACGACTGACGATCGTGTATACATCATATTTCGCGTTCTTATTTATGGCTGCCGGTTTATTTTTTTTTTATTTTTTTACACTATTGACCCAAACAGATGTTGATGTGAAGTGAGTGAAAGTTGAGTGTTTAATGGATGGGAAGAGTTGTTCCGCCTAGGCTAGCTAGTCAGGGTCCCACTTCCCATCGTCCAGGCTGCTCGTGTGTCTGTCTGCTAACCTCTCACTGACTGAACCTGGGAAACTGTTAATACTCTACCTTGACGTAAGGTTATCTATAATCTGTACCCAGACATCATCAAGCACATAAGAAGCTGGTTAAAGCAGGTGCTTAAAACAGGGATCAAGTTGAGTAAAATTCATGAAACTTTGATTATATCATGGACACACACACACACACACACACACACACACACACACACACACACACACACAAGTAAAGACATGATATATATAGAATAGGTTAAATGACGGAACAACACAAATGTAAAGCTCTCTCTCCATGACAAATAATCACAAATCGTGATCACACAAGCAAAAATTAAGATGTAAATATAGAGGGAAGGTTTTGGGCTGCGTCATGTATATGGTATCCTGAATTAGGCTTTCAGTTTTCTTAAAGGGGTTAACATTTATGGAAAGAACCGTAGAATAAGCTGGGTAACACGAGTAAAAAGTATGAGAAATTTTCTGAAAATCTAGGAAGTTAAAAGAAGAAAAAGGGAGAATGGATGCAGGCATGCAGAAATATGGTCAGTATACTTCAGGTGAGAGTTGGAGGAGCTGTGCATCCCAGGGACAGCCCACATTTTCTCTAGCTAATGAGTGGGAGGTAGCAACTCAGAGATCCTCCGTAAGTTAGTTTGAAATATGAGTGGAGAACTGCATGGCTGGGAGCGTTTAACTTGGCCACATGCAGGAGAGCTCTTACCTTGTGGACCAGCTTTCACATTCAAGTTGAGAGTGAAAGAGAAAGATGATTCGCATCAGCCATCTTCATGAAACACACACACACACACACACACACGCGTGCGCGCTTGTTCTCTGAACAACATATTTAATCTGTGTGATTTTGTTCAGTAGTAATAACAGATCTTAAAAAGAAAGTACAATTCTTAGTTTACCAGGAACAAAATAACTCAAAAATGTTCACTTTTTCTCTGAAGCGATAAGCGGCGACATTCTTTGCTGCTTGTGGAATGTTGCCGACACTGTCAGTAAAATAAGTGGTCGATGGAGGCTGCCTTAAGTATTAGGTGGGTCAGTGTATGGCTATACATAGTTGGCTATACGGGGGCTCCTACACCTGCCGGATTCGTATGCCAGCAGACGAATCGCAGCTTAGGAAAGGTGAAGTAGAATATTTTTGCCTGAAGTGACGATTGAGTGTCGGTCCTCCCTCGTGGTGGAGGAGATTGGGAGAGAGCTTCACTTATTCTGCCTGTCAGACCTGCATGATGGTGGAGATAGTGTTTTTCCCACTCTGCCTGTAGGCCTGCCCGAAGAATATTGTTGGAGATTTCTCCTCTACTCCGCTTGTTGGGCCCTCATAGTGGTGAGGGATATTGTTCGAGAGCTTCTCCACTCTACATGTCAAGTCAGTCGTGTGTTGGAGAAGGATGATGGAGAGCTTTTTCTCCTCTCTGCCTGTTTGTCTAGAAAAAAAGGCCTTTCTATAGATGTTTACTCGTATTTCAACTTTGGATAGTTAACATTCTCTCTTAGTATTTATACGACCGGTAGTTTAAGTGCACAAGTTCCCAAGCGGGTCATACGAGAGTCAGGTCATGTATCAAACATTAAGACCCAACGTTACGCCATCCGTTTATTGCTGATAACATATTCTCTAAAGCCACTCCACTTCTCCATGCTCACTAGTAACATTTTATAACAGTGAAAGCAATATTAAAGAACATAAAATCCATAATAAATCATAAGAGCTGCTGATTGTGTAATTCATGCGCCCTTGTGATGTGCTACATTCACCTCGAGAGAACAGTGAAAACTAAGGCGTGTAACGGCTGTATCCAGCTGGGGCCACTGAACGCCTACTCCACGCATCCAGCCCGATACTCTTTTCCACTCACCCACGAATTACTCATAAGTTGATTGTACATGATATATATATATATTTATTATTTTTTTTATTTTGCTTTGTCGCTGTCTCCCGCGTTTGCGAGGTAGCGCAAGGAAACAAGACGAAAGAAATGGCCCAACTCACCCACATACACATGTATATACATACACGTCCCCACACGCAAATATACATACCAATACATCTCAATGTACACATATATATACACACACAGACATATACATATATACACATGCACACAATTCACACTGTCTGCCTTTATTCATTCCCATCGCCACCTCGCCACACATGGAATAACATCCCCCTCCCCCCTCGTGTGTGCGAGGTATCGCTAGGAAAAGACAACAAAGGACCCATTCGTTCACACTCAGTCTCTAGCTGTCATGCAATAATGCCCGAAACCACAGCTCCCTTTCCACATCCAGGCCCCACAGAACTTTCCATGGTTTACCCCAGACGCTTCACATGCCCTGATTCAATCCATTGACAGCACGTCGACCCCAGTATACCACATCGATCCAATTCACTCTATTCCTTTGCCCGCCTTTCACCCTCCTGCATGTTCAGGCCCCGATCACACAAAATCTTTTTCACTCCATCTTTCCACCTCCAGTTTGGTCTCCCACTTCTCCTCGTTCCCTCCACCTCCGACACATATATCCTCTTGGTCAATCTTTCCTCACTCATTCTCTCCATGTGCCCAAACCATTTCAAAACACCCTCTTCTGCTATCTCAACCACGCTCTTCTTATTTCCACACATCTCTCTTACCCTTACATTACTTACTCGATCAAACCACCTCACGCCCCATATTGTCCTCAAACATCTCATTTCCAGCACATCCACCCACCTGCGCACTACTCTATCCATAGCCCACGCCTCGCAACCATACAACGTTGTTGGAACCACTATCTCAATAGCCATTTTTACTTTCGGAGATAATGTTCTCGACTTCCACACATTCTTCAAGGCTCCCAGGATTTTCGCCCCTTCCCCACCCTATGATTCATTTCCGCTTCCATGGTTCCATCCGCTGCCAGATCCACTCCCAGATATCTAAAACACTTTACTTCCTCCAGTTTTTCTCCATTGAAACTTACCTCCCAATTGACTTAACCCTCAACCCTACTGTACCTAATAACCTTGCTCTTATTCACATTTACTCTTAACTTTCTTCTTTCACACACTTTACCAAATATATATATATTTATATATATGGCGAGGTGGCGATGGGAACAAATAAAGGCAGACAGTATGAATTATGTACATGTGTATATATGTATATGTCTGTGTGTGTATATATATGTGTACATTGAGATGTATAGGTATGTATATTTGCGTGTGTGGACGTGTATGTATATACATGTGTATGTGGGCGGGTTGGGCCATTCTTTCGTCTGTTTCCTTGCGCTACCTCGCTAACGCGGGAGACAGCGAAAAAGCAAAATGAATAAAATAATAATATATATATATATATATATATATATATATATATATATATATATATATATATATATATATATATATATATATATTCTCATATGTATGAAGTTTATATTTGCGTGTTGTGTACATACATATAATCATTGACAAATATTCTCTGAACTCGGTAACAGTTAGGAGTGTGGAGAATGGTGGTAAACTGGAGTGTGCCCTATTCGGGGCCACTCTGAAGGAGAGTTAAGGTGATTCTTGTCGTCCTAAATTGCTGTCAGGAGACTCGTATGCATAAAAGAGGCTAGCATAAGGCAGATGACAGTAACGCCAAACGAGGCCTCAGGCTTGACGACGTTTTGCAGACCATAGTCCATGTTTTATATTGACGAATTTTGTTGACAAACGATTTATTTTCTATGGTTTACCTCTCTCTCTCTCTCTCTCTCTCTCTCTCTCTCTCTCTCTCTCTCTCTCTCTCTCTCTCTCTCTCTCTCTCTCTCTCTATTTTTTTTTCTCGTCCTCAGACTCAAACTGTTTCGCTGGTGCATATTCCTTACCATATGCAGAGGGGCTATAAAGTTGAAATTTGGCAGATCACTTTTAGATGTATATTTAGTGGAAAAAATTTAAAAATGAAATATCCTGTTTCTGAAATTTGAATATTTGGTTCTTAGGAATCCACTGTGATTGCTCACTGCAGCAGGGTCTGGCATGCCTACAGAGTTTACACTTTAGTTCCATACGAGTGAATTTTCTGTTCCTGGCAGAGCCAAAGCAAAATGGTACTGATGTACTCAAGTCGCAATCTGCAGTTATTGATATCAGAACCATGAACGCTCCGGTTAATAAAGCACGGAGAGTGAGTAGTACCCAGTGGTTCACAGCGTGGGTGGTATTGAGAATATTCCCAGAGAATTGTAGAAAACCACAACTAAACTAACAACTCGAGAAACATGCTTTTCACTGCAGTGTCTCTGGAGAACTAACCATCGAGTTGCAGGTGGTAACTTCACTGTGACGCAACAATCTTGCTCGAATATTGTTCTGTTCGTGTAGTAAACAATTTGTTGTCCATTACTGACAGAGAGTCATGATGAATATCAGCTTTCTTAGCTATCATAGGTAGGTTTTTCTCAGCCCTCCAATTACTGTAGCAAACATATGTAGACCATTCAATTACTAGGAAGTAATTTCTAGGATGCCAGTAAAAACCACCATACTGAGAATAAAATGCAGCTGGTGTTATCAAACTCCACTCCGACCATCCTCACCGAATTGGACCTTAGTGGCTAACACAATCTTTCATACAACTTATACAGCCCACAACTGTCTCCTACACCCTGCCTACCTATACTGCTGTGAAACACAATTTTCCCACCACTGCATCTGTCCACGATTGTCTTCCATAACCTCTCCACCTATATTACTGTCTTACACGACCTTTCCACCACCGCTAGTGTTCACAACTGTCTACCCAATCTCCCCAACACTGGAACTCTAAGTTTAGAACTTGTTTTTGTTTCTTGTTGGCTGCATTTGGCGGAGGTCCTCAAATGAGCCACTTTTTGAGACCAACATAAAATCTTCGACGGAACTCTTGCTTGTCCCGGCGTGAGCGTCATTACAGGAGTTTGTTTGGCAGTTTGTTGTTGGGGTGTCTGGTGTCTCGTTGTCAAATAGCATCTTTTCCTTTGTTTGTTAACAGTATTAGACGGCTTGGTAGGAAGGATCATCTTTGTTTCACTTGCAAGTTGTCTCCAGTATTGATCATGTGCACCATAGATCGTGATTTTTTATGTTTATAATCTGTTTCTGTATATAAGATAGTTTATATTAGATATATACATACATTCATTCATTTGATAATAAGGGAAAATAACCTTTTCATGTGGGGGAAAGATTCTTTATGGAGAGAGTTCCTGTGTCCGCCCGAGTACCGCTCCAGGATGTAGGTCACGCGGGAGGACACACTTATGGCGTGTCTTTGGGGTCATAACTGGAGTCTCCGGCCTGGAAATGTGGCTCCAGCAGCAGCAACTCCCTCAGGTCTGAAGGAGAGAATTTGTAAGAGAAAATGTGGCGTCATTTTTATCATAATGGCCAAGCCTTTTTAACTTCTTTTTTACATTCTCTCTCTCTCTCTCTCTCTCTCTCTCTCTCTCTCTCTCTCTCTCTCTCTCTCTCTCTCTCTCTCTCTCTCTCTCTCTTATCTAGCCTCAGCCAGCCAAATGTCGTTAAATATTTACAGAGCCAATTGGTCATTCTTTTCGCTGCCATGAACAAGGAAAGATAACCCAGGCTTGTTCCAACTCACTCTGTCGGATGTTATCTAGTTGTAGGAAGAAACTACTGGGTCTTAGGTTAAGGAGGCTTTGTACATACCTCAATCGCCTGATTCCATCGTTAGGGAGTATTTGGCTTCATCCTATTTACATATTAAGGTGAGGAGACTCCTGCAAGTCGACAGTTTCTTAAGTTAATCGAAGGTTATCAAATATGTGAAAACCTCAAAGAAAATAGATAATTTGGAGGACGCTTGGAATGTTTAAAAAGAGAATGATAAATCCTGGTGAGACAGAGTATAAAAACAATTTTAAAGGAACTGAATTGTTAAGGAAGAGGTTTGAAAAGACAAAGAAAAAAAGTTTTGGACCAAAATTATTCACGTAGAATATGATAACGTGACTAATGATAGTTGGATCAATGTTAAAAATATGGGTTAGAACTTGTATAATGACTGCACGTTTACCCTTGGCAAACCTAAAGAATTATTTACGATTTCTTACATCTTATTTCATCCCTCGGTAAATCTTGACCTATCTTGGAGGAGCACATCACTTCCAGTCGTCTCTGTTGTCAAAGCTTCATTCTTGTCTCAGTTCATGAACATCATCATCCCAGTCTGTGTATCGTGAAGGCTCCATCTTTCCAAGTCTTTCGAACCTCGATCTACCAGTCGACACGAAGACTTTTCTCGGCATTTTTTTAAATTTGTTTTATGTTCGTACTTGCGGATGGAAGATCTTGTTCCTTTCTCGCACCTTTATGATTCTATCCATTCTTGTTTTGTCTCATAATATTTACATTTGTAATTTTCACTGCTACTCTTTTACTTTATTCCTCATGTCATAACCCATAACCCAGACCCATATTACAACACAGTTTCAAAATTGTGTTGTGTTACTAAATTGATTTCTTGTGGTTCTTGTTATCCTGCTAGATGTAGAAAAAGTAACGGAGATAAGCAAGTGAATATGTCAATTCTATTTTATCTTCTGTCTTGTTTCCTCATCCTCAAAGATCTTGATTCTGAAATGTTTCTTCTTTGACTTGAAATTTTTTCACTTATCGGAACGTTGTCTCGTCTGTTCTACATTAAGACGATAATTTCCGTCTTATTTTTACTTGCTGACAATCCCATACTTGTAATTGTTCTGCTATATTATTCCTGTGATATACATCGTTCGACAAACCTAAAGTTTGTGACCATGATGACATAGTCCTAATCAAGAGCCTGCGAAGCGAAGTTTCGGAACGCCTTAAAGCAACTTGCTTTTTTTTGTCCTGCCTTTCGTCCGTCTGTCAGTACAGTTAATTTCTACAGGGTAATAGCAAAGCCTATCGTCCAATTTTATCAAATTTTGATGTGATGATATCTTGAAGAAAATGGTGCTATTGATTTATATGTGAAGATGTCGTATATCAAGGTCACTGTTGCTTTTTCAATTGATTTTAGTGATTTCGTGTCCATGCAAAATCTAAGTTCAATCTGGTGGATTTCATCAGCACTTAACAATAGTTTTCCCGTGGGACCATAAAAGTTCCTAGTGAACTCGAGATCATCTCATACCTGTAGGTGTTTCCATTTAACCTGTACTGGATGGTTCCCATTTGCCATACGAGTCTTTCTTGCATCGAGAAAGATCCCTTTCGATCTTAAGATCACCTTCGTCGTAGTTGTAACCTATCCAGTATTTCCATCGTAACTTCAGTTTGGCGAGATAGATTTGATTAGGAACTGGCACGAGTATTTCCTTGGAGTTAGAAAAGCTCCTATCTATCTTAAAGTCCAAAGGTAATTTACTGTTGCATACGAAGACTATGTCCTTTCCTCACCACAACTCAAGATCTAGTTGATGGATTTCATCAAGACTCTCTAGATCAAGCTATCAAGCGTTGGAAACTTTTATTGTGACTTTTTTTTTTATATATATATAAAACATCTCAAGAATCGAGAGTCCGTGCCTTGAAAAGTTTTAAGGGATCGGGTTTTCGTCATGCAATAAGCTGAGCTTTTCGCTATGGCTAGTCATCACTGAAAATTCTAGTTTTGGTTGTGTACAGTCCCCAGTTTTGTGTCCAGTATTCTCTCATATATTTACCTATTTCATCTGGATACGAAAGTTTCACTGTTGATTTACGTTCAGTAGTGGAGTTTTATGTAAGTCACTCAAAAGTTTCAAAATAAGTTGAAATATTTTAATGATCCCTTAAGTTTGACTTTTAACTACATTGAACTGTTTCTTATGAGCCAAGAAAAATGAGGGGAGATATGCTTAAAACTCACTCTTTTCCTGTTACGTAAAGAGAAAGTGAAAACATGAGCTGCAAAGGACGAGACAGGATGAGGTGAAGTAAGGGGGATGAATGTATGGTAAGGTTGGGTATGTGGCAAGTGGCTCAAGTGAGGGAACTTTAGTTAAAAAACAATGGGCAGTGTATACACGCTAACACACGGGCCGACAGGACACTGTATTCTGCAATTTAGCTATCCGGTTGGCAGCTTATAAAAGGACTAATTATTGTTACTTGAACTTGGTGTAATCACGCCCTCTTGCCCAAAATTAATCAAGTCTGGCGCTCTTGGAGAAATTTCAGATGCATAGGATGAGTTTTATGCCAAAGTTTGTTTAATTAGAGCTACAGGCAAAGTTCACTAATGAAAATCAGCCTTTTCTCAGTGTGCCTTTCCTAATGTGTCTTTCTCATAGTGTCTTTCCCATAGTGTCTCACAATTTAAAGAATACTTGTTACCCAGAGAAGCGCTCTGAAGAGGAAGTGCCATTACCAATATTCTCGACATTGTACCTATTTATTAATATAATCATCTCTTCTATGCATGATCAGATGGACTGCTCCCGTGTTGCCCAAGTGAGTCTAGATCTGTTGTCGTTGTCAAGGGGGAGGGAATAGAGACGGTGGGAAATATGGAGGTGGTTGAGGATGAGAAGGTTTCAATACAAAGCAATATGTACACTAAGATCTGATATGAACAAGACGCGCAACAAACTACACCATCAGTGTCTGAGGTCTCGACTGGCAGAACTGTGTTGTGCACTAGATAGAAGTCAAGAAAAGCTTCCCAACTATACACTAGGAGGAAAGATCTTGACATGCCCTCCTCATTTTCTAGAAAGCTCCTACAAAAATATCCATTTGTAAAAGGTATTTTCCCAAGCTTTTTCACAAAATTAGTTGTCGATATATATACTTTTTTCAGGAACACATTAAGTACCTCCAAGTTACTTCCTGGAAACAAGAAATCTTTTTCATCGTGGAGAGCACTTTGAGCTGCCGTGGGTGTCCTTCACCACGACCTTACCAGGCGATGGTCAGACTCGCAGGCATTGGTCTCCAAGGGTCTGTCTTGTAGCCTGACAAGAATAGCAAATGATGTGACCCAGAGAGTCCTCAGCTCTCGGAAGGGTGCAGGTACTCGATGGAGTGCATGCACAACATGTCCCAGCTACTGATGCTGCGGCAGTGCAGAGGTTGGCTAAAGTGAAGCAAGGATAGGCACTGTCATTTACTGCCATTTGACAGCCAAGGTCAAGGCAGGTCTCATACTTTGAAACAGAAATCGAATAAGTTTAAACAGATATATGCTTCTCCTGCGTTTCATGAGAATGAACAAAACTAAAAAAGAAAAAAAATATGTGCAACTTAAACATGAAGGTTAGATAATGAAGAGCTCCTCCTGCCAGTGCCCCGGCCTCTTATTCCAGACTTTTGGCTCAAGTATTAGAACATTCAAGCAGCGCACGACTATACTTGAACGAAAATAAACTAGAAAAGAAATAACGCTAGAATATAATGATGTTTAAGCAATTTTCATATTTCTTGTATTAAAGTAATGGAAGATTGAGCGATGCCTTGAATATGATGATACCACATAAAGTAAGGTGGTCATGGCGAGAATATTCTGAATACAGTTTTGTTCTCAAGCTTGATGGTACGTAGGAGAATATCATTAGAGCTGCAATAACTGGAAATTTATGTTCCTTGTGGTTATGTGCCTTTGACCAACAGGCCTTCCCGTTGACCACTGACACCCTAGTCACTTATGGTACGTCGTCACACCGTAGACTCCAGATTAGGTTATTGGTCCTTTTATGAAGGTCCCAGTGCCAGCTGGTAAGGGAGGTGCAGGGGGCGTGGGTGAGTTTGAGGCTTAGAAACGGGTGATGGAGGCGTGGACCAGCAGGGGCTATGGTGAGCCGAGATCAGTTGGGGACATGGTAGGTGATAAGGGAGGCATGCACCAGCTTGGACTGTGAAAGGTGATGAGGGAGGCATGGACGAACTAGGGCTTTGGTGGGTGATAAGGGAGTCATGGACTAGCTGGGGTCGTGGTAGGTGATTAGGGAGGCAGGGGCCAGCTGGAGCAGTTGTAGGTGATGAGGAAGGCGTGGACCAGCTGGGAATTGTGACTATCATCACCATCGTTATCATCGTTGTCATCAGCACCATGATCATCAATATCATCATCATCACCATTAGCATGATCAATTATCATCAAAATGATGAACACTATCATCATCTCCATGATTATCAATAAAATCCTTACCATAATCATTACTATGACCATCAGTGTCATCATCAACAGGGTCATAACTCTCATCACTACCATAATATTTACTTCCATCACATGATTATCGCTGCCGTCGTGCACATGATCATAGTTATCATCATTACCACGATGATCACTATCCCCATCACGATGATTATCAGTCATCACCATGATCACCATCATCGTCATAATCATCACATTCCTTAACTTCATGATCATCTCTATCATGATCACCATGACTATAATATCCATAACACAATTATCATCATAATCACCTTCATTTATCGCATAACTATTATCCTCATTATCATCATCGCAAGCGTTGTGATTATCGTCACTTCATCATCGTTTACATTATCATCACCACATTACTAGCCTCCTTAGCCAAGTCAAACAGGCCATCTTAACCATTCCCTCGTCATTAAACTACACCTTAACTCGAGGTAATCCCCACTATTCTACATCTTCACTATACTCTCAATATCGTGACATTTTTATGTTCACTATAAACCTATTTTCATTATACTCTTATCTTCAGTATACCTTTATCACACCATTACCATTACTACATCCTTTATCTTCACTTCACCTTCACTACCCACTCACCTTTCCTGCATTCTTTTCATTACATCTTATCTTTACTATACCTTTACTAACCTACGTTTGCGTTCACTATACACTTCTTCCCTACACCTTCACCTTACAATACACTATCCTTTACTAAGTCTGATTCAAGGAAAGCCTTTTGCCGGCCTTGGATAAGTGTGTTCCCACCCTACTTGACCGCACTCATACCCTTCCTTACCTTCACGAGGACTGGACATAAACTTTTTCTACATGCACACAGACAGAAACATGATCACCATTATCAACATTACCATCAGCATTATCACCAATATATCTATTGTTTCAGTATTCATTATCAACCCATCATCACTACTGTCGCTATTGTCACCACTACCCTAATTTTTCATCACATCCATAATTATCAATGTCATTGTCGGCAGAAGAATTATCTTCTTTATCATTGTTGTAATATGATATAAAGCGGTATGTGCGAAAAGCTATTTTGCCGAAA
The DNA here is from genome assembly GCF_036320965.1 of Panulirus ornatus. Classification (NCBI taxonomy): domain Eukaryota; kingdom Metazoa; phylum Arthropoda; class Malacostraca; order Decapoda; family Palinuridae; genus Panulirus; species Panulirus ornatus. The sequence continues at coordinate 10,605,912 of NC_092294.1, read as the reverse complement.
ACTCCAGAGCTCACCTTGATACCTTGATAAATTTCGTATCTATTATTATTATTGTTATTATCAATTATTATTATCATAATCAAATGATGATAACCTCACCCGATCTTCCTCCACCTTCTATCAGGACCTCCACTTCATCTCTGATCTTCCCCCAGCCTCCAGGTGGACCTCAACTTTAACCTTATCTTCCTCCAGCCTTCGTGTAGACATTCACCTCCCATTATTTTTCCTAACCTCCAAGTGATCCTCAACCTCCCCTTTGATCTTCCTCCAGCCTCCAGGTGGACCTCCACATCACTGATTTTTCTCCAGTTTCCAGATGGACTACAATTGTACCTCCGATCTGCCTCCAGGTAGACAGACAGACCCCAACCTTACTCCCGATCTTCCTCCATGCTTCAGATGAGCCTGCGCTACCTCACATTGATCAACCTCCGGCCTTTAGTCATTGTATTCAGCCAGTAGATAGCGTTGCCTGAGTTTCCAGATACATTGTTTCAGCTTGACGCTGAAACTTGGTGAAAGTTAAGCTCTTTATGAAGATAGCACTCCACATGATGTAAGTGTTAGTAACTGGAGCCCTTTGAGGCAACAAGGAAGTATCAAATCTGGGAAAACACGCCGTGAGATTTTTAGTCATGCTGAAAGCCTTGTTATGGGAGGAAAGTTGCTGATAGTGAAAACCGCATAACAGAATAAACTTCATCCTTCCAGTAAAGTTTTAATAGACCCGCGAGATTACACTCGCATAAGTCAAAAATGGTTGTGTCATAATTTATGTAGTTATTTTTAGTTACTTAAAATGTTTGTGTTCGATCTCTATCTGTGCATTATTGGGAGAGTGTTTTATGCACATGTTGCCTCGTATTCTAACCTTGTATATAGGATGTACTTATCAACTAGCCCCCCAGGAGGAGAATAAACACCTGGGTTGGGTGTGGTCCAATTACCAAGCCGAGGATGGGACCCATGCGGGCCCAAGGGGACTTGTTGAGTAATGGTGTGTGTGTGTGTGTGTGTGTATGGTATGCCACTGCTCGTTATCAAACCGTAACTTCACCATCTCATCCACTAACATGTCATGGACGATAATATATCTCTCAGCTACTACTATCTTGACCATTAACTGTCGCTATCACTATCACACTGCTATTATGGCTCACTCCACAACTGTTATCACCACTCTTACACAGCTACCAACATCATCCGTCCAACACCTCCATCATCACCACTAACACATCTTTATCTTCTTCTAGAACACTCACTACACCACTGCCACTGTCACCACCACCACCACCACCAGCATCTCCTCTGCCATCATCATTGCCACCATCACTACCACCAATTATGTAGAACCCCGTACCAAGTCCCACTATACTACTGTACACCCCCTGAACACCAACCACCCACACACTCCGATACGACCCGCCCGCAGCACGATCCCGAAAGGTCCAATTCAACAATGGTCTCCAGGAGCCATCGTCGTACAACCACTCTAACCAGTGACACTTACGGAGGCCACACGGTGAAGCCACACAACAGATTGATCGTTCTCGACGAGGGCGACAAGGCCAATTTCTTGTGGGTAATATATAAGGAAATCTATCTAACGGAATGCTGCGATACAAGTGCCAGTTAGCGGTCAGTGCGTTAATGTCACAGGCGTGTTGGACGGCAGTCGGTATAGGTTTCTGATTCTGTTTCGGAGAAAAATCTCAGGATGAAGGGAATGGTATGTATTAGATTGTCCAGAGATCTTGTTTCTCTCTCTCTCTCTCTCTCTCTCTCTCTCTCTCTCTCTCTCTCTCTCTCTCTCTCTCTCTCTCTCTGTCTTGTCTATCTATCTATCTATCTTTCTACCTGTGTGTGTATATATATATATATATATATATATATATATATATATATATATATATATATATTTTTTCTTTTTTTTTTTGCCGCTGTCTGTTGTGAATGAGAGAGCTTGGGAAGTGAGTCAGTTGTTGTTCGCTGATGATACAGCGCTGGTGGTTGATTCATGTGAGGAGCTGCAGAAGCGGGTGACTGAGTTTGGTAAAGTGTGTGAAAGAAGAAAGTTGAGTAAATGTGAATAAGAGCAAGGTTATTAGGTACAGTAGGGTTGCCATTTTTGCTTTCCGAGATAATGTTCTCGGCTTCCAAACATTCTTCAAGGCCCCCAAAATTTTCGCCCCCTCCCCCACCCTATGATTCACTTCCGCTTCCATGGTTCCATCCGCTGCCAGATCCACTCCCAGATATCTAAAACACTTCCTCCAGTTTTTCTCCATTCAAACTTACCTTCCAATTGACTTGACCCTCAACCCTACTGTACCTAATAACCTTGCTCTTATTCACATTTACTCTTAACGTTCTTCTTTCACACACTTTACCAAACTCAGTTACCAGCTTCTGCAGTTTCTCACATGAATCAGCCACCAGCGCTGTATCATCAACGAACAACAACTGACTCACTTCCCAAGCTCTCTCATCCACAACAGACTGCATACTTGCCTCTCTTTCCAAAACTCTTGCATTCACCTCCCTAACAACCCCATCCATAAACAAATTAAACAACCATGGAGACATCACACATCCCTGCCGCAAACCTACATTCACTGAGAACCTATCACTTTCCTCTCTTCCTACATGTACTCATGCCTTACATCCTCGATAAAAAAAAGTTTTCACTGCTTCTAACAACTTGCCTCCCACACCATATATTCTTAATACCTTCCACAGAGCATCTCCGTCAACTCTTATCGTAAGCCTTCTCCAGATCCATAAATGCCACATACAAACCCATTTGCTTTTCTAAGTATTTCTCACATACATTCTTCAAAGCAAACACCTGATCCACACATCCTCTACCACTTCTGAAACCACACTGCTCTTCCCCAATCTGATGCTCTGTACATGCCTTCACCCTCTCAATCAATACCCTCACAAATAATTTAGCAGGAATACTCAACAAACTTATACCTCAGTAATTTGAGCATTCACTCTTATCTCCTTTGCCTTTGTACAATGGCACTATGCAAGCATTCCGCCAATCCTCAGGCACCTCACCATGAATCATACATGCATTAAGTAACTTTACCAACCAGTCATCAATACAGTCACCCCCTTTTTATGATAAATTCCACTGCAATACCATCCAAACCTGCTGCCTTGCCGGCTTTCATCTTCCTGCAAAGCTTTTACTACCTCTTCTCTGTTTACCAAATCATTTTCCCTAACCCTCTCACTTTGCACACCACCTCGACCAAAACACCCTATATCTGCCACTCTGTCATCAAACACATTCAACAAACCTTCAAAATACTCACTCCATCTCCTTCTCACATCACCACTACTTGTTATCACCTCCCCATTAGCCCCCTTCACTGATGTTCCCATTTGCTCCCTTGTCTTACGCACTTTATTTACCTCCTTCCAAAACATCTTTTTATTCTACCTAAAATTTAATGATACTCACTCACCCCAACTCTCATTTGCCCTCTTTTTCACCTCTTGCACCTTTCTCTTGACCTCCTGCCTCTTTCTTTTATACATCTCCCGCTCATTTGCATTTTTTCCCCGCAAAAATCGTCCAAATGCCTCCCTCTTCTCTTTCACTAATAATCTTACTTCTTCATCCCACAACTCACTACCCTTTCTAATCAACCCACCTCCCACGCTTCTCATGCCACAAGCATCTTTTGCGCAAGCCATCACTGCTTCCCTAAATACATCCCATTCCTCCTCCACTCCCCTTACCTCCTTTGTTCTCACCTTTTTCCATTCTGTACTCAGTCTCTCCTAGTACTTCCTCACACAAGTCTCCTTCCCAAGCTCGCTCACTCTCACCACTCTCTTCACCCCAACATTCTCTCTTCTTTTCTGAAAACCCCTACAAATATTCACCTTCACCTCCACAAGATAGTGATCAGACATCCGTCCAGTTGCACCTCTCAGCACATTTACATCCAAAAGTCTCTCTTTCGCGCGCCTATCAATTAACACGTAATCCAATAACGCTCTCTGGCCATCTCTCCTACTTACATACGTATACTTATGTATATCTCGCTTTTTAAACCAGGTATTCCCAATCACCAGTCCTTTTTCAGCACATAAATCTACAAGCTTTTCACCATTTCCATTTACAACACTGAACACCCCATGTATACCAATTATTCCCTCAACTGCCACATTACTCATCTTTGCATTCGAATCGCCCATCACTATAACCCGGTCTTGTGCATCAAAACCACTAACACACTCATTCAGCTGCTCCCAAAACACTTGCCTCTCTTTCTGTGATCTTTCTTCTCATGCCCAGGTGCATATGCGCCATTAATCACCCATCTCTCTCTCCATCAACTTTCAGTTACACCCATATCAATCTAGAATTTACTTTCTTACACTCTATCACATACTCTAACCACTCCTGTTTCAGGAGTAGTGCTACTCCTTCCCTTGCTCTTGTCGTCTCACTAACCCCTGACTTTACTCCCAAGACATTCCCAAACCACTCTTCCCCTTTACCCTTGAGCTTCGTTTCACTCAGAGCCAAAACATCCAGGTTCCTTTCCTCAAACATACTACCTATCTCTCCTTTTTTCTCATCTTGGTTACATCCACACACATTTAGACACCCCAATCTGAGCCTTCGAGGAGGATGAGCACTCCCCGTGTGACTCCTTCTTCTGTTTCCCCTCTTAGAAAGTTGAAATTCAAGGAGGGGAGGGTTTCTGGCCCCCCGCTCTCGTCCCCTTTAGTCGCCTTCTACGACACGTGAGGAATGCGTGGGAAGTATTCATTCTCCCCTATCCCCCAGGGATATATATATATATATATATATATATATATATATATATATATATATATATGTATATATATATATATATATATATATATATATATATATATATATATATATATATATATATGTATACATATATATATATATATATACATACATATATATTCCTATGAGTCCAAGGGGAAAATGAAACACGAAAAGTTCCCAAGTGCGCTTTCGTGTAATAATCATATCATCAGGGGAGACACAAGAGAGAAATATAACAGTCAGTTGATATACATCGAAGAGACGGAGCTAGGACGCCATTTGGTAAACATGTGATTGTCCAAAACATATATATATATATATATATATATATATATATATATATATATATATATATATATATATATATATATGTTTCGAGGATGTAAGTCATGTGTACGTGTAGGAAGAGAGGAAAGTGATTGGTTCTCAGTGAATGTAGGTTTGCGGCAGGGGTGTGTGATGTCTCCATGGTTGTTTAATTTGTTTATGGATGGGGTTGTTAGGGAGGTGAATGCAAGAGTTTTGGAAAGAGGGGCAAGGATGAAGTCTGTTGGGGATGAAGTCTGTTGGGGATGAGAGAGCTTGGGAAGTGAGTCAGTTGTTGTTCGCTGATGATACAGCGCTGGTGGCTGATTCATGTGAGAAATTGCAGAAGCTGGTGACTAAGTTTGGTAAAGTGTGTGAAAGAAGAAAGTTAAGAGTAAATGTGAATAAGAGCAAGGTTATTAGGTACAGTAGGGGTGAGGGTCAAGTCAATTGGGAGGTGAGTTTGAATGGAGAAAAACTGGAGGAAGTGAAGTGTTTTAGATATCTGGGAGTGGATCTGGCAGCGGATGGAAACATGGAAGCGGAAGTGGATCATAGGGTGGGGGAGGGGGCGAAAATTCTGGGAGCCTTGAAGAATGTGTGGAAGTCGAGAACATTATCTCGGAAAGCAAAAATGGGTATGTTTGAAGGAATAGTGGTTCCAACAATGTTGTATGGTTGCGAGGCGTGGACTATGGATAGAGTTGTGCGCAGGAGGATGGATGTGCTGGAAATGAGATGTTTGAGGACAATATGTGGTGTGAGGTGGTTTGATCGAGTAAGTAACGTAAGGGTAAGAGAGATGTGTGGAAATAAAAAGAGCGTGGTTGAGAGAGCAGAAGAGGGTGTTTTGAAATGGTTTGGTCACATGGAGAGAATGAGTGAGGAAAGATTGACCAAGAGGATGTATGTGTCGGAGGTGGAGGGAACGAGGAGAAGAGGGAGACCAAATTGGAGGTGGAAAGATGAAGTGAAAAAGATTTTGTGTGATCGGGGCCTGAACATGCAGGAGGGTGAAAGGAGGGCAAGGAATAGAGTGAATTGGAGCGATGTGGTATACCGGGGTTGACGTGCTGTCAGTGGTTTGAATCAAGGCATATGAAGCGTCTGGGGTAAACCATGGAAAGCTGTGTAGGTATGTATATTTGCGTGTGTGGACGTATGTATATACATGTGTATGGGGGTGTGTTGGGCCATTTCTTTCGTCTGTTTCCTTGCGCTACCTCGCGAACGCGGGAGACAGCGACAAAGCAAAAAAAAAAAAAAAAAAAAATATATATATATATATATATATATATATATATATATATATATATATATATATATATATATATACACACATATATATATTTCAGGTATAAGTTCGTACGTATGATAATTTTTCATTTCCGCTACGGCCACTAAGAAATGGTTTTAGGAGTGTGATGCATCAAAGTTGAATGATTTATGAAAATCTCATAAAAGAAAAAAAGATCTTCCAATGAAACTTGGTATTATGAGTATGGAAACGTTTGTGAACGGCGGTGAAAGTTTGTAGCGTGAACGTGACGATCATCTGAAAAGGCCTGAGCTACATACCTCTTGGTGGGTATTTATGTAAAGTTAAAGCCTTGTTGTGGAGAACGAACGGGTAAGAGGCGACGGAATGCATACAGAATATCTTCATAGTTCTGGTACGTATTCTGGTCATAGCGAAACATAAGGTGAGAAATTCTTATAAACCAACAACACCAACAGGAGGTTCCATTTGAGGTTCGCAATGGTCGGAGGAAGTGCTTAGAGGTTCACAAGACTGAAGCTCAGAGGCAGCGCTCGAAGGTTCACGCTGATCGAAGGCTTGGAGGCAGCGCCTGTAACTTCATAGGATTTGGTCGGAGGCTAAAGCAATTCTTAAAGTTTCATATGACCTGGTTCGAGGTTCAGAGGTAACTCTGGAGGTTCACAACACCTGTTTGGTGTTTCAGAGGCAGCTCCTGGATGTTCACGAAGCTCAGGCTCAGAGGCAGTGCTTAAAGGTTCACAATACTTATTGGGAGGCTTCGGCAGCGCTTGAAGGTTCACAAAGCTGTTGAAATAAACGGATGAATACCTTCATAAATTCATGATCTGAAGGTATTTTGTCACGGTCATTTAGGGTTCCAAATATAATCTATGCTTACCGTATCATATCAAGATATAACGATGGAATTAGTCTGTTTATTTACATATAGATTTCACTCAATGTACTGTATGATGATATACAGATCAGTTTTAAACACGACGTACTGTATTATTAAATACAGGTAGATTTCCAACAATGACACGGGAAAAATAGATCTTACAAAATGATTTGTCATTCTAATCTGTCAAAAATGCTGAAATTGGAATGACAAATTGGAAACTTAAAAGTTGCTTTTTTAATATTAGAATTCATATAGTTTATTCTAGAAGGAATGTGATATTACCAGATATAATTTAAGGAGGGGGCAAACATTGATATTTGCAAATTGTCTTGATATTGAAAGACACTTGATATCTTTTTGATAAATTGTAGGTGTTTTCAAACACCTAGAATTTGAAAAATGTGTAGCATACGTAGAATATCCGGGCTATATGAATGAAAATTATATGTATGCTATGTAGGAACAATGTTTGATGACTGAAGCAATATCCGAATAATTAGACACATTCTGAAGCATGTAGGAAATTTCTGGAGCTTCAGCAGGTTTACTTGGAGAACCATGAACAGCGACAAAGACCCTGACACAGGGTGTAGCCCTTCTTCAGTATCTTTCATGGCTTAAAAGACTATATACTGACGGCCAAAGATATTGCTTTAAGTTTGAGGAGAGAGAATATACGAAGATTAAGTAATGGTTACCGATTTTTCTTAAAGTCTCTAAAGATGTAGAGAAAATATCTGATTTCGAGCAAATGATACAGGGTTTTTTGACATTTAATATCATGAGGTACTACTCGGATCTCCTTATGAGTATTTTGATCACTTGAGATAAATTTCCAAGTGACTGACGCTTTCGTGAGCACCAACAAAGTAAGTCACGTCCAACAACCAGTCAACGAGGCCTCGAAGACAGCAACCGGGACTGTCACGGTGCTGGCCAGGACTACCTTCAGTTATGGCATGGATCACAGAGCGACAGGGCTGGAAATCCTCCCCTCTCTATTTTTTTTTTTTGATTTTTCCAAAAGAAGGAACAGAGAAGGGGGCCAGGTGAGGATATTCCCCCAAAGGCCCAGCCCTCTGTTCTTAACGCTACCTCGCTAATGCGGGAAATGGCGAACAGTTTGAATATATATATATATATATATATATATATATATATATATATATATATATATATATATATATATATCTTCTTAGGTATCACTGGACTGCACCTGCTCGACGTTATACCGCAAGTGAAAATCACCTTTAGCTTGGCTGTATAACTGGGGGTCCAGTTACGTCAAAAACTTCTTACTCCAAAGGAGGCTACAGTTTTCTCCCACTGGAAGCCGCGCAGCTTTGGACTGCAGGAGCCTTTAGAAAGGTTTTGGATTACCCAAGGACTCTTTCATAGAAATTAGTCCCAGCGTAATTATAGATAGGGGATTGTTTGATATAAGATGGAAAAATTGTTCTTTACCAGCAATATTGAAGTATCATTTAACTGATTAATTTCTTTCTTTGCCTTCTACTTTTCCTTTCACCCGAGATGGCCTTGATTGTGGCATGGTTTTCACATTCCATGTCGGTCATTATCAAGAAAAGGATGGAATATTTGTTGTAAGAGTGTGACCAGCGCCGAGACCTGTAGGTCCCGTAGGTCTGGGGAACCTCGGTCTTTTTCCGATCTGCCAATTTGCTTGTTGTTTTTCCACTGCCGTTGAGATATGCACTGTTGGAACGTTTTCCCTGGCTGTATGGGGAAGGAGTCCTCAAGGTGGCGTGAAATAGTGCAGAGGACGTCAGCGAGAATATGATGGCGTCGACAGGAGTCAGAGGGGGTCAGTGATAGTGCGTGTCAGTAAGCATTAGTTGTTATTTGCCTTCGCCCCAAAAGGACAGAACCATTACCGCTTTGTTCCACGTATCGGGATACTGCCTCTAGGTGCGCCCATAACATCCTCAGCTGGGTATGTCACTAGGCGAGAACGACGATTTCCGTAAAGGTAGTCTCTGTAATTTGGTCTTTCTGTAGATAACATTCATGCAACTAGTATTCTGATGTAAGTCCCACTTAGCCAAGAATGGCTTTTGATGAATCAATGCAATCCAATAAGATGAACATCCAGACCGGACAGTAGCTGGAAACAGTGACGAACCGTAAAGTCTGGCTCTCGATTCGTTAGGACCAGAGCAGCTAATGAGATGCAAATGACCAGCCTGGGCGCACCTGTGGCCCGCCTGTAATAACCATGATCCAAATCGAAAGCCATTTACTGGCCACTGACTGGAACGAAAGAAGTTTTCATTTAGCTTGTAATTCAAAGAATGAAAAATCTTTATGATTTTGTGTTCAACACATGAACAGGAGGAGGGTTCTTAGGGGACGGGTGGCCTTTTCACATGTGCGTTGCCTATCTTTGATGTGACCATGAAATAAGAATTTCATATTATTATGAATATTGTTAAACTTTCAACTTAGTGTGGGTCACCATAGCCCCTGCTAGGAACTATCAGTAGCCAGGAACCAAAATCTGTAAGGAACGAACAGTTGCTACTAACCCTTCGTTGTCAGGCTCTAACACCTGCCCTTAACTTTCAGTTGCCAGTAGCCTACAGTTGTTGGTAACTTTCAGTTGCCAATAGCCCTCCGTTGTTAATAACCTTCAGTTGCTTGTGGCCTACAGTTGTTGGTGACTTTCAGTTGCCAGGACCTAACAGATGCCTGTAACCTTCAGTTGCCAGGCACTAAAAGTTACCAGGAAGTTATATTTGCCAGGAACCAACAGTTGCCAGGAGCCAACAGTTGCCAGGAGCCAACAGTTGCCAGGAGCCAACAGTTGTCAGGAACCAACAGTTGGCAGGAATCAGTGCTTCCAAGCTTCACTAGAAATACACGAGTATCTTCTAGAGATGATGTAATCTGGCCATGGCATTAGTGGACGACAGAATGATCGTGATCTGGCAAAATTCTTGTTCAGGTTCTCCATTATCTAGCAGCAATACCCGGAATGTGTGTGTGTGTGTGTGTGTGTGTGTGTGTGTGTGCTCGTTTGAATATTATATGACTAAGATCTTGGTGAGCAATATTTGGAATATTTTCCCTGTTTCAAAGTCGAGAAAGTTGGAAAATCATCCAAAGTTTATAAAAAGCCCGATTCTTTTGTCCAATATATTGTAAACCAAGAAATCGAAACAGAAAAGGTATGTCAGAAAAGTTGTGGATACGGTGTAACAGATTATTGTATTGCATATTGTAGGCATAGGCTCTGTTCTTGTTGTAGAATTATTTATTATTATTAGTCGTATCTTATTTCATGTCCATATGGACAAGTATCTGCTTATACAAGTTCTGCCTATAGAGACTCTTGAAACCACTGTCGCAAAAAAGGCACGATGTTTAGTGTTGAAAACTGTAGTTTTTCTTATATTGTATGATTTTCCATTCCCGATCAGCTTCACAATAAGGGTAAAATCTTGATGGAAGTGTTTACTGTTCTCTTACATTAACATGGAGATGTAAGTCATAACTGTCTCCAGATGGTAAATCATAAGGACCTTCATTCTGTTGGTGTGAATTTGTTTACCAGACTGTTTTCGGCTTTACTAATATATCAGTTTGTCATACATAAGATTTTGCCTACGGAAAGGACAAGTAAAATATCTTGAAATGATACAATGCATGTGTTGATAAGACCCTGAAACAATCACCCTTATTATAACCGTTTATAGCACGTTACATTTTGAACACCAGCTAAACAGGTCTGATATACTATATTCCCATCGTCCCATACACACCAAGGATGTGTAAATCTGATAGCCATCCTGCAGCGTCAGGGATGCTCTATGGATATCTATCCTCCCCATACCCAGCCTGTTGTTTCTGCAGCCCCACTTGCCTTCCGTGTCCCTGTACATATATCCCTCTATCCCTGTCTGCCCTCCCTGTTCCTGGTCAGTTGTCCCTGTAGCCCCACCTTCTCTTGCCATCCGTGACCAGATGTTCCTGTACGGCAGTGCGTGGTACCTGAACTCTTCAGCTGTAATTGTTTATGACCCTCAGCTGTCCCGAGTCTCAGACGACACCATAAGTACCAAGTTCAATCAACTGATGATCCTGAATGACCTAGTTGCAAGTCAGTGGGATATCCGTCAGTGAGAACCTACTCTCACCGACCTCCTGGAATCCTGTAAAGTGCTGTCTTTTAAAATCCTTTCTCTCCATTTTCATTACCCGCTCAGAGACTGAATTTCACTCGAAGTTTTCAAAGTTTCATTCATCTCTACGTCAAAATCACCAATAAAGCAATTCCCCGGCGCAAATCTCGATCAAACTCTCATGTTATTTGATAATGGAAATCTATTTTTCTTTACTTGGGAGAAGGGAGAAAGATGAGTAAGGTGGAGCGGATGAGAGAGAGAGAGAGAGAGAGAGAGAGAGAGAGAGAGAGAGAGAGAGAGAGAGAGAGAGAGAGGGGGGGGGGCTAAGAGGAGGAGGTGTGGTGGTAGTGGGAGTTAGAGTAAACTTTCTCTTAGTTTCTGACATCATGCTTTCGAATGTTCCTACGAGAAGAGAAATAGACTACTGAAATTTACTAATCTTCTGCGATGTTGCTCGTCCTGCTTTTCAAGATGTACCCTAAGCTTTCCATCCCTGCCAGAAATAATTGGGTCGACAACGTTCACCATCTGCTTGCAAGAGGAATTTTACCTAAATGGCGACAGTAACCAAAGTCAAGAAACAGATGGGAATGACCTCGCAGTTAGCAACAAAAGGCAGTGCTCTCATCCAGTGATGTGGTTATGTCTTTTCAAAATACCATACGTCACCACAACCGCTCAGTCACAATATGTTATATCGGCTAAACTTAGACCTACGCAGAATATAGTCCTTTTAAAGTGAACACAAACTCTAATCGTTTTATTCCACGAATTCCAGAGCAAGTAACATGGAACGATCGTCTTCTCGTGCACTGTAGTTTAAATTACAGTTTTCCACTAGAATAGAGAATGAAGCACAGAATACATGTATTAAACGTTCCTAACATCAGAGACTCAAGCTTGGATCCTCCCCGTGGATGGTTTTAATGACCTAAACCTCCTGCAGAGCGAGGCCTCAGGCACCCTTCACAGGGTTTCTAATACGTACCCAGCAACGTCTCCTGACTCCCTGTAAATCTTATGTTCCAAGTAATCAATCCAGAAGGAGGAGAGTGTAATTTCCCTCCAAGATCCCTCATAAGCGCGGTGCCAAAGTCGAGCTTTTGGCCCAAGAAGTTTGGTCGTTGTGTCTATGATTAGTCCAGCTGTAGGTTACCCACATATTAGATGAAGAGGAAGATCTGTACCAGGCCATTAAAGGTTTTAGGCTTGGCAGTTGATAGTCTGAGGGACTAGAGGTCAGGAAGGCGCGGTTGTTACTGATATAAATCAGATGGCTTCGTGAAGGACATTGGTAAAAGGAGACGTAAATTATCTGCTGTCCTTTTCTTATGTTGTTGCAATCAAGATGTTTATAAGTGTAAGAAATTCTCCTTTCGACACAAGTGAGAAGTATTGTCTCACTAGAGGGCCAGCCGATGCAGGTATTAACTTCAGAGAAAAGGTACAATACTGTATGTTGGAGTTACAAAATGTTAATGTTTTAGTTTAAAAATTTTGTTTGAACATCAAACGTACAGTGATTTATGTCGCCAGGTCTCGTGTTTGTTTGTCACCCTAAAGTCACGACGAACTATGAGAAACTTTTGACTAAAGCGTACAGCATCACAACATTTCCTTCATAAACACACATCAAACGTGACGTGGCACATGAAAAAGAAAATCGGTACTGTGGTGTAAATCTTTTTCTTCTTTGATAGTCTTGACAGAGGAAGACCGAGGCAACTTACTGGAAAAACTCAAGTTTTTCGTTGTCGGGTCTAACCCTGCTCGATGAGGCTGATGGAGTTTCGTGCGGGGCAGGAAAGAATGACTGGCGTGGATGATTGCGTCTGACCGCCGGTTGTGTGTTTTGAGCGGATATAAAGGCACTTTCTCTTGGAGTATCTTGATTTACCGCAGTGATTCTCTAATCAGGTGGACTAACTTTGATATAATTTAGAGAATGCAGGAGTGAATACCCATAGAAATATAACCTTTTGAGAGAAAGAAAGGGAATATGGAATGTTTTGCACCGTGACTGAATTATTTTAAAAGAAAAAACTGTTGTTAAACCTTCGCTGGGATCCACAAACTTCACTGAAGTGCTGGGGCGGAGCGAGAGGTTTCGACCTCTTCACCTTCATGAGACATCCCAACATTAATCCGAGGTGATAGTGAAAGCAACTAAGATGTACGAATCTCGAGAAACCCTAAGTAAGGAATTTGATAAATTGCAGGTGATCATTTTGATCTTACCTTAAGTGTTACTAATTTCATAGTAATCATAGGACCATTTTCTGTCTTCTGAATATTTCATAAAATGTTATAAGAAATCCGTTAGATTTCTCCATTTTCCCAATCATCAATTATTTCATAAACACATTAGAGCACTTTCATGAATGTCTCTACATTAGCGTATATTTCTCAAGAAAATAGAAGATATTATCTTAATAAAATCATCCTGGATGAGCTGACCATGAGTTTGATTCCAATCTTGTGTGTCAATGAAGCATTTCTCTCATCCTTGTGATATATTTAAGTCATATCTGGCGAACACCTCGGTGACGACGAATATACACAAGTTTTTATTCTACTTGATCACACAAGCTGGCAGTCGACTTAATACCACCGGTCTTAGATGCGACTTACACACTTTGTTGTATTCAAAGATGCTAATGATATAGTTGATGGGACACGACAGGTTATGATGGGATATCTCCCTTACCTAGCATAAGAAAAAGGAATGTCAAAGAAAGGAACTTCAGTAAGTGGCAACGAGTCTGGATTTGATACCACACAGGACCCAGAATATCAAAATGTTCTTTGGCTTCTATTTGTTATCTGAATAAGATATGAAGACTTTTTTCTGTGAATTACTAAATTCTGCAGTCTATGGTACCATTTGTATATTCTCGCTTTCTATAGTAGCATGGGTATATTCTCATTTTCTATAGTAACATGTGCCTGTCGTAGCATGTGAATTTTTCATTTTCTATGGTAGTATGGGTATATTCCCATTTTCTGTAGTAACTTGTATATTCTCATTTTCCTTTCATAATGATTTTGATTCTATATAGACTCTTTATCGTTAATCTTTCTCAGGACATTATTATAGCTGGTTATCGAAGACGACTGGCACATATTCCCATATAGATATTCAAATATTCCTAACTGGTATCATGGAGAACAAGGATCACTTTCACCATGCATTCATGAAAGTCGCAGCAAAAACCAATTTCTTTCTTCTCTTTGCATTGAGTAGTAGTGTTGTTGTTCAGCAGTAGTGTTGTTATTCTGCAGTAGTGTTGTTGTTCAGCAGTAGTGTTGTTGTTCAGCAGTAGTGTTGTTATTCAGCAATAGTGTTGTTGTTCAGCAGTAGTGTTGTTGTTCAGCAGTAGTGTTGTTGTTCAGCAGTAGTGTTGTTATTCAGCAATAGTGTTGTTATTCAGCAGTAGTGTTGTTGTTCAGCAGTAGTGTTGTTATTCAGCAGTAGTGTTGTTGTTCAGCAGTAGTGTTGTTATTCAGCAGTAGTGTTGTTATTCAGCAATAGTGTTGTTGTTCAGCAGTAGTGTTGTTATTCAGCAGTAGTGTTGTTATTCAGCAATAGTGTTGTTATTCAGCAGTAGTGTTGTTATTCAGTTTCAGAACGAGCTTTAGCTTCTGGCTAAACTATTTTGATGTTCTGTTTGATGTTGTGGAAACATAAATAGTTATGAAGAAAATATTTATGAAACAGTATTCCATATTTTTCTATGAATAAAATTTTGTCTTTCTTCGCAGTTTTCATGTTATCTGTTTACAGAGTCATGCATGCTTTGTTTACGTATACTGTAAATCTGCCAATATCAGTAATGCTAGACACCAAATAATTGTAATACTGTTTCAAGACAAAATATCTTTTCCTAAGGTAAGTAGATTTACTGACCAGCAGACTTGTAACCTTTCCTTCATTGATGGAACATCAGCTTAGTCTCTGTCCGAGCATAAGCAAGACAAAACCAAGTACTAAACACTTCCACCCTATTTTAATTATTTACATATTAATATGTGTTTGTTTGTTTGTCAAACAGACGTATGTTTCTTTGTCCTCAAAACAAAGCCGGAGGGGAAACTGAATCATGAAAGGAACCGAGGCGCTATGCCACAACAGAATTAGGCAAACAGATAATTAACCCATATGATGTGAATATGTGTGTGTGTGTGTGTGTGTGTGTGTGTGTGTGTGTGTTTGCGAGTTATCACAGGACATTGAGTAGTAATTGTTCAGTGTCTTCAGTGTGGAAGCTGCATCGTGGGCACGAGGAGTCTTACGACTCTTTCAATTGGTATTTATAATGCTGGAGAGATGGGCGGTGTCCAGAGCAAAGAAGAGAAAGGTAAACCTTGTATGTCTGGGGAGTGTGAGTTCAGATGTATATATGTTCGGAGAAGTGGATCTTAACAATGGAATGGGTCGGCGGCTATTTAGTGTTTGTAGGTTCATTTCAACGTTTTTTTGATATTTGTCTGAGGAGGAGTGATCTGTGAGTGGGGGTTATTGAAATGTGAAGCAGAGATCAGTTTTTATGTCTCCTTGGTGGGTATTGTTTGATTAGGGAGATGGGAAGGGTCTAGTGCCGTTGCAAAGATGAAATTCAGTTGCAAGTATTTTTGTTTCTGGTGCTATGCAACTAGTGATTGTTTTGAGTGTTCTACTTTGTGTTTTGTCACTTTCTGACATTGAATGAACAGGCAGGTGATGCGTATTTAGGGTGAAGTTTTTATATATATATATATATATATATATATATATATATATATATATATATATATATATATATATATATATTATCCCTGGGGATAGGGGAGAAAGAATACTTCTCACGTATTCCCTGCGTGTCGTAGAAGGCGACTAAAAGGGGAGGGAGCGGGTGGCTGGAAATCCTCCCCTCTCGTTTTTTTTTAATTTTCCAAAAGAAGGAACAGAGAAGGGGGCCAGGTGAGGATTTTCCCTCTAAGGCCCAGTCCTCTGTTCTTAACGCTACCTCGCAAATGCGGGAAATGGCGAATCGTATGAAAAAAAAAAAAAAAATATATATATATATATATATATATATATATATATATATATATATATATATATATATATATATATAAAGACCCTTCCTTGCGCTACCTCGCAAACGCGAGGTAGCGCAAGGAAACAGACGAAAGAAATGGCCCAACCCACCCCCATACACATGTATATACATACGTCCACACACGCAAATATACATACCTACACAGCTTTCCATGGTTTACCCCAGACGCTACACATGCCTTGATTCAATCCACTGACAGCACTTCAACCCCGGTATACCACATCGCTCCAATTCACTCTATTCCTTGCCCTCCTTTCACCCTCCTGCATGTTCAGGTCCCGATCACACAAAATCTTTTTCACTCCATCTTTCCACCTCCAATTTGGTCTCCCTCTTCTCCTCGTTCCCTCCACCTCCGACACATATATTCTCTTGGTCAATCTTTCCTCACTCATTCTCTCCATGTGCCCGAACCATTTCAAAACACCCTCTTCTGCTCTCTCAACCACGCTCTTTTTATTTCCACACATCTCTCTTACCCTTACGTTACTTACTCGATCAAACCACCTCACACCACATATTGTCCTCAAACATCTCATTTCCAGCACATCCATCCTCCTGCGCACAATATCCATATCCCACGCCTCGCAACCATACAACATTGTTGGAACCACTATTCCTTCAAACATACCCATTTTTGCTTTCCGAGATAATGTTCTCGACTTCCACACATTCTTCAAGGCCCCCAGAATTTTCGCCCCCTCCCCCACCCTATGATCCACTTCCGCTTCCATGGTTCCATCCGCTGCCAGATCCACTCCCAGATATCTAAAACACTTCACTTCCTCCAGTTTTTCTCCATTCAAACTCACCTCCCAATTGACTTGACCCTCAACCCTACTGTACCTAATAACCTTGCTCTTATTCACATTTACTCTTAACTTTCTTCTTTCACACACTTTACCAAACTCAGTCACCAGCTTCTGCAGTTTCTCACATGAATCAGCCACCAGCGCTGTATCATCAGCGAACAACAACTGACTCACTTCCCAAGCTCTCTCATCCCCAACAGACTTCATACTTGCCCCTCTTTCCAAAACTCTTGCATTCACCTCCCTAACAACCCCATCCATAAACAAATTAAACAACCATGGAGACATCACACACCCCTGCCGCAAACCTACATTCACTGAGAACCAATCACTTTCCTCTCTTCCTACACGTACACATGCCTTACATCCTCGATAAAAACTTTTCACTGCTTCTAACAACTTGCCTCCCACACCATATATTCTTAATACCTTCCACAGAGCATCTCTATCAACTCTATCATATGCCTTCTTTTTATTCTCCCTAAAATTTAATGATACTCTCTCACCCCAACTCTCATTTGCCCTTTTTTTCACCTCTTGCACTTCTCCTGATCTCCTGTCTCTTTCTTTAATACATCTCCCACTCAATTTCATTTTTTCCCTGCAAAAATCGTCCAAATGCCTCTCTCTTCTCTTTCACTAACACTCTTACTTCTTCATCCCACCACTCACTACCCTTTCTAATCAACCCACCTCCCACTCTTCTCATGCCACAAGCATCTTTTGCGCAATCCATCACTGATTCCCTAAATACATCCCATTCCTCCCCCACTCCCCTTACTTCCATTGTTCTCACCTTTTTCCATTCTGTACTCAGTCTCTCCTGGTACTTCCTCACACAAGTCTCCTTCCCAAGCTCACTTACTCTCACCACCCTCTTCACCCCAACATTCACTCTTCTTTTCTGAAAACCCATACAAATCTTCACCTTAGCCTCCACAAGATAATGATCAGACATCCCTCCAGTTGCACCTCTCAGCACATTAACATCCAAAAGTCTCTCTTTCGCGCGCCTGTCAATTAACACGTAATCCAGTAACGCTCTCTGGCCATCTCTCCTACTTACATAAGTATACTTATGTATATCTCGCTTTTTAAACCAGGTATTCCCAATCATCAGTCCTTTTTCAGCACATAAATCTACAAGCTCTTCACCATTTCCATTTACAACACTGAACACCCCATGTATACCAATTATTCCCTCAACTGCCACATTACTCACCTTTGCATTCAAATCACCCATCACTATAACCCGGTCTGGTGCATCAAAACCACTAACACACTCATTCAGCTGCTCCCAAAACACTTGCCTCTCATGATCTTTCTTCTCATGCCCAGGTGCATATGCACCAATAATCACCCATCTCTCTCCATCAACTTTCAGTTTTACCCATATTAATCGAGAATTTACTTTATTACATTCTATCACATACTCCCACAACTCCTGTTTCAGGAGTATTGCTACTCCTCTCCTTGCTCTTGTCTTCTCACTAACCCCTGACTTTACTCCCAAGACATTCCCAAACCACTCTTCCCCTTTACCCTTGAGCTTCGTTTCACTCAGAGCCAAAACATCCAGGTTCCTTTCCTCAAACATACTACCTATCTCTCCTTTTTTCACATCTTGGTTACATCCACACACATTTAGGCACCCCAATCTGAGCCTTCGAGGAGGATGAGCACTCCCCGCGTGACTCCTTCTTCTGTTTCCCATTTTAGAAAGTTAAAAAAAATACAAGGAGGGGAGGATTTCTGGCCCCCCGCTCCCGTCCCCTTTAGTCGCTTTCTACGACACGTGAGGAATGCGTGGGAAGTATTCTTTCACCCCTATCCCCAGGGATAATATATATATATATATATATATATATATATATATATATATATATATATATATATATATATATATATATATCCCTGGGGATAGGGGAGAAAGAATACTTCCCACGTATTCCCTGCGTGTCGTAGAAGGCGACTAAAAGGGGAGGGAGCGGGGGGCTGGAAATCCTCCCCTCTCGTTTTTTTTTTTTTTTTTTTTTTTTTTTTTTTTTAAAGAAGGAACAGAGAATTGGGCCAGCTGAGGGTATTCCCTCAAAGGCCCAGTCCTCTGTTCTTAACGCTACCTCGCTAATGCGGGAAATGGCGAATAGTTTGAAAAAAAAAAAATATATATATATATATATACACACACACACATACACACGCACATTTACACACACACACACACACACATATATATACATATGAAAAATGTAAGAAACAATTTAGAAAACTGAAACTTCTAGCTTGAAATGAAATGAAAAAAATGGATGTCACATAATGGTTCAACCTCTGGCTATGGAAAAAGGAAATGTATAATTTATTTACACAAACGTCAATATTAGTTCTCATCAATTTGACCACTGTATCAATAAGCTTCAATGTCTACGCTACATTTTTTCCAATTTCACTATTTTCTTGTCAAAGCACCATGTATGAAAACTACCACTCCAGTAACAGTGTATGTATATATATATATATTATCCCTGGGGATAGGGGTGAAAGAATACTTTCCACGCATTCCTCACGTGTCGTAGAAGGCGACTAGAGGGGACGGGAGCGGGGGCCAGAAATCCTCCCCTCCTTGTATTTTTAACTTTCTAAAAAAAATGGGGAAACAGGAGTCACGCGGGGAGTGCTCATCCTCCTCGTAGACTTAGATTGGGTTGTCTAAATGTGTGTGGATGTAACGAAGATGTGAAAAAAGGAGAGATAGGTAGTATGTTTGAGGAAAGGAACCTGGATGTTTTGGCTCTGAGTGAAACGAAGCTCAAGGGTAAAGGGGAAGAGTGGTTTGGGAATGTCTTGGGAGTAAAGTCAGGGGTTAGTGAGAGGACAAGAGCAAGGGAAGGAGTAGCAGTACTCCTGAAACAGGAGTTGTGGGAGTATGTGATAGAATGTAAGAAAGTAAATTCTCGATTAATATGGGTAAAACTGAAAGTTGATGGAGAGAGATGGGTGATTATTGGTGCATATGCAACTGGGCATGAGAAGAAAGATCATGAGAGGCAAGTGTTTTGGGAGCAGCTGAATGAGTGTGTTAGTGGTTTTAGTGGTTATAGTGATGAGTGATTTGAATGCAAAGGTGAGTAATGTGGCAGTTCAGGGAATAATTGGTATACATGGGGTGTTCAGTGTTGTAAATGAAAATGGTGAAGAGCTTGTAGATTTATGTGCTGAAAAAGGACTGGTGATTGGGAATACCTGGTTTAAAAAGCGAGATATACATAAGTATACGTATGTAAGTAGGAGAGATGGCCAGAGAGCGTTATTGGATTACGTGTTAATTGACAGGCGCGCGAAAGAGAGACTTTTGGATGTTAATGTGCTGAGAGGTGCAACTGGAGGGATGTCTGATCATTATCTTGTGGAGGCTAAGGTGAAGATCTGTATGGGTTTTCAGAAAAGAAGAGTGAATGTTGGGGTGAAGAGGGTGGTGAGAGTAAGTGAGCTTGGGAAGGAGACTTGTATGAGGAAGTACCAGGAGAGACTGAGTACAGAGTGGAAAAAGGTGAGAACAATGGAAGTAAGGGGGAGTGGGGGAGGAATGGGATGTATTTAGGGAATCAGTGATGGATTGCGCAAAAGACGCTTGTGGCATGAGAAGAGTGGGAGGTGGGTTGATTAGAAAGGGTAGTGAGTGGTGGGATGAAGAAGTAAGAGTATTAGTGAAAGAGAAGAGAGAGGCATTTGGACGATTTTTGCAGGGAAAAAATGCAATTGAGTGGGAGATGTATAAAAGAAAGAGAAAGGAGGTCAAGAGAAAGGTGCAAGAGGTGAAAAAAAGGGCAAATGAGAGTTGGGGTGAGAGTATCATTAAATTTTAGGGAGAATAAAAAGATGTTCTGGAAGGAGGTAAATAAAGTGCGTAAGACAAGGGAGCAAATGGGAACTTCAGTGAAGGGCGCAAATGGGGAGGTGATAACAAGTAGTGGTGATGTGAGAAGGAGATGGAGTGAGTATTTTGAAGGTTTGTTGAATGTGTTTGATGATAGAGTGGCAGATATAGGGTGTTTTGGTCGAGGTGGTGTGCAAAGTGAGAGGGTTGGGGAAATGATTTGGTAAACAGAGAAGAGGTAGTGAAAGCTTTGCGGAAGATGAAAGCCGGCAAGGCAGCAGGTTTGGATGGTATTGCAGTGGAATTTATTAAAAAAGGGGATGACTGTATTGTTGACTGGTTGGTAAGGTTATTTAATGTATGTATGACTCATGGTGAGGTGCCTGAGGATTGGCGGAATGCGTGCATAGTGCCATTGTACAAAGGCAAAGGGGATAAGAGTGAGTGCTCAAATTACAGAGGTATAAGTTTGTTGAGTATTCCTGGTAAATTATATGTGAGGGTATTGATTGAGAGGGTGAAGGCATGTACAGAGCATCAGATTGGGGAAGAGCAGTGTGGTTTCAGAAGTGGCAGAGGATGTGTGGATCAGGTGTTTGCTTTGAAGAATGTATGTGAGAAATACTTAGAAAAGCAAATGGATTTGTATGTAGCATTTATGGATCTGGAGAAGGCATATGATAGAGTTGATAGAGATGCTCTGTGGAAGGTATTAAGAATATATGGTGTGGGAGGAAAGTTGTTAGAAGCAGTGAAAAGTTTTTATCGAGGATGTAAGGCATGTGTACGTGTAGGAAGAGAGGAAAGTGATTGGTTCTCAGTGAATGTAGGTTTGCGGCAGGGGTGTGTGATGTCTCCATGGTTGTTTAATTTGTTTATGGATGGGGTTGTTAGGGAGGTGAATGCAAGAGTTTTGGAAAGAGGGGCAAGTATGAAGTCTGTTGGGGATGAGAGAGCTTGGGAAGTGAGTCAGTTGTTGTTCGCTGATGATACAGCGCTGGTGGCTGATTCATGTGAGAAACTGCAGAAGCTGGTGACTGAGTTTGGTAAAGTGTGTGAAGAAGAAAGTTAAGAGTAAATGTGAATAAGAGCAAGGTTATTAGGTACAGTAGGGTTGAGGGTCAAGTCAATTGGGAGGTGAGTTTGAATGGAGAAAAACTGGAGGAAGTGAAGTGTTTTAGATATCTGGGAGTGGATCTGGCAGCGGATGGAACCATGGAAGCGGAAGTGGATCATAGGGTGGGGGAGGGGGCGAAAATTCTGGGGGCCTTGAAGAATGTGTGGAAGTCGAGAACATTATCTCGGAAAGCAAAAATGGGTATGTTTGAAGGAATAGTGGTTCCAACAATGTTGTATGGTTGCGAGGCGTGGGCTATGGATAGAGTTGTGCGCAGGAGGATGGATGTGCTGGAAATGAGATGTTTGAGGACAATGTGTGGTGTGAGGTGGTTTGATCGAGTGAGTAACGTAAGGGTAAGAGAGATGTGTAGAAATAAAAAGAGCGTGGTTGAGAGAGCAGAAGAGGGTGTTTTGAAGTGGTTTGGGCACATGGAGAGGATGAGTGAGGAAAGATTGACCAAGAGGATATATGTGTCGGAGGTGGAGGGAACGAGGAGAAGAGGGAGACCAAATTGGAGGTGGAAAGATGGAGTGAAAAAGATTTTGTGTGATCGGGGCCTGAACATGCAGGAGGGTGAAAGGAGGGCAAGGAATAGAGTGAATTGGAGCGATGTGGTATACCGGGGTTGACGTGCTGTCAGTGGATTGAATCAAGGCATGTGAAGCGTCTGGGGTAAACCATGGAAAGCTGTGTAGGTATGTATATTTGCGTGTGTGGACGTATGTATATACATGTGTATGGGGGGGGGGGGTTGGGCCATTTCTTTCGTCTGTTTCCTTGCGCTACCTCGCAAACGCGGGAGTCAGCGACAAAGTATAAAAAAAAAATATATATATATATATATATATATATATATATATATATATATGGCAGCTAGAGACTGAGTGTAAACGAATGTAGCCTTTGTTGTCTTTTCTTAGCGCTACCTGGCACGCATGCAGGAGTAGGGGTTGTCATGTGTGGCGAGGTGGCGACGGGAATGAATAAATGGCAGACAGTATGAATTATGTACATGTGTATATATGTATATGTCTGTGTGTGTATATATATGTATACGGTGAGATGTATATGTACGTATATGTGCGTGTGTAGACGTGTATGTATATACATGTGTATGTGGATGGGTTAGGCCATTCTTTCGTCTGTTCCCTTGCGCTACCCCGTTAACGCGGGAGACAGCGACAAAGTATGAAAATATGAAAAAAGAAAAAGAATATATATATATATATATATATATATATATATATATATATATATATATATATATATATATATATATATATATATTATCCCTGGGGATAGGGGAGAAAGAATACTTCCCACGTATTCCCTGCGTGTCGTAGAAGGCGACTAAAAGGGAAGGGAGCGGGGGGCTGGAAATCCTCCCCTCTCATTTTTTTTTTTTTTTTTTTTCAATTTTCCAAAAGAAGGAACAGAGAAGGGGGCCAGGTGAGGATATTCCCTCTAAGGCCCAGTCCTCTGTTCTTAACGCTACCTTGCTAATGCGGGAAATGGTGAATAGTATGAAAAAAAAAAAAAAAAAAAAATATATATATATATATATATATATATATATATATATATATATATATATATATATATATATATATTCTTTTTCTTTCATACTATTCGCCATTTCCCGCATTAGTGAGGTAGCGTTAAGAACAGAGGACTGGGCCCTAGAGGGAATATCCTCACCTGGCCCCCTTCTCTGTTCCTTCTTTTGGAAAATTAAAAAAAAAAACGAGAGGGGAGGATTTCCAGCCACCCGCTCCCTCCCCTTTTAGTCGCCTTCTACGACACGCAGGGAGTACGTGGGAAGTATTCTTTCTCCCCTAACCCCAGGGATAATATATATATATATATATATATATATATATATATATATATATATATATATATATAACATACAAAACTCCAACAGCCATGCTCGAACTCGGGACCCCATGCGTGTCAGGCGGAAGCGCCACCGCCAGGCCATGATCACCCCTAACAGGGAAATGACTATTCCAATACTAAGTAATCGAATACCCTTCGTCTCACATTGCTGAGCAACGAGGTCTAGACCTGTCAAGTCCCATCAGGCTCATACAATCAGCAGATAGCATTTTGCAGAACCTAATTGTACAATACGGAGGTATATGAATACGAATATAGTGCATATAAACGCGCACTTTCATAGGGCATACAACATACATTTCCCTATTAGGGGCGATCACAGCCCAGCAGCAGCGCCTCCGCCCGTTACGCAGATATATATATATATATATATATATATACCAACAATGTTATATGGTTGCGAGGCGTGGGCTATAGATAGAGCTGTGCAGAGGAGGGTGGATGTGTTGGAAATGAGAGGTTTGTGGACAGTATGTGGTGTGAGGTGGTTTGATCGAGTAAGTAATGAAAGGGTAAGAGAGATGTGCGGTAATAAAAAGAGTGTGGTTGAGAGAGCAGGAGAGGGTGTTTTGAAATAATTTGGTCACAATGAGAGAATGAGTGAGGAAAGATTAACAAAGAGGATAAATGTGTCAGAGGTGGAGGGAACGAGGAGAAGTGGGAGACCAAATTGGAGGTGGAAGGATGGAGTGAAAAAGATTTTGAGCGATTGGGGCCTGAACATGCAGGAAGGTGAAAGGCGTGCAAGGAACAGAGTGAATTGGAACTATGTGGTATACCGGGGTCGACGTGCTGTCAATGGATTGAACCAGGGCATGTAAAGCGTCTGGGTTAAACCATAGAAAGTTTTGTGGGGCCTGGATGTGGAAAGGGAACTGTGGTTTCGGTGCAGTATACATGCCAGCTAGAGACTAAGTGTGAACGAATGTGACCTTTGTTGTCTTTTCTTAGCGCTACCTAGCGCGCATGCGGGGGGAGGGATTTGTTATTTGGCGGGAAACGGCGATCAAGTAATAGTAATCAATGTAATATGGCATATTTTAGTACTTTTGGGAAAATGTGGATGTAGATGGATAAAAAAAACAAGTGAGAAAGCTGTTGATTTATCAGGATTGAGCATAGGACTTTGAAGAAGAGAAACAACGTAATGTGAGATATATATGTTGTGTACGCATATATTCGTGCATTTGTTTTTTCCCATACGCTTGAGTTGTGGAGGCGTGGACGTCTGTGAGTATATTCATACGGTTGTCTTATTTACTTTCGTTTTCTCTTATATGTAGTCATATTCAGTTTGATGAGTAACGTGAAGCCTTCATACTTTTGGACAACCTCCGCCCGCATCCATTATCATATTAACGTCTACGAAAACAAGCGACCTCATCTTATATTTACGGATGCAGGAGCCCAGCCTGTCTGCCTTTCTGTATGGTGGTGGCGGCAGTGGCGTACTCTGCATATAACTCTGCCATTTCGCTGTCCAAACCCCAACCTCTTGCCCGATAAACTATTCAATACATCTTCAGATCTCTCTCTCTCTCTCTCTCTCTCTCTCTCTCTCTCTCTCTCTCTCTCTCTCTCTCTCTCTCTCTCTCTCTCTTTGTTGAAAGGTTTAGAGAAGAATAGAAGCCCCTATGGAGGCTAGGCCTTGTGTGAAACATACAGAGAGAGCAAAAGAAAGAGAAACACAGACAAAAGGAAGATCTTTTATACTATCTTTTTTTTAACGTTGAAGCTTATGTTGTAGTTCTTGATATATCAAATGTTCCTGACTGAAAGAGACATCGGGGTCTCATCTCCAATCTCCTCTCTTTTGCTTCTCGTCCCTCCCTCTCTATCGTCATATATTGCTTCCTTCCGGCAGGTCTCTCTCCGTAACTGTTCTTGGATCGACTTCTCTCAACAACAACGGTGCCCCTCAGGCTTTTGTCATATCTTTTACGCTTCTCCTCCTATATATTAGCGATATCCTATGGCAACAGATACTAAGTTGATTCATTTTCAACAGATACTAAGTTGATTCATAAGTTGACAACTCAACAATGTATTTATCCATTGCCCTCAAATTTACTCAATAATTATTCGCTCGATTATGTCCCGTTTCGTTACAATGTTAACCGTAAACTTGACCAGAATATCGCAGTAGGGCCGGATGCAACGTAGGTAAGTTTAATGCCTCTAAACACAGTGTCTGCTCTCGTCTCTTTCTGTAACTCCTACATAACTTTCCTGTATCATTTGACGGGCCTTTAATTCCACCGCTCAACACAACTTAGTATCAGCGTAACATATCACCTCACTGGTGATCCCACATAACATAGATAGCAGCTACGTTTGCCACTTAAGAAAAAAATAGCCATCCTCTTCTCTTCTGAACAGTTGCTCCAGTTGTGCAAAGGACGGATCTGTGCTTAAATGGAATATTGCTCACACATCTGGGGAGATTGTAGCTCTACATAAATATTAGATAGATTCTTGTCCAAAGCATTCCTTCTCATCTTTCTTACCTTAATTCAAAGGACAGACTCTTTTCCCCTCCTCTGTTGACGTTGCTTTGATTTTTGTTGCCTTAACTGGCTTCTTGGATCCCCTTGTCATTAGCAATAGCACATAACATATGGCAAGCCACTGTGTTTGATGATGACCGTGTGGCCATTGGCAACTCAAGAATGGGCTTTTGAGATGTCCGTTTCTTTCCCTACACCTCGAGGTATTGAAACTCTTCATCTCTTTGTCTCCTAATACCTAAGACCTGACTCGCTTTAAATGGCAGGATTTCCACTTCTTTCAAAACTTAATCTATTTTCTTCTTGTCTCCTTAATTCTCCTTTTAACTCCTTTCATTTCAAGTTAAGTCCTGTGGACTTTTGTCCGTGACTAGAGCCTTCAGCATAAGAAAAGATAACTTTGTTTTGAAATACGGCTGGTTGTACCTATTCGGAAAACCATGAGATAGTAGAGGTCCAATATTTAGTGGTGTGAGGAAAGAAGCAGACACCACAACGGTCCATTCCTAGGTTGTCATCGTGTGACATAATGCTTTGTGTCATATTACGTATTCTAGGTAATTGTAGAGGAATAAAAGCAGACAACTGAGTTCATAGCGTGAGTGTGGACAACTCGTATTGCTTTAGACGTATCTGTTAGCACGGACAGTAGACCTGTACGCGCTAGCCCTGCCTTTTCGTAAAATCTCGTCGTACGTGTTTATAAATAGAAGTAAGTACACACTCTCTCTCTCTCTCTCTCTCTCTCTCTCTCTCTCTCTCTCTCTCTCTCTCTCTCTAGCAATCAATCACGCTCCATAGTTTCACGTCACCCACGATCAAAAGTATGAATTAATGTATGAAAAGCATATTTACGAGTATGAAAATTGTCTGCTTATATATAGTGACCAATTAAGAAAAAAGAATATCCTAAGGAAGAAAAAAGCTTACAATCTCTTGTGGAAACTGTCGTGAGGTGGAGACACCTGACGTTGACTACAATGCTGTGAGTCTCCCAACTCTACTTTTTTGTGTGTGTAACTTTCTTCTAAATGGACCATGAATACCCTGTGGACGAGGGAGGGAGAGAGGAGGAAGCATAGCACGGAGGGTGAGGGGAATAATTATTGTTAAAAGCTGTTGTTCTCGGAGGCCTTAATGTGTTTCGCTAGGGGGCGGGAGGAGGAGTCCTTTCTGTGAGAACGTCTTGTGTGGAGACAGGAAGGAGAGTGAGACCTTACTGTGGGAAGGTACTGATGTAAGAAAGGAAGAAGGGAGAACATGACTGAAGGTAATAAAGTAAAGGACGATAAGACAGAGGGTTTAGAGGGGTTGATATTATTTGATGGAACTGGTACTTAAGGAATATTGATTATTCTGTGTTAAGCTTTCCTGAGACTGACTCTCCAAACATGAGTTGGCCGAAATAAACGTAAACACACACACACACACACACACACACACACACACGCACACAAAACCAGATCATCATGCCGGAAGAAACAGAAGAGACCTTCAAAAGAAAGAGAAAATTACCATAGTTGATTGGAAGAAAGGACTTATATCAGAGGAGCCTTTCCGAAATTGGTTGGGATCACCACTAGTGTGCCTCAAGGCTCGGGTCTGCTATCATTGTTTTCCATAATCTTTATGAATGACCTTTCAGAAGGTATGAACGAATACCTCATTATGATTGCTGATGTTGCCAGGGCGATGAGAAAATTAAAGAATGATGGGGATTGCGTCAACTTAGGAGAACTAGAGAGACCCCAAAGTTGATGCAATACATAGTTGATGAATTTCAACCAAAGTAAATGTAAAGTAATGAGGGCGGATGATTGTTTTCCTTGTACAACGTTACACTAGAAGCTGCATTGTCTGATTATCAATAATTACTCATAAACATTGTCCCCTGAGAATGTTCCAGCTGTGTCCCTTATTTACCAGCGAGTCTTACGTGTATGTACCGGCTTCATGTAATACCGACTATTTTCCTGCCAGTTATTCAACTGCAGTGTCAGCTGAAATTAGCCTACTTTGTTAATATCAGCTGAACACGATATATGAACGGCTCAAGACTTAAATTTGTGAAAAAAATAGGCATTTTATATATATATATATATATATATATATATATATATATATATATATATATATATATATATATATATATATATATTTTTTTTTTTTTTTTTTTTTTTTTTTTTTTTTTTTTTTTCATACTATTCGCCATTTCCCGCGACAGCGAGGTAGCGCCAAGAACAGAGGACCGGGCCCCTGAGGGAACATCCCCACCTGGACCTCTCCTCTGTTCCTTCTTTTGGAAAAAAAAAAAAAAAAAAAAAAAAAAAAAAAAGAGAGGGGAGGATTTCCAACCCCCCGCTCCCTTCCCTTTTAGTCGCCTTCTACGACACGCAGGGAATACGTGGGAAGTATTCTTTCTCCCCTATCCCCAGGGATATATATATATATATATATGTTTCCTTGCGCTACCTCGCAAACGCGGGAGACAGCGACAAAGCAAAATAGGTAAATAAATGATATATATATATATATATATATATATATATATATATATATATATATATATATATATATATATATATATATTATATTATCATTATTATTATTATTATTATTACTTCATGTAATATACTTAGTCGCTGTTTCCCGCATTAGCGAGGTAGCGCAAGGAAACAGACTAAAGAATGGCCCAACCCACCCACATACACATGTATGTACGGAAACGCCCACACACGCACATGTCCATACCTGTCATGTGCAATGCACCGAAACCACAGTTCCCTTTCCACATCCAGGCCCCACAGAGCTTTCCATAGTTTACCCCAGACGCTTCACAAGCCCTGGTTCAATCCATTGACAGCACATCGACCCCGGTATACCGCATCGTTCTAACTCACTCAGTTCCTTGCAAGCCTTTCACCCTCCTGTATGTTCAGGCCCCGATCGGTCAAAATCTTTTTCACTCCATCCTTCCACCTCCAATTTGGTCTCCCATATCTCGTTCCCTCCATCTCTGACACACATATCTTCTTTGTCAATCTTTCCTCATTCATTCTCTCCATGTGACCAATCCATTTCAAAACACCCTCTTCTGCTCTCTCAACCACACTCATTTTATTACCACACATCTCTCTTACCCTTTCATTACTTACTCGATCAAACCACCTCACACCACATATTGTCCTCGAACATTTCATTTCCATCACATCCACCCTCCTCCGCACAACCCTATCTTTAGCCCACGCCTCGCAACTATTCCCTCAAACATGCCTATTTTTGCTTTCCGAGATAACATTCTCGCCTTCCACACATTCTTTAACGCTCCCAGAACATCTATTAGTACCAAGATGATTTGCGTCCCCAATCCACTATTCCCGTGACATCTATGGGTCGCTCTTCGAGTGCCCTGCCTCCAGATACCTTACAGAATGTAGACCTTGCCCAGCAAGAACGCTATCCAACAAACATGATCCTACTACATCAGGTAAACGTGGAGTCCCGCAGACGTTGTTTGGTATCACTACTGTAAGAGACAAACGTTACAAGAGGATTACTCTGAGCAGAAGACCTTGGTACAGCATAGGAATGTACGCACTTTAACAAAAAAAAAAAATACTAACAGAAGAATTATTAATTAAATGAATATTGATATGGACAGTCCTCCTACATATACCAAGGCCAATACAATAAGGTTAGCTTAGCCCCACAGTCCTGCTGTGTGTACGTAGGCCAATGCAATAAGACTGGCCCCATAGTCCTGCTGTTTGTACCTAGACCAATACAGTAAGATTAACCCCATAGTCCTGCTGTATGTACAGAGGCCAGTACATAAAGAGCCGTCCAGTAAGAGATAATATAGAGAAATGTGAAGCTCCCGTGTGGCTCGGGACGATCGTAATCCACACTCATTACTGGATCTGGACAAAGTTTCCGAGGCTGTTAACCTTTTAATTGCTGGTCAGATCAGGTTAGGTCACTGGCATTATCCCTCTCGGAGGCCCATTAGATTCACTGTTATTCTGAAAGGTGTGAGGGGAGGGGAATTGTGCAATTAGTGATTAGATCACTTCTGTATCTAATTGTTTTCTAAGTAATTATCTAACCTTATTATGGACCTGGTTCTTGGGATCCCTGTCAGGTGATTTAGCAACGCAGTCTTCAGAAACTGTCCTAGGTAGGTAGTATGAGGGTTCTTTGCAGTCTGAATATGGACTTTCCTCACTGCAAGTAGAGTAGTCATCGGATACTCTGCTAGGCACATAGTACATCTCTATATATTCCTCTTGATACAATTAGAGACGTTCTCCTTTATAGGACCTCAGACGAGTAGCCAACAGTATGCCCTATACTGCTCTGGAGTCTGATAACCGTTTGCTTCTTACATTTTGTATTGTACTGTTGTCAGGCGCTCCGTAGTTATCCATGCATCACGTAGCATGTCATCCCGTGGCGCTGTAGTGAAAGGAATGCAAAGAGTAGAGAATTGTGGTAGAATAACGTGTGCCAAAGCCTATGTGTAAGTTATGCCTTTGAGATAAAATTCATGAGTTGCGAGAGATGTGGTGAGAGACAGACAATGATACTAGGGTTGCTGTTTTTGCTGAAGCCAGCGGTGATGGAGCCAGAGATGCCACTAGCCTACCGACACAGCCATTGGTTTCACCGTTAACCACCACTATTCAGCAGCTGGCCTCATTAGTCCACCACTAACCGCAAGTAGTCATAATCTCTCCTCCCTCGTTCATCACCGATAACCACCACTAGCCAGCAGCTTGTCCCCACGTTTACTGCCACTAACTACCAATAGTTACCCGCACTCATGCTGGTCAGATGTGCCTACGTTTCTCTTACGCGAAGACGCTAGACTCGGAATCAGCAGGCGTTAATTAGACAGGAACAGAAAGAAAGGCATTATTGTGAATGTGACCGATTAAACTGTGAGCATAGCCATATAACACAAGAGGATTATAATATGTACATAATAACATAACACAAGAGCATAACACTGTGAACATGACCACATAACATAAGAGGATGATAGTGGGAGTATGACCACATAACACAAGAGGAAAATAGGAAAACATCACTATTAGTGTTTGACAAGAGTACTCGTATGATCGTTCCTGCGAATGAAATATGATGATGTGATTAAATAAACAGATGCTCAGGTAATACAAATTAGTTACGGAAGGACCGAAAATGAAGGATCGTCATGACCGTAGATATTGGTTCACAGCCATGAGGAACCCTCTCCCCATCAGAAATATCTGATCAAAGGCCGTCAGTTTCTGTACCAGGCGAAGGGCTCGTGACCCAGAAGCCCAGAGACGATGGCCATGTGGGTCACTAACTGTCTTAGGCAGCGATGGACTTGTCGTCTCGAGAATGAGGAAAAGATCGTTGGGTAATGTGGAGAGTTTTAGGAAAGCGTCATACAGAAGAAATAAGAAAAAAAGTGAAATACTAATAATACAGTGAAGAGAATTGAAGTTGTAAAAAGCCCATTCACCCTGTAGGTGACAAAAATTGAGTTATGAATATCTTGATACTTTATGCTCAAGTATAATTGACATTGCTAAGTGTGAAAGAATCAGATGTAACACTACGACATCTGGGCTGACTGGCACGGAACCCTGCCTCACGTGTCACTCATCAGGATAGAGCGGGACGGAACCGTACCTCACGTCTCAACGTCTTAAGTATTGACTGGGACGGACTCTCCAGGTCTTGGATCCTTCCCGTGCATATTCTGGAACCAATGTTTACTTCTGCCACAGTTACAAGACTAAATTTTGGAACTGAACAAGCCTCTTACATCTCTCTCTCTCTCTCTCTCTCTCTCTCTCTCTCTCTCTCTCTCTCTCTCTCTCTCTCTCTCTCTCTGCTACAGTAACTAATCTTCCCGTCTGATCCAGTCTCTTGCGACGCTTATTGCAAAATGTTATATATTGAGTGTGTAATCATAACCGACCATGTTTTAACAAGGAAACTGGTTTCAGTCCACATGTTTAGTCTTCAGCTTTACTAGGACGTTATCTCTTGCAAGCGACTCTCCCTGATCTCGCAACACTTACTGTTCTCCCTCTAGTTCTCAACAACGGGTACCCAGCTTTAGCTTCAGTCTTTTACACGTTTTCCAGACTCTTTTTCTCCACCACTAGTTTTCCTAGCTCATGGAGAATGGCCTGCAGGCAACCTAACTGGAAAAACGAGGAACTTTCTCGTGTAACTACAGGTTCATAGTTATCAAACTACAGGTTCATAGTTATCATTAAACTACAAGTTCATAGTTATCAAACTACAGGTTCATATCTATCAAACTACAGGTTCATAGTCATCATCAAACTACAGGTTCATATCTATCAAACTACAGGTTCATAGTCATCATCAAACTACAGGTTCATAGTCATCATCAAACTACAGGTTCATAGTTATCATCAAACTACAGGTTCATAATCATCAAACTACAGGTTCATAGTTATCAAACTACTGGTTCATAGTCATCATCAAACTACAGGTTCATAGTCATCATAAAACTACAGGTTCATAGTCATCATCAAACTACGAGTTCATAGTTATCATCGCAACTCTATGTAAACAAGTGCTTGATTCAGTAACAAAGAAAACAAATATGATTTACGGTCATCATCGCCGTTTGGGAATAAGCAGATACCACAGTCTGGGTCAGGCCGACGTAGGTACCACAGTCCTGATCAGGCTAACGCAAGCTGCTTAAGGAGTGCTCTGATTCCAGGAGTAAACACTGAAGGGAAAATGACCCGCTTGAGATGGCCGGAGTTTCCCGAGTGCTATATTGGCCGTGCTTGAGGCTAATGTTGGCTCGTGCTCGGTATATACTCCAAAAATTCATTCCATATTCAACCAGCACAATATATATATATATATATATATATATATATATATATATATATATATATATATATATATATATATATATTTATATATACAATTATTATTATTATTATACTTTGTCGTCTCCCGCGTTAGCGAGGTAGCGCAAGGAAACAGACGAAAGAATGGCCCAACCCACCCACATACACATGAATATACATAAACGACCTCACACGCATGTATAAATACCTATACATTTCAAGGTATACATACATATACAGATGTATACTTTTTTTTTTTTTTTTGCCGCTGTCTCCCGCGTTTGCGAGGTAGCGCAAGGAAACAGACGAAAGAAATGGCCCAACAAACCCCCATACACATGTATATACATACGTCCACACACGCAAATATACATACCTACACAGCTTTCCATGGTTTACCCCAGACGCTTCACATGCCCTGATTCAATCCACTGACAGCACGTCAACCCCGGTATACCACATCGATCCAATTCACTCTATTCCTTACCCTCCTTTCACCCTCCTGCATGTTCAGGCCCCGATCACACAAAATCTTTTTCACTCCATGTTTCCATCTCCAATTTGGTCTCCCACTTCTCCTCGTTCCCTCCACCTCCGACACATATATCCTCTTGGTCAATCTTTCCTCACTCATTCTCTCCATGTGCCCAAACCATTTCAAAACATCCTCTTCTGCTCTCTCAACCACGCTCTTTTTATTTCCACACATCTCTCTTACCCTTACGTTACTTACTCGATCAAACCACCTCACACCACACATTGTCCTCAAACATCTCATTTCCAGCACATCCATCCTCCTGCGCACAACTCTATCCATAGCCCACGCCTCGCAACAATACAACATTGTTGGAACCACTATTCCTTCAAACATACCCATTTTTGCTTTCCGAGATAATGTTCTCGACTTCCACACATTCTTCAAGGCTCCCAGGATTTTCGCCCCCTCCCCCACCCTATGATGCACTTCCGCTTCCATGGTTCCATCCGCTGCCAAATCCACTCCCAGATATCTAAAACACTTTACTTCCTCCAGTTTTTCTCCATTCAAACTTACCTCCCAATTGACTTGACCCTCAACCCTACTGTACCTAATAACCTTGCTCTTATTCACATTTACTCTTAACTTTCTTCTTTCACACACTTTACCAAACTCAGTCACCAGCTTCTGCAGTTTCTCACATGAATCAGCCACCAGCGCTGTATCATCAGCGAACAACAACTGACTCACTTCCCAAGCTCTCTCATCCACAACAGACTTCATACTTGCCCCTCTTTCCAAAACTCTTGCATTCACCTCCCTAACAACCCCATCCATAAACAAATTAAACAACCATGGAGACATCACACACCCCTGCCGCAAACCTACATTCACTGAGAACCAATCACTTTCCTCTCTTCCTACACGTACACATGCCTTACATCCTCGATAAAAACTTTTTACTGCTTCTAACAACTTGCCTCCCACACCATATATTCTTAATACCTTCCACAGAGCATCTCTATCAACTCTATCATACGCCTTCTCCAGATCCATAAATGCTACATACAAATCCATTTGCTTTTCTAAGTATTTCTCACATACATTCTTCAAAGCAAACACCTGATCCACACATCCTCTACCACTTCTGAAACCACACTGCGCTTCCTCAATCTGATGCTCTGTGCATGCCTTCACCCTCTCAATCAGTACCCTCCCATATAATTTACCAGGAATACTCAAAAAACTTATACCTCTGTAATTTGAGCACTCACTCTTATCCCCTTTGCCTTTGTACAATGGCACTATGCATGCATTCCGCCAATCCTCAGGCACCTCACCATGAGTCATACATACATTAAATAACCTTACCAACCAGTCAATAATACAGTCAGTATATTCATACTTGCTGCCTTCATTCCTGTCGCCACCCCTCCACACATGGAAATCCCCCCACCTCCCCGCGCGCGCACGCGCGAGGTAGCACTCGGAAAAGACAACAAAGGCCACATTCCTTCACTCTCTGTCTCTAGCTCTCATGTGTATTGCACCGAAGCCACAGCTCCCTTTCCACATCCAAGCCCCACAAAACTTTCCATGGTTTACCCCAGACGCTTCACATGCCCTGATTCAATCCAATGACAGCTCGTCGACTCCGGTATACCACATCGTTCCAGTTCGCTCTATTCCTTGCACACCTTTCTCCTGTATGTTGAGGCCCCGATCGCTCAAATCATTCCGCCTCCAATTTGGCCTCCCTCTTCTCCTCGTTCCCTCCACCTCTGACTCGTATATCCTTGTTGTCAATTTTTCCTCACTCATTCTTTCCATGTGACCAAACCATTTTAATACACCCTCTTCTGCTCTCTCAACCACACTCTTATTATTACCACACATTTATCTTGCCCTTTCATTACTTACTCGATCAAACCACCTCACACCACATATTGTCCTCAAATATTTCATTTCCAACTCATCTACCCTCCTCCGCACAGCCTTATCTAAAGCCCATGCCTCGCAACCATATAACATTATTGGGACCACTATTCCTTCAAACATATCCATTTTTGCTCCGAGATAACGTTCTCGCCTTCCACACATTCTTCAACGCTCCCAGAACCTTCGCCCCCTCCACCACCCTGTGACTCACTTCTGCTTCCATGTTTCTATCCGCTGCTAAATCCACTCTAGATATCTAAAACACTTCACTTCCTCCAGTTTTTCTCCATTCAAACTTACCTCCCAATTAACTTCTCTCTCAACCCTACTGAACCCACTAACCTTGCTCCTATTCTTGTTTACTCTCAGCCTTCTTCTTGCACTTTAACAAACTCAGTCACCAACTTCTGCAGTTTCTCACCCGAATCAGCCACCAGCGC
The DNA here is from genome assembly GCF_036320965.1 of Panulirus ornatus. Taxonomy (NCBI): domain Eukaryota; kingdom Metazoa; phylum Arthropoda; class Malacostraca; order Decapoda; family Palinuridae; genus Panulirus; species Panulirus ornatus. Next base: position 10,569,402 of record NC_092294.1, on the reverse strand, counting down.
TGTATCATCAGCGAACAACAACTGACTCACTGCCCAAGCCCTTTTATCCAGAACAGACTGCATTCTTTCCCCTCTCTCCAAAACTCTTGCATTCACCTCACGAACAACCCCATCCATAAACAAATTAAACAACCATGGAGACATCAAGCACCCCTACCTCAAACCGACATTTACTGGGAACCAATTGCTTTCCTCCCTTCCTACTCGTACACATGCCTTACATCCTTGATTAAAACTTTTCACTGCCTCTAGCAACTTACCTCCCAGACCATATACATATACGTATGTATGTACATATAAAGAGATTCTAAGACAACCATTTTCAACAACATCGTCATCTGCTTACTGTTTGTAACTTTGATTTAGATTAATTTTTGATGGATTTCTGATGCTGAAGCTTTTGTCTGTGCAGAATTTGCCTTGTCTTTTCATAAATTTGTCTTTTCTCAGAACTTTTCAAAGTTAAATCTGTTGAGCGATTTTAGTGAATTGTCATGTCCGTACACTAATGTAATGTATTTTGTCTTTCAGAACCTTAAGAACCAGATTATGACGACCAACGTGTGGGTGGAGCAGGTATGTGTCACTTGCATGTCATGATGTGTCACATTATTCTTGCAGTTACCCATTTATACTGCACCGGGAAAGTAAGGGGAATCTTTGCACTGTTTGTGTGTGTGTGTGTGTGTGTGTGTGTGTGCAACGCAAAACTGAAGGTCAGGTAGTTTTGTTCTCTGTTTCATATCATTATCATTATTATCATTATTATCATTATAATCATTATTATCTTTATTATCATCATTATTATTATTATTATTATTTTTTTTTTTTTTTTTTTTTTTTTTTTTTTTTATACTTTGTCGCTGTCTCCCGCGTTTGCGAGGTAGCGCAAGGAAACAGACGAAAGAAATGGCCCAACCCCCCCATACACATGTACATACACACGTCCACACACGCAATATACATACCTACACAGCTTTCCATGGTTTACCCCAGACGCTTCACATGCCTTGATTCAATCCACTGACAGCACGTCAACCCCTGTATACCACATCGCTCCAATTCACTCTATTCCTTGCCCTCCTTTCACCCTCCTGCATGTTCAGGCCCCGATCACACAAAATCCTTTTCACTCCATCTTTCCACCTCCAATTTGGTCTCCCTCTTCTCCTCGTTCCCTCCACCTCCGACACATATATCCTCTTGGTCAATCTTTCCTCACTCATTCTCTCCATGTGCCCAAACCACTTCAAAACACCCTCTTCTGCTCTCTCAACCACGCTCTTTTTATTTCCACACATCCCTCTTACCCTTACGTTACTTACTCGATCAAACCACCTCACACCACACATTGTCCTCAAACATCTCATTTCCAGCACATCCATCCTCCTGCGCACAACTCTATCCACAGCCCACGCCTCGCAACCATACAACATTGTTGGAACCACTATTCCTTCAAACATACCCATTTTTGCTTTCCGGGATAATGTTCTCGACTTCCACACATTTTTCAAGGCTCCCAAAATTTTCGCCCCCTCCCCCACCCTATGATCCACTTCCGCTTCCATGGTTCCATCCGCTGACAGATCCACTCCCAGATATCTAAAACACTTCACTTCCTCCAGCCTCTCACCATTCAAACTCACCTCCCAATTGACTTGACCCTCAACCCTACTGTACCTAATAACCTTGCTCTTATTGACATTTACTCTTAACTTTCTTCTTCCACACACTTTACCAAACTCCGTCACCAGCTTCTGCAGTTTCTCACATGAATCCGCCACCAGCGCTGTATCATCAGCGAACAACAACTGACTCACTTCCCAAGCTCTCTCATCCCCAACAGACTTCATACTTGCCCCTCTCTCCAAAACTCTTGCATTTACCTCCCTAACAACCCCATCCATAAACAAATTAAACAACCATGGAGACATCACACACCCCTGCCGCAAACCTACATTCACTGAGAACCAATCACTTTCCTCTCTTCCTACACGTACACATGCCTTACATCCTCGATAAAAACTTTTCACTGCTTCTAACAACTTGCCTCCCACACCATATATTCTTAATACCTTCCACAGAGCATCTCTATCAACTCTATCATATGCCTTCTCCAGATCCATAAATGCTACATACAAGTCCATTTGCTTTTCTAAGTATTTCTCACATACATTCTTCAAAGCAAACACCTGATCCACACATCCTCTACCACTTCTGAAACCACACTGCTCTTCCCCAATCTGATGCTCTGTACATGCCTTCACCCTCTCAATCAATACCCTCCCATATAATTTACCAGGAATACTCAACAAACTTATACCTCTGTAATTTGAGCACTCACTCTTATCCCCTTTGCCTTTGTACAATGGCACTATGCAAGCATTCCGCCAATCCTCAGGCACCTCACCATGAGTCATACATACATTAAATAACCTTACCAACCAGTCAACAATACAGTCACCCCCTTTTTTAATAAATTCCACTGCAATACCATCCAAACCTGCTGCCTTGCCGGCTTTCATCTTCCGCAAAGCTTTTACTACCTCTTCTCTGTTTACCAAATCATTTTCCCTAACCCTCTCACTTTGCACACCACCTCGACCCAAACACCCTATATTATTATTATTATTATTATTATTATTATTATTATCATTATTATTATTATTACTATTATCAATACTATTATTATCATTATTATCATTATGTTACCATATTAGTATTATGGTTTTGACGTATGGCACAAGATGGGTGTGGTCTTCTTAGGCTGAATGATGTCAGTTTAACTAAGATCTTGCAACTCTTCACACACACACACACACAGCTGATCAACATATTCACGCTGGTCCATCTTCAAAATGAGTTTTCCGTTGACATGTTCTTTCCGTAGAAAATATGAAAAAATTATAATGGTTTATTTCTGAAAGGTCTTTATCCAACAATTTCTTTTCTTTTCTTTCATCTATTATTTTTCTTATCATTCACAAACAAGAGAAAGAAAGCAGAGATTTCAACTAAGATTTCAGAACTTGACTTCTTGTATTCAAAGGTAGTTAGTAATTGCATGTGCGCGAGGTAGCGCTAGGGAAGACAACAAAGGCCACATTCGTTCACACTCAGTCTCTAGCTGTCATGTATAATGCACCGAAACCACAGCTCCCTTTCCACATGCAAGCCCCACAGAACTTTCCATGGTTTACCCCAGACGCTTCACATGCCCTGGTTCAATCCATTGGCAGCACGTCGACCCCGGTATACCACATCGTTCCAATTCACTCTATTCCTTGCACGCCTTTTACCCTCCTGCCTGTTCAGGCCGCGATCACTCAGAATCTTTTTCACTCCATCTTTCCACCTCCATTTTGGTCTCCCACTTCTCGTTCCCTCCATCTCTGACACATATATCCTCTTGGTCAATCTTTCCTCACTCACTCTCTCCATGTGACCAAACCATTTCAAAACACCCTCCTCTGCTCTCTCAACCACACTCTTTTTATATTACCACACATCTCTCTAACCCCTTCATTACTTACTCGATCAAACCACCTCACACCACATATTGTCCTCAAACATCTCATTTCCAACACATCCACCCTCCTCCGCACAACTCTATCTACAGCCCACGTCTCGCAAGCATATAACATTGTTGGAACCACTATTCCATCAATAATATATATATATATATATATATATATATATATATATATATATATATATATATATATATATACATATATATATATATATATATATATATATATATATATATATATATATATATATATATATAAATATATATAATCCCTAGGGATAGGGGAGAAGCAATACATCCCACGCATTCCACGCGTGTCGTAGAAGGCGACTAAAGGGGACGGGAGCAGGGGGCTAGAAACCCTTCCCTCCCTGTATTTTAACTTTCTGAAAGGGGAAACAGAAGAAGGAGTCACGCGTGGAGTACTCATCCTCCTCGAAGGCTCGGACTGGGGTGTCTACATGTGTGTGGATGTAAGTAAGAAGAGAAAAAAGGAGAGATAGGTACTATGTTTGAGGAAAGGAACCTGGATGTTTTGGCTCTGATTGAAACGAAGCTTAAGGGTAAAGGGGATGAGTGGTTTGGGAATGTCTTGGGAGTAAAGTCAGGGGGATTGGTGAGAGGTCAAGAGCAAAGGAAGGAGTAGCACTAATCCTGAAGCAGGAGTTGTATGAGTATGTGATAAAGTGTAAGAAAGTAAACTTTAGATTGATGTGGGTTAACTGAAAGTGGATGGAGAGAGATGGGTGATAATTGGTGGCTATGCACCTGGTCATGAGAAGGAAGATCATGAGAAGCAAGTGTTTTGGGAGCAGCTGAGAGAGTGTGTGAGCAGCTTTGGTGCACGAGACCGGGTTATAGTGATAGGTAATTTGAATGCAAAGGTAACTAATGTGGCAGTTAAGGAAATAATTGGTGTACATGGGGTGTTCAGTGTTATAAATGGAAATGGTAAATAGCTTGTAGATTTGTGTGCTGAAAAAGGACTGGTGATTGAGAATACCTGGTTTAAAAAGAAAGATATACATTGTTATAAATGGAAATGGTGAAGAGCTTGTAGATTTGTGTGCTGAAAATTACAGGTGATTGAGAATACCCGGTTTAAAAAAAGATATACATAACTATACGTATGTAAGTAGGAGAGATGGTCAGAGACCTTTATTGGATTACATGTTAATTGATCGGTGCATGAAAGAGAGACTTTTGAGAGGGGCAACTGGAGGGATGTCTGGTCATTATCTTGTGGAGGCGAAGGCGAAGATTTATAGAGGTTTTCAGAAAAGAAGAGAGTATTGGGGTGAAGAGAGTGGTGAGAGTGAGTGAGCTTGAAAAGGAGACTTGTGTGAGAAAGTACCAGGAGAGATTGAGTGCACAATGGAAAAAGGTGAGAGCAAATGACGTAAGGGGAGTGGGGGAGGGATGGTATTTATTTAGGGGAGCATTGATGGCTTGCGCAAAAGATGCCTGTGGCGTGAGAAGCGTGGGAGGTGGGCAGATTAGAAAGGGTAGTGAGTGGTGGGATGAAGAAGTAAGATTGTTGGTGAAAAAGAAGAGAGAGGCATTTGGACGATTTTTCCTGGGAAATAGTGCTAATGATTGTGAGATGTATAAAAGAAAGAGGCAGGAGGTCAAGAGAAAGGTGCAAGAGGTGAAAAAGAGGGCAAATGAGAGTTAGGATGAGAGTGTTGTTAAATTTTTGGGAGAAGAAAAAGATGTTTTGGAAGGAGGTAACAAAGTGTGTAAGACGAGAGAACAGATGGTCGGGTTTGGATGGAGTTGCAGTGGAATATATTAAAGATGGGGGTAACTGTGTTGTTGATTGGTTGGTAAGGATATTTAGTATATGTATGGTTCATGGTGAGGTGCCTGAAGATTGGCGGAATGCATGCATAGTGCCACTGTACAAAGGCAAATGGGATAAAGGTGAGTGTTCAAATTACAGAGGTATAAGTTTGTTGAGTATTCCTGGGATATTATATGGGAGGGTATTGATTAAGGGGGTGAAGGAATATACAGAGCATCAGATTGGGGAAGAGCAATGTGGTTTCAGAAGTGGTAGAGGATGTGTGGATCAGGTGTTTGCTTTGAAAAATGTATGTGAAAAATACTTAGAAAAACAGATGGATTTGTATGTAGCATTTATCGATCTGGAGAAGGCATATGACAGAGTTTTAGAGATGCTATGTGGAAGGAATTAAGAGTATATGGTGTGGGAGGTAAGTTGTTAGAAGCAGTAAAAAGTTTTTATTGAGGATGTAAGGCAAGTGTACGAGTAGGAAGAGATGAAAGTGATTGGTTCCCAGTGAATGTCGGTTTGCGGCAGGGCATAAAGGTGAGTGTTCAAATTACAGAGGTATAAGTTTGTTGAGTATTCCTGGGAAATTATATGGGAGGGTATTGATTGAGAGGGTGAAGGAATGTACAAAGCATCACTAGAGGACTGTGTACCTTTCTCAGAGCACTATGCATCCTTATTAGGGCACTGTGCAGCCTTACCAGGGCACCTAACACCCCTTTCAGTGTACTGTGCAGCCTTACCAGAGCACAATACAATCTCACCGGGGCACTGTGTACCCTCACTTGAGTGGTGTGTAACCTTGCTTAGGTAGTATATATAGTCATGACAGCATTGTACACACTCACCAGGACAGTGTACACCCTCACTGGGGTAATGTACACCCTCATTAAGGCAGTATGCATCCTCACAAGGTCACCGTACATCCTCAATAGAGCAGTGTGCACCCTCATCAGTGCATTGTGCACCCTCATTAGGGTACTGTTCACCAGCCCTAGAGCACTGTCCATCTCCAATAGGACACTTTAACCTCTTATGGCGCTATACACCCGAAGTGTGGATTCTCATTAGGGCGGTGTGCACCTTCGTTAGGGTAGGATGCTTCCTTATTAGTGAGATTGTATCCTTATTAGGGTAGTGTGCACCCTCACCAAAGACCATTTCTCGCCCTTCATGACTGGAGGGTTTCATTGTTTCTTTTGAAAGGCAAATTTCCTTTGCCTTTTGTTTTAGAACCTTCCATGGCTACTTCATGTAATCTGTGGCTTGTTCTGAGTCTCTGCCACTGGTTTCAATGATTCATACTGCTATTCTGTTAAGATAGATTTTCGAATGTGGATAACTGTATTGAGAGAAGTTATAAGAAACTGCTGAAAAGTGATAGATGAGTGGTTAGTATTACTAAAAAAGATATAATAAGCCACTGAAAAATGATGGGCCAATTTAGTACCACAGTTTTCTTACGTTAATGATTTTCGAATCACAGTGATCAGAGTTTGAAATGTCATTGTTTATCATCACTGCTTTGGTGTTGATCAAATTTCTAATTGATGTACCTCATCCTTAGCCGATAGATATGTTGTTGAAATCAGGTATTTTTTTTGTGTTTGTTGTCCATATCTAGAAATGCTCGGTAAAGTAGAATGATAACTTCATGGTTTCATTTCTCAGTTGATTGATTTGAATGAAACCGGAACAAACATCTCAAATGATATGATGATATTTATATCTTCCGGAGTCTCCACGGCAACCCTCTTTCTTAAAAGATTCTTCATGTTAGTGACATTTGTCTCGGTATTTTCCACCTTCAAACTGTAACTCGCACAGTGGCAGTCAGCACAGGCGCGTCATGTGAACGTCGCCTACGTTGCAGCGGAATATGGCTAGATTGCAGTGCAGGGTGAGCTGCTAATGATTGATTTGGCCGGCTGAACGCTCATGTCATCCTGGATTCAGTATCCCGCCAAGCATTTACAACACCGCCGCAGATTCTCACCACAATATGATCAGTGTTTCTGTGTTACAAAATATCGCCGGCATTCCTTATGTCGTGATTTGGAACATGAAATGTGGTCAGAAAACTGGGTACATGCACATATAGTGTTCTACACCAAAAGCAAGTATTCTAAATAACATATACGATCAACCTGTTTCTACCTCAGACGCAATATTATATCATATGGTGTTAGAGCTAGCATATTAGATCTCATTTCTTCCATGATAGTATTATCTATACATTTTTGTTTTCCTTTGGCATTGAGTTCTTGTCTAGTTTATGTATGTTTTTCATCGTCTTAACTGCGATGAGCAGACTGACGTTCATGTAAACCTGTCTACTAAGCGGTTCGAGGAAAGAAAGTATCATAAAAGCCAGTGCTTGAGTGGCCGGTTTTCATACAGGAGTTATGTGATGCAGCAGCCAAACGCATGAACCCCCTCCCCCTTCCCCACCCCCCATCCCGACCCCCACCCTCAAATGTGTGAGGAGTATTCCAAACTCAGACGAGTAAGACCCACGTAGGTGTGAAACAAATGCTCCAAGAAAAATAATTCCGGCCCTTATAAAACTCTTCCAGCCTCTGGAATGCAGTTGTTGGCTTCCATTCTTCTTACTTATGTGATTTTCTTACATTTGTCTCCTCTTCGTTCCTCCTTCACTCAATCACTCTCCTTCATCCATCACAAAATCTAGGCCTCCCGCCCCTCAGCATCCCAGCCATTGATATTCGATAAGGTATTCAGGTGTAATTTAAAAACCACTATCGGCCTCTGCCAATATTGGCGAGGTCGTTATTTATCTCAGGCACGGAATGTTGCCTTAAATCGTGAGACCAACCCGCTGGGTCTAGCCGTTTCCACGCTTACTTAAGTAATCTGGCCAAGACTACTCGGGCCTATGCCTTCTTTGACCTTTAAGCTGGCTGAGGCTGATATGCCATTTGCCTTGATACTGTCTAGCCTCGTCGACTTGAGCAACTCAAGATGCTTTTAAAACGTCGTCCATCGTGATGGTGACCGCTCTTGACGATTGTCTGAAGCATTAAGACTGAAGAACTCCTACAAAGACCGCGATCTTTATAAGTGATTACTGGTGAGGCTAAATGACATTTACTGTCTGTAAACTCTGACATCCTGTTAGAGAAATTAACTCTCTCAGTCTTTGATATCGATTCCCATTTCTATTACGACGAGATTTTGCCATGTCAGGGCCAGCGCGCACCATTCTCTACAGGAAAATTCAGAGTTGAGAACAGTCTTGTAACTTATGCGTTGTTGAGTGTTTAGTGATATAGAGAGAAGCTGTGTTATGGAGTGAATACCAGCAACCCATGTGCATATGAGTCAGAAAGATAAGATGATACAGGAAAGGGAATCTTCAGTCACCCGTTCCTCTCCCTCCTAATCGCTGTCTACGAATAGTAGTCCCAACAATATTATATGGCTGCGAGGCATAGGCTATGGATGGGCTTGTGGTGAGAAGGGTGGACGTGTTGGAAATGAAATGTTTGAGGACAATATGTGGTGTAAGGTGGTTTGATCGAGTAAATATTGAAAGGGTAAGAGAGATGTGTGGTAAAGAAAAGAGTGTGGTTGAGATAGAAGAGGGTGTGTTAAAATGGTTTGGACATATGAAGAGAATGAGTGAGGAAAGGTTGACCAAGAGGATATATGTGTCAGAGGTGGAGGGAACAACGAGAAGCAGGAGACCAAATTGGAGGTGGAAGGATGATGTGAAAAAGGTTTTGAGCAATCGGGGCCTGAACATGCAGGAGGGTGAGAGGCGTGCAAGGAATAGAATGAATTCGAACGATGTGGTATACCGGGGTCTACATTCTGTCAGTGGACTGAGCTAAGGCATGTGAAACGTCTGGTGTAACCATGGAAAGATCTGTTGGGCCTGGATGTGGACCGGAAGCTGTGGTTTCGGTGCATTACACATGATAGGTAAAGACTGAGTGTGAACGAATGTGGCCTATTTGGCTGTTTTCCTGACGTTGCCTCGCTGACGCAGGGGATGGCGATGCTGCTTCCTGTGTGGCGGGGTGGCGCTAGGAATGGATGAAGGCAAGCAAGTATGAATATGTATGTATATGTCTGTGTATGTGTATGTATATGTGTATATGTATGTATATGTATATATGTGCGTGTACGTATATATGTGAGTATATGATATATGAGTGGATGGGTCTATCTTCGTCTGTTTCCTGGCGCTATCTCGCTGACGCAGGAAACAGCGATGAAGTATAATGAAATTATATATATATATATATATATATATATATATATATATATATATATATATATATATATATATATATATATATATGTATATATATATATATATATGTGGTAGAGGATGTGTGGATCAGGTGTTTGCTTTGAAGAATGTATGTGAGAAATACTTAGAAAAGCAAATGGATTTGTATGTAGCATTTATGGATCTGGAGAAGGCATATGATAGAGTTGATAGAGATGCTCTGTGGAAGGTATTAAGAATATATGGTGTTGGAGGCAAGTTGTTAGAAGCAGTGAAAAGTTTTTATCGAGGATGTAAGGCATGTGTACGTGTAGGAAGAGAGGAAAGTGATTGGTTCTCAGTGAATGTAGGTTTGCGGCAGGGGTGTGTGATGTCTCCATGGTTGTTTGATTTGTTTATGGATGGGGTTGTAAGGGAGGTAAATGCAAGAGTCCTGGAAAGAGGGGCAAGTATGAAGTCTGTTGGGGATGAGAGAGCTTGGGAAGTGAGTCAGTTGTTGTTCGCTGATGATACAGCGCTGGTGGCTGATTCATGTGAGAAACTGCAGAAGCTGGTGACTGAGTTTGGTAAAGTGTGTGGAAGAAGAAAGTTGAGAGTAAATGTGAATAAGAGCAAGGTTATTAGGTACAGTAGGGGTGAGGGTCAAGTCAATTGGGAGGTGAGTTTGAATGGAGAAAAACTGGAGGAAGTGAAGTGTTTTAGATATCTGGGAGTGGATCTGTCAGCGGATGGAACCATGGAAGCGGAAGTGGATCATAGGGTGGGGGAGGGGGCGAAAATTTTGGGAGCCTTGAAAAATGTGTGGAAGTCGAGAACATTATCTCGGAAAGCAAAAATGGGTATGTTTGAGGGAATAGTGGTTCCAACAATGTTGTATGGTTGCGAGGCGTGGGCTATGGATAGAGATGTGCGCAGGAGGATGGATGTGCTGGAAATGAGATGTTTGAGGACAATGTGTGGTGTGAGGTGGTTTGATCGAGTAAGTAACGTAAGGGTAAGAGAGATGTGTGGAAATAAAAAGAGCGTGGTTGAGAGAGCAGAAGAGGGTGTTTTGAAATGGTTTGGGCACATGGAGAGAATGAGTGAGGAGAGATTGACCAAGAGGATATATGTGTCGGAGGTGGAGGGAACGAGGAGAAGAGGGAGACCAAATTGGAGGTGGAAAGATGGAGTGAAAAAGATTTTGTGTGATCGGGGCCTGAACATGCAGGAGGGTGAAAGGAGGGCAAGGAATAGAGTGAATTGGAGTCATGTGGTATACAGGGGTTGACGTGCTGTCAGTGGATTGAATCAAGGCATGTGAAGCGTCTGGGGTAAACCATGGAAAGCTGTGTAGGTATGTATATTTGCGTGTGTGGACGTGTGTATGTACATGTGTATGGGGGGGGGGGGGTTGGGCCATTTCTTTCGTCTGTTTCCTTGCGCTACCTCGCAAACGCGGGAGACAGCGACAAAGTATAAAAAAAAAAAAAAAAAAAATATATATATATATATATATATATATATATATATATATATATATATATATATATATATATATATATATATATATATATTAACTTTCTAAAAGGGGAAACAGAAGAAAAATTCACGCGAGGAGTGCTCATCCTCCTCGATGGCTCAGATTGGGGTGTCTAAATGTGTGTGGATGTAACTAAGATGAGAAAAAGGAGAGATAGGTAGTATCTTTGAGAAAAGTAACCTGGATGTTTTGGCTCTGAATGAAACGAAGCTCAAGGGTAAAGGGGAAGAGTGGTTTGGAAATGTTTTGGGAGTAAAGTCAGGGGTTGGTGAGAGGACAAGAGCACGGGAAGGAGTAGCACCACTCCTGAAACAGGAGTGGTGGGAGTATGTGATACAGTGTAAGAAAGTAAACTCTAGATTGATATGGGTAAAACTGAAAGTGGATGGAGAGAGATGGGTGATTATTGGTGCCTATGCACCTGGGCATAAGAAAGAACATGAGAGGCAAGTGTTTTGGGAGCAGCTAAGTGAGTGTGTTAGTAATTTTGATGCACGAGACCGAGTTATAGTGATGGGTGATTTGAATGCAAAGGTGAGTAATGTGGCAGTTTAGGGAAAAATTGGTGTACATGGGGTGTTCAGTATTGTAAATGGAAATGGTGAAGAGCTTGTAGATTTGTGTGCTGAAAAAGGACTGGCGATTGGGAATACCTGGTTTAAAAAGAGAGATGTACTTAAGTATACGTATGTAAGTAAGAGAGATGGCCAGAGAACGTTATTGGATTACTTGTTGATTGACAGGCGCGTGAATGAGAGACTTTTGGATGTTAATGTGATGAGAGGGGCAACTGGAGGGATATCTGATCATTATCTTGTGGAGGCGAAGGTGAAAATTTGTTAAGGTTTTCAGAAAAGAAGAGAGAATGTTGGGGTGAAGAGAGTGGTGAGAGTAAGTGAGCTTGGGAAGGAGACTTGCGTGAGGAAGTACCAGGAGAGACTGAGTGCAGAATGGAAAAAGGTGAGAGGAAAGGACGTAAGGGGAGTGGAGAAGGAATGGGATGTATTTAGGGAAGCAGTGATGGCGTACGCAAAAGATGCTTGTGGCATGACAAGCATGGTAGGTGGGCAGATTAGAAAGGGTAGTGAGTTGTGGGATGAAGAAGTAAGATTATTAGTAAAAGAGAAGATAGAGGCATTTGGACGATTTTTGCAGGGTAATAGTGCAAATGACGGGGAGATGTATAAAAGAAAGAGGCAGGAAGTCAAGAGAAAGGTGCAGGAGATAAAAAAGAGGGAAATGAGAGTTGGGGTGAGAGAGTATCATTAGATTTTAGGAAGAATAAAAAGATGTTTTGGAAGGAGGTAAATGAAGTGAGTAAGACAAGAGAAATGGGAACATTCGGTGAAGGGGGCTAATGGGGAAGTAATAGCAAGTAGTGGTGATGTGAGAAGGAGATGGAATGAGTATCTTGAAGATTTTGAAGATTCATCTAACACGTTCGTGTTAGATGATAGAGTGGCAGATATATGGTTTTTTGGTCGAGGTGGTGTGCGAAGTGAGAGGGTTAGGGAGAATGATTTGGTAAACAGAGAAGAGGTACTAAAAGCTTTGCGGAAGATGAAAGCCGACAAGGCGGTGGGTTTGGATGGTTCTGCAGTGGATTTTATTAAAAAAGGGGGTGACTGTGTTTTTGACTGGTTGGTAAGGATATTTGATATATGTATGGCTCATGGTGAGGTGCCTGAAGATTGGCGGAATGCATGCATAGTGCCATTGTACAAAGACAAAGGGGATAAGGGTGAGTGTTCAAATTACAGAGGTATAAGTTTATTGAGTATTCCTGGGAAATTATATGGGAGGGTATTGATTGAGAGGGTTAAGGCATGTACAGAGCATCAGACTGGGGAAGAGCAGTGTGGTTTCAGAAGTGGTAGAGGATGTGTGGATCAGGTGTTTGCTTTGAAGAATGTATGTGAGAAATACTTAGAAAAACAAATGGGTTTGTATGTGGCATTTATGGATCTGGAGAAGGCATATGATAGAGTTGATAGAAACGCTCTGTGGAAGGTATTAAGAATGTATGGTGTGGGAGGCAAGTTGTTAGAAGCAGTGAAAAGTTTTTATCAAGGATGTAAGGCATGTGTACGAGTAGGAAGAGAGAAAAGTGATTGGTTCTCAGTGAATGTCGGTTTACGGCAGTGGTGCGTGATGTTTCCATGTTTGTTTAATTTGTTTATAGATGGGATTGTTAGGGAGATGAATGCAAGAGTTTTGGAGAGAGGGGCAAGTATGCAGTCTGCTGTGGATGAGAGGGCTTGGGAAGTGAGTCAGTTGTTGTTCGCTGATGATACAGTGCTGGTTTCTCGGGTGAGAAACTGCAGAAGCTGGTTAGTGAGTTTGGTAAAGTGTATGAAAGAAGAAGAAAGCTGAGAGTAAATGTGAATAAGAGCAAGGTTATAAGGTGCAGTAGGGTTGAGGGACAAGTCAATTGGGAGGTTAATTTGAATGGAGAAAAACTGTAGGAAGTGAAGTCTTTTAGATATCTGGGAGTGGATTTGGCAGCGAATGGAACCATGGAAGCGGAAGTGAGTTACAGGGTAGGGAAGGGGGCGAAACTTCTGGAAGCATTGAAAAATGTGTGGAAGGCAAAAACATTATATCGGAAAGCAAAAATGGGTATGTCTGAAGGAATAGTGGTCCCAACAACGTTATATGGTTTTGAGGCATTGGCTATAGATAGAGTTGTGCGGAGGAGCGGGGATGTGTTGGAAATGAAATGTTTGAGAACAATATGTGGTGTGAGGTGGTTTGATCGAGTAAGTAATGAAAGGGTAAGAAAGATGTGTGATAATAAAAAGAGTATGGTTTAGAGAGCAGAAGAGGGTGTTTTGAAATGGTTTGGTCACATTGAGAGAATGAGTGAGGAAAGATTGACAAAGGATATATGTGTCAGAGGTGGAGGGAACGAGGAGAAGTGGGAGACCAAATTGGAAGTGGAGGGATGGAGTGAAAAAAGATTTTGAGTGATCGGGTGCGCACAAGTTTGACAACATACCTGTCATGAAATTGCCAGACATGAACGCACCCGAACACCACGACCCGGTGACGCTTGTTTACCGATGGTGTCTTAGCTTCTTGTATGTCAACTGACTATTCTGTATCTTATTCTTATATCTCTCCTGATGACGTGATTAATTCACGAAAGTGCACATGGGAACTAATCGCGTTTCATTTTCCTGTGGAATACCTGCACATGCTATATCACGAGCACCACTGTAACCTCTTGCAATATATATATATATATATATATATATATATATATATATATATATATATATATATATATATATCCCTGGGGATAGGGGAGAAAGAATACTTCCCACGTATTCCCTGCGTGTCGTAGAAGGCGACTAAAAGGGGAGGGAGCGGGGGGCTGGAAATCCTCCCCTCTCACTTTTTTTTTTAATTTTCCAAAAGAGGGAACAGAGAAGGGGCCCAGGTGAGGATATTCCCTCAGGGGCCCAGTCCTCTGTTCTCAACGTTACCTCGCTAATGCGGGAAATGGCGAATAGTATGGAAAAAAAAAAAAAAAAAAAAATATATATATATATATATATATATATATATATATATATATATATATATATATATATATGTATATATATATATATATATATATATATATATATATATATATATATATATATTTATACTATTCGCCATTTCCCGCGTTAGCGAGGTAGCGTTAAGAACAGAGGACTGGACCTTTGAGAGAATATCCTCACCTGGCCCCCTTCTCTGTTCCTTCTTTTGGAAAATTAAAAAAAAAACAGAGGGGAAGATTTCCAGCCCCCCGCTCCCTTCCCTTTTAGTCGCCTTCTGCGACACGCAGGGAATACGTGGGAAGTATTCTTTCTCCCCTATTCCCAGGAATATATATATATATATATATATATATATATATATATATATATATATATATATATTCTTTTTCTTTCTTTCAAACTATTCGCCATTTCCCGCATTAGCGAGGTAGCGTTAAGAACAGAGGACTTGGCCTTTGAGGGAATACCCTCACCTGGCCCAATTCTGCGTTCCCTCTTTTGGAAAAAAAAAAAAGTCAATTGGGAGGTAAGTTTGAATGGAGAAAAACTGGAGGAAGTGAAGTGTTTTAGATATCTGGGAGTGGATTTGGCAGCGGATGGAACCATAGAAGCGGAAGTGAATCATAGGGTGGGGGAGGGGGCGAAAATCCTGGGAGCCTTGAAGAATGTGTGGAAGTCGAGAACATTATCTCCGAAAGCAAAAATGGCTATGTTTGAAGGAATAGGGGTACCAACAATGTTGTATGGTTGCGAGGCGTGGGCTATGGATAGAGTTGTGCGCAGGAGGGTGGTTGTGCTGGAAATGAGATGTTTGAGGACAATATATATATATATATATATATATACAAATGGATTTGTATGTAGCATTTATGGATCTGGAGAAGGCATATGATAGAGTTGATAGAGATGCTCTGTGGAAGGTATTAAGAATATATGGTGTGGGAGGCAAGTTGTTAGAAGCAGTGAAAAGTTTTTATCGAGGATGTAAGGCATGTGTACGTGTAGGAAGAGAGGAAAGTGATTGGTTCTCAGTGAATGTAGGTTTGCGGCAGGGGTGTGTGATGTCTCCATGGTTGTTTAATTTGTTTATGGATGGGGTTGTTAGGGAGGTAAATGCAAGAGTTTTGGAAAGAGGGGCAAGTATGAAGTCTGTTGGGGATGAGAGAGCTTGGGAAGTGGGTCAGTTGTTGTTCGCTGATGATACAGCGCTGGTGGCGGATTCATGTGAGAAACTGCAGAAGCTGGTGACGGAGTTTGGTAAAGTGTGTGGAAGAAGAAAGTTAAGAGTGAATGTCAATAAGAGCAAGGTTATTAGGTACAGTAGGGTTGAGGGTCAAGTCAATTGGGAGGTGAGTTTGAATGGTGAGAGGCTGGAGGAAGTGAAGTGTTTTTAGATATCTGGGAGTGGATCTGTCAGCGGATGGAACCATGGAAGCGGAAGTGGATCATAGGGTGGGGGAGGGGGCGAAAATTTTGGGAGCCTTGAAAAATGTGTGGAAGTCGAGAACATTATCCCGGAAAGCAAAAATGGGTATGTTTGAAGGAATAGTGGTTCCAACAATGTTGTATGGTTGCGAGGCGTGGGCTATGGATAGAGTTGTGCGCAGGAGGATGGATGTGCTGGAAATGAGATGTTTGAGGACAATGTGTGGTGTGAGGTGGTTTGATCGAGTAAGTAACGTAAGGGTAAGAGGGATGTGTGGAAATAAAAAGAGCGTGGTTGAGAGAGCAGAAGAGGGTGTTTTGAAGTGGTTTGGGCACATGGAGAGAATGAGTGAGGAAAGATTGACCAAGAGGATATATGTGTCGGAGGTGGAGGGAACGAGGAGAAGAGGGAGACCAAATTGGAGGTGGAAAGATGGAGTGAAAAGGATTTTGTGTGATCGGGGCCTGAACATGCAGGAGGGTGAAAGGAGGGCAAGGAATAGAGTGAATTGGAGCGATGTGGTATACAGGGGTTGACGTGCTGTCAGTGGATTGAATCAGGGCATGTGAAGCGTCTGGGGTAAACCATGGAAAGCTGTGTAGGTATGTATATTGCGTGTGTGGACGTGTGTATGTACATGTGTATGGGGGGGGTTGGGCCATTTCTTTCGTCTGTTTCCTTGCGCTACCTCGCAAACGCGGGAGACAGCGACAAAGTATAAAAAAAAAAAAAAAAAAAAAAAAAAAAATATATATATATATATATATATATATATATATATATATATATATATATATATATATATGTGTGTGTACATTGAGATGTATGGGTATGTATATTTGCGTGTGGGGACGTGTATGTATATACATGTGTATGGGGGTAGGTTGGGCCATTTCTTTCGTCTGTTTCCTTGCGGTACCTCGCAAACGCGGGAGACAGCGACAAAGCAAAATAAATAAAAAAAAATTTGTATATATATATACATATATATATATATATATATATATATATATATATATATATATATATACATATGAGAGGGAAAGAGTCAACCGCGTGGCACGGGAAAAGTAGCTCAAGTTTTCAAGTCAGAATAGGAGGATGGTTAAGCTGGAGTGCTTTAGTCTTGGTTCTGTCAAGTATGGAAATCGAGCTAGAAAAGCCCAAGAAGCGAAGGGAGCACTCCATTTGAGGACAAATCATATTTTTTTTTTTTTTTTGCGAGAAACTGTTCAGAGGAGAGTCTATAGCATCTGAAAATAACTCGTAGTTTTGGGGGGTGCAGATTTGCCTATTTGTGCAATTTGAGGATTTCAAGACAGAATGGATTATACGATGATACTGTATTTGCTCATCATGTAAACTGCTGAGATTCTAGAACCGTCAAAAATAATGAGATATTTTTGATAAGTTGCAGGAAAATGAATAGGAAGAAACTGGGTTTGGGTGCCAGTAAATTAACGTACGCTGCGTCAGCCCCACTGATAAAGCCTGTTCAAGAGGTATACTTATGATGTGACGACACGTAACTCGAGAAAGAGAAGATGGAGTAGGTTTGAAATTTAAAAGTGAAAGTAAGCAGTGCTCAGGCGTCAGCTTTACGAGTGCACCGGTTCATATGATGAGATGAAACAAATGATAAAAAGAAGGAAGACTTTAGGAGACAGGACGTAACCCTAAGGGATTCTGTTCCTAGAGAGAGAGAGAGAGGTTAACCCATCAGTAAAGACAGAATTAAATGGACCAGAGAGGAGCTAGATATGAGAGGAGAAATGGGTAACGAAAGCCAAAAGAACAGAGCCTGGAAATCAAAACTCGACGACACAGTGTCAAAAACTCTTTAAATTTATGGCAACATAAACAGGGTTCCCAAAGTTTCTCAGAGAAGATGCCCATACATTAATATTGCAAGAAAAATTTTACCAGTAGATTCCACAATGTAAACTAGAAAGAAATGGATATTAAAGATGCTTAAGGAAATTAGAGTTAAGAAATCCATTTATTATCATTAAAATAGAAATCAAAGTAATAGAGCTATAACTGGAAAGTTTAGAATGATCCTTGCTTTGAGATAGGCTATACCAGTGTATGTTTCAAGAGAATAGGAAAGTTTTGAGTTTTTGGAAGAAGTGAATAGGGCGAGAGTTCAGAAGCAGGTTCTTTCGAATCTTGAGGAAGGGTGTCATTTGGTCCATGCTATTTGCTTTTGTCTTGAGAGAGAACGGCTCTTTAGGTTGTACAATAAAGTTATAGGAGAGGCCATAGGATTAGCAACATATGCGTCGAGGTGTGAAGGCTTGCTGAAAAGGGCAAACAGAAACAGCAACAGAACTGAAAAGTAGAATGACAGGAGTTGTCCGAGATGTTTTTGGCCAAAGAAGAGAAGACCTATCGGTGGAAGAATTTACCTGTTTCCCTTAGAGAAAAAGGAAGTTGACCTCACGAACAACATATTTGCAATGATTGCGGGTGAGGATGAAAGCTAAGTGCCAGTCGAAGGAGGGAAGCTTTTTCCAGAATCGAGATGCCAGGTCCCATACCTAAAATGGCTTCAAGAAAGGCAGCACTGGAAGAAGAAATGATCCTAAAGGAAGAGAGATATCAGCTGAAATTGATATCCATTTATTTATCAACCACAAGAAGGATTGTACCTTCAATTGACAGCCTAGATAGTAACACTGCGGTTTGGCTGTGTAACTGTGTAGTGAAATAAGTCTTAATCGAGTGTGGCAACTCTAACTGCTCTTTCAACAGTCTGAGTTGCTCACCGTTTGTTTACACCGAGGATCGAACACTTGGTCAATTATATATGAAGTAACTACAACAAAATGGAAGAGTTTCCTCACCATAACCTTTCCCAGCCCACCTAATTTCTCGACATAACACCACTCCACAGACCTCCCCCTCCTCAATTGACACGAGAGAGCTCACCACTAAACAAAATCCCTCTCCTCCCATCATCCTGAAGAGCTTCCCACTGCATAATCCATCCCCTTAAACGTATTTCCCCAATAAGATCCCACCCTTCCTTCTTCCTTACCTATCCCATGAGAAAGATTCCTGCCTTTCAGCTTTTCTTTCCCATATCCAGCATTCCACAATAGTATTCAGCATACCAACTTCCACCCTACACCCCAGGAAGCTCCCCCAGTAAGGTGTCGTGGCCCCAGCTGCGGGAGTTAAGGTATGTTCCATGTCAGGGGGGAGTTAGCTGTGGTAATCTATGCCATTCCCCCGACCAACTTTGTGACACCGGGAATTAGCGGGCCCGATAGTTGGGTCCTTTCGTGGTCCTGTTGGACCACAAGCCACTACGGTCAGTGGAGGTAATGTGGACCACTGGACCTGAGAAACTTTATGTATGCTAATTTTCACTTTTGCTATTTTCTCATCAGCAATTTCTTGTCCTTGTCTATTAATTTACTCTTCCTCTCGTCTTTCACCTTACGATAGTAGAGTTCGTGGTCACATTACTCCACACCTTCAACGTTCTCTGTGGTATTCACCTTCAGTGCTTCACGGTTGTTCCGCATAACCTTATTTCTCCCAAGTTCTCTCCCTCATCACCGCTATCCTTACCTCACAGATTCCCTTACACACACTTCTCTGCTCATATCTCCATCATAACATTCCTCCATCATGGCCTTCTCTCCCACTATTTTCCTTCTAGGTCATTCTTCGCCTCATTATTTAATATACGTTATCATTTATTGCTCAATGATCGTTCCTTCCTCACTCGCCCCTCCCGCGTCCCTTTTCCTGTACCTTCACTCTTACGTCCACTTTGTTTCCAAACTTTACCCTGCAACGTCATCCTCGTCCCCTACCGATGCACTCTCACCCTTGTCATCTCCCTCTCTTGCCTTCCAACTTGATGTTTTCTGCCGCCTTTGCCACTCGTAACCAGAATGTGGTAAGGGTTCAGTATCCACTTACTTGCCCTCCCCGTCCTCATGCTCCTCCATAACCACTTACAGCCTTCATTTTCCCCCTTCCCTTCAGTCACCTGAGTAGCCCTCCACTTCCGTCTTCCTATGATAACCATCCCCCTCTTCAGCCCCCATCACTCGCTTCACCAACTGAACCACTCATATGAGAACAGTGAACCTGGATCTTCCCTCTTGATCCTTCCATGTTTGATTACCGTAGGTAAAAAAGGCTCTTTGTTCCTTAGCGACACAGATGTTACTCCTTTGTTTGACCATACGAGAGCCGTGCCTCTTGGTTTCTCTAATAGATGGAGACTTCATATAGTGCCGGTATGCTTGGGAGAATAGAAATAGGCTATGCTTATCCTTTTCCTTTTAGCACATTCTGTGGTGGTGACTTGAGGTGTTCAGATGCCATATAAATGTAGTATCTGTATAAAGACCGGTTAAACTTACAAAAAAAAAGTGGACGCTTTGAAATTAGTGCGACATACAACTCTTCACAATCTACCAATAAAGCCATAGCTAGTTCATGTAAGTTGCACATATATGATCTATGCATTGACAGAGATTGCCATGTGGTTAGATGCACTATATGTTAGATGCACTATGTGTTAACTCATTATATGTTAACCTCACCACTGTGGTCAGGAGACCGACGAACTAAATGTTAACCTCACTGTAGTGGTCAGGAGCCAGATCCACTAAATAACTTAACCGCTGTGGCTGGGAGTCAGACTCATTAAATGATAACCCCACTATTGTGGTCAGGAGCCAGACACACTATATGATAAGTTTACCCCTATGGTTGGGAGTCAGAGGCAACCTCACCGCTGTGGTCAAGAGCCAGACGCATTATATGTTAACCTCACCTTTTCAGTTATAACAAGCACATTTAGCTCATTTTGTGTAAAAGAAGAGTTTAAGAGACCTGTGTAACTCGAGTCACGCAGGATACCCCTTGTGGTCAATTACCTACGTATGCCTCAGGAATAAAAACTCTCTACTTGCTTCTTAAGACGTGTTAACGATGGTGAATCAGCCTCATGTGAACTGGTAACGTACGTTTACCGCCGGCTTTGTCCACAGAAGTCATTCCTCAACGAGGCGAAAGAGATTCCAGCCGGATCCCCTGTTGCAGGTGATGCCACAGGGTGAGGCGACTGTCACAGTGGAGTCTTGGGAAATCCTCTCTCTGGAGTCATGTTGGCTAACAAGATCTATCTTCGGCCTGGAGTGGTTAATACTGACGATGGTAAAGGAATTCCAAAATAGTAATGGTGAAGTATCTTCATTAGTTGTGACGTTGAGATTGTGAGAGTGCGTGTCTAACGAAGACGGACTTTACTAGGTCCTAGGAAAGTTGACAATAGCAAGCCTGGGTATGTTTTACCAATAAACTTGCAAGCCTGGTGTATGTTTTACCAATAACCTTCAATATTCGTTGCAACTTTCAAAGAGAATAGTGTCTCATAAGAAGGCAAGGATGGATTAAAACAGAAAAAGAGAAAAGAAAGTCTTTGGTCATTTGTTTCCCTGTAAGTATGGACACCTGCCATACCCGGCCGCGTGCCACCTTCCTTTCGTGTTTATCAGGTCAGATCATCATGGGTGTCCCCCAACGTCCACACTGATCACATTTCCTTCACATCCTCAGTCGTATACACAGTTGACCACATGCCTAGAATCTCACTCTTGATCAAATACACATTCAAGTATGAGCACACTCCAGTGTTTACCTTACCTACCATATAGTAAGCCGTATGTGTTGTGCCTTCCATCATAAGCAAGCTAAGCGTCACAGTAAGGACATAACCAAGCTAAGGGAAAGTGAACCTCAGTTGCGACGCAGAACAAGTAGGCAAGTTTTGAAATTAGTCTGAGTTTATAAGTCGGACCGCTTTCGACTCTGTCAACTAAGGTTGCAGAGCTAGAATCACCCCAGATGTGACAGCAGTAAGCCATACAAGGACGGATCAATTCTTTGTATCAACGGAGCAACTGTACTGAAGAAAAGCAATTTCGACATCTGAACATGACTCCAAGTTTCATAAAAGCAGACTTGGCTATATCGGAGATGTAGGTTTTCCGAAACAGAGTGAACTTTACGATAATACCAAATATGTTTACCGAGTCAAGGGATGGAATTACAGAAAAGTCGGATGAGAAAGGATAGCTGAAGAATTTTTGATTGATTCAGAAATTGGGTCTTGTAGGTATTAAACTCAGCCAGATTTCGTGTACCCCACTGACCAATCCCGTCCAAGTCTGAGTTTATTGAGAAAGTAGGGATGAGACGAACTGCAAATCGAGTGAGAGAAGGAGCAGAATTGAAGGATGTGGTGTAATGCAGTGTTGAGTTAGCGTATCAGTGCATTTTGTTATTTGTAGAAGAAAGGAAATCGTTGATAAAAAAGGAGAAACAGTGTAGGAACACGACAGAACCTTAAGGGCACTACTGTTGATGGAGAAGTAAGAGAGGCTGATCCATCAACAATCACGAAGATAAATCGACCGAAGAGGAAATCATATAAGAGGAAGCTGAGTTGGGGAGGGGAAGCCAAAAGAGGGAAGCTTAAAGATGAAACCTCGATGCTACACCCTGTCAAAAGCTTCAGGTATACCAAGGGCAACTACATGGGATTTCCCCAAAAAATATAGGGATGATGACTTGACATAAGTAAGACAGGAAAGACTATCACCAGTGGATCTTGCCTTACGGAAGCAGTACTGGTGATCAGAAAGACAGGATATGGGACCTAAAGGAGGCTTCAAAAACTTTGGAAATGGTTATGTCAAAGCAACAGGAAGATAGAAGGATTAGAACGATCGACCTTCTTAGGATGTACCAAGGCAGGCTTCCAAGAAAAAGGAAAAGTTTGGAATTGGCAACAGACGGGGAAGCACAAGTGCAAGTTCAGAGAAATACCCTTTGTGTACACCGGGATGGATGCCATCATGACCATAAACTTTGGATGTGTCCAGAGAGAGAAGAGCTTTCCGAATAGTTCGAAAAAAGATTACAGTTAAGGGTCATAGGATCAGTAAGAGGAGCATCAGGCGGTGGAATAATGTTAAGAGTCATCCAAGGTGGAGTTAGAGGAGAAAAGGAAAACAAAGAGAATTGCTTTGTCTACAGGAGAGACAGCTATAGTACTGTCAGAACGGAAAAATAAAGGAAACGTAGAGCAACAGAAGTTGTTAGCGCTACCCGTAGCTAAAGGCCAGAAAAACTATCATTGGATGATGAGGAGAGATTGTCGCACTTCCTTCGAATAAAAGGAACGCTTTGCCTCACGAAAACGTATTTGCAATGATTACGGACAGTGATAAGTCTCTAATGGGAGTCAGAGGAAGTTGAGATTTTCCAATCCCGATATCCCTGATGCATTGCGTGAATGGCCTCAGAACAGGAACGGTTGAACCACCGATTAGAAGAAAAGGTCGTCTTTAAGGAAGAAGGGATAAATGCTTACATTCCCGCAACTATAAGCTCTGCTATGCGTTTCGCGAAGACATTAGCATCACTACATGATATACTAGATCACCCAAGGAAAGTCAGAATTTTCGTAGATTATTCCAGTCAGCTTTGTTGAGTTTCCAATATTTACGTTAAGCTCGGAAGGATGCCGTTTAGATACTTTTGTTTTGCTATAAATTCAGGGTATAGATACATGGACCGAGTGATTTTCAAGATGTGGGAGGTATTTTTGGTTTGTGGTAAGGACGAGTGTGTAAAGTTTTAGCGCTTGGCCTTGATATAGGCACTGCCCATAGGAAGAGTGATTCAAATCATGTTTAAAGAGAGTATGGAGAAAAGTTTAACATAGTTGTTAGGTAGAGTTGTGGGGAACAAGAGACAGCACACAAGGTTGGTTTATTTTGCGCCAGCTGCGTGATACATATGCACAATCTGTGTCGTATAGACAGCTTGCACCATTTGTTCGATAAAATTGGACACCCACTTTGCATCGTCGAGGGAAAAAAAAAAATTGTTTTAATTTTGGAAGCGACGAAGGTACAGCCACCAACTTGTCGGAATGCGGACCAAAATTTGAACTTTTAATGTTAAGTGTTGAAACTATGTATGAATAAAACGCTACACACGCTCCAGCCTAACACATCTAATTACAGTTCACAAGTTTTAACTTAAACTCTAAAAAAACGTCTCAGATGGCCGAAAGATTGTCTTGCCAGTATTTCGTCTAACCAAACGAGGTCTGCTTGTATTTACATGGTAACTTTAGTTATTCTGATTAAACTATTGTGTCTTTTTTCAAGATCATGGTTACAGACCGAAGCGGTATAGACAATGTACCATCATCAGATGTATTCTATGGGATGAGGCTGTTTATTTTGATAATCTCTTCAGAAAAAACTGACCTGTTTTCCCATGGCTGTAGACTAAACCATGTTCCCATGGTTGTTTAATTTGTTTATGGATGGAGTGGTTAGGGAGGTAAATACAAGAGTTTTGGAGAGAGGGGCTAGTATGCTGTCGGTTGGGGATGACGGGGCCAGGAAAGTGAGCCAGTTGTTGCTCGGCGATGATACAGCTCTAGTGGCTGATTCGAGTGAGAAATTGCAGAGTTGATGACTGAGTTTAGAAAACTGTGAAAGGAGAAAGTTAAGAGTGAATAAGAGCAAGGTTATTAGGTTCAGTAGGGTTGAGGGACAAGTTAATTGGGATGTAAGTTTGAATGAAGAAAATTGGAGGAAGTGAAGTGTTTTAGATACCTGAGAGTGGAGTTAGCAGCGAATGGAAGCGAAAGTGAGTCACAGGGTGAGGGAGGAGGCAAAGGTTCTGGGAGCGATGAAGAATGTGTGGGAGAAAACGTTATCCTGGAGAGCAAAAATGGGTATGTTTGAAGGAATAGCAGTTCCAACAATGTTATATGGTTGCGAGGCATGGGCTATGGACAGGGCTATACGGAGGAGGGTGGATGTGTTGGAAATGAAATGTTTGAGGACAATGTGTGGTGTGAGGTGGTTTGATCGATTAAGTAATGAAAGTGTAAGAGGGATGTGTGGAAATAAAAAGTGTGGTTAAGAGAGCAGCAGAGGGTGCGTTGAAATGGTTTGGGCATATGGAGAGAATGAGTGTGGAAAGATTGACAAAGGGGATATATGTGTCAGAGGTGAAGGGAACAAGGAGAAGCGGAAGACCAAATTGGAGGTGGAGGGATGGAGTGAAAAAGATTTTGAGCGATCGAGGCCTGAGCATACAGGAGTGCGAGAGGCATGCAAGGAATAGAGTGAATTAGAACGATGTGGTATACCGGGGTCAATGTGCTGTCAGTGGACTGAACTAGGGCATGTGAAACGTCTGGGGTAAACCGTGGAAATGTCTGTGGGGCCTGAATGTAGATAGGGTGCTGTGGTTTCGGTGCATTACACATGACAGCTAGAGACCGAGTGTGAACGAATGTGGCCTTTTTGTCTGTTTTCCTGGCGCTACCTCGCTGAAGCAGGAGGAGCGACGCTGTTTCCTGTGGGACCGGGTGGCGTAAGGAATGGATGAAGGCAAGCAAGTATGAATATTGTTATTATTGATATTATTATCATCATTATTATTATTATTATTATTATTATTATTATTATTATTATTATTATCATTATCATTATTAATTATCATCCCTGCGTGTCGTAGAAAGCGACTAAAAGGGGAGGGAACGGGGGCTACAAATCCTCCCCTCCCGTTTTAATTTTTTCAAAAGAAGGAACAGAGAAGGGGGCCATATGAGGATATTCCCTCTGAGGCTCAGTCCTCTGTTATTGACGCTACCTCGCAAACGCGGGAAATGTTTATGTATGAAAAAAGAATACATATTACTATATTTGAGCTCCGTTTCTCGCGTCAGCGAGGTAGCGCCAGCAAACAGACGAAGAACGTCCCATCCACTCATACCCATATATACACACAAACTCCCATATACGCACATATACATATCAATATATAGCCATATACCTACATATACATACACATGCACAGACATATATACTCATGTTCATATTCATACTAGCTTATCTTCTATTCCCGGCGCTACCCCGCCCCACAGGAAACAGCATCGCTACTCCCTGTTTCAGCGAGGTAGCGCCAGGAAAAGACTAAAAAGGCCCCATTCGTTCACACTGTGTCTCAAGATGTCATGTATGTGTGAGTGTGAAGATAAGATCTAATTTGTTATTGCATCTCACCCCTTTTTCTGAATGAGTGTTAGATATGAACCCAGTAACCAATTTTGATCTTTCTCTTCCCATACAGGAATGGAGGGACTACAAATTAGTGTGGGAACCTGTGGATTACGGTGGAGTTGATATCCTTCACGTGCCCTCTGAACACATTTGGCTACCAGATATCGTCCTCTATAACAAGTGAGAATTGTTGATGTTAATTATAGATATCAACCTGTCCTTATATCCACTATTTCATGATGATATCGAACAGAATGTTCTTTCACGTAAACACCAGAACTGGGATAAGCAAAAAGACAAACAGCTGTTCTCATTAGAACATAGACGATAAAGCCTGACCTGCACACGCAAATAGGTAGCTAGGTTAAATGTAAAGTTAATTCTTTGAAAAGTGGTGAAAGTGTCCGCTGATCCCGGACAAGTTTGTAAGTTTGACAGTCCTCGTAAAAGGGCCAAGGTTTTTTTCATCACGGAACAATTACGCCCAAAGCCTGATAAAAGTATATGTAAGGTAATGAATCCTAATGTTAAGTATATATATATATATATATATATATATATATATATATATATATATATATATATATATATATATTCCTATGGGTCCACGTGGAAAATGAAACACGATAAGTTCCCAAGTGCACTTTTGTGTAATAATCACATCATCGGGAGAGACTCAAGAGAGAAATGTAACATTCAGTTGATTTACATCGAAGAGACGAAGCTGGGACGCCATTTGGTAAACATGCGATTGTCCGAGACAATCTCACGTTTACCAAATGAGTCCTAGCTTCATAGGGTGGGGGAGGGGGCGAAAGTTCTGGGAGCGTTGAAAAATGTATGTAAGTCGAGAACATTATCTTGGAAAGCAAAAATGGGTGTGTTTGAAGGAATAGTGGTTCCAACAATGATATATGGTTGCGAGTCGTGGGCTATAGATAGAGTTGTGCGGGGGAGGATGGATGTGCTGGAAATGAGATGTTTGAGGACAATATGTGGTGTGAGGTGGTTTTATCGAGTAAGTAATGAAAGGTTAAGAGAGATGTGTGGTAATAAAAAGGGTGTGGTTGAGAGAGCAGAAGAGGGTGTTTTGAAATGGTTTGGTCACATGGAGAGAATGAGTGAGGAAAGATTGACCAAGAGGATATATGTGTCAGAGGTGGAGGGAACGAGGAGAAGTGGGAGACCAAATTGGAGGTGGAAAGATGGAGTGAAAAAGATTCTGAGTGATCGGGGCCTGAACATGCAGGAAGGTGAAAGGCGTGCAAGGAATAGAGTGAATTGGAACAATATGGTATACCGGGGTCGTCGTGCTGTCAGTGGATTGAACCAGGGCATGTGAAGCGTCTGGGGTAAATCATGGAGAGTTCTGTGGGGCCTGAATGTGGAAAGGGAGCTGTGGTTTCGGTGCATTATACATGGCAGCTAGAGAGTGAGTTTGAACGAATGTGGCCTTTGTTGTCTTTTCCTAGCGCTACCCCACGCACATGCGGGAGGAGGGGGTTGTTATTTCATGTGTGGCGGGGTGGCGACGGGGATGAATAAGGGCAGACAGTATGAATTATGTATATATGTATATATGTATATGTCTCTGTGTATATATATTTTTGCAGGGAAGAAATGCAAATGAGTGGGAGATGTATAAAAGAAAGAGGCCTGAGATCAAGAGAAAGGTGCAAGAGGTGAAAAAAAGGGCAAATGAGAGTTGGGGTGAGAGAGTATCATTAAATTTTTGGGAGAATAAAAAAATGTTTTGGAAGGAGGTAGATAAAGTGCGTAAGACAAGGGAACAAATGGGAATTTCAGTGAAGGGGGCTAATGGGGAGGTGATAACAAGTAGTGGTGATGTGAGAAGATGGAGTGAGTATTTTCAAGGTTTGTTGAATGTGTTTGATGATAGAGTGGCAGATATAGGGTGTTTTGGTCGAGGTTGTGTGCAAAGTGAGAGGGTTA
Source organism: Panulirus ornatus (assembly GCF_036320965.1). NCBI lineage: Eukaryota > Metazoa > Arthropoda > Malacostraca > Decapoda > Palinuridae > Panulirus > Panulirus ornatus. The sequence goes on along the minus strand of NC_092294.1, from coordinate 10,541,244 downwards.
GGGAAAATGATTTGGTAAACAGAGAAGAGGTAGTAAAAACTTTGCGGGAAGATGAAAGCCGGCAAGGCAGCAGGTTTGGATGGTATTGCAGAGGAATTTATTAAAAAAGGGGGTGACTGTATTGTTGACTGGTTGGTAAAGTTATTCAATGTATGTATGATTCATGGTGAGGTGCCTGAGGATTGGCGGAATGCTTGCATAGTGCCATTGTACGAAGGCAAAGGGGATAAGAGTGAGTGCTCAGATACAGAGGTATAAGTTTGTTGAGTATTCCTGGTAAATTATATGGGAGGGTACTGATTGAGAGGGTGAAGGCATGTACAGAGCATCAGATTGGGGAAGAGCAGTGTGGTTTCAGAAGTGGTAGAGGATGTGTGGATCAGGCGTTTGCTTTGAAGAATGTATGTGAGAAATACTTAGAAAAGCAAATGGATTTGTATGTAGCATTTATAGATCTGGAGAAGGCATATGATAGAGTTGATAGAGATGCTATGTGGAAGGTATTAAGAATATATGGTGTGGGAGGCAAGTTGTTAGATGCAGTGAAAAGTTTTTATCGAGGATGTAAGGCATGTGTACGTGTAAGAAGAGAGGAAAGTGATTGGTTCTCAGTGAATGTAGGTTTGCGGCAGGGGTGTGTGATGTCTCCATGGTTGTTTAATTTGTTTATGGATGGGGTTGTTAGGGAGGTGAATGCAAGAGTTTTGGAAAGAGGGGAAAGTATGCAGTCTCTTGTGGATGAGAGAGCTTGGGAAGTGAGTCAGTTGTTGTTCGCTGATGATACAGCGCTGGTGGCTGATTCATGTGAGAAACTGCAGAAACTAGTGACTGAGTTTGGTAAAGTGTGTGAAAGAAGAAAGTTAAGAGTAAATGTGAATAAGAGCAAGGTTATTAGGTAAAGTAGGGTTGAGGGTCAAGTCAACTGGAAGGTAAGTTTGAATGGAGAAAAACTGAAAGTGTTTTAGATATCTGGGAGTGAATCTGGCAGCGGATGGAACCATGGAAGCGGAAGTGAATCATAGGGTGGGGGAGGGGGCGAAAATTCTGGGAGCCTTGAAGAATGTTTGGAAGTCGAGAACATTATCTCCGAAATCAAAAATGGGTATGTTTGAAGGAATAGTGGTTCCAACAATGTTGTATGGTTGCGAGGCGTGGGCTATGGATAGAGTTGTGCGCAGGAAGTGGATGTGCTGGAAATGAGATGTTTGAGGACAATATCTGGTGTGAGGTGGTTTTATCGAGTAAGTAATGTAAGGGTAAGAGAGATGTGTGGAAATAAAAAGAGTGTGGTTGAGAGAGCAGAAGAGGGTGTTTTGAAATGGTTTGGTCACATGGAGAGAATGAGTGAGGAAAGATTGACCATGAGGATATAAATATGTCAGAGGTGGAGGGAACGAGGAAAAATGGGAGACCAAATTGGAGATGGAAAGATGGAGTGAAAAAGATTTTGAGTGATCGGGGCCTGAACATGCAGGAGGGTGAAAGGCGGGCAAGGAATAGAGTGAATTGGAACAATGTGGTATACCGGGGTCGACGTGCTCTCAGTGGATTGAACCAGGATATGTGAAGCGCCTGAGGTAAACCATGGAAAGTTCTTTGGGGCCTGGATGTGGAAAGGGAGCTGTGGTTTCGGTGCATTATTACATGACAGCTAGAGACTGAGTGTGAACGAATGGGGCCTTTGTTGTCTTTTCCTAGCGCTACCACGCACACATGAGGGGGGAGGGGGTTATTATTCCATGTGTGGCGAGGTGGCGATGGGAATAAATAAAGGCAGACAGTATGAATTATGTACATGTGTATATATGTATATGTCTGTGCGTGTGTATATATATGTATACATTGAGATGTATAGGTATGTATATTTGCGTGTGGACGTGTATGTATATACATGTGTATGTGGGTGGGTTGGGCCATTCTTTCGTCTGTTTCCTTGCGCTACTTGCTAACGCGGGAGACACCGACAAAGCAAAATAACATAATAAATAAATATATATACGTTGAGATGTATAGTTATGTATTTGTACGTGTGTGGACGTGTATGTATATACATGTGTATGTGGATGGGTTGGGCCATTTTTTCGTCTGTTTCCTTGCGCTACCTCGCTAACGCGGGAGACAGCGACAAAGTATAATAGTAATAAATATATATATATTTATATATATATATATATATATATATATATATATATATATATATATATATATATATATATATATATATATATTATTATATTTTTTTATTATACTTTGTCGCTGTCTCCCGCGCTTGCGAGGTAGCGCAAGGAAACAGACGAAAGAAATGGCCCAACCCACCCCCATACACATGTATATACATATGTCCACACACGAAAATATACATACCTACACAGCTTTCCATGGTTTACCCCAGACGCTTCACATGCCCTGATTCAATCCACTGACAGCACAACCCCGGTATACCACATCGATCCAATTCACTCTATTCCTTGCCCTCCTTTCACCCTCCTGCATGTTCAGGCCCCGATCACACAAAATCTTTTTCACTCCATCTTTCTACCTCCAATTTGGTCTCCCACTTCTCCTCGTTCCCTCCACCTCCGACATATATATCCTCTTGGTCAATCTTTCCTCACTCATTCTCTCCATGTGCCCAAACCACTTCAAAACACCCTCTTCTGCTCTCTCAACCACGCTCTTTTTATTTCCACACATATCTCTTACCCTTACGTTACTTACTCGATCAAACCACCTCACACCACACATTGTCCTCAAACATCTCATTTCCAGCATATCCATCCTCCTGCGCACAACTCTATCCATAGCCCACGCCTCGCAACCATACAACATTGTTGGAACCACTATTCCTTCAAACATACCCATTTTTGCTTTCCGAGATAATGTTCTCGACTTCCACACATTCTTCAAGGCTCCCAGGATTTTCGCCCCCTCCCCCACCCTATGATCCACTTCCGCTTCCATGGTTCCATCCGCTGCCAGATCCACTCCCAGATATCTAAAACACTTTACTTCCTCCAGTTTTTCTCCATTCAAACTTACCTCCCAATTGACTTGACCCTCAACCCTACTGTACCTAATAACCTTGCTTTTATTCACATCTACTCTTAACTTTCTTCTTTCACACACTTTACCAAACTCAGTCACCAGCTTCTGCAGTTTCTCACATGAATCAGCCACCATTGCTGTATCATCAGCGAACAACAACTGACTCACTTCCCAAGCTCTCTCATCCCCAACAGACTTCATACTTGCCCCTCTTTCCAAAACTCTTGCATTTACCTCCCTAACAACCCCATCCATAAACAAATTAAACAACCATGGAAACATCACACACCCCTGCCGCAAACCTACATTCACTGAGAACCAATCACTTTACTTTCTTCCTACACGTACACATGTCTTACATCCTCGATAAAAACTTTTCACTGCTTCTAACAACTTGCCTCCCACACCATATATTCTTAATAGCTTCCACAGAGCATCTCTATCAACTCTATCATATGCCTTCTCCAGATCCATAAATGCTACATACAAATCCATTTGCTTTTCTAAGTATTTCTCACATACATTCTTCAAAGCAAACACCTGATCCACACATCCTCTACCACTTCTGAAACCACACTGCTCTTCCCCAATCTGATGCTCTGTACATGCCTTCACCCTCTCAATCAATACCCTCCCATATAATTTACCAGGAATACTCAACAAACTTATACCTCTGTAATTTGAGCACTCACTCTTTCCCCTTTGCCTTTGTACAAAGGCACTATGCACGCATTCCGCTAATCCTCAGGCACCTCACCATGAGTCATACATACCTTAAATAACCTTACCAACCAGTCAATAATACAGTCACCCCCTTTTTTGATAAATTCCACTGCAATACCATCCAAACCTGCTGCCTTGCCGGCTTTCATCTTCTGCAAAGCTTTTACTACCTCTTCTCTGTTTACCAAATCATTTTCCCTAACCCTCTCACTTTGCACACCACCTCGACCAAAACACCCTATATCTGCCACTCCATCATCAAACACATTCAACAAACCTTCAAAATACTCACTCCATCTCCTTCTCACATCACCACTACTTGTTATCACCTCCCCATTTGCTCCCTTCACTGAAGTTCCCATTTGCTCCCTTGTCTTACGCACTTTATTTACCTCCTTCCAGAACATCTTTTTATTCTCCCTAAAATTTAATGATACTCTCTCACCCCAACTCTCATTTGCCCTCTTTTTCACCTCTTGCACCTTTCTCTTGACCTGTCTCTTTCTTTTATACATCTCCCACTCAATTGCATTTTTTCCCTGCAAAAATCGTCCAAATGCCTCTCTCTTCTCTTTCACTAATAATCCTACTTCTTCATCCCACCACTCACTACCCTTTCTAATCAACCCACCTCCCACTCTTCTCATGCACAAGCATCTTTTGCGCAATCCATCACTGATTCCCTAAATACATCCCATTCCTCCCCCACTCCCCTTACTTCCATTATTCTCACCTTTTTCTATTCTGTACTCAGTCTCTCCTGGTACTTCCTCACACAAGTCTCCTTCTCAAGCTCACTTACTCTCACCACCCTCTTCACCCCAACATTCACTCTTCTTTTCTGAAAACCCATACAAATCTTCACCTTAGCCTCCACAAGATAATGATCAGACATCCCTCCAGTTGCACCTCTCAGCACATTAACATCCAAAAGTCTCTCTTTCGCGCGCCTGTCAATTAACACGTAATCCAATAACGCTCTCTGGCCATCTCTCCTACTTACATACGTATACTTATGTATATCTCGCTTTTTAAACCAGGTATTCCCAATCACCAGTCCTTTTTCAGCACATAAATCTACAAGCTCTTCACCATTTCTATTTACAACACTGAACACCCCATGTATACCAATTATTCCCTCAACTGCCACATTACTCACCTTTGCATTCAAATCACCCATCACTATAACCCGGTCTCGTGCATCAAAACCACTAACACACTCATTCAGCTGCTCCCAAAACACTTGCCTCTCATGATCTTTCTTCTCATGCCCATATGCATATGCACCAATCATCACCCATCTCTCTCCATCAACTTTCAGTTTTACCCATATTAATCGAGAATTTACTTTCTTACATTCTATCACATACTCCCACAACTCCTGTTTCAGGAGTACTGCTACTCCTTCCCTTGCTTTTGTTCTCTCACTAACCCCTGACTTTACTCCCAAGACATTCCCAAACCACTCTTCCCCTTTACCCTTGAGCTTCGTTTCACTCAGAGCCAAAACATCCAGGCTCCTTTCCTCAAACATACTACCTATCTCTCCTTTTTTCACATCTTGGTTACATCCACACACATTTAGACACCCCAGTCTGAGCCTTCGAGGAGGATGAGCACTCCCCGTGTGACTCCTTCTTCTGTTTCCCATTTTAGAAAGTTAAAAAATACAAGGAGGGGAGGATTTCTGGCCCCCCGCTCCCGTCCCCTATAGTCATACATATTCGCCATTTCCCGCGTTAGCGAGTTAGCGTTAATAACATAGGACTGAGCCTTTGAGGGAATATCGTCACTTGGCCCCCTTCTCTGTTCCTTCTTTTCGAAAATTAAAAAGGAGAGGGGAGGATATCCAGCCCCCCTGCTCCCGCCTCTTTTAGTCGCCTTCGACGGCACGCAGGGAATACGTGGGAGGTATTCTTTCTCCCCTGTCCCTAGGGATATATGTATATATATGTGTGTGTATATATATATATATATATATATATATATATATATATATATATATATATATATATATATATTTTTTTTTTTTTTTATACTTTGTCGCTGTCTCCCGCGTTTGCGAGGTAGCGCAAGGAAACAGACGAAAGAAATGGCCCAACCCCCCCCCATACACATGTACATACACACGTCCACACACACAAATATACATACCTACACAGCTTTCCATGGTTTACCCCGGACGCTTCACATGCCTTGATTCAATCCACTGACAGCACGTCAACCCCTGTATACCACATCGCTCCAATTCACTCTATTCCTTGCCCTCCTTTCACCCTCCTGCATGTTCAGGCCCCGATCACACAAAATCTTTTTCACTCCATCTTTCCACCTCCAATTTGGTCTCCCTCTTCTCCTCGTTCCCTCCACCTCCGACACATATATCCTCTTGGTCAATCTTTCCTCACTCATTCTCTCCATGTGCCCA